>NC_091989.1:57965738-58577056 GCF_044704955.1 Pristiophorus japonicus
ATCCAGTAATTGGTGTTAGGAAGCATAGGTTAGAATGCTGCAGCAATGAAACTAGGTGCTGTACGAACCAATAGAGCCAATGGCTGCAACTCACCTTTGAAAGAATATATGGCTGATTTTCCTCTGCTTTGTGCCCTCTTGCCTTTACCTGAGGTGTAATACAGAATAAAAAGAGCAAAACCTCTTTTGGCCCAGACTCCGTCCCATTTGTGGCAACAGTTTGAGTGTGGGTACAGACATTGCGCTCAAACAAATGCTGGAGATGGCATCCTCATGGCTAGCATATCTATTTCCTCCTGTAACTTTGACCACAGATTATATGTGAAAGCAACAAAATAAATAGAGCATTATCGTTTGCTACTGGATTTGAATCCTCCATATTTAAAAGAGCCATGTACCAAAATGGGTGAGTAAGGGTCAAGTTGACTTTTGGGCAGTGAACTGAGAAATGTTTCAAAATGTTATTGCTCCATTAGGGCTGCACTATAACCAGGACCTTAGCTCAATAGATATGTCATTTAGAATCCCATGTGCTACTTGGAGGAAGAAGAGGAGGAGGAGGAAGAAGAGGAAGAGGAGGAGGAGGAGGAGGAAGAAGACTTGGATGCCAAGAACATAAAGCATCATGAGGGGTCCTATCCATCGCTACATTGCCCACTAAATATATTAGCTGCAAAGGATGACCTGACCTCACAAAGGAACAATAACTTTGGAGGTTATGCTTCACCAAGAAGAGGGTGATAGAGTTGGGCATCGTACTGCCAAAGGACCAATCGCTCAACTCCAGTGCCGACATTGCACTGCTGGTGAAGGTAATGGCTACCTTGAATATCGGTTTGCCTCAGGCTCTTTCCTGGTTGCCAATGGGGGGATTAGTAACATGCGCCTGCATCTGTGCACACTCCGAGACTGAACTTCAAGTCATAGTCAACATATTCACTGAGGAGTATTAAAGCATGGGCCTTTCACTAAACATCAGTAAGACAATGATCCTCCACCAACCTATCCCCGATGCACAGCACTGCCCACCAGTCATCAAGATCCACGGTGCAGCCCTGGACAACGTAGACCATTTCCCATACTTTGGGAGCCTCTTATCGACAAGGGCAGACATTTAAGACAAGATTCACCACCTCCAATGCACCAGTGCAGCATTCAGCTGCCTGAGGAAAAGAGTGTTCGAAGATCAGGCCCTCAAATCTGCCACCAAGCTCATGGTCTGCAGGGCTATAGTAATACCCACCCTCCTGTATGGCTCAGAGACATGGACCATGTACAGTAGACACCTCAAGTCTCTGGAAAAATAGTATGTGACATACTGCACTAAATACTGCAGCTCAATGCCCAAAAGCTAGCTGCCGATATATGGTATAACAATTACACAATCTTTCAGTCTTTCAACTCTAAGAGAGCAGGCAGAGAAGAGAGATGAAAATCAAAGGGTCTGAATTCACGGCCCCTATGGGCGTGTACGTCGCTGGGATACGCAGGCCTTCGCATAGGGCCCCAGGACCACAAATCTCCAAAACTCCCGGGTCGCCAGGTACCTGCTTAGAGGTTTTTGCAGTTGGAGACATCTACCTGCGGGAAGCCTCCGACCATAATTTCTGCACCATAAAATATGCAAATGGACTCAAAAGATAGAATGAGCACAGGATAGTAAAAATTCTGAATGACTACTTTCTCAAATATACAAAGGGAAGCATGTGTTATCCCAGGCAAAATAATGACTTTGATATAACTGAGATAGAAGTCCTAGACCGACTGAAGCTGAAGCGGGAGCTCTTTTCTCTAGAAAAGAAAAGGTTGAGCATTGACCTAATCCAGTTCTTTAAAATTATGAAGGGGTTTGATAGGATAGACATAGATAAGATGGCCTCAATTTTAATTCTGCAATGCGCTGGGAGCTGGTGGAGGTGGGAGTGGGTGGGGGTGTGAGCAGGGGGGTGTGGGGCTGGGTGAGTGGGGGGTGGGGGTGGGCGGTTGGAGGATGGGGGGGTGAGTGGGGGGGCGAGGGGACTGAGTGTATGGTGGGGGGTGGGGATTGGCGGGTGTGAATGGGGGGTGGGGGGGTGGGAGGGGGTCCAGTAGCGCCCGGGAAACCTGGAGGTATGTGCGGCGCATCTGCCAGTGGCCTCATTATAATTTTATTTCCGGATTTCCCATCAGCAGCGGGAGTGATGTGGTTCCGGATGACGCTATCTCTCAACTCCGGTATTTAAAGGGACACTCCAAACATGTAAATTTAAGTTTAGAGTTGTGAACCAAAGAAAAGGAAGTGCCAGAATGGATCCAGACGGGAAAAGACTGCCTCATTTCAGTGACGCCTCCCTGGATGTGCTGCTGGGGGCTATGAGAGGAGAGAGAGAGAGAGATGCTCTTCCCCATCAATGGCAGCAAGAAGCCTACAGTGGAGACCAAGAAGGCATGGTTGGAAGTAGAGGAGGAGGTCAGCAGCAGGAGTGTGGTGCCACGCTCCTGGATTCAGCGCAGAAAGTGCTTTAATGACTTAAGCAGATCAGGAAAGGTGAGTACAGTGGCATATTAACCACATTCTGCTGTGTGCATGATCCCATCCCCTCAGTCTGCCTACTCCATTGCAACACTGCTCACACACACTTACCTTGCAGGTGCACCCCTACACTTTCTATGCACTTCCTTACATCCCCATCTATCCATCCAGCACTCCTACTCACTCTCATCCTTATACAATGACATATCTCTTCCTCCTAGTCACCCTTACCAAATGCACTCCATCCATCGGATGAACACAGGCCATTACACTCACTCATTGATCTGTTCTTTCTCGCCTTGCAGGAAAGCAAAGCACAAAACACCAGGGAGATGGAGAGAACTGGAAGGTGCCCTCCAAACATCCCGCAGCTAACAAGCACAGAGGAGGAGACACTGAAGATCAGTGGAGTTTCAGCATCTCTGGCAATTGGAGATGGAGAGACGGGGATCTTCCAGCTACCTGGTGACACAATTGAATAAAAGCCACCCACATGTCATAGGGCAATCAGTCATGTTGGCTTGATTTCAACAGCGAGTGAAATATGATCAGCTTCATAATGATAACTTGCCTTGGCAGAACTAATTCATGTTTTTCTTTAAATCTCCCACAGGACCTTCAAAAGTACAGCAGCAGTCGGTGGAGGTCACGGATGACGATTCTGCAGGAGGAGCTGAGTCCTTCTGTGGGGGGGGGGGGGGGGTGCACCATCACACAGACCAGCTCAGTTACTCACACTTTGATGGGACCAGTAAGGCAGATAGTTGGGTTTTCACCTGGTGACTCACACTTCACAAGTGAGCAAGAGCAGATGGTGAAGACAGGGACAGTAGTGAATTATCTGCATCGGAGGGCGCATCCCTCCAAGCTCTGCTCAGCTGGATACACAAGCTGTACCTTGGAGGCAGTGATGAAGTAGCAGACATTGTGTGATGAACTTACAGGCCTTCAAAGTGGAATTCACAAGGTTGGAGAGAAATTGGAGGAGTCCACATCATGTGGGGAGGGGGGTGATGTAACAGGCCACTGAGATGATGCCTTCTTCAATGGATAGAGTGTTCGGTGCCAAGGACTGTCAAACTCTCCAACCACATGAGTCCATGGAACACCACCATGCAGACTCTGGATGCCAACATGTCTGCCACCTTAAATAGGTTGACAGATGCCTTAGCCTTGGCCTTATAGGGCCGCACTGATCTTCACCATTCTCCAGCACAGTCGTAGCAGTGTTGTGCGGCTGGGCCATGAGAGGGATGATTGCGAAAGGGGACATGGAAGTGAGGACTCCACTCAAAGTGCTTCGACTTCTCACCCACAGCCCATCTCTCAGTCAGAAGCCCACCTGCAGCCTCGTCTCCCGATGGCCGAGTCTACCCACAGGTGCAGGTGGATCAGTCTTTGGCTGGGCCCTCACCGGCTCCAAATGCAGAGGTCATCGGCCAAGAGCATCTCAGCAGTCTGAGCAGGGATCTGTGCAGCCTCCCTCTACCTCTGCTAAAGCCACACCGGCTGTACCTGTAGGAGTAGCAGAAAAAAGTAGAGTAAATCTTTGTAGTTGCACAAGGGTATGCACAAGGGCCTGATATCATGTTGTTTTGACAAGTTTTTGTTATTTTTTCAGATCACATAAATGTTATTATTTTTCACCACTTTCCCATCTTGTCCATTCTTGGGTGCTTGGTAATAAGTGGCCTTCTAATTTGTTTAATGATGAATGTGAGAACATGAATTCATGGAGACCGATGAGGGGATGTTGAAGGGGTGGTGTCAGTGACATTGGGGGAGGGGGCAGGTGCATCCTAAGTGAATCTTGCATTAATAAGGGCATCCTGGGCAGAAATGTGAGCAGTTGGGGTTGCATTTCCCTCATCGCCCTCCTCTTCCCCCACTGAGTCATCCGAAGAGGATCTGAGCTCTTCGCCTTGTTCCTCCTGCAGGCCCAAGCCTCGCTGCTGCGCAATGTGGTGCTGAGCACAGAACACCATGACCAGTCTGGGCACCCTGATTGCTGCATACTGAAGGGCACCTTCAGATCTGTCCAGGCACGTGAAGCGCATCTTCAGCATGCCAACGGCCTGTTCACTCACACATATGGTGGCGATATGGCATTCCACATAGCACTGTTGGGCTTCAGTGGTCGGGTTACTGATGGGTGTCATCAGCCAAGTTTGCCGCAGCTATTCCTTGTCGCCTAGCAGCCATCTGTAAGTCTGCTTCAGGGTGCGGAGAGATCAGGGAGCTTGGACTGCCACGGGATGAAAGCATATGGCAGCTGCCCAGGAATCTTGTGCACACCTGTAGAAATATCTTTTTGTGGTTGCACACCAGCTGCACATTGATGGAATGGAAGCCCTTGTGGTTGACGAACTCTCCTGGTTGTTCTGGATTTGGCCGGATTGCCATGTTGTTGTGTTTAGACTCTATTTGTTTGTTACAGGACACTAGACAGGCATTAAGACCCTGCGGGAGCTATTCGCACACAGCTGTAAACATTCTGGTTCATGCTGGTTTTAGGACACCATTTTGAGAGTTGCTATGAAAGACACAGCTAGTTACACTTCTCCTGTTTCAGTTAGTCCGTTTATTTCCGTACACAACACACATGTGTGCTGTCGATGGCACCCTGCACCTGTGGGAAGACAGCCAGAGCCACAAAGCCGAGCACCCGCTCATTCTGACTGGCATCATCGGTGGCAAAGTGTACATCATTGGCGGCACTAACAAACTAGCCCTGTCTTATGCATTTGCGGACAGCTGACTGGGAGATCCTACATATGTCTGCAGCAGAGCCCGAGAATGATCCAGAGGCAAAAAGGTTGAGGACAGAGGTGACTTTGGCAGCCACTGGTAACTTGTGGCCACCAGATCCAGCTGGCAGCAGGTCTTCTTCTAGGAGGCTGCAGATATCTGAAATTCTGAGACTCCTGAGACACTGGTGTGCAGAGATGTCAAGAAAACTGATCCCCTGCCTGCAGACCCTGTTTTGTGGGTAGTGTGTCCTGTGAGCTGTACCTTTCTACTGATCCTCTGCTGGTCCTCTCTCTGCTGGTCCTCTCTCTGCTGGCCCTCTCTCTGCTGGTCCCCTCTCTGCTGGTCCTCTCTCTGCTCTGCTGGTCCCCTCTCTGCTGGTCCTCTCTCTGCTGGTCCTCTCTCTCTTGTGCAGCTAAGGTCTGTGAGCAGCAGACTGTTGTTGGTGCTGTTGCTGGTCTTCTTGGTCCTCATCTGGGGTTCAATCTAAGGCAGAATAAGCGGCACCCATCCTGATGCGATAGAGGAAACCTCCAAAATGTGGAAAGTGACCTCTAAATTGTACAAAGTACCCTCTCAGCTCAGTACTGTGAACAAACCCTTTCCCACGAGCAGGTAAGAAAGCAGCTGTGAGCACTGAGTATTTATTGTCTTCTTTGCCTCAGATTGCTTCAGCTCCCTCAATTGGTACTTGGTTTCACTGGCGAGTTTCCAGAAGCCCGGGAAATCCGTGGTCAAGTCTGTTTTTTCCCTCGTGTTGGTTCTCTCACCACCTGCTGCAGGCCCAGTCTGGCAGCTATGTCCTTCAGAACTCAGTCAGATCGGTGAGTATTGGTGCTACCTAGCCACTCTCAGTAATGGACATTGAAGTCCCTCACCCAGACTTCATTCTGTACCCTTGATACTCTTAGTGCTTCTTCCAAGCGGTGTTCAACATGGAGAAGTACTGATTCATCAGCTGAGGAAGGGCAGTCGGTGGTAATCAGTGGGAGATTTCCTGGCCCATGCTTGACCTGAAGCCATGAGACTTCATGGGGTCCGGAGACAATGTTGAGGACTCCCAGGGCCACTCCCTCCCGACTGTATACCATTGTGCCGCCACCTCGGGTGGGTCTGTCCTGCCGACGGGACAGGACATACCCAGGGATGGTGATGGAGATGTCTGGCACATTGGTTGAAAGGTATATTCTGTGAGTATGACTATGTCAGGCTGTTGCTTGACTAGTCTGTGGGACAGCTCTCCCAATTTTGGCACAGGTCATGTCGGGGCGAAGTGGTGAAGCCACTTGGGATGTCCCAGAGGTCCGTCTTGGGACCTTATTAACCTCTAATGTACATCTGTGACTTGGGCTCAGAAACCCAATACAAATGATCAAATTAGAAAATGACACCAAACCAAGAAGGGCAGTGGAATCGGAGAAGGCAGCTTATAAATTACAGAGGAGCTTGACAGCATATGTAAATGAGCAGAACAATAGTAGATGGGAATACACATAGGAAGGAAACATGACCATCAAACATATCCCATGAATGGTGTTAAAATAGTTAAGGATCAGGTTAAAAAATATCTATGAGTCTTAGATTCCATATTCAACATGTCTAACCAATGCAGAGCAGCAATCAAGAAAGCCAATGGAATGTAGAATTACATCACCAAAAGAGTAGAAAACAAGTCAAAGGAAATCATAATCAAACTGTACACTGCTCTGAACAGAGTACATCTGGAATAATGTGTCCAGTTCTGGTTACTGAGACACAAGGGAAATATCAAGCACTGAAGGCGGTGCAGAGGAGAGCTATGTGGTTAATCCCCAGTCTCAGGGGCCTCCGTAATGAGGAAAGACTGGAGAAATTTGGGCTCTTCAGCCTTGAAGGGGGAGCTCAGGGAGGTAATTTTATAGAGGTGTACAAGACTAAATGGTATGGAAATGGTAAATCCATATAATTACTCTAAATTAAACTGTCAGAGTACAACAAGGTGTCACAGATTTAAACACAAAAAGCACAACCTGATCCCGGAAATGCAGCAATGAGTTCAGGCCCATTTGAATTGGGCGCCTTTGGCCAAAGCATCGGGCAAGAAGCACTCAATTAGAGGTGGAAGAAATTGACCCTGGAAGGGCTGTTTGAATTCTGTAAATTAACATGTAATGAACAAGCCTCAGGAGTTTCCATTTTAAAGTACCTCTTCATTTTTTATATTTGAGTCCAGCATTACTCCAACTGTGCTTCAGAGGCTTATTAGTAATTACTTGGTATTAAAAATAAAAGCAGCAATCTTTGAATAAGATTGTGCCTGACTGATTGCTCTCTCAACAAAGGCTGGAATTAAATTTAACTAGGTGGCATTGTCCGTGGAGAGTAAACCACAGCTCAGTTTAATCTGTGTGGAAATGTCAGGGGTAACAGGGCCCTGTTAGTGCTCTTCATTGTGGTTTCTTTAAAGCTTATCATTTCACACACTGGGTTCAGATATGATCCATACATTAACAAATGCCCTACTTTCTCTAACGACACTTTTACTAAACAGCCTAACAACGCAACACAGACAGCAGTCCAGTATCAGGCTTTTGCTGACTGTTGTGTATCTGTAAAGCATGCACTCCCATGTTCCGCCACCAGGGAGCTCATCTCCTGAAGTCCCAAGGGATCCCAGCATCCCTTGGGAGCACTGTATATAAGCCGACCCCTAAGGCCTGTTCCTCACTCTGGAGCGTCTTATTAAAGACTGAGGTCACTGTTACTTTAACCTCCCTGTGTGCAGCCTCATCTGTGTTAGGAACACAATAACTGGCGATGACAATATGAATCCAACGCAAAGATGCAGCAAACTGTGGGCATCCTGGAGAAGTTCTCGGAGGGTGAGGACTGGGAAGCCTATGTGTAACGGCTAGACCAGTACTTTGTAGCCAACGAGCTGGACGGAGAAGGAAGCGCTGCAAAAAGGAGAGCGGTCCTCCTCACAGTCTGCGGGGCACCGACCTACAGCCTCATGAAGAATCTTCTGGCTCTGGTGAAACCCACAGATAAGTCATATGGGGAGCTGTGTACACTGGTACGGGAGCATCTTAACCCGAGGGAGAGCATACTGATGGCGAGATATCGGTTCTACACGTGCCAGTGATCTGAAGGTCAGGAAGTGGCGAGCTACGTCGCCGAGCTAAGGCGACTTGCAGGACAATGTGAGTTTGATGGCTACCTGGAGCAAATGCTCAGAGACATTTTTGTACTGGGCATTAGCCACGAGACCACCCTATGAAAACTTTTCACTGTAGAGACATCGACCCTCGGTAAGGCCATTGCGATAGCACAGGCGATTATGTCCACCAGTGATAACACCAAACAAATCTCTCAGCACACAAGTGCCAGCAATATTCATAAATTAACTGGAACTGTGTTTGTGAGCAGAAATGTACAGGGCAGAACTTACGAGTCTGCAACTGCCAGCAGGCCTCAGGTGACCCAGATGACTCAGAGTCTCCAACAAAGGATGAATACAAGGCGTTGGAGGCCTAGTATTCGGTGCACGAATTGCATGTGAACATGGAATCTAAGCAGATGGTGCAGGTAACGACCTACACCACTGCTGACAGTTCGGGGTGCTGAGTGCAAAGGGTGCTCGGGAGTTTAATGGCCCTTGCAATGCCTGCCATTGGGTCATAAATCCTGCACCCGGCGAAATATTCCCCTGCTACCACCGAACTGGATCCGTCGACATATACTTTGCGGCTCGTGGGGTGTAACCCGGCCCGAAATCCTACGTCTACGTCCCATACTCCCTCTACCGAGCACTTATGGGCCGCCCCTACATAGATCATGTTAGCTGCCAGCTTGGGCTCACACAGGCCTTGCACTCTCAGATTCATCTATGAGAGCAATAAAGTCCAGCGAGCAATGCGAGCACTGCTCATTGTGCTGTCCTTTATCCTCCCATCTAGCAACATCTGAGTGGGGGTATGGTGGGTCAGTAGAATGATCTGGGATGACCCCGTGAAGAGCTGGGAGCGCTTTACGGCCCAATGCGTGGCAAGGAGATGCCTCTCGCAATTGGAGTACTCCCGTTCTACATCTGTGAGGACTCTTGAGGAATAAGCCATGGATCTCAGTTTGCAGTGCCGCTCCTGGAGCAGCACTGCGCTCAAACTGTCCCCGCTGGCTGCTACTTCTAAAAATAAGTCCTCCCCACCATTAATTGCCCCTAGTGTGGGTGCCGTCTGCAGGTCTCCCTTGAGACGATTGAACACGGCCGTGCAGTCCTCATCCCACTCCCATCCGACTCCCTTGCGGAGGAGCCGAAGTAGAGGAGCTGCCATGGTGGCATAATCATCAATAAAATCCCTGCAGTATCCCGTGAGCCCCAGGAAGGATCTCACCCCCATCACCTCCTTCGGTTTGGCCTCGTCTATAGCCCTTTTCCCAGCCCTTCTGGTCAACCCAAGGAATTTGACCTCTCTCTGACCAATCTGAGCTTTCTTGGGATTGACCTTGAACCTGGTGTCCTTCAACAGCTCCAGCAGTTCGGCCAGCAGCAGACCATGCTCCTCCCCCTCATCGGAGAACAAAAGCAAGTCATCTACATACTGCACCAACTGCTGTGGCCTGCTGAAACCCTTTAAGCTATTGGCCATACATTGGTGAAAAATGGAGGGGCTGTTGTGGAAACCCTGGAGAAGGCACGTCCAAGTATACTGTTGCCCTTTAAATGTGAAGGCGAATTTGTACTGGTCTTCGCTTTTGAGGGAATTGACCAGAACCCATTCGATATATCCAGCACCGTGAATGTGGTCACGGGTGCTGGAATGTTTCCTATCAGGTCGGCGTCGACCACGACAGCTGGGATGTTCTTGTTGAGCACCCGATAGTCCACGGTGGCCCTCCATGACTGATCTGGTTTCCAAACTGGCCAAAGTGGAAAGTTTACATGTGTGGCTATGAACCTCAACATCTCCTGGGCTACCAGGGATTCCAGTTGTCATGTATTCAACCATCATTGTAACCCATGTATAAACTGACCTAAGTTATACACTGTGAGAACAACGACCACTAGGTGGTGAACTTGTGGGAGACACTCCTAACCTGGACTTTTAGGTATAAAAGGGGAAGCTCCACCCACCTTCATCACTTGAGTGCTCGCAAATAAAGGTTACTGATCACAGAGTGACCTGAATGGGGACTAGGCAGCCACGTAAGGGGCATACCCTGAGGAATTTAAACCATTTCACAGGTGCAGGGATGAACTCTCGATTCAGGCTGATTGCCTACTATGGGGAAACCGTGTAGTCATGCCCCAGATGGGCAGAGAGGTGTTCATCAGTGAATTCCACAATGAGCACCCGGGCATTGTCATGATGAAGGCAATTGCCAGGTCACACGTTTGGTGGTCAGGGATAGACGCAGACCTGGAACTTTGTGTTCGCAGGTGCAACACGTGTGCCCAGCTGGGCAATGCGCCCAGGGAAGCCCCCCTTAGCCCCTGGTCCTGGCCCGCCAAGCAATGGTCACGCATCCATGTGGACTACGCAGGTCCTTTCATGGGAAAAATGTTCTTGGTTGTAGTAGACGCCTACTCCAAATGGATCGAGTGTGACATTTTAAATTCAAGCACATCCTCTGCCACGGTAGAAAGTCTACGGGCAATGTTCGCCGCCATGGTCTACCGGACGTCTTGGTCAGTGACAATGGCCCGTGCTTCACAAGCACTGATTTCCAGGACTTCATGGCAGGCAATGGAATCAACCATGTCAGAACGGTACCGTTCAAGCCGGCTTCAAACGGCCAGGCGGAACGAGCAGTGCAGATAATCAAATAGGGGATGCTCAGAATCCAAGGGGTTTCCCTACAAAGCCGCCTCCTGTTGGCCTTCAGATCCCGACCACACTCGCTCAAATTGAAGCTGTTCCCTGATCATTATACTTTCAGGTATAAAAGGGGAAGCTCCATCCACCTTCATCACTTGAGTGCTAGCAAATAAAGGTTACTGATCACAGAGTGACCTTCTCTCAAGCATGGGCCTTGTGTGCATTTATACTGTATAGTAAGGACATATTACCAGTGCCATCTCTAAGTCGACCTCTGCCTCCTTGGGGAAATTATACTGTTTCTGCGACCGGGACATAGGCTCTCCTTGTACCCTGGCTTCTACCCCCTTCACCCTACCTCAGTCGTGTTTGTGTGTGGCAAATGATGCAAGATTGTCCCACACGTAAGCCTGCTACTCGACCGAGGTAGTATTGACCAATTGCTCTAGGTCATAACTACCCTTCGACTTCATTGTACACACTGTGCCTTTAACCTTCCTTTTCTCCGGGATAACCACTACTTCGCTCTCCTTCCCTGTACACACCGCCCCCCCAAACACAGTGGTTCCTTAAGTCCACTATGATTCTATGGGCTAGCAAAAAATCTGCCCCTCGGACTCCTGACCCTGGCCGCTCCCATTTCAGCAGGACGCACTTCCATTTTGCGTGGAGTGATCCTAAATCGATGGCGAGCGGCCTGGAGATCGACCCCGCCTGCTCGTTCCCTGTGAACCCCACCAAACTGTGTGGAACCTTGCTAGACAAAGATGAGGTAGTCGGATTATTTGCGTGAATCACCGTGCTGGAAGCTCCGATGTCCAACAAATTCTTCCCACTACCTTCTCCACCCCCACCTTCACACATGGTCTCTTCCACTCGTCATAAATGAGCGGACATAGGTACACAGGCTGGGCGCGTGCTAGTCAGGGTGCTGAGTTTACCGGAGCAGTCGGGACTTCTCTGCTCACCGCAGTGTCTACCCCTCCCTGCTCCGGCATGAAAACTGTTCGAAGGGTGGCCACCAGAGCATTGAATTGTTCGGTGTTCGGCCCCATTCGCCTCAACAGGTTTCGCCACGGGCATCGGAGGATCCTTTTTCGCTTGCCTCTTCCTTCGGGCCGGGGAGTCTTTCCTCCAGTGGAGTGGCTTTCCACACCTGAAACACGTCCTAACCCTCTCTGAGCTACCTCCTTCTTGGCACCATTCCCTTTTACTACCCCACTGGGCTTCATCTCTTCATCTCATGAACCTTCCCTTTAACTGGTTTGGCCACCTCCTCCACGCCGGCCTTAAATGCCAGACTCATGTGATGGAGCACACCGACCTCCGTGTTCTGGAGATCCTCAGGGTCAAACCAGTTCTCGGACTTTACCCTAATCCGGTAAGTAAACTCTTTGACACTAGAGTCTTGAGCTAATGGTTCCTTGGCTCCCCCTGCAACTGCGCTCGGCCTAGCATTCCATGACAGGCTTTATTATAGACCGGCCAGAGGTGGTCCGCAAAAGCCTGAGGTGCTTCGCCAGCCAGTTGCAGTGCCCTTTCTACCCTGGAGAATGGACTATCTTGAGCGTAACCCATGGCTTTTAGGATTTCCTCCTTTAAGCCCTCTATGGTTCTCTGCCCCCTCTTGCTTCAGCAGATAGGGCCTAATACATCTTCCCCTCCAGGGAAAATAATAGCAGCTTGTGAACCTCTGCTTCGTTACACCCATTAATCCCTCCCACCTGTTCTACCTCTGTGAAGTGGACCGATGGGTGTCCTTTGTTGGTAAGCTTGGGCACCCCTGAAATCATATTTTGGAGCTGTGGCGTTGTGAATGGGACCACAAAATCGTTTTGCAGTGCTCCCTGACTTTGGCCATCTACGGGCGCACCGTATTTCCGCTGCCGTATGGGACACATGGGGCCCGGCGCCACTGGCGGAGTTCGTGTGTCCTGTCCGGCTCTCGATCCTCACTGTCTTCCCCTTCCTCTTCCCAGTCCATCCGGGCTCCCCCCGGGGCCATTAGGCAGACCATTCCTTTGGCCTTGGATAGAGCGTGGGTCAAGCTTTGGATTTTCTCTTGGCAGGGCCCATGATTCCCACTCTCTAAACCCTTACTGGTGGCTACCCTATACGCTGTCTTAATATCCTTCAGTTGCCCCTCCAGCCCATTTACTTTACCCGCTAGACAAGCGGTCTCCTCCCGTGCGATCTGCTCATTGAGCTTGGCCTCTGTTACCTGACACTGCAGGTACTCCCTTTTGTTATGGGAGGTTTCCTCCTCAGTGTGCCTCTCCTGCTTTTCTTCGCACAACTCATCTAAAAGCCTCGTTCCTACCACGGCCCTTGTGGCTGACAGCTCCTCGGACTCTTTGAGCTCTGCCTTAAGCCTACCAACCTGCTCCGTATGCAGTTCGACTTGCTTCTGCAGACACAGGAGCCAGATGGCCTTTTCTTTT
Source organism: Pristiophorus japonicus (assembly GCF_044704955.1). NCBI lineage: Eukaryota > Metazoa > Chordata > Chondrichthyes > Pristiophoridae > Pristiophorus > Pristiophorus japonicus. Next base: position 57,979,238 of record NC_091989.1, read on the forward strand.
GCCTTTCTATGCCCCTTACTCCCCGTTCACTCAGCGGCCTTGTCCTCCAGACTCTCAGCCTGCAAAAGGTCCAGTAGCCACTGTTGTGTTGCGGTAACTTTCCCAAAGATAAATGAGGAAATCCGATCCCCCATTGCCGATCTCTTGGCCTTAATATCTTCCATAACTTGCGGTTCAGCACACCCAACATCCTGCCACGGTCACCAAATTCTGTAAGTGGTTTCCCTTAGGTGTTTTCGACGCACACCCACGTTACAATAGTTCTAGACCTTGGAGTGATTACTGTACTGAACAGATGAATGAGTCACAGACAAATACATTGGTCTCAACCGGCAATGCTTTATTAAAGTTAAAACACATCTGCATCCAGTAAGAATACACCTTGGTAGTGTAATACAAACAAACACAGTACAACACGCAGTCTGGCCTGTCTAAACAGGCCCCTAATGCGAAGAACCCATGTCTAAACCATCCCCTTAAAACCCTTACTAAGATTTGGTTGGGAGAACACACAATACCCCCTCACACCATGGCTGTGATCTTAAAAGATGTGTGGGCAGAGATGATGCTCACCGATTCGTTGGCTTACTCATTGCTTCTCCTGGTGAAAACGTGTCTCTTCTGGTTTCTTCTCTCTGTCCCACGCAGAATGCTCGGTTCTTGTAGAGGCGAAGCAGCGAGAGCAAGAGAGAGAGAGCTGTGGCCACACGGCCTCATTTATATGCTAAGTCTGTTTGCCTTTTCTGGCCCAATAAAGTTTGTTCTTGTTTCGAAGCTTCTTGTTTGTGTGGCTTCTGGGTATTCCACCGATGGCTGTGGGGGGTTCGCTTCTGACCGGTCTGGGGCTTAATGGCTTTCTATTGTTCTGGTATTCCCACCTCTTGGGGTTATCTGATCCAGGTAATGGCTCGATCACTGATCAGTTCATATCTGATCTAACTCTGATGAGCTTGCATTGTTTAACAATGGACCCTCCATGCCCATCACCTCTGATCAATTGCCTTATCCTGGCCATTGTATTTCCAGACCACCCCGCCCATTTCAGGTCCAACATGAAAAGTACCTGGTCCCTCCCACAAACAGGCTTCCAGGTTTTTCTGCGGTGAGAAAATATTAAAACTCAATGTCCAGATAATGTCCAATAACTCCTTGGGGACCAATGATTACAGGTATGACATCAGCCAGTGGAGAGTTTCCCTCTGATTCTCATTGACTTCAATTTTACAAGGGCTCCTTGATGTCACATTCGGTCAAATATTGCCTTGTTATCAAGGGCAGTCATTCTCCCCTCATTTCTGCAATTCTGCCCATTTGTCCATGTTTAGATCAAGGCTGTAATGTAATGTGGAGCCGACGGTCCTGGCGGAATCCAAACTGAGCATCGGTGAGAAGGTTGTTGGTGAGGAAGTGCTGCTTGATCGACGACATCTTCCATCACTTTGCTGATGATTGAGATTAGACTGATGGGGCGGTAATTGTCTGGATTGGATTTGTCCTGCTTTTTATGGACATCACATACCTGGGCAGTTTTCCACATTGTCGGGTAGATACCAGTGTTGTAGCTGTACGGGAACAGCTTGGCTAGAGGTGCGGCTAGTTCTGAAGCACAAGTCTTCAGCATGACAGCCTTGATGTTGACAGGGCCCATAGCTGTTTCTTCATCATCACTTGGAGTGAATCGAATTGGTTGAAGACTGCCTTCTGTGATTGTGGGGTGCTCAGGAGGAGGCTGATGTGAATCATCCACTCGGTACTTCTGGCTGAAGATGGTTGTGACTAGCATCAGTGCAACAAAATATCATTAGCTCAAGCACTAGATGGCTGGTGTTGGAAATGGAAAAATGGCAGGTGCTGTGGGTAGGAGGGTGGGGTGGTGCAGTTATGGGGTTGACATAGAGTGGGAGAAGTTCAGCTCAGCATCTAACTGTGCTGCACCTGATCTCAGAGTGCTTGATACTTGCATTCGATGCCCAATATAGAATATGGTTCACTCCCCAGCTCCTCACCTTGATAAGTTAAAGAAAGGAAAATTTGGACTTAAACTCAGTTTAAAGGACTACCTCTGAAGAGTGAGGGCACTCAGCATCTGTGAATCTATAGCCGTCCAGAGATGATATTTTGGGCAAGAGAATAGAAGCCATATTCAGAGGCTGCATTTGGGTCGGTCGGATTACAACAGCACAAGGGCAGTCTCATAGCACGAGTCAGCTGAGGAAAGGTAGAGAAGAGGTGCAGTGTTGATCAATTGTATCAAGTGCTGCAATGGATTGAGGAGGACAAGTAAGCATAATGCATTGTACTCACAGTCACACAGCATTTTTAAAAATTCATTCACAGGAAATATCAGCATTTATTGCCCAACCCTAATTGCCCTTGAGAAGGTGGCGGTGATTCACGTTACACAACTGAGTGGCTTACTCGACCATTTCAGAGGGCAGTTAAAAGGCAACCACATTGCTGTGGGTCTGGAGTCACATATGGACCAGACCAGGTAAGGATGACAGATTTCATTCTCTAAAGGGCATTATTGAACCAGATAGGTTTTTACAACAATCTGATAGTTTTGTGGTCAACGATTACTTTTTAGTTCAGATTTATTTAATTGAATTTAAATTCCCCAGCTGCCATGGCAGGGTTTGAACTCATGTCCCCAGATTGTTAGTCCAAGTCTCTGGATTAGTAGTCCAGTAAAGGAAAAGGAGGTGGCGCGGCATTGCAGGTTAAAGAGGAAATTAATGCAATAGTAAGGAAGGACATTAGCTTGGATGATGTGGAATCTGTATGGGTGGAGCTACGGAATACCAAATGGCAGAAAACACTAGTGGGAGTTGTGTACAGACCACCAAACAGTAGTAGTGAGGTTGGGGACAGCATCAAACAAGAAATAAGGGATGCATGCAATAAAGGTACAGCAGTTATCATGGGTGACTTTAATCTACATATTGATTGGACTAACCAAACTGGTAGCAATGCGGTGGAGGAGGATTTCCTGGAGTGTATTGGGGAGGGTTTTATAGACCAATATGTCGAGGAACCAACTAGAGAGATGGCCATCCTAGACTGGGTGATGTGTAATGAGAAAGGACTAATTAACAATCTTGTGCGAGGGACCTTAGGGAAGAGTGACCATAACATGATAGAATTCATTATGAAGATGGAGAGTGACACAGTTAATTCAGAAACTAGGGTCCTGAACTTAAGGAAAGGTAACTTTGATGGTATGAGGCGTGAATTGGCTAGAATTGACTGGCAACTGATATTTAAAGAGTTGACGGTGGATAGGCAATGGCAAACATTTAAAGATCACATGGATGGACTTCAACAATTGTACATCCCTGTCTGGAGTAAAAATAAAACGGGGAAGGTGGCTCAACCGTGGCTGACAAGTGAAATTAAGGCTAGTGTTAAATCCAAGGAAGAGGCATATAAATTGGCCAGAAAAAGCAGCAAACCTGAGGACTGGGAGAAATTTAGAACTCAGCAGAGGAGGGTTTAATTAAGAGGGGGAAAATAGAGTATGAGAAGAAGCTTGCCAGGAACATAAAAACTGACTGCAAAAGCTTCTATAGATATGTGAAGAGAAAAAGATTAGTGAAGACAAATGTAAGTCCCTTGCAATCGGATTCAGGTGAATTTATAATGGGGAACAAAGAAATGGCAGACCAATTGAATAAATACTTTGGTTCTGTCTTCACGAAAGAAGGCACAAATAACCTTCCGGAAGTACTTAGGGACCGAGGGTCTAGTGAGAAGGAGGAACTGAAGGATATCCTTATTAGGCGGGAAATTGTGTTAGGGAAATTGATAGGATTGAAGGCCGATAAATCCCCGGAGCCTGATAGTCTGCATCCCAGAGTACTGAAGGAAGTGGCCCTAGAAATAGTGGATGCATTGCTGATCATTTTCCAACAGTCTATTGACTCTGGATCAGTTCCTATGGACTGGAGGGTAGCTAATGTAACACCACTTTTTAAAAAGGGAGGGAGAGAGAAAACGGGTAATTATAGACAGTTAGCCTGACATCAGTAGTGGGGAAAATGTTGGAATCAATCATTAAGGATGAAATAGCAGTGCATTTGGAAAGCAGTGACAGGATCGGTCCAAGTCAGCATGGATTTATGAAAGGGAAATCATGTTTGACAAATCTTCTGGAATTTTTTGAGGATGTAACTAGTAGAGTGGACAAGGGAGAACCAGTGGATGTGGTGCATTTGGACTTTCAAAAGGCTTTTGACAAGGTCCCACACAAGAGATTGATGTGCTAAATCAAAGCACATGGTATTGGGGGTAATGTACTGACGTGGATAGAGAACTGGTTGGCAGACAGGAAGCAGAGAGTCAGGATAAACGGGTCCTTTTCAGAATGGCAGACAGTGACTAGTGGAGTGCCGCAGGGCTCAGTACTGGGATACCAGCTATTTACACTATACATTAATGATTTAGATGAAGGAATTGAGTATAATATCTCCAAGTTTGCAGATGACACTTGTAGTGTCCCTGCACCTTACTACAAACTCACACGAGGCATGGATATATCAGCCATGGTCACTCTATGACCTTCACCTTTATTTCCAGGACCAAGGAGCCTTGACCCTGGGTGGGACCTCCCCTTTTATGACCTGGTGAGGAGTGTCTCCCACAAGTTCACCCCCTGTGGTCAGGGTGTGCATTCTATGGTACAGGTACAGTGTACATGAGTTACAGTTACATGACTATGTCATTGCAAGATGGTTAAATACATGACAACCCTAAACTGGGTGGCGGTGTAAGCTGTGAGGAGGATGCTAAGAGGCTGCAGGGTGACTTGGACAGGTTAGGTGAGTGGGCAAATGCATGGCAGATGCATTATAATGTGGATAAATGTGAGGTCATCCACTTTGGGGGCAAAAACACGAAGGCAGAATATTGTCTGAATGGCGGCAGATTAGGAAAAGGGGAGGTGCAACGAGATCTGGGTGTCATGGTACATCAGTCATTGAAAGTTGGCATGCAGGTACAGCAGACGGTGAAGAAGGCAAATGGTATGTTGGCCTTCATAGCTAGTGGATTTGAGTATAGGAGCAGGGAGGTCTTACTGCAGTTGTACAGGGCCTTGGTGAGGCCTCACCTGGAATATTGTGTTCAGCTTTGGTCTCCTAATCTGAGGAAGGACATTCTTGCTATTGAGGGAGTGCAGCGAAAGTTCACCAGACTGATTCCCGGGATGGCTGGACTGACATATGAGGAGAGACTGGATCAATTGGGCCTTTATACACTGGAGTTTAGAAGGATGAGAGGGGATCTCATAGAAACATATAAGATTCTGACAAGACTGGACAAGTTAGATGTGGGAAGAATGTTCCCGATGTTGGGAAGTCCAGAACCAGGGGACACAGTCTTAGAATAAGGGTAGGCTATTTAGGACTGAGATGAGGAGAAACTTCTTCACTCAGAGAGTTGTTAACCTGTGGAATTTCCTGCCGCAGAGAGTTGTTGATGCCAGTTCATTGGATATATTCAAGAGGAAGTTAGATATGGCCCTTACGGCTAAAGGGATCAAGGGGTATGGAGAGAAAGCAGGAAAGGGATACTGAGGGAATGATCAGCCATGATCTTATTGAATGATGGTGCAGGCTCGAAGGGCCGAATGGCCTATTCCTGCACCTATTTTCTATGTTTCTATTTATATACCCACTATGCTACCGTACCCCTATATGATTCATTGCATTGGTCAGGACAGTTTTGGTGCTGTGACATGGCTGCAATCTGTAGGGGTGCGATTTAAAAAGGGAGTTTTGGCAGAGATCGGCACAAAGCTGGAAGCTGACAACATATTCCTTTGGGAGGAAAGTGATGATAGAGTGATGGTAATTTCTACAGAGCAGAAGGACTGATAATCGTACTTATGAAGGGGAAAAAGCCAGTGACTGAGGGAAGTGAATAGTTAACAATGTCAGAGAGCAAGCGACCAGAAGCAGTCGTGACGTGATTACGAGTTGAGTGGAGAAGCGATCACAGGAGCAGGAAGTGTGCTTCCTGGCAAAGATGGGGAACAAACAGCAAAGTGGCGATGTTTTGGGGTTGGAGTGGTTGGAAGACTAGGGCAGGTCATTTGCAGGAGGTGAAAGGAAGGGAAGGGTGCAGAAGAGGCAGCTGTGCAGATGGTCTCTATCTCAAAAATGATGCTCATAATTTCTTGCATGTGGTATTGCAGGATGAGGCGATATTGCAGGAGTAAAGAGCTTGAAGAATTGGTAATGGAGAAGAGATACCAAGGTTTGGCCTTGCCCCAGGAGTAGTATGCAGTTTTGGCCAATTGATGACAAGGCTAGTTGTGTACAGGATATTTTTGAGGTTGCACCCTTCTAACTTCAGAGACTGAAGATGGGACCAAGGGAGCAACAGGAGGGGAAGATAGTGATTAATGTACTAGGAGCAAGTGCATTGAATATAGAGGTAAATAGTTGGTTCAGTAGTTTTGTAGCGACAGAGGTGTTTATGATGGCTTTGACATCCAGTCCTAGATGAGCAGCAATTTCCTGCAATTAAACATTGGAAAGACCAAAGTGATTGTGTTCGGCCCCTGCCACCAATACCATTCTCTCGCCATCAATTCCATTCCCCTCTCCAGCCATTGTCACAGGCTGAGCCAGACTGTTCGTAACCTCAGCATCCCATTTAAGCTTGAGGTGAGCTTCTGAAATTATCGCTCATCCAGAAGTAGATGTCGGCCAGGTGGGCTAACAACATAGAGGAAGTGTAAGGGTAAAGAGAGATGTCACAGAGTTGGAGATGGGTGTCAGCAGCGTACAGGTGGATTCTGACTTCATACCTTCGAATGGTGTCACTGAGGGGCAGCGTGTAACTAAGGAATAGGAGGGAACCAAGGATAGATCCATGAGAGACTCCAGAGGTAAATTTGCAGGAGTGTTCCATGCGGGAGATTTGGATACGTAAGTCTGGAACTGAGCGAGAGGCAGTCTTGTTCAGCTGGAAAATGAAAGAGAGGTGTTGGAGGAGGATAGTGTGGTTGACCTAACAAATACTGCAGAGATGTTGAGAAGGACAAGGAGGGATAGCGCACCATAGTCAGAGTCACAGAGGATCTCATTTGTGCCTTTGATTAGGACTATTTCAGTGTTATGGCAGAGAAGGAAATCTCATTGGAGAGACTGGAGTAAATGAGAGATGAGCAAAGATTTGGGAAGCGACATGTTCATGGATTTGAGAGGAAAGGGAGATTGGAGATGAGGCGAGAGTTTGCAAGTGCAGAGGTGCCCAGGGTGTTTTTTTTGAGGAGGTGGGTAATGACGGCAGTTTCTAAAGGGAGCAGGACAATACCAGGTGAGGGGGAACCATTCACAATATCAGATGGCATGGCAGCCAGAAAGAGAAGTTGTGTGGCCATCAGTTTAATGGGAATAGGATCATAGACACATTGAGCTCAGTGAGGACCTGAGGATCGGATAGACTCTAAAGAAAAATGCAGGTTCAGGGCTAAGGCAGGCGGCGGGGAACCTTGGTGGAAGGTTGACTTGATGGGTGAGGGTAAGGGGAGAATGTGGCAGATGCAGCGGAAGCTGTCTCAACCTTAGAGCCAACAAAGTTCATGAGCTCCTCACACTTGTTGGAGGTGAGGGTGGAGGGGGCAGGGGAGAGGGGTTTATGGAGACGGTTGGTAGTGGAGAAAAGAACTATGGGTTTATCTTTGCATTCCATGAGATTATTTTAGGTCTCTGACACTATTTAAACTCATATTCCTGTCAGATCTTTGAACTGCAGTTTAAGAGTAACTGATGTTATATATAGGGCTAGATGTTTACATATTTGTGCAGATCACCCAAAAATGGGCGTTATTTCCAGCGTGGGCGGTAAAAACGGATTTTCAGATCGCCAGCTTGTCACCCATTTTCAAAGCCCCTAGTCTCCATTTTAAAAATTGGACATTACAACGAGCGATATCAAATGGGCGTTAGCGTTAAATCTCTCTGAGCTTCTGCCGTAATGTGGCGCCGTCCTTAGCAACAGCATGGCAATGCTCGATTCCCGTGATTCAGGAGGTCAAGGGTCATCATGACATGCGCGTAAAAGGAGACAGAAAGAGAGGGAGCTGAGAGGGAGTGAAGGCGTGCGTAGATGTGGTGTGACTGCTTTGGGAAGAAGGAGGCAGCGTTTCGAGCTTTATAGCAAATTGTGCAAAGAAAATTAACTGTTACCAGCCAGATATTTTCCTGAATTTGATGCCTATAATTGAGGGAGAGGAGGAGGCGACACAGCACGCTATGGAGACTGATGCTGGAGAGAGCAGTGAGCTGGGAGAGGAACACATTGGAGGACGCAAGAGAACAAGGAGGTTCTCGGACGAGGCAAATGCCTCTCTTCTGCAGGAGGTTGAGTCACGCTGGGTGATTTGACCCAGGGACAGCGTGGGAAGCCCACCCCAAAGGCCTACCAGAAGATATGGGCCGAGGTAGCAGAGGTGGTCTCGTCGGTGACCAACAAGGTGCATTAGAGCAATCAATGCCGCAAGCGATGGAACGACCTTGTCGGATCCGCAAGAGTAAGTATTACATTTATTTACATTTACTTATATATTTATATAATTTGATTTGTAAGAGTCATGAGTGACTATCATCAGATGTGAGGTCTTTCACTTTTACCGGGAATGTTGTACTCAAAGCCTGTGGTCATGGTGCACATCTTTAGGTAAAGAATGATAATTATCATAATAATCATGATTACATCTGTCAGTTATGCGTAGTATCAGTCTCTGTGACAGAACCTAGCAATGATCTCATGCCATGTCATCCTGTTACCTTTTACAGAAGAAGCTATCGACGATTAGATCCAAGCAGAGGCGAACGGGTGGGGGGCCACCAGTCACCAGCAACATCACTGAGATGGAGGAGCGGGTGCTCACACTCGTGGAGAGGCACACCCGGACAGCCAGAGAGGCAGCTGCAGACCCTGAAGTGATGCCACGTGAGTAAAGTATACACCATTGTGTGATCTAAAGTCAATTGATGCCACACCTACTTATATCCGAACAATAATATATGATAGATGGTTTCTAAAATTGTCCTATAAATAATGCTGGCCTCATGAGAATCATTGCAATGCACAATCTGTTGATAGTCATGAAATGTGATGTCTGTGATGATTTTGAGAGTGGTGGTGCTTTTGTCATGCATATGCTGTGTTAGCACTGCACTCACCTTGTGACCCGAGCCCCCCCCTTCTCCTCCAATAACCTCATTTGTATTTTGCAGCTCAGCCAGCAGCGTGTCCCAAGGCAAGACCACAGAGGTCAGAAGGTGGGGGCGTGGGGCCGGACTCAGCAGATGATCCTACATATCTGCTGCTGAGGAGGTCCAATTCTCGCCCGTCAATCCACCGGGTCTGTTCTCTACGGATGAGAGAGCGGACTTGAGGAATCTGCATCGCCAGTCTCCAGAAGGCATTCTAGCCCAAGGCCATCTAATGCTCCTCCGGCCATTCCCGCCTCCACTCTGGAGGTACCATCCCCAAGCACCTTGCCACAGGGCATCCCATTTGTCCCCAGGACAGTGCTGACCCCGCGGAGGTTTTATGGACGCAACAGGTCTGGTCCACGAGTGGCAGATGAGAGCGGAGAGGTGGTAAAGTTATCCAGGAGAACTGTAGACATAGGTGACCAGATGCACTGGGGGGAATATCTCGACAGCTGACCAGCATCTCCGGCACCATGACGGAGTACGTTCTGCGGATGGCAGAGGCCCTGGAGGCGATAGCCAGGAACATTGCTGGCACAGGCCTTCCAGTGGTCCCAGAGCGCAACACTCCACCCCTAGGTTCCGCACCACTCGTGCCAATGACAGATGAGTGGCAGGAGCAAGATCCTGCTTCTGGATCTGAGAATGTTCCCACCTCGGTACCACCCCACTCCTGTACCCGTGCAACCACCGGCTCTGCCTTCATCCCCCCCCCCAATGAGGCACCGCCTGAGGAGCTCCTCGGCCAGATGGCGTGGAGCAAGGAGGGGAAGGGGTAGAGGTGGGGAGAAGAAGGGGAGGAGAGTGAGGTGCATGTCCGCAGGTGATGGCTGTGTTATATTTCCATCTTGATGTATGCAATTTGTTGTAATGTATGGGGGGAGGGGACCACCCTCCTGGTTTGCATTTGTGTTCTGTATTGCTGGACATGTTGACCATTTGATTGCTGTCAATGATCGAAAAAGTGGGGTGGGGGTGGGGTGTTTTTGCCCATGATACTTATGATTTCAGACCAATGGTCATATTAAATGTTTTTTATTCAACATAACCTTGTTGCGCATTGTCTCAGATAACTGGACTGTTCCACACTGATGATTCCTCAACATGAAAGGGTATAATTAAACTTAACTTGAATCAACTTAAACATTAACTGGCACTAGGTGATGTCTGAGCTGCACACACACAGGAGTGTGACAGCTTTGTCAATAACAGCAACGTTCTTTCAGGCAAATCGCTCATTTATGAGCTCTTGACGTAAGAGTCTTGCAGCTATGTAACCACCACGGGCCCTTTTCTGCGGTCTGGAGGGGGGCGTGGGCATGGTTGCATAGTCAGCCTGATTGTCTGGCCTGAGGTCAGCATCCAGCCCCTTGTCCTCCTCTTCCTCTCTCTTCTGAGGTGGACCATCAGTCCCTTCTGGCAATTATTGTCCCCTCCTGATAGCCAGGTTGTGTGGCATAGAGCACATGACCACGAATTGAGCTACTTGCTCAGGATTGTACTGTAGCTCCCCTCCTGAGTGCTCCAGGCATCTAAACACACTAATTGTTTTCTGGACCACATTGCGTGTGTCTCTGTGGCTCTGGTTGTATCGCTTCTTGGCCTCGTTGTGGGTGTAATGCAGGGGGGGTCATCAGCCAGGTGACTAGGCCATATCGTTTGTCACCAAGCATCCAGCATTGTCCTTGTGGCTGATTCTTAAACATGTCAGAGATAGCACTCTCACGCAGGATGTGAGCCTCATTGAAGCTGCCTGGACATTTGGCAGTCACTGCCATTATTATCTGGTTGTGGTCGACAACTAGTTGGACCTTCAGGGAGTGAAATCCTTTTCTGTTGCGAAAAACCTCTGGGTCCTGAGAAGATGCCCGCATAGCGATGTGAGTACACTGTATTGCTCCCTGCACTTTGGGGAAATTAGCAATGCAGTAGAATGCTCCAGTCCTGTCAGTCTGAGCCTCCGTGGTCATGGGGAAGCTGATAATCTCCATCTTACGTGCATACAGGGCCTCCGTGACCTGTCTAATGCAGCGATGTGTGGCATGGTGAGACAGAGAAGAAATGTCGTCCGCGGAGGCCTGAAAGGAACCAGATGCGTAGAACGACAGTGTCGTGGTGACCTTGACCTCGACGGACACTGATGTCTTGAAGGTGATGGCAGGCTACAGATCTGACCTGATGAGCTGGCATATTTTGTGATCACTACTTTGTGGAAGCGCAGTCTCAGAAAGCAGGTGTTCTCGGATACAGTGAGGTAAGACCGCTTCTCCCTGTAAGTGCGGCGTGTGTATGGTCTGGACCTCCTCCTCAGTCTGGCATGTCTTAGATTGGGCACATAATGCTGTGCATTAGAAGTTGTGCCATTTGCAATTTGCAGCATCTGCATAGTTATCGATGCAGGCTGAGAAATAGCTGGCCCTATTCCAATAAAAGTATAATGCCGATTGTTCACAAGCAATAAATTTCAACACTAAAAAACACCTACAGTAAAACCCAATCGTCCACAGTCTGAAAAGATGTCTGCTCAGGTGGTCACCTCACCTGAGAAGAACTCCAGAGTCAATCCAAACTCCCCCGAAGTTGAAACAGCCTTTTCAATGAAGCAACCTTCGATTTGAAAAATGGCATCCACACCGCTGTGATTAGTTCAGAACAGTTCCACTTTTTCAGAGCGGTGTTTTGGGCGAGCGATATTGTGGGCGAGATGTCTGCGAGGTGGTGAAAGTGACAGTGGGTGATATACTGGGCGATAGTTTCGGCAAATTTGATCTTTACGGCAAAAAAAAGTGGGCAGTCGGTATTATTGAATCTTGGCGTTAATTACTTGCCAAATGTAACACTGGGCGATATTATGGGCGTTGGTTTCGCCCATTCTGATGATTCCACCCAAAAATAGTGGGCGGGTGGTATTGTTTTTTTCCTGGCATTACATACATGTCAAAAGTAACGCTCAGCGATAAGTGTCCGAGAAATGGCTGTTAGTTTCCATTTTGTGGCTAAATGACAAAATATGGGCATTACACCTCATTTCAGCGTTAAAATGGACGTGATGTGGGCGTTATGCTTGCCAAAGTAATGGAAAATCTAGCCCATAAACTCTAAAATATCCACTATTGACATTTCTTATGAAAAAGATTAATTACTCAGCTCTTGCTGCAGAAAAAAACTACTACTGTACAAATAAATGTTGGGAATTTTATTCGAACTTTGTGCTGGAAATGTTTTTGTCCTGTACGAACCTTTTTGCTTGACTGGATGTGCATGCATGGTGGCAGAGGTGTAGTACTGGCTCATGATATTATTGGGGATTGGTGCGATGGTTCATTGGAAAGAGGATACAGGAATATCTGTGCTGGGGTTGGGGGAGGGGGAGAAGGCTTCCAACATAATGGAACTGGTTCTTCACCAAATGTCGCCAGATCGGCTGTCCGTTTTGCTGCTCCAGTGGACCTGGCAAATCTTGAAGTTCGGTCTCATTGACTCTCCTTTTTGTCTCTATCCTTTACCCTGCTGCATGTTGAGACCTTTCATGAGCAGATAATTGAGGAGCATACAGCACAAAACTATAATTCTGGTTACCTTTTGGACAGCAGCATGGCCCCACCTCTCAAGACTGATCCAGATGTGTTGTGGTAAAGTAACCACTCTCGAGTCTGCTAAGTTCAGCAAGTAAAGAGTTTATTCGAGCAAATACAAGGGAGTGACCCTCAGTTGCCTGAGATACCACACTCCACAATACAGAGTCTGTAGCATACATTTACAGTGCACAAGTTATAGTAACTTGGGTTTTTTGCGACAGTCATAAATCAGTACACACTGTTCCAACACTTAAATCACATAACGAGCTTCACAACCCAGTTAATCAATGGAGTTATTCAGGTCCCGCAGGAGTCTCTCGTTATCTTAACTCCTCCTACCTTGGGCCTCCCGTTCCTATGGCAACTCCTATTTGGCCTTCATTCTCCCTATCTTCTTGTTCTGAACATAACAAAGTATAATTTTCCCAAGCTTCTAAATAACACTTTATTTTTCCAAACTACTAAATGAGCTAGCTGTGGTCAAGTATCCCATCATGCCTCGATGAAGAACCATTACCATCTACAGTGTTTATTTCAAGCATTGCTATTATAATGTTAGCCTAACCCCACTTGTCCCACTTCAGTCCCTGCTTTTGGACCCCTGGTCAGGCCCCCCTGACACAGGCGGGACACCCCTATGATCCTCTACCGACCATTTACTCCAGGGATCCTTCTGGAGTTCAGTAGATTTCAGATCCTTTAATTTGATTTGACTTTAAAGTTCCCTTACGGCTTCACCAAGATCCTAATGGCCTAGGCTGGGCCTGGAACCGCCATATCTTTAGATAGCAAAATCATCATATAAGTTTCCCAACTTCCCCTTCCCTAGGGGGCTTCTTGGTTGCTGTAGATATCGGTGTATACCCTTTATTTGGCAGCATTACCATCTGTACCTCCTGTGATACCATCAGTCTCTGGTAGCAACATATACAGAGACTGACCAACAGGACCGCTATAGACACAATGGCAGCTGCCACCTTCCCTACTTCCCACCAGTTATACTGCATTATTCTCGCTCTGGCCCGGTTACTAGTGGAGGCCTCCAGTACTCTAGCCAACCCTGTGGCTAGATTCACCTGTACGCTTCCCCTCGTGATTGCTTGATGGCTCTGTTCAATGAACCCTATGGTCGTGGCGTGGGCCCTTTCTATCGCCACCCAGGCCACCCTTCCCAAAGCGTCATCAATATTTAATGTACCATTCCACCATGGGCGAGGAGCAACCTCTGACCCCTTACTCAAATTTAATTTACTGTTCTGGTGTTCCAATTCTGCCCCGCCTGCGATATCCTCTGTTTCTTGAGTTCTTTCCTGATTTTACCCTCACCTGGGGTCACCTCTACATCATGTACTTGAGGCAGAGGAATTCTTCCCGACTCTTCATTTTATCATGATATTGGCTAGCCCTCTTAATCTGGATTAGCAGTATACTCAGATCAATTCACTACCTCCAATATCCATATACTTCATGACACTAACTTTGTAATTTCTGAATGTTGGTATGATTTTGGCTTATGCATCAATGTCTTGCTACATGGGTATATATTTATCAAATACACTATCATCATTACAAGTTGGAGAATTACCAGAGCATGTAAAATAATGTGAATCTAAGGGGGCGCTGAAATATTGTGCCACATAATTGTGCAGCTTATAGTACAGTACAGGAGGCACCACTAAAACCACCTAATACTAGATTCGTACTGGCTCTTCCCACGCTCTGTTACCTACAAAACACAATTACAGTTAAAGTTATTATTCAGTCTCACAATCACTAGTACGTCGACTAAGAACATACATTTTGAGCAACAATGATGCAGACAAAGAAAACAGACATTGTAAAGAAAGCTGAAGTTTAACACCTAAACAACAAGTCATGGGGCCCGAATTTGATGAAGGTCTCCGCCCGCCCAAGTGTCGCCCAAAGGATCGCCGATGGCCGCCGAGGTCCCTGCCGGTTCTTTGGGCAGGGTTTTCATCACCCAGGTCCCTCAAAGGTCATCAGGTGGCAAATCTGCGACGTATGCCATCAATCTGGGCGGCAGCCGGCAGGAGCTCTCATTCTTGGCGGCAAAGGCGCTTACCGCCCAAGTGCCGGCGAGGATGGAGTCGGGACCACGGAGGATCGAAGACCTGAAAATTAAAATCATCAGAAAAAATAATAAAATCCATCGGAAGACCTTCTGGAGACACCATTGAGGTAAGTCGTTGGCAGTTGGCGGCAGTCGGCGGCAGTGGGTGGTAAGGTGATCAAATTCGGGCCCATGGACTTAAAAGGTTCTCCAGATCTCACTTTTACTCGTATCCATCTTGTGGATAATTCTTGCTAAATTTATTTCTCCCTCGCATTCAATTTTCCCAATCCAAATCCCATGTAACTCTCCACTTCAACTTCAATTCCTCTAGCAGGTACCAGTGTGTTTAACTCTTGTCTGATTGTTTCATTAATTAGATAGTTTCTTGAAGGAGTATGTGTCGATGCTTAATAATTGTCTCACTTTCTAAGCCACATTAATCATTTCATGTCTTGCTGTTGTCAAGTAACTGAGCATGTCTAAGACCCGTTCTTCAGTATAAAGTCACCATGCATTTCTACATGCTAATTACTTCATAGACTACAAATCACGTCTGCACTCTTACACCGGTATCTCAATGCCATCTGATAAAAGCCATCTTGGGCTTTCAGGTGATCTTATGTTCCCTATGTCTTTGATAGTGGCCAAGCTATCCAATTCAGTTTTCTTAAAAAGGTACATAGGCAAGGACACAAATGTCGACAAATTCCCCATGTGGTGGTGTACTCTCTCTGTTTTTATCTTGCATCTTAAGTGGGGCATCCCATTAATTACTATTCATATCATGAACTCTGGAGCAGCCTTACTGTCCAATACAATATTAAAGATAGCTATATTATTTCAAACATATCACAAATCCAAACAGCAGTATTGCTACACTGACAGGTTTTGTCAATGTTCAATTTTATTTCCCCACAAACCTTTTCATTATATACAGCAATTATCCACTTGAACTGCGGTTAGATTTTCCTTTCTCGAGTTTCTAAATTGTAGCTCTACTTAAGAGCCCAAGGAGTTAATTTTTCAAATCATAATCATGTCCAATATCTTTAAAATTTAATTCAGCAATTCAAAAGTGTTTCCTTGCTGAATTTAAAAACACATGTCAGCTATTATAATGTTAGCCTAACTCCACTTGTCCCACTTCAAGATGGCTGAATCTTTGTTTCGTCTGCTTGCAATGACCACACCCCTCTCTTTTAGAAGGGAAAGTTGCGGAGACTTGTTGTTGGGAAAGTTCATAATCTGCTTTGAAGCGACGTTCATACACAACATTTGAACTTTCCTCCTGTTTATAACATTGTTAACCTGGGGGGGTGGGTAAATACATCATCATCATCATCATCATCATAGGCAGTCCCTCGAGTCGAGGGTAACTTACTTCCCTGTCAAAAGGTTCACAGGTGTTTCAATGATGGACCTAAAATTCCAGGTCCGAACTAAATATTGAAGGGTGGAAGATGCCTGCGTTTGGATTTTTTTAACGTGTGGTGACCGTTGCACACCAGCCACCACACGGGCTTGACAGAGCTAGGTCTTGGTCCAGTGGCAAGGGTTAACCAACATGACTGGAGACCAGCTCTGCTGCATGGACCTAGTGCGCATACATATTGCAGTGTGGGCTGGCCTGTGCTGCCCCTGGGCCCTCGCCTCTTCTGGGCCCCGAACTCACGCCTCTCCTGGGCCCCGATCATGTCCCTCTACAGTCTCTCGCCGCTCCTTCACCCCAACCTCACCGCTCCTGCAGTACCAGCCCACGCTCCAATCACCGACCTGGACCTTGATAACGTCCCTTTTCACCTCTGTTGTTCTCCTGCTCCAGCATGTGCTGCTCCCTGGAGTGGTACACCGCCACACTGCTCCTTCTGCTCCCTCAGAACGGTGCTCCAATGGTGCTCGCAGGCCGAGGGCCACACAGACATTACGTATGGGTAAATGGTGAGGAGAGGGGGAATCTGTCAGAGGGAGAGAGGGGATCTGACGGAGAGAGAGGGGGTGATCTGTCGGTGAGGGGGGGAGTGATCTGTTGGAAGGAGTGAGGAGTGATCTGTTGGGAAGAATGGTGGTGATCTGTAAGAGAGGGAAGGGGTGATCTATTAGGAGGAGTGGGGGTGATCTGTCGGGGGTGAGGGGGGTAATCTGTCAGGGTTGGGGGGGAGGTGATCTGTCGGGGGCGAGGTGGGGCGGCGGTGGCGGGGGGGGGCAAGGATCAGCCGTCTGTTCCAGAACCAGATGGGTTTTCATTTTGTTCATTTTAAATGTACCGAAAATCGGACAGTTCCTACCTGGGCTGCATGAGCCACTCGGCCACATTTCATGCTGCTGCAGTTCTCGGATTCCACACTGGTGTCCTAGGCCAGGGCTCAATAGGGTACCTCTGGTTACTCAGGACTGTAGTTCGGCAGAGAGTAAATGCATTGTGGTAGCTCCCGAAATACTTGGCATCTACTTGCACAATTTACTTCGGATATGATTTTGATGGTCACATACAAGTTGCACATCGATTGAATGGAATCCCTTCCTGTCCATAAATGCCATTTGATTGATGCAAGTAACCCACTTGACCGCAGAAGTTCCATGTACAAGGTCTTGAACCTGTGAGAATCCAGCCTCGCTGAAACATTGAAGAGCCCTTGTTTCCATTTTACAGAACGATGGAAATAATCTTTCACTATCTACTCTCTAAACATAAGAACACAGGAAACAGGTGCAGGAGTAGCCCATATGGTCCTTTAAGCCTGCTCCGCCATTCAATCAGATCATGGCTGATCTTTGACTTCAACTCCACTTTCCTGCCCAATCTCCATATCCCTTGAGGCCAAAAATCTATCAATCTCTGCTTGAATATACTCAATGGCTGAGCATCCACAACCCTCAACACAGCAGAGAATTCCAAAAATTCACAACTCTGAGTGAAGAAATTTCTCTTCATTCAGTCCCAAATGGCCGACCTCTTATTCTGAGAAGGCGATTCCTAACTTTGAACACCTGTCAAACTTCCCCTTCAACTTTCTCTGCTACAGTGAATTAAGCCCATATTTTCAAGTCCATCATTATGAAGGCATTTTAAAATTTCACTGTGGTGAACAGGAGAAATGTTGTCCAATATTTGGGATTGTGCACAGGAAGCTTCATCTACATCTAACCCAGGCTCGTGATTCATAGCTAATTTCCAGGCCTCGTGATAAAATTGCCAAGACCCAATTCATCTGTGACCCTTAGCTACTTACATACAGGGCTGAGATGTGAAGCTTCAGATAATAACGATCCATAGAGCTTATCTTAAATCCCGGCGCTGAAAAATCTTCAAAGGAAATTGTGGGCATTTACATTTAAATTTGACAGTAGTATTAAAAAGGTGACTGTCAAATATTTTCATATTTGTTTATATATCTTGTTGAAATCAATGAATTTATCGCTTGCCATCCTTAACCAAACCAAACAAAAAGTTAGTTAAAGATTTGTTTTGAAAAACGGCGGATTTTCCTGTTCCTCTGTCTGGGTGGAGTGAATCACCAGGGTGCAGCACATAGAGGAAAATCTGGCTCACCTGTAATGGAGCCCATTTGATTTTCTGTTTTTAGAGGCAAATTAGAGAGTGCAGGTTGCATGCTGGTAACAGAACCCTCCCTCCAATTTTACAGGACTGGAAAAGAGAATTTTAGTCTCAGAGTAGATAGTGGAACAGGCAATGGCACAAATAGAATGGGCTGATTGGCCTTTTTCTGTGTCAGAAATTGACCTATTTCAATGAGTTAGATTATAGAACTATGGGCCAGACTTTCCATTATTGTGCAGATTGCCCAAAAATGGGCGTTATTTCCAGCGTTAACATTTATTATGGGATTTGAGATCGTCGGATTATTGCCCATTTTCAAACCCGCTAGTTTCCACTTTATAAAATGGGCATTAGCGGGAGCGATGTGAAATGGGCGTTAGCGTTTTTTCTTCTGTCGTAAAATGTCGGCGTCCATAGCAACTCCATAGCAACGATCTTTTCCCGTGTTTTAGGAGGTCAGGGGTCATCAATACATATGCAGAAGAGGGGAGAGGGAGAGAGCGAGAAAGAGAGAGAGAGCAGAGAGGAAACGAAAGCTTGTATGAGTTTGTTGTGTCAGTGTTTGTGGTTTGTTTGGCTATTGTAAGAGTTTTGATGGATTTTTATGAGTATTCATTACAAATATCACTATTTAGCTCTGTGAGAGAGAAATATCTGTCAGAAAAATATTTTAAAAATGGAAGGCATGGAGGAGGCGCGAGATTACAATGTCAAGGTGGAGGAGGCTAGTGAGGGAAGTGAGGTTGGAGAGGAAGTGGAGATGGGAGGTAGAAAAAGAGCGAGGAGATTCTCGGACGAGGCAAATGCTACCCTCCTGCAGGAGGTGGAGTCACATTGGGGTCAATTGACCCAGGGTGGGCGTGGAAAGTCTGCCCTGAAGGTTTACCAAATTTGATCCGAAATCGCTGAGGTGGTCTCGTCGGTGACGCACGAGGTGCATGAGGGCAACCAGTGCCGCAAGCGCTGGAATGTCCTTGTCGGCTCCGGCACAGTAAGTATTACATTTATTTGCATTTACTTATTTATTTATATAATTGGAATTGTAAGTGTAATGAGTAAATAAATTCAGATCTGATGTATTGCAGTTAGACCGGTTATGTTTTACTTAAATCCTACATTTACGGTGTACATGTTTAGGTTAATAATGATAATAATAATTATTATAACATCTGTCGGTTATGTGTTGTATCAATATCTGTGACAGTACCTAGCAATGATCTTACGCAATGATCTTATGCCATGTCATGCTGTTGTTACCTTTTGCAGAAGAAGCTTTCGAAGAATAGGGCCGACCAGTGATGTGTGAGCTGACGGATATTGATGAGCGGGCGCTGGTACTAGTGGGGATCCACAACCGGTCGTCCACCTGTGCAGCAGTAGAACCTGATGTTATGTCACGTGAGTAAAGTATACACCATTGCGTGATATAAAGTCAATAGATGCTACACCCACTCATATCCATACAATATATGATAGATGATTGGTGAAAGTGTTATGTAATTAATGATGGGCTAATGAAAATCATTGTAATGCAAAATTTGCTTATGTTCATTAAATGTGATGTCTGTGATTATTTTTATAGCAGTAGTGCTGTTCTCGTGCATATGCTGTGTGTAGCTTTTGAATGACCCTGTGACCCTAGCAACCCCTTCTCCTCTAATTACCTCAATTATGTTTTGTAGCTCAACCAAGAGTGCAGTCACTTCCAACAGCACCGAGGCGAGGTGATGATCCGGTGATGGCGTCTGCGGTGGATTGTGCTTCTGCTAGTGGTGAGGAGCCAGCCCCGAATATCGCCTGTTGAGCTGCAGGTTGTCCTCTCCACTGAGGTCAGTGAGGAGCTGGAGGAGCCTGCAGCAACAAGCTCCATATCAAGCACACTTATTACTTTTAGTGCTCCGGTGGCCATGTCCTCCTTCATCGTTGAGGTAGTAGGCCCAAGCACTTTGCCGCAGGGCACCCAAAGTGTCTGCATGCCGACACCGACCCCATGGAGGTTGGTTCGACGCAGCATCCATGATCGGCAGATCTCAGCGGGGACATGGTACATTTGTCCAGGGGGAGTGTTGACATAGGTCAGCAGACCCTCCAGACAATGGGGGGCATATCCCAACAGATGGCCACAATATCCACAAACATGACCGAGTACATGACACAGATGGTGATGGCCCTGGAGGTGATAGCCAGGAACACTGGTGGCAGAGGGCTACCAGTGTTCCCGGAATACGGCACTGAACCCCAAGGTGCTGCACCCCCATTGCCAATGACACATGAGAGCCAGGAGGAAGCTCTTGCTTCTGGCTCGGAGGACGTTTCCTCCTTGGGAACGTCCTCTCCAACATCCGGCCAAACAGCAGATCTGCTGTCATCCCCCCCAATGAAGCAGCGCCTGAGGAGCATTGCGGCAAAGCGGCTTGGAGTCAGGAGGAGAAGGGAAAGGAGTAGAGGTGGGGAGAAGATGCAGGGGGAAAAAGAAAGTGAGGTGCATGGCCACAGGAGTTGAAGTTCTTACTGTATTACTGTTGTTGTTGCTAGTTAATAAATGTTGGGAGGTTTGGGGGAAGGGGGGAGAGGGAGAGGGTACTTTGTTATATTTGTATTTGCATTATTTGTGTTATTAGTGTTATTGGAAATGTGAAAAATGTTATGTTATAAATTTGTTGTGGGGTGTGGTGGGGTCGGGTGTTTTTAGAGTAATAATAATGAATAATTACAAATGGTATAAATAATTTGTTTTTATTTAACATAACATTGTTGCGCATTTTCTCAGGTAGCTGTACCGTTAAACACTGGTGATTTCTTAACATGAAAGGGGATAATTAAACATAACTTGAATCAACTTTAACTTTAACTGTCACCAAGGTAATGCACACGATTCATGTATGAGCTGCAGACACAGCAGTCTTGCAGCTTTGTAAATACCACCAATGTTATTACAATCAAAGTGCTCATTTATGAGCTGCTGACGTAAGAGTCTTGCAGCTATGTAGCCACCACGGGCCCTTTCCTGCGGTCTACAGGGGGTGCGGGGGCATGGTTTCATCGACAACCTGATTGTCTGGCCTGAGGTCAGCGTCCACCTCCTCGTCCTCCTCTTCCTCTCTCTCCTGAGGTGGACCGGCAGTGCCTTCTGGCAATTCTTGTCCCCTCCTGATAGCCAAGTTGTGCAGCATGCAGCACACCACCACGAATTGAGATATCTGCTCAGGGTGGTATTGTAACTCGCCTCGAGTCGTCCAGGCATCTAAAGCGCTGCTTAAGCACTCCAATTGTCTTTTCGACAATATGGCGTGTGGTTATGTGGCTTTCGTTGTATCACTTCACCTGTCGTCTGTCGAATGCTGCAATGTGTGGCATGCTGAGATATAGCACAAATGTTGTCAGCTGAGGCCTGAAAGGAACCCGATACATAGAAGGAAAGTGCCGCAGTTACCTTGACTTCAACGGACAGTGCAGTCCTGATGGTGTTGGTAGGCTGCAGATCTACCCTAATGAGCTGGCATATCTCACTGATGACCTCTTTCTGGAAGCGCAGTCTCCTAAGACAGGTGTTATCGGACAAGTTCAGTAAAGACCCCATCTCCCTGTAAGTGCGTCGGGTGTACGTTCTCCTCCTCCTCCTCAGTCTGCCACCTCGTTGATTGGGCACATAATGCTCTTGAATATAGCTTCTTCCACCTCTAGTCTGCAGCATGTGCATAGTCATCAAGACAGGCTGAGAAATTACAGGCCCCATTACAATCACAATCAATATTATACCTATTGTTCACAAACAATAAATTTACCTACTAAAACAAATAATGTGTCCACAGTATGATAAGATGTTTGTTCAGATTTTCATCACCTTAAAATAACTCCAGATTACATCAAAACTCCACAGAAGTTGAAGCAGCCTTTTATATGAAAAGTCCTCCGATTTACAAAATGGCATCCATACCGCTCGGTTAAGGTCAGGTGAGTGCAGCTTTTTTTCAGCGTTTGTTTTGGCGAGCGATATTTTCGGCAATATGTGGGCTAGATGCGGAAAGTAACACTCGGCGATATTATGTGCGTTAGTTTTGCTTATTCTGACCTTTAAGGCAAAAAAAAGGGCGGGCGGTATTATTAATTCTCGGCATTAACTATATGCTGAAAGTAACTCTGGGCAATAAATGAGCGATAAATGGGCGTTACTTTCCATTTTTTTGTGAAATGGACGATATCTGGGCATTATACTTCATCTCAGCGTTAAAATGGACGTTAAGTGAGCGGTAGCGATGCAAAACTGATGGAAAATCTAGCCCTGAATCTTTAGAGCTATAGACCAGAAATAGTTCAGTCAGAATTATGGTAAATGTCAACTGATCAATGCTAGGTAATGTAGAAGATGTTGCACTTCAATGTTTAAGGTTGTCGGCATTCATGTTGATTGGATTATAGTGTTTATAGTGCAAACCTTCAATTGCTAAGGCAAAGCTATGTAATAAATAATGTGTTATGACAGATATATTTGGTTTCTGAAGGAAATGTTTGAAAGAACATTCAATGTCCAATATTGAGCTATTTTGGAGAAGAGCCAAGTGAAGTCTTGGCACTGGCCCAAAGGAGGGGAGCGAAAATTGTAAGAGTATAAGTCATGAAACATTCCTGTCAGATACCGTCTAGTAGGTACTTGCAGAACAGTATTGGTAGAGGGCTGAGAGTAAGTTCCTTGGTGTCCATCGCTGTTCAGTAATGATGCTTGCTACAGGTTGCATGCGAGAAAGAATGTTGTTTAATACAAATATTTAGTAATCTGTGAACGCAAGTTGAACAATTTTTTTCAGGTTTTCCCCCATTCTTTCCTAATTTACACTGACGTGCAGAGCCACACTGCCTACCACTTGCTGGTACTTTACCCAGGTGCCTAGCCTTCATTGTGAGTCTAGGCAATGTGAAATGTCCTGCCAGGGACATTATAACCGAGTTCACCCGAGCTCCACACATCCACCTGTTACAAGTAGGCATCGCTGGGTAACAATTGGGGGCTGAATTTTCTCAATCTGTAAAATACTGCATGAGTAAGGAGCAGCTAATTCAGCACAGACCATGGTGGTGCATTCACCCACCAAACCATCAGGGGAGACATGATCTGACATTTCATTATCTTCAGGCTGAGACCTTTCCACGGTACAATAGAGGCATGTGCTTGGCTACAAAATGTGGCCTGCTCTGGAAGGCTAACAGGAAAAACAGACGCAAACTTTGGAGAACATTCTGAGCTGAAAATGATTGTGCACATTTGGCTCCTGAATACTTTCCAGAGGGCAACACCCACTTTACCTCCTCGTCTGTCAAGTTAGGAATTTTTTTTAGGGTCGCAGCAGTTCATACATAAGAACATAAGAACATCTTTAATAACTTGCAGGATATTAATATGATTGCTTGGAGTGCTGAATTTCACTGATCTATAAGCCAGTCTGGAAACCTGGTGTGTGAAAACTGTTAATGAGAGTGCTCTGTGCGCACTCAAAATGTACAGGTGGTACTGTATGCCAACACGCACTCAGCATTATGACTCCAAATAATTAGGGTGCATTTAACACACATCCCACCAAGGAGGATAATGCAGGTCCTTGCTGATTTGGGTATTGGGCTGTCTACAATCTGCAGATGGTTCCAACAGCAGGGTTGGTAAACATCTGGCCAGGTGTGCTTACAGCCCTTTTGTGGGGTAGCGGATGGGATTACTTTCTCGGCTCGACGACTAAAGATGCACTAAATTTTACACGTTATTTTGTTTTCACTTAACAGACATAAAGGTGCTTGAACATTTTATCTAGTTCCCACAGCTTGCAATACACGAGAGGAAATTATTGCCTTCAATGATATACTGCTTGAGAGTTGAATCACATCAGCAAATAATCTTACCGTCCTTTGCCATGTGCATCTTCAATGAGGTGAATATTGGGAATTTTGCAGTGCAGAGTTGGTAGAACATTCACCTTCTCACATGGATGGTGTCTCACTGGGAAATGGAGGAAGAAGTTAGAAGATATTTATTTTGCATATGTAGAGACTGTTTTACCACAAGTGGTTATTACGGTAGAGACTATAACATAATTTAAAAGGAAACTGGATAAGTATTTCAAATTAAAAGGAAGTGGGTCTGATGACATCACTTGATGATGCGTCATCAGCTGGTTTCCTTAAAGGGACCATGCCCATTGACAGTTGTGCTGTCAGTGTTCTGCAGCATTGAGGTGCTGCAAACACTGCACAAAGGTGCAGGGCTGTACCCGGGCTCTCCCATGACTCCCTCCATATGCTTATGGAGGGAGTCAAAGCACGCAGGAAGGTTCTCTTCCCTTCTAATGGGTGGAAGAGACCTCCCCAGGATACCAACGCACCCTGGTTGCATATTGCACAGAAAGGCTGCTGTTAGGAGCACCCGGCTGCAGAGGTGCAAGCCTTTCAATGACCTCAGTAGATCACAAAATGTTATTGCAAAGCCCCACTCAACCTCATCCTGCTGTGCCACTCATCACATCCCCATCACGCTGCCTTCCCTACCCTACTCCTGCACATCCTTATTCACACCAATTTACCTTACACCTCCACCCATCCCTCTCTCGATCCACATTGGGCCTGAATTTGTGTTCCCCACTGGCATGTTCAAGGTGCGCACATGCCCGTGGGGACCCCATAGGTTTCAGGTTTAGACATTCGAAGCACATGCGCCTAAACCTGGAACTTGCAATCTGTTATGAATTCTCCTGACAGATCGCTCACCTCCAAAACAAAACAGCCTCCGCAGGCAGAGTTAGGTTATTTGCCCAACTCCAGCCCAAGGAATATCCTTCAAATTATTATGATTGATAAGGCCTGTTTTAATCAGCATCAGACTTTTAAAACACAGAATAATAAATGTTTTCCAATAATTTAAACATTTAAAATCCTATTAAATAAGGTAAGTTTATTTTAGATCCTTTAAAATATGTAAATTTATATTTCAAAATATTAAATTTTGCTTTTACATAATTAATTAAATATAATTTTGATGAATTTTAAATGTGAGAGGTTTTTTAATTTATTTTCAGTGTTTGTGTGTTTTTAGGGGTATTCCCATTCATAATGGTGGTTCCGTATAAACGGAACTCACATAAGTATGAATGGTGATCCCCTACTCTGATAGGTTGGGCCGGCCCATGTGATCCCAGTAATGCATATGGAATCCTTACGCTCCTGGGATATGTGCGCCTCTACGAAGGCCTTCGGGTACAGGCCAAGGACTGTAAGTCTCCAAACCTTTGGGACCACCAGGTACTTTTGTAGAAATTTTGCGAGGAGAGGTTGAGATCAACAGAAGGGAGGCCAAAATGCTTCCCTGAGGGGCGACGAGAGCAGTGCTGTTTCTCCTGTTCCACAAGGGATGCTATAAAAAGCACTTGCTTGCAGGTACATAATTAATCTCCCAAAGTGCTTTGAGTGTCACCTCGGCTCAGTGGTCCCGGAGCACAGCACTGGACCCCAAGGTGCCACACCCCCATTGCCAATGACACATGAGAGCTAGGAGGAAGATCTTGCTTCTGGCTCGGAGCATGTTCCCACCTCGGGACCGTCCTCTCCCGTATCCATCCAACCAGCGGTTCTGCTGTCATTCCTCCCAATGAAGCAGCGCCTGAGGAGCTCCTTGGCCAGGTGGCTTGGAGTCAGGAGGGGAAGGGGAAGGGGTAGAGGTGGGGAGGAGAAGCAGAGGTGGGGGGGGGGGTGGGTAAAGGAAGGTGAGGTGCTTGGCCGCAGGTGTTGTCTTGGTCAAAGTATTTTTATGTTATTGTTGCCATTTTGTTGGGGGGTTTGGGGAAAGGTTCTGTTGCATTTGTGTTCTATGTTTATGAAATGTTGTTGGAAATGTTTAACATTTAATGAATGATATAAACGTTATAGGTTTGTTGTGGGGTGTGGTGGGGTGGTGTGGGGTGTTTTTTTACAGTTATAATTATGATTTTATACAAATGTTCTCATTAAATGTTTTTTATTTCCCATAACTTTGTTGCGCATTGTCTCAGATAGCTGCACCGTTACCACTGATGATTTCTTAGCATGAAAGGGGATAATTTAACGTCACTTGAATCAACTTTAACTTTAACTGTCACCAAGGTAATGCACACCATTCATGTATGAGCTGCAGACACAGCAGTGTTGCAGCATTGTAAATACGATCAACATTATTTCAAGCAATGTGCTCATTTATGAGCTGCTGATGTAAGAGTTTTGCAGCTATGTAGCCACCACCGTCCCTTTCCTGCAGTTTAGGGGGGGGTCATGGCAAGGTTTCATCATCAACCTGATTGTCTGGCCTGAGGTCAGCGTCCACCTCCTCATCCTCCTCTTTTTCTCTCTCCTGAGGGGGACCAGCAGTCTCTTCTGACAATTCTTGTCCCCTACTGATAGCCAAGTTGTGCAGCATGCCGCACACCACCACGAATTGAGCTACCTGCTCAGGGTGGTATTGTAGCTCACCTCCTGAGTGGTCCAGGCATCTAAGGCCCTGCTTAAGCACTCCAATGGTATTCTCGGCGATATTGCGTGTGGCTCTGTGGCTCTCGTTGTATCGCTTCTCGGCTTATGTCTAGGTGTTATGCAGGGGTGTCATCAGTCAGGTGGCGAGGCCATATCCTTTGTCACCAAGCATCCAGCGTTGACGTTGTGGCTGACTGGTAAACATGTCAGATACACGCTCTCACGCAGGATGCCAGCATCATGGATGCTGCCCGGAAATTTTGCATTTACTGCCATTATAATTTGCTGGTGGTCGACAACGAGTTGCACATTCAGGGAGTGGAATCTCTTTCGGTTCCAAAAAACCTCTGCATCCTGAAAAGGTGCCCGTATGGTGATGTGCGTACAGTCTATTGTTCCCTGCACCTTGGGGAAGTTTGCTATTCTGGAGAATCCTAGAGCCCTCTCAGTCTGTGTCTCCCTGGTCACAGGGAAGCTGATAAAATCCATCCTGCGTGCGTGAAGGGCTTCAGTGACCTGTCGAATGCAGCAATGTGTGGCATGCTGAGATATAGCACAAATGTTGCCAGCTGAGGCCTGAAAGGAACCCGATGCGTAGAAGCCAAGTGTCACAGTGACCTTGACCACAACGGACAGTGCGGTCCTGATGGTGCTGGCAGACTGCAGATCTCCCCTAATGAGCTGGCATATCTCACTGATATTCTCTTTCCAGAAGCGCAGTCTCCTAAGGCAAATGTTATCGGACAAGTTCAGTAAAGACAACTTCTTCATGTAAGTGCGTGGGGTGTAAGTTCTCGCCCTCCTCAGCAGTCTGCCATCTCTTTGATTGGGCACATAATGCTCTTGAATATACCTTCTGCAATTTCTAGTCTGCAGCATGTGCGTAGTCATCAAGACAAGCTGAGAAATTACAGGCCCCATTACAATCACAATCAGTATTATACCTATTGTTCACAAACAATAACTTTACCTACTAAAACACCTAAAATAAATTCAAATCGTCCACAGTATGATAGGATGTTTGTTCAGATGTTCAAATCACCTTAAAAGACCTCCAAAATACATTAAAACTCCCCAGAAGTTGAAGCAGCCTTTTACATGAACCGACCTCCGATTTACAAAATGCCATCCATACCGCTGGGTTTAGTTCAGGTGAGAACAACTTTTTCTCAGCGGGCTTTATGGCGAGCGATATTTTCAGCAATATGTGGGCGAGCTGCCGAAAGTAACGGTTGGCAATATTATGGGTGTTAGTTTCGCCCATTCTGATCTTTACACCAAAAAGAATGGGCGGGTGGTATTATTTCTCAGCATTAAGTGCATGCTGAATTTAACGCTGGGCAATAAGTGAGCGATACATGGGTGTTAGTTTCCATTTTGTTGCTAAATGGGCGATATCTGGGCGTTATACCACACCTCAGTGTTAAAATGGATGTTAAGTGGGTGGTATCAATGCAAAAAACGTGGAAAGTCTAGCCCAAGGTGTCAAACTGATACCTGAACTGCCTGTTCAAATGGATTTAAAAGATCCCGTGGAACAATTTAACGAAGGGCGGGGATTTTTCTTGGTGTCCTGGGCAACATTTCTTCCTCGGCCAACTTCACCAAAACAAATTAACTGGTCAATTTTCTCATTTTGCCTACAGTGACTACACTTCAAAAGTAATTCATTGCCTGTGAAGCACATTGGGATGTCCTGTGGATGTAACAGGTGCTATATAAAGGAAAGTTTATTGAAGGCTTGTTAATGATGGAATTGATTGTTATGACGAGTCCAATGTTATTACTGCCACAAAGATTTCTGTTTAATCATGAAATATATGAATTAATAAATATATTATTAGCAATCTACACATCTCACTGATTCTACTAATACTTAGCCAGGCAATCGGAATAAAATCATTGTAACTAATGGTGTATAATATTATACAGTGCTGTAAAGGAGGGTCATCACTCAAGGAGTTTAATTTTAACTTTATAGATGTTTGGCAGGCCAATTATTGTGCATTGTTGGAGTTAGTTTATTGATTGTGAGGGAAGTTTGGACTTTCTGTGATAATTTAAAACAATTTTTATTTCCACAGAAGTTAAATCAGGAGAGATGTAAAACGGGTTGCCGATTCACGATCACACGTTTGGCCCAAGGTCAAAATTAACCCCTGTACAAGTTCATTAACTGTTCCATCTCCTGATTGGTAGTACTGGAAAAGCTAAATTTTAATTCCCATGCCGGAACAACATATTTTATTTAAATTTAAACAAACACCTCATAATTCAAACTATGTTTTATGAAGAGCATAGAACAATCATGGTTCCAATGAAAAAAAAAAGCAGTAATTACTTTTAAATGGCAGTGTGGTTTGTTAGTATATTTAGCAGCTTTTCAGGACTTCTAATTTTAACGTCCTGAGGGAAATCAAATACAAGAGAGAAAATATTATTTGCACAAATGTTTCATTCTGCTGCTGTAATTCACATGAACATCTGACTTTAAGCACATGCAGGATAATAAAATCCACATAGACTGGAAAGGAAATGGGACCATTATTGCAGGGTTCTTCGTAAATCTCATGAAATCTGCATCTTTTATACATTCACAGCCCTATTCAATGCCAACTTGTGATATGCTGAAGAGATCATTTCTCCTCTTAATCTTCTCTGCTCCAAGGAGAACAACCCCAGCTTCTCCAGTCTATCCACGTAACTGAATTCCTCATCACAGAAATCATTCTCGTAAATCTTTAATGCATCCTCTCTAAGGCCTTTACATCCTTCCTCAAATGTGGTGCCTAGAGTTGGACACAATACTCTGGTTGAGGCCTGTAGTAGAACAAATTAGTCAGGGGGAAATTCATTTAGTAAAGTTAAAATCTTAAGCAAGAAAGGCTGAAAGAAAAGATGTACATGTGTTCATGATGGAATAACTGAGCTCTGCAGTTCAGTAACTAACCGTTATAGCCTTGTCATTGACTCATAATCTAGAAACAGAATGTGTTTTGCTGTTATCAAAACGAGAACAAAGAAGAAGTTATAAAACCCAGCTAAATGTATCATTGGAAGGAGTTGAAACTGAGGTTAAAACAACTCCCAGGAAGATAAAACAGATAGTTTAAAAACATATACTCCAAGGTGAAGTCACATTGGGTGGTAAGAGATTATGGGAAACAATATACGATTGAAAAACATTTCAAATGTTTCAAAGCAGTTAGGATAAGAGGACAAAGAGTTCACAGAACTTCAGAATGATGTGACCACGTAACTTATCAGATAAACAGCGCACAGAGGAGATATCGAAGTTTGCTGTCAATATAATTGTATTAACCGATTAATTATAGTAGGTAGGCGAAAAGTTTGTGACATGGCAGGGAAACAACAAATGGAAAGCCTCCGCATGGAATTTCATGATTTTGTATGTATTTTGACTGTATAAAAACAATAACCCAAGATTGTTCGGAGAGAACTGCTGGTTTGGGTCACCGAGTTATTGAACTCGTGTAGAAGCTGTTTCTCCCTCGATCGAACACTTTATAATAAACAATTCTTTTCTCCAAAACAGACTTGTGTTGAGTATCTTTGTAATAGAAACATAGAAACATAGAAAATAGGTGCAGGAGTAGGCCATTCGGCCCTTCTAGCCTGCACCGCCATTCAATGAGTTCATGGCTGAACATGCAACTTCAGTACCCCATTCCTGCTTTCTCGCCATACCCCTTGATCCCCCTAGTAGTAAGGACTTCATCTAACTCCTTTTTGAATATATTTAGTGAATTGGCCTCAACAACTTTCTGTGGTAGAGAATTCCACAGGTTCACCACTCTCTGGGTGAAGAAATTTCTCCTCATCTCGGTCCTAAATGGCTTACCCCTTATCCTTAGACTGTGACCCCTGGTTCTGGACTTCCCCAACATTGGGAACATTCTTCCTGCATCTAACCTGTCTAACCCCGTCAGAATTTTATATGTTTCTATGAGGTCCCCTCTCATTCTTCTGAACTCCAGTGAATACAAGCCCAGTTGATCCAGTCTTTCTTGATAGGTCAGTCCCGCCATCCCGGGAATCAGTCTGGTGAACCTTCGCTGCACTCCCTCAATAGCAAGAATGTCCTTCCTCAGGTTAGGAGACCAAAACTGTACACAATACTCCAGGTGTGGCCTCACCAATGCCCTGTACAACTGTAGCAACACCTCCCTGCCCCTGTACTCAAATCCCCTTGCTATGAAGGCCAACATGCCATTTGCTTTCTTAACCGCCTGCTGCACCTGCATGCCAACCTTCAATGACTGATGTACCATGACACCCAGGTCTCTTTGCACCTCCCCTTTTCCTAATCTGTCACCATTCAGATAATAGTCTGTCTCTCTGTTTTTACCACCAAAGTGGATAACCGCACATTTATCCACATTATACTTCATCTGCCATGCATTTGCCCACTCACCTAACCTATCCAAGTCGCTCTGCAGCCTCACAGCATCCTCCTCGCAGCTCACACTGCCACCCAACTTAGTGTCATCCGCAAATTTGGAGATACTACATTTAATCCCCTCATCTAAATCATTAATGTACAGTGTAAACAGCTGGGGCCCCAGCACAGAACCTTGCGGTACCCCACTAGTCACTGCCTGCCATTCTGAAAAGTACCCATTTACTCCTACTCTTTGCTTCCTGTCTGACAACCAGTTCTCAATCCATGTCAGTACACTACCCCCAATCCCATGTGCTCTAACTTTGCACATCAATCTCTTGTGTGGGACCTTGTCGAACGCCTTCTGAAAGTCCAAATATACCACATCAACTGGTTCTCCCTTATCCACTCTACTGGAAACATCCTCAAAAAATTCCAGAAGATTTGTCAAGCATGATTTCCCTTTCACAAATCCATGCTGACTTGGACCTATCATGTCACCTCTTTCCAAATGCACTGCTATGACATCCTTAATAATTGATTCCATCATTTTACCCACTACCGATGTCAGGCTGACCGGTCTATAATTCCCTGTTTTCTCTCTCCCTCCTTTTTTAAAAAGTGGGGTTACATTGGCTACCCTCCACTCCATAGGAACTGATCCAGAGTCAATGGAATGTTGGAAAATGACTGTCAACGCATCCACTATTCCCAAGGCCACCTCCTTAAGTACTCTGGGATGCAGTCCATCAGGCCCTGGGGATTTATCGGCCTTCAATCCCATCAATTTCCCCAACACAATTTCCCGGCTAATAAGGATTTCCCTCAGTTCCTCCTCCTTACTAGACCCCCCGACCCCTTTTATATCCGGAAGGTTGTTCGTGTTCTCCTTCGTGAATACCGAACCAAAGTACTTGTTCAATTGGTCCGCCATTTCTTTGTTCCCCGTTATGACTTCCCCTGATTCTGACTGCAGGGGACCTACATTTGTCTTTACTAACCTTTTTCTCTTTACATATCTATAGAAACTTTTGCAATCCGTCTTAATGTTCCCTGCAAGCTTCTTCTCATACTCCATTTTCCCTGCCCTAATCAAACCCTTTGTCCTCCTCTGCTGAGTTCTAAATTTCTCCCAGTCCCCAGGTTCGCTGCTATTTCTGGCCAATTTGTATGCCACTTCCTTGGCTTTAATACTATCCCTGATTTCCCTTGATAGCCACGGTTGAGCCACCTTCCCTTTTTTATTTCTATGCCAGACAGGAATGTACAATTGTTGTAGTTCATCCATGCGGTCTCTAAATGTCTGCCATTGCCCATCCACAGTCAACCCCTTAAGTATCATTCGCCAATCCATCTCAGCCAATTCACGCCTCATACCTTCAAAGTTAGCCTTCTTTAAGTTCTGGACCATGGTCTCTGAATTAACTGTTTCATTCTCCATCCTAATGCAGAATTCCACCATATTATGGTCACTCTTCCCCAAGGGGCCTCGCACAACGAGATTGCTAATTAATCCTTTCTCATTACATAACACCCAGTCTAAGATGGCCTCCCCCCTAGTTGGTTCCTCGACATATTGGTCTAAAAAACCATCCCTTATGCACTCCAGAAAATCCTCCTCCACCGTATTGCTTCCAGTTTGGTTAGCCCAATCTATGTGCATATTAAAGTCACCCATTATAAC
Source organism: Pristiophorus japonicus (assembly GCF_044704955.1). Lineage (NCBI taxonomy): Eukaryota > Metazoa > Chordata > Chondrichthyes > Pristiophoridae > Pristiophorus > Pristiophorus japonicus. Next base: position 58,012,246 of record NC_091989.1, read on the forward strand.
TGCTGCACCTTTATTGCACGCACCCCTAATTTCCTGTTTGATGCCCTCCCCAACATCACTACTACTGTTTGGAGGTCTGTACACAACTCCCACTAACGTTTTTTGCCCTTTGGTGTTCTGCAGCTCTACCCATATAGATTCCACATCATCCAAGCTAATGTCCTTCCTAACTATTGCCTTAATCTCCTCCTTAACCAGCAATGCTACCCCACCTCCTTTTCCTTTTATTCTATCCTTCCTGAATGTTGAATACCCCTGGATGTTGAGTTCCCAGCCCTGCTCATCCTGGAGCCACGTCTCCACGACCTTTGGCGCTGCGAGCGGGGTACAACGAGAAACCAACAGACGGGCGTTTACCGGGGCATCACAAGTGAGTATATTTAAACTACCACTCATAATCCGACATGAGCTTTTATATAATGTGTCTGGTGCCCGGGGTACCTGAATCTGTGAAAAGTCTGTTATGATGCAAAAGACTTGGGGGTAATTTAAATGTGTTTTATATCCGTCACTATATAAGTCAAAGTAAGGTATCGATGGGATTGTTGACTCTGGGTTCAAGTGGAACCGAGTAGAGGGACAATCAGTATCTTGGAATACAGATAAATTGATAGGGTATCAATGGAATTGCAGGCTCTAGGATTAGGTGAAACCAATTAGAGGGACAAACAGTATCTAAGAATACAGTTTAAATTGCTTAAAAAAAGTCGGTGAGACCGTAGACGTTGGGTTTAAGTTGAAACCAAGTAGGGGGATGGTTAGTATCTGAGAATACAGTGAAACCAATATTAGTAGATAAGAAACTGATAGTGACTATGTTAAGTGACGGATGGGATCCTAAAATAGAGCCGGCCAAACAAAAAGAATTACTAAGTTTTGTTGAATGAAAAACTGGTGTGAATGTGGGTCTTTAAATGAAAGGTGTTTGTGTAGTTCTTGACTGCGGAATATTTGAGATAGGAATTAATGAATTTTTCATTTGTCTGAAAGCCTGTTACAAAAAATAAAAATGGTGTAGTTGTCTGTTTTAGCTTCACCCACTTTTTCAGACAGAGAGTTGAAAGTTTTTCATACTTTGTAGTATTGTCCTAGATGTGGGAAGTTTTAAGAAAGTGTGAACATAGAATTGAATTATATTTTAAGTTGGAAACGTAGTTGCGGATTTATTTTGATGATAATTTACGGAGCTAGGAAATGCACAAAGGATAGGTTGGTTTAACAAAAGATAAAACTTCAAAAAAAAAATGCGTGGTCCTGTTCGTTTTTAAAAAAAATTTCCGACACGCTCACTTACTTGTCAAAAGAAAACACGTAATCATTGATTACATTGGGTTGAAAGACAATAAATTTAGTCCAGGAATGAGATAAAGAAAGAAGAAGGGAAATTGTTATGCCTTTAAAAAAATGCCTGCGTGGGTCTCTCAAGGCTAAGGGCTGGGGGAAGATATGCCCCCATTTTCCTTTGTGTAAAATCTTATGTTAAATGACGTGAAAGCTTCTAGCTCAGTAAAAATAGTTTTACATAAAAGATTGGCAGTACAATATTTGAATTGGGATTTAGAGATATTTCAGGTGATTCTCCTTGATAAACATTTTGGTTGTATTGGAAAATCTCGGGTTTGAAAACCTTTTTAAAAGAAGTACACATCTGTGTAACTTTACCTCAACTACTACGTCAGAAGCTGAAGCTTAAAAAGCTGTAATTTATGAGGTACTGTATCACAAAATATATCTTGAAGTTACAGAACAAAAGATTTACTACTTATGCTATCCCTACTTGGATTGGAGTTTTCAGCTTCTAAAGGAGAAGTTAGGCACATAATTATAAAACAAGTACTTTGCATTCTGTGATCTGTGAATCACGTAGAAACTATAAGCATAAATGAGAATTCTAAGATTTAAAAAAACCCACTATATTTGACATTTTTAATCCAAAAATAAATACAAATATTACAAAATGGGAGCAGAAATTAGGATGGGAATGGTGAAGAGTTAATTTTGTTGTGAAGGTTTCAAATACCACTGGTTAAGAAAAGGCAAAACAAAATACTGAGGTACATTTAAAATAAAATGTTAAATTTGAAATCTTTAAAAAAAAATAAAATAAAACTCAAAAATTTGGAAACAACTCAGAAATGCCATTTGGGGAAGACGAGGATTTGTCACATCAGGAGGCGAGGCCATCAAACATGACAACCAGATAAAACGACTATTGGATGCTGCTAGTAAACCCGCTAAAGCAGCCGTAATCAAGGTAAAAGCCCACCAGTCGTAGACGAGGTTCAGCGGGGAAATAAAGCTGCTGACAATGCTGCCCGAGAGGCGGCTATGTCTGCCGAAGTAGAAGTAGAACCAGTTTGTAGCTTTACTACAGAGGAAGACAGAAACATAGTAAAGTTACATACAGATGTAAGTAATAGAGAAAAGAAAGAATGGAAAAGGAAGGGAGGAATACTAGATACGGATTCAGTATGGACGAAGGACGGAAAGGTGCTGGTCCTGTATAAGGAAAATGCTCATGGAACTGTATCACGGCATCAGCCATGCTGGGCGCGGGACCATGATAAATAGCACCACCCGAGACTGCTGGTGGCCAGGTATGGGGCGTGACATTGCAAAGTATTGTCAGCAATGTATCACATGCGCACAGCACAACCCAGGAAGGGCCGTAAAAATAAAGATGGCCCACCAACCACGGCCCCGGGGCTATGAGAAAACATACAGATAGATTTCACGGGGCCACTGCCAAATTCTCGAGGACGAAAGTACTGTTTGGTAATTATAGATTTGTTTACTCAGTGGGTGGAAGCCTTCGCAACTCGGAATTGCACAGCCACCATAATAGCATGGATCCTAGCAGAGGAGGTAATTTCCCGCTGGGGGATACCTGCCCAAATTGACTCGGATCAAGGAACTCATTTCACAGGTCATGTAATGAAAGAAATTTGTAGAATGTTAAAAATTAAGCAAAAGTTTCACATCCCATATCACCCCCAAAGTTCAGGGATGGTAGAAAGAATGAATTGGACCCTTAAAATTGCCTTGAGCAAGGCGATACATGAAACAGGGCAGGCATGGACTCCTACCGACAATATTAATGAGGCTGCGTGTCACCCCAAACAGAACCACAGGATTAACCCCATATGAATTAATGACTGGACATGCAATGGGCGTACCAGAAGGGATAGTTACAGGAAGGCCAGTACGAGATGGAATCAGGAAGTATGTGATGGAATTTAGCGAGCAGTTGAAAGGTAAGCGACAGGAGGTCCAAGAAAGACAGAGAGAGGAGGACAAAGATGATGGGACAAATATGTCAGCTATAATCCCCGAGGTGGGGGCTAAGGTAATGGTTAAGGAAGTGGCAGATAAATGAGGATTCGCACCTAGGTGGAGCGGACCATATGAGGTATTAATTAGTGGAGATACGTGCGCTTGCGTGAATATGAAAGGTAGGGGCCGATGGAAATATTGGTCCCAGCTGAAAGAATACTAGGTGTACTTGCCATAATAAAATGGATCTGGGAAAGGTCACATGTCCGGAGAAGCGGTGCAAACAATCCGGTAGAAGTAGAAATGGTAAGAATCTAACTAAAAACCTGGAATATCCAGGATGTGTTTTATCAACAGAATGTAGATAAACGTGATCACCACCGCCCTTATGATTCTACAAGGACAGGCTACAAGGCTGCCCCTAGGGGGCCCAGAAACATATACCCACACCGGAGGGTACAACAACTACGTAAAGCAGCCCCTAGGGGGCAGCATCCGAGTGTCAGGAACGTTTATCTTGAAGCCACAAGATAAGTGGGTAACAAAATGTTATCTGAATATTGTAAACCAGGGGAATTAACCTCGGGAAAGCTCGTGGTAATAGTACATTGTCTGGACCCAGAGAGGGACACAGTCTTAGAGCCGTTCTCGTTAAAAGCGATAGAATGGATCATATGTCAGGAAGAGAGAGAGTGTTCAGGTCCATCAGTGCTGATTAATTGGCAAAAACCTATAGTCATGACCCCAGGACCAGCAACACTACCCCCAATTACTGGCTCCCTCCTTACTGAAGGCCACCCGGTGGTTTGGTGATGAGATCGGAGGGAATGTTGTTATTTGACAATGTGCAGCATGAAATGTTATCTGTGAGCATAAATTTAACAGACCTATACCTGCCAGAAAAGTTTAGCCCCAAGACTAAAACATTGTACATACATTTGCTAGACACAATCCTGAGAAAAGCTAGTGATGCATCAGCAGCAACGGAGTATCATAAGCAGCTGAGACACAAAGGAGGAAGTCAGAGGAGATCTATAGGGAATGACATATTAACCGGAGTAAGAACAGGGACCTCGCTAGTAGATGCACTAGATATACAGGCGATCTAAGCAGGAGTAGATAGTTTGAGGGGAACGATGGAGGTACTAATGAGGAAACAGGCCGGGGTAGGGATAGAATCTTTAGAGTTAGGATCTGAAACATCCAAAATACTGCTAGAGGGTATATCCGTATTGGAAGGCCATGCACGAACAATTAACGAGCTAAATAAGCAGGAACGAGAGGACGATGCCGAGGACAGAAAAAGAGACACATGTCATGCCTATGGGAGATGGATGCTCGGTCAGCTGAGACACAAGATGGATCAGATAGAAACCAGGCGAGTTCCAGACTGGATAAATAGCACCCAGTTGAAAGAAATGGCACAGCACACTGGGCCATTAGATGCCTGCACCCTGAAAGGAATGATTAGGGTGTATGCGGTTACAGGAGGATGTAAGGGGAAATAAACCCCTATGGTAGGGATCAAACTAGTGATCCCCATAACAAACCAAGGCTCATACCCGTACCTTCAATATGAAGTTGAAAACATAGGGATAATACAAGGGGATGAGTACATCCACCATTACCTGATGGACTAGTATGCAATCAAAAAGAATGGAAAGATGGGAATATCTTTATCCGGGCGCCAGAGAGAAGGAAGCCTAACTATATGCCCTCACCAAGTGGGAGATGGGAGAAAGGATAGCTGTGGATTTGACAATACTACGGAAACATAGAAACATAGAAACATAGAAAATAGGTGCAGGAGTAGGCATTCGGCCCCTCAAGCCTGCACCACCATTCAATAAGATCATGGCTGATCCTTCTCTCAGTACCCATTTCCTGCTTTCTCTCCATACACCTTGAGCCCTTTAGCTATAAGACGCCTGCACCCTGAAAGGAATGATTAGGGTGTATGCGGTTACAGGAGGATGTAAGGGGAAATAAACACCTGTGGTAGGGATAAAACTAGTGATCCCCATAACAAACCAAGGCTCATACCCGTACCTTCAATATGAAGTTGCAAACATAGGGATAATACAAGGGGATGAGTACATCCGCCATCTGACTCCCTCTTGAATATATCCAATGAACTGGCATCAACAACTCTCTGCGGTAGGGAACTCCACAGGTTAACAACTCTCTGATTGAAGAAGTTTCTCCTCATCTCAGTCCCAAATGGCCTACCCCTTATCCTAAGATTGTGTCCCCTGGTTCTGGACTTCCCCATCATCGGGAACATTCAACCCGCATCTAGCCTGTCCAGTCCCATCAAAATCTTATAAGTTTCTATGAGATCCCCTCTCATTCTTCTAAACTGCAGTGTATAAAGGCCCAGTTGATCCAGTCTCTCCCCACATGTCAGTCCCGCCATCCCGGGAATCAGTCTGGTGAACCTTCGCTGCACTCCCTCAATAGCAAGAACGTCCTTCCTCAGATTAGGAGACCAAAACTGAACACAATATTCCAGGTGAGGCCTCACCAAGGCCCTGTACAACTGCAGCAAGACCTCCCTGCTCCTATACTCAAATCCCCTAGCTATGAAGGCGAACATACCATTTGCCTTCTTTACCGCCTACTGTACCTGTATGCCAACTTTCAATGACTGATGAACCATGATACCCAGGTATCGTAGCACCTCCTCCTTTCCTAAACTGCCACCACTTAGATAATATTCTGCCTTCGTGTTTTTGCCCCCAAAGTGGATAACCTCACATTTATCCACATTATATTGCATCTGCCATGCATGTGCCCACTCACCTAACCTGTCCAAGTCGCCCTGTAGCCTTTTAGCATCCTCCTCACAGCTCACACCGCCACCCAGTTTAGTGTCATCAGCAAACTTGGAGATATTGCACTCAATTCCTTAATCTAAATCATTAATGTATATTGTAAATAGCTGGGGTCCCAGCACTGAGCCCTGCGGCACCACACTAGTCACTGCCTGCCATTCTGAAAAGGACCTATTTATCCCGACTCTCTGCTTCCTGTCTGCCAACCAGTTCTCTATCCACATCAGTACATTACCCCCAATACCATGTGCTTTGATTTTGCACACCAATCTCTTGTGTGGGACCTTGTCAAAAGCTTTTGGAAGTCCAAATACACCACATCCACTGGTTCTCCCTTGTCCACTCTACTAATTACATCCTCAGAAAATTCCAGAAGACTTGTCAAGCATGTTTTCCCTTTCATAATTCCATGCTAACTTGGACCGATCCTGTCACTGCTTTCCAAATGTGCAGCTATTTCATCTTTAATAATTGATTCCAACATTTTCCCCACTATGATGTCAGGCTAACCAGTCTATAATTACCCGTTTTCTCTCTCCCTCCTTTTTTAAACAGTGGTGTTACATTAGCTATCCTCCAGTCCATAGGAACTGATCCAGAGTCAATAGACTGTTGGAAAATGATCACCAATGCATCCACTATTTCTATGACCACTTCCTTAAATACTCTGGGATGCAGACTTCCAGGCCCCAGGGATTTATCGACCTTCAATCCCATCAATTTCCCTAACACAATTTCCCGCCTAATAAGGATGTCCTTCAGTTCCTCCTTCTCACTAGACCCTCGGTCCCCTAGTATTTCCGGAAGGTTATTTGTGCCTTCCTTCGTGAAAACAGAACCAAATATTTGTTTAACTGGTCCGCCATTTCTTTGTTCCCCATTATAAATTCACCTGAATCTGACTGCAAGGGACCTACTTTTGTTTTCATTAATCTTTTTCTCTTCACTTATCTATAGAAGCTTTTGCAGTCAGTTTTTATTTTCCTAGCAAGCTTCCTCTCATACTCTACTTTCCCCCTCCTAATTAAACCCGTTGTCCTCCTCTGCTGTATTACAAAATTCTCCCAGTCCTCAGGTTTACTGCTTTTTCTGGCCAATTTATATGCCTCTTCTTTGGATTTAACACTATCCTTAATTTCCCTTGTTAGCCACGGTTGAGCCACCTTTCCCGTTTTATTTTTACTCCAGACAGGGATGTACAATTGTTGAAGTCCATCCATGTGATCTTTAAATGTTTGCCATTGCCTATCCACCTTCAACCCTTTAAGTATCACTCGCCAATCTATTCTAGGCAATTCACGTCTCATACCATCGAAGTTACCTTTCCTTAAGTTCAGGACCCTAGTCTCTGAATTAACTGTGTCACTCTCCATCTTCATAATGAATTCTACCATGTTATGGTCACTCTTCCCCAAGGGGCCTCGCACAAGACGATTGTTAATTAGTTCTTTCTCATTACACATCACCCAGTCTAGGATGGCCAGCCCTCTAGTTGAATCCTCGACATATTGGTCTAGAAAACCATCCCTAATACACTCCAGGAAATCCTCCTCCACCGCATTGCTACCAGTTTGGTTAGTCCAGTCAATATGTAGATTGAAGTCACCCAAGATAACTGCTGTACCTTTATTGCACGCACCCCTAATTTCTTGTTTGATGCTGTCCCCATCCTCATTACTACTATTTGGTGGTCTGTACACAACTCCCACTAGCATTTTCTGCCCTTTGGTATTCTGTAGTTCCACCCATACAGATTCCACATCATCCAAGCTAATGTCCTTCCTTACTATTGCATTAATTTCTTCTTTAACCAGCAACGCCACCCCACCTCCTTTTCCTTTCTGTCTATCCTTCCTAAATATTGAATACCCTGGAAGTTGAGTTCCCAGCCTTGGTCATCCTGGAGCCATGTCTCCGTGATGCCAATTACATCATATCCGTTAACTGCTATCTGCGCAGTTAATTCATCCACCTTATTCCGAATACTCCTCGCGTTGAGGCACAGAGCCTTCAGGCTTTTCTTTTAACACCCTTTGCCCTTTAGGATTTTGCTGTAATGTGGCCCTTTTTGCTTTTTGCCTTGGGTTTCTCTGCCCTCCACTTTTACTTTTCTTCTTTCTATCTTTTGCTTCTGCCCCCATTCTACGTCCCTCTGTCTCCCTGCATAGGTTCCCATCCCCCACAAGGGCATTGGTTCCAGTCCTGCCCAGGTGCAGACCGTTCGGTTTGTACTGGTCCCACCTCCCCCAGAACCTGTTCCAATGTCTCAGGAATTTGAATCCCTCCCTTCTGCACCACTCCTCAAGCCACGTATTCATCTGAACTTTCCTGCAATTGCTACTCTGACCAGCACATGGCACTGGTAGCAATCCTGAGATTACTACTTTTGAGGTCCTATTTTTTAATTTAGCTCCTAGCTCCCTAAATTCATCTTGTAGGATCTCATCCTGTTTTTTACCTATATCGTTGGTACCTATATGCACCACGACAACTGGCTGTTTACCTTCCCCCTACAAAATGTCCTGCACCCGTTTCGAAACATCCTTGACCCTTGCACCAGGGAGGCAACATACCATCCTGGAATCTCGGTTGTGGCCGCAGAAGCATCTATCTATTCCCCTTACAATAGAATCCCCTTTCACTATAGCTCTCCCACTCTTTTACCTGCCCTCCTGTACAGCAGAGCCACCCACGGTGCCATGGAATTGGCAGCTGCTGCCCTCCCCTGATGAGTCATCCCCCTCAACAGTACCCAAAGCGGTGTATCTGTTTTGCAGGGGGATGACCGCAGGGGACCCCTGCACTACCTTCCTTCCACTGCTCCTCCTGTTGGTCACCCATCCCCTATCTGGCTGTGTAACCTTTACCTGCGGTAAGACCAACACACTAAACGTGCTATTCATGACATCCTCAGCATCGCTCATGCTCCAGAGTGAATCCACCCGCCGCTCCAGTGCCGCAATGCGGTCTGTCAGGAGCTGCAACTGGATACATTTCCCGCATATGTAGTCGTCAGGGACACTGGAAGCGACCCTGACTTCCCACTTACTACAGGAGGAGCATAACATGTGTCCAAGCTTTCCTGCCATGACTTAACCCCGAGATTAACTTAATTTTGCAACAATAATGCTAAAGGTTACTTACTGATAAAGAAAAGCAAAAGAAAAAACTACTCACCAATCACCAGCCAATCACTTACCTCCTTGGCTGTGACGTCAACTTTCGATTTCTTTCTTCTTATTTTTTGCCTTCTCTCCCTGCTGCAGCTGCACCAGCTGGCCTTTATAGGCCGCTCCCACATCCCCGAATCTCTTGCTGTGATGTCACACTTCATTTTCTTTTCCTCCCAGGTTGGGGAGTCAGCATTGGTGGGGAAAACAAGACAAAGTAACATCTCCCGCTCCCACTTGTCCGAACTCTTCCACTTACCAAACTCTTACCTTTGCACTCTGACCTGCCGCTGCACTCCGAGCAAGTCTGCACCAAGCCCCCTCTTTTTATACTGTTCCTGGCTGACTCACCACTAGCCTGTTTGGGGACCAGTTTTTACGAGCTGTCCAATTAACTAAGCTAGCTTGCTTGTTTGTCTCTGCTTAAACCTACAAGAATCCTTTCTGTTTAATATTGCAGTTTTACTTAAACTTGTAATCTTATTTTACCTTTAGAAGGTTGTGTCATTGGAATAATCCCTGCCCGAACCGAACCCACACATTACGCCTTTCAACGATGAGGAGAATATTGTTTGGTAACTAGCCTAGAAACTTATGATTATGGAGGCTTGATTGTAACATTACATTGCCTAACTTTTGCTTTACTTCCAGAGTGTCGGTGGCAGTGGGAAGAAGCGATGAGATTAAGGAAATATTGATGATTACATGGAAGAGCAAGCACCACCAATTCCCCTGCTACTTGAATATTTAACTGAGCTCAAAAGGACCATTAAGAAATTATGAGCTAAAGGATAAAGGCAAAGAACTGAACAGTGAAATAAAGGATAACCTGAAAAACCTGCCTTGGTACTTGAGATATGTAAGGGGTGGTTTGCAGGGGGTCAGCTTTCCCTTCTGACCTTATATGAGCGTTCCGAATCGCTCCCACATCCTTGGTTCTAGACACTGGAATTATGAAGGGACGGTGACAGACTTGGACAGACAATTGGTTTCAAGGTAGGAAGCAGGTATGGCTTTATTGTGTTTAAAAAGAAGTAAAAGGCACACCTTTAATAACACACACAGACCAATACACACTGAGGGGTACAACACATTGAATAAAATGTCAAATTGCAGCCTGTGGGGAAAAGAATACAGCTTAAACTCTAAATAGGGTAAAGAGGAGAATGCAGATACATTTACACAAGTTATCCCAGCCTCCCTCCCCAATTTCCCTAACTAACTAAGTTATAGCTCTGTGGGTTCAGGGGCCATGCTCACCAATCCCCTTTTTGACAGTTGCCGGTGAATCGCGGTTTCGGGGTTCGCTGCACTTGGTCTTCTAGGCGAGCCGTACCCCGGTCGGAGGAGAGGACTTTGGACAGCGTAGTCTTCGGTTGGGGTGCGTCCGTTGATGCGGTAAGTTGCGTTTTGGATGTATGGGGTAAGTACCCACTTTCTTTGGTTAGGAATAGTTTTAGTTAGTCTCTTTTGGTAATTTCTCACCCGTTGGTCATTCCGAAGTAGATTGTAGAGTGGAAATAAATGTCGATTCTTTGGTTTTTGCTGAGTTGGTTTTGGTTGGTCGTTTCGCTGGTTGTGGTGGCCCGGGTTGTCAATTTGGTTGCTGCCAACCTTCCATTTCGTGGGCCTCGTGCTCGGTCAGTTCTTGATGAGTTCTAGTAGTTTCCTTCACTGCTCCATTTCTTCACTCTCCAGCTCCGGCTGCTTGTGTCTGTGTCTGTGTTCCAGTCTGTGTGCTCTGCTTTCTGTGTTCTGCTAGCTTTTTGCTCTGCTAGTTTTGAGTTCTGCTAGTTTTCCTGTGTTCTGCTAGCTTTTAGTTCTGCTCCTCTGCGTGCTGCTCCTTGCTGGTCTTTTCTTGTAAAAACTGGGGGATAGATATATTCCAAAAAAAAGGCTCCGTTATCTCCCATCAAATTTTTTGGGCTCTGTTTGAACTGTTCTGTCCACTGATTTTCAAATGTCTCCTTTGTCAGCAGTAACTCGATTAGGGTGTGAGAATGTGCTATCAGTGGTTTTGCATAGAATTGTCCACTTTCTTGACCATGATTTCCATTGTGCTTGATTGGGTAATTCGATTATCTCTTAGAGGGTGAATAGTTCCCCCAGACAGTCTGGGGTCTTTAATACACGAATTTGGCCCCACCTCCTGTATTTGGTAACTCTTTTTTTTTTTGCAGCCAAAATGTTGTAGAATCTTAAAATTGATATGCTCCTTCCCATAAATGTTTAGGGAATCTCAAGCTTCTGTAATTTAGGTCCATTTTGAATTCCCTTTCCTATGAGTCCAAACACTGGGGGGGGGGGGGTCTCCATGAATGCATCCCCTTTTATCCCCCATAGGCTTCGTCTGCCCCTTTAAACTCATTTTAAAAGCCCAGAAAGGGATTCTTCTCTTCTGTAGGGGAAAGGTACCTGGAATCTTTGCGAGATATTGGTAAATTCTACATTCCCCCCTGTGATACCATATCACTTATGGTATCATTCTTGGAGGTGAGCAAAGTTCCTGACTCCCAAGAGATAACCTTCCCCATAAATTAGCTAAACTAATACCCAAAATGCATTACACTTATGCAACATCACCATAGATGCACACTTTTCCCTTTACAGATACAAACTTTTTATATTTATACCCTCCCAGCTTGGAGGGGGTTCAATCACTACAATTGCATTTCAGCACAGTTACATTTCATTTCAGTTACATTATATTCACCAGCATATAGGCAACGTACAACCACACTACAGAAGGAAAAAAACCTAGATTAAAATTAAACAACATCAATTGGTCTCCTGGTAATGTCTGGATCCTGCCCTTGAGAACTGCTCTCAGGCTGGCTGACACACAAGACAAACTCAAAATAATCATCTAAACATTACTGCAATATTACCCTCAATTCTCAACTAAACCTTAAAATATCCTTAAACTAAAATTAGAGCTATGTACAACCGCCACCCATCTCCGGGTGGCCGGGTTAGTCCCTGTCAGGCCCATGCCTTGTGCGGCCTGATAGCCGCCTGGATGCTAGGGTTTCCCTGCAGCCGGTGAGCTGGAGACCCTTGTGTCTGGGACAGCTCGTTGCTACTGCTCCTGTGAGACCCTCACCGCTGGAGGCGGCTGGCTGGTGGTTCCTACTCTGAGCGACTTCTGTACTTCTGACCTTCGGCCTTTCCTGTCGGGCTGCCCTTCTCCTAGGGTAGAATCGCTGAGGCTCAGATGCCGGTGACCACGGTATCTTTGGCCGTGGTGTACGGAGGGTCCTTCTCAGGGCTTGGGTTACTGGGGGTGCGTCCGAATCCCAAACGATGGGTGAGATAGCCCCTCCAGTACTGCAATTCACCACCTCTTTAGGCACGGTTTCTGAGCCTGCCACATTCCCTGTGGGCCCTCCACCGTCGGGGGCGGCCAACAGAGGGTCCCTGTCCTGAGGACGGTTCACCCCTCCCGGCTGCCCTCTGTGGTTGGCTGACCCTGGGTTGTACAGCTTGCACTGGTTGATGTGGAACCACTTAGTACGGCGGGGCAGCTTTATGGCATAGACCATCGGGCTTGCCTTGTCCACAATGCTATATGGCCCCATATATAATGCTTCAAAAACCCCGACCCGAGCATAGTTCCTCACCATGACCTGGTCCCCTATCTCCCATTCGTGGTGTTTGCTGGGTTCTAGCAGCAATTGGTTACTCTGATGCTGTCTGCCCATGTTACTAGCAGCCTGCCAGTAAATATGTTTGAGGTGTTCAAACAGGTTCCTGACAAACCGGTCCCGGTTCACCTCTCGGAGCTGACCTTCTGTGAGCACGGGGCTAGGACATGGGTGGGGGTCCGCATGATCCGGCCAGTCATGAGCTCGGTGCTCTTTGACTGGCTAGCTTGGATCCCCATTAGGACCAACGGAAAGACCTCCACCCACTTTTGGGGTGAGTCTCGCGTTTCCTTCCGCAGCCTTTCTTTGATGGTGCGGTTTAAACGCTCCACAATACCCGATGACTGTGGATTGTGGGCAACGTGCCATTTCCCCTCAATGCCGAGCACCTTAAGGGTTGCCTGCATTACCTGCCCGGTGAAATGGCTCCCTTGGTCCGACTCCACATACTGTGGGAGTCCCCACCGGGAGAACACTTCCCTCACTAGAATCTTAGCTGTCCCTAGTGTGGTGGCTGTTTGGCAGGAGAAGGCTTCAACCCATTTTAAGAACACGTCCACCAGGACTAGGCAGTATTTGTAGCCTCCCTGTGCGGTGGGTAGGGGCCCGATGTAGTCAATTTGGATTGACTGCCATGGTCCCTCTACCCTCCTGACGTGTCCTCGGGACACCTTCCTTTTCTGGGGGTCAGGGTTGTTCGCAGCACACACCAGGCAGTTCGCACAGAACTCGCGGATGTCCTCCCTGAGTCCCGGCCACCATCCTGCCTGTTCCACCCGTTGCCAGGTGGTCTCAGGCCCGGGGTGGCCCGCTCCTGGACCCTCATGGGCCAGTTTTAGGAATTCCCTCTGGTGCTGCTGTCCCTCTTTAAACAGCATGTCTTCCTTAACGGTAATGGCTGCTGTGCCGTACGGACCTTCTACTCTCTCTCCTCTAGCTAGCGCGTTCAGGACAGCTTTCAGGACTGGGTCCTGTGCCTGAACTGTTTTTAAGTCTGGGGCCAAAGCTATCCCTGTACTCTATGTTGCCCTGTTCTTATTCTTGACCGCTGCTATGCGGCCGGTGTCATAGGGGTCCCAGAACTTTCCCGTGCGGGCACCTCCTTTGCCAGTTTGTCAGCCTGTTGGTTTCCCTCTGCACGGGGTTCTGTTTTTGAATGGGCCTTCACCTTATGTATGTAGACCTTTCCTTCTTCCCCCACCGCTGTCATGATTTTCTCCAGCAGGGGCTTGATTGCCAGGGGTCTCCCGTCAGCGGACGTGTATCCGCGATGGGACCAGATAGCCAGGTACTCCGTACATGAGTTGCAGGTGAACATACTGTCCGAGCAAATCGTGTACGGGGTAGGGAATTCCTCGGGGTGGGTCACCACGTACATTACGGCGGCAGTTCAGCATGCTGGGTGCTCATGGTGCTGGGGAGCTTGATTGCCAGGGCAATACCTGCCCTTGGGTCATAGACTCTGCACCCAGTGAGTCGCTCGCCAGCAGATACCGTGCTGGACCCGTCCACGTAGATGTCCCGGCCTGTAGGGTGTAACCCCGCCCGAAGGCCAATGTTTACCTCCCATACCCATTCTATGGAGCACCTGTGGGCTTTCCCTGGATAGATTAGGTTGGCTGCGAGCCTTGGCTCACGGGGGCCTTCTACTCTGAGGTCCATCTGGGAGAGGAGCAGGGTCCAGCGAGCAATGCGGGCACTGCTCACCGTCCCGTCCTTAATCCTCCCATCTAGGAGCATCTGAGTAGGTGTGTGGAGGGTTAGGAGTGTTAGAGGAGACCCTCGCGTGAAGATCAAGGATCTTTTCACTGCCCAATGTGTGGCTAGGAGGTGTCTCTCACAGTTGGAGTACCCTTTCTCCTCATCTGTGAGGATCCTGGAGGAGTAAACCACCGGTCTCAGCTGACCGTGCCGCTCTTGAAGCAGCACTGAGCTCAAACTGTCCCCGCTGGCTGCCACCTCCAGGAAAAATTCCTTTCCTACATCTATCGCTCCTAAGGCTGGCGCGGTCTGCAAGTCCTTCTTGAACTGATTAAATGCTGCCTCGCAACCCTCATCCCAGTCCCACTCTACCCCCTTTGTAGGAGCCTGAGCAGAGGGGCTACGGTGGCTGCATAATCCTCAATGAAGTCTCCGCAGTACCCGGTGAGTCCTAGAAAGGACCTTACCCCTGTCACTGTGTTGGGAGCTGGTAACTCCTGTACTGCCTCCCTTCTAGCCTTGTCTATGGCCCTTTCCCCAGCGCGCACAGTCAGCCCCAGGAATTTGACTTCCTTCTGGCCGATCTGTGCCTTCTTGGGGTTTACTTTAAACCCTTCTTCTTTTAGCAGCTCCAGCAGCTCAGCCAGCAGTGGGCCATGCTCCTCCCCCTGATCGGTGAACAGAAGCAGGTCATCCACATACTGCACCAACTGCTGGGGTCTGCTAAAGCCCTTTAGACAGTTTGCCATGCATTGGTGAAAAATGCTGGGACTATTGTGGAAGCCTTGGGGAAGACAGTTCCACGTGTATTGTTGGCCCTTAAAGGTAAAGGCGAACTTGTACTGGTCCTCCAGTTTTAAAGGAATGAACCAGAACCCATTTGAAATATCCAGCACCGTGAAAGTGGTCGCAGATGCTGGAATACTCCCTATGAGATCCACTACGGCTGCCACAGTGGGTGCACAGGCAGGGATATTCTTATTTAGTACTCGATAGTCCACGGTGGCCCTCCATGAGTTGTCCGGTTTCTTAACCGGCCACAGTGGAGAGTTTACATGGGTTGCTATCGGCCTTAACACCCCTTGCTCTCCCAGTGATCCCAGCGCCGTTGTCAGGTCTGTCTCTGCCTCCCTGGGGAAGTTATATTGCTTTTGTGGTCGGGTCATGGGGTCCCCTACTATACTAACTTCCACCCCCGTTACCCTACCACAGTCATGTTTGTGGGTGGCAAATGCTGCAAGATGTGCTCGTACATATGCCTGGTACTCCACTAGGGTGTTACTGACCAGTAATTCCAAGTCGTAACCCTCCTTTGGCTTCACGGTACACAAGGTTCCCTTGGCCCCTTTTTCTGGGATCACCGCCACCTCATCTTCCCTGTCAGTCACTATGGCTCCCCATAGACTGTGGTTCCTGAGATCCACTAGGATCTGGTGACCAATGATAAAATCAGCTCCCAGGATCCCTTTTCCCTTCTGCTCCCACTTCATCAGGACACACTTCCATTTGGTTTTGAGTGTCCCTAACTGAATGGTGAGCGGGATGGAAAATGAACCAGTTTGCTCATTGCCTGTGAACCCCACTAGACTGTACGGGACCCCGTTCGATAGAGGTGAGGTAGCTGGGTTATCTGCATATACAAGGGTGCTGGAAGCACCAGTATCTAGCAGGTAGGTCCCTTTCACTTTCTCCACCTCCATCGTAACGCACGGTCTCTTCCAGGCATCGTACTCTAGGGAACACAGGTACACAGGCTGCACTGGCCTTAGTCATGCATCTGGGTGGGTTGGAGCAGAGGGTTTTACCGTATTGGCTACTGGACCGGTTGCGATAGCTACTGCTCCCTGTCCGTTTATGAGTGTCTGCAGGGCGGCTACGAGTGTCTCATATGTGTCGGGTGTTCCTGCCCCGGCTTTACGGGCTGGGGCTGGAGTGGCCTTTCCCTTAGTCTCTTTCCAGGGGTTCCTACAATCCTTCCTCCAGTGCCCACTTTTCCCACACCCAAAACACTCGCCCCCTTTGTGGGGAGGGTTCTCACCTTCCTGATGCCACTCTCTCTTGCCTTGGCTGGGTTTAATCTCATGGACCCTCCCTTTAGAGGAGGGCTCCTCTGTCCCTCTACTGTTCCGGTAAGCCAGTGTCAACTGCCTGATCACTGTCTCCTCGGTGGTTCTGGGATCTCTTGGATCGAACCAGACCTCGGCTTTTGCCTTTACTCCAGGTAGGCTGTTTGCCACCAGGCTGCGGAGCCAGTGAGCCAGCTCGTTAGGGTTCAGGTGGGCCCGGTCAAGAACCCCACTACAGGCCCTTTCGTAAACCGCCACAACCTGTCGGTGAAAGCCTGTGGAGTCTCTCCATCGAGCTGCACTGTCTTCTCCACTCGGGAGAAAGGACTCTCGTCGTTCATACCCATGGCCTCTAGAACCTTCTCCTTAACCGTAGTGTATGTGTTTCGCCCTTTCTGCTGTCTGCAGAGAGGGAATGGCACAGCTTGGTGTCTAGCGAGAAAAGCAACAGCTTAGCCTGCTCTAAATCATCGCACCCGTTAATATCCCCTGTTTGTTCCACTTCCAGGAAGTGTACCGAGGGATCCCCCTGTTGGGTGAGCTTACTTAGGTGGCCTATCATAGCCCTCAGTTTTTGGGTGTCGTGGGGGACTACAAAGTTGCTTTCTAGGGGTCCTGCTGCCCCATTGGCATCAGGCGGGCCAAACTTCTGCTGCCGGACTGGGTGCATTGGCCCTGGTTCCGGCCCTTGTATTGGCTCGCCCTCTTCACCCCTGCTGCCAAGCCGAGTTAAAAGTCGGGGCTGCCGGTGTTGGTAGTTTGCAATCCTTGCCTGCCCCGCACTCTGGCTGACGCCACTGCTGCTCCGGGCCATTCCCGGGAGCTACAGGCGGTGACTGAGGGGTTTCTCCTTGCCCAACCAGGTGTTCCTGGGCTAAACCCGGGTTTAACAGGCACACCATGCCTTTAGCCCGGGATAGAGCAAGGTTCAAGCTTTGGATCTGCTGCTGGCAGGGGCCGTGGTCTCCTGCCTCAAATTCCCTAGTACTGGCTACCTTATAGGCTACCTGAATGTCTCTCACCCTCTCCCCGTACTCTTTAACTTGCTTGGCGAGGCAGGAATTCTCTTCTCGCAATGCCCGTTCGCTATTCTTGGCTTCAATAATCTGACACTGTAAAAGGTCCAGTTGGGTTTTGTACCTTTCTCTTGTGAGCTCTCTACTTTCTTTTAACTGTCCCACCTCTGGCCACAGCCTTTCCCCGACTGTGGCCCTTGCGCTGGACCTCTCTTCTGCCTGTCTCAATACTCCCTTTAATTTCTCATTCTCCTCATCTAGAAGCCGGATCTGTTGCTGAAGGCAAATTAGCCAAATGGCCTTCTCTATCGACCTTTTATGGTCCTTGCTGTCGGTCCATTGAGCTGCAGCATCTTCTGGACGCTCAGCATGCAATAGATCGAGTACCCACTCCTTAGCCACATTTACCCTCTTAAACACATACGAGGAAATCCCCTCTTCCATTTTGCTTCGTTTCCTGAAACCAGTCTCTCTCTTATCACGTCCCTTGTACCAGTGTTCCATCTGGGTTGCCATTATGTAAGGGGTGGTTTGCAGGGAATCAGCTTTCCCTTCTGACCTTATAATGAGCGGTTCCGAATCGCTCCCACATCCTTGGTTCTAGACACTGGAATTATGAAGGGACGGTGACAGACTTGGACAGACAATTGGTTTCAAGGTAGGAAGCAGGTATGGCTTTATTGTGTTTAAAAAGAAGTAAAAGGCACACCTTTAATAACACACACAGACCAATACACACTGAGGGGTACAACACATTGAATAAAATGTCAAATTGCAGCCTGTGGGGAAAAGAATACAGCTTAAACTCTAAATAGGGTAAAGAGGAGAATGCAGATACATTTACACAAGTTATCCCAGCCTCCCTCCCCAATTCCCCTAACTAACTAAGTTATAGCTCTGTGGGTTCAGGGGCCATGCTCACCAATCCCCTTTTTGACAGTTGCCGGTGAATCGCGGTTTCGGGGTTCGCTGCACTTGGCCTTCTAAGCGAGCCGTACCCCGGACGGAGGAGAGGACTTCGGACTGCGTAGTCTTCGGTTGGAGTGCGTCCGTTGATGCGGTAAGTTGCGTTTTGGATGTATGGGGTAAGTACCCACTTTCTTTGGTTAGGAATAGTTTTAGTTAGTCCCTTTTGGTAATTTCTCACCCGTTGGTCATTCCGAAGTAGATTGTAGAGTGCAAATAAATGTCGATTCTTTGGTTTTTGCTGAGTTGGTTTTGGTTGGTCGTTTCGCTGGTTGTGGTGGCCCGGGTTGTCAATTTGGTTGCTGACAACCTTCCATTTCATGGGCCTCGTGCTCGGTCAGTTCTTGATGAGTTCTAGTAGTTTCCTTCACTGCTCTATTTCTTCACTCCCCAGCTCCGGCTGCTTGTGTCTGTGTCTGTGTTCCAGTCTGTGTGCTCTGCTTTCTGTGTTCTGCTAGCTTTTTGTTCTGCTAGTTTTGAGTTCTGCTAGTTTTCCTGTGTTCTGCTAGCTTTTAGTTCTGCTTTTCTGCGTGCTGCTCCTTGCTGGTCTTTTCTTGTAAAAACTGGGGGATAGATATATTCAAAAAAAAAGGCTTCGTTATCTCCCATCAAATCCCTTGGGCTCTGTTTGAACTGTTCTGTCCACTGATTTTCAAATGTCTCCTTTGTCAGCAGTAACTCGATTAGGGTGTGAGAATGTGCTATCACTGGTTTTGCATTGTTTTAGAATTGTCCAGTTTCTTGACCATGATTTCCATTGTGCTTGATTGGGTAATTCGATTATCTCTTAGAGGGTGAATAGTTCCCCCAGACAGTCTGGGGTCTTTAATACACGAATTTGGCCCCACCTCCTGTATTTGGTAACTCTTTTTTTTTGCAGCCAAAATGTTGTAGAATCTTAAAATTGATATGCTCCTTCCCATAGATGTTTAGGGGATCTCAAGCTTCTGTAATTTAGGTCCATTTTGAATTCCCTTTCCTATGAGTCCAAACACTGGGGGGGGGGGAGGTCTCCATGAATGCATCCCCTTTTATCCCCCGTAGGCTTCTTCTGCCCCTTTAAACTCATTTTAAAAGCCCAGAAAGGGATTCTTCTCCTCTGTAGGGGAAAGGTACCTGGAATCTTTGCGAGATATTGGTAAATTCTACAGATATGAACGTTGAAATACATCCGTGGATAAGGATTCTTTCACATACCCTCGTGGCAATACAGATAGTAATAACCTTGAGTTGATTGGTGATGTTATGTAACAAGTGCAAAAGACAGAAGAGGTATACCCGAGCAAAGCTACAAGGTAGGGATCAGGTCAAACTCCTGGCAGAATGTGCAGGCAGATACAAGAGATGCAGAATAAAAACCTTGATTAGGCCATTAACCAAGAACACAGAAAGCCTTTGCTAGGGCCACATAAGGGGAAGCAACCACAGCAATGGCACGAGTACCTGATATGAGTCGTGAGTGTCCCAATCCTATCGCCTGATCAATGAAACCGGGGCGGGAGACACACGAATCAAGATAAGGGAAAGGAAAGTTATTGTTCATGGTGGGTATTTGGTGTAACACCTGATCAAATGGGGGATTGTAGTAGAACAAATTAGTCAGGGGGAAAATTAATTTAGTAAAGTTAAAACCTTAAGCAAGAAAGGCTGAAAGAAAAGATATACATGTGTTCATGATGGAATAGCTGAGCTCCGCAGTTCAGTAATTAACGGTTATAGCCTTGTCATTGAACTCATAAGAAACAGAATGTGTATTGCTGTTATCAAAATGAGAACAAAGAAGAAATTATAAAACCCAGCTAAATGCAATATTAGAAAGAGTTGAAACTGAGGTTAAAACAACTCCCAGGAAGATAAAACAGATCGTTGAAAAAAATACACTCCAAGGCGAGGTCACATGGGGTGGTAACAGATTACGGGAAACAATATACGATTGAAAAACATATCAAATGTTTCAAAGCAGTTAGGATAAGAGAACAAAGAGTTCACAGAATTTCAGAATGATGTGACCACGTAACTTATCAGATAAACAGCGCACAGGGGAGGTATCGAAGTTTGCTGTCAATATAATTGTATCAAGCAATTAATTATAGTAGGTAGGCGAAAAGTTTGTGACACAGCAGGAAACAACAAATGGAAAGCCTCCGCATGGAACTTCATGATTTTGTATGTATTTTGACTGTATAAAAACAGTAACCAAGATTATTCGGAGAGAACAGCAAGTTTGGGTCACTGAGTTATTGAACTCATATAGAAGCTGTTTCTCCCTCGATTGAGTACTTTATAATAAACAATTATTTTCTCCAAAACAGACTTGTGTTGAGTATCTTTGTAATACTCCACGACAAGGCCAAACCAGTGTTTTATACAGGTTCATCATCATTTCCATGCTCGTCTACTCTATACCTCTATTCATGAAGCCCAGGATCCCGTAATCTTTTTTAACTGCTTTCTCAACCGGCCACCATTTCTTACTGTATGCATAATAAATGAGTTGAGCTTAGGCATTGAGAAAATTATCAGAGTTTACCACATCTTATCCCGTCCAAGAAGTATTTTTTTTACTCCTACCTTTTGCTATCTTCCCTCCAAGAATATCTCCGTCCATGCGCCAGTGGGGATGTGAACACATAGTGAGCATGGGCCAGAGAAAAGGGCTGCAATATTATAGCCGTATCCCTGAATCAGGCATCCTGTGAGCACTTTAGTCTGCCGGGAGCAGGGATTACAGAATTACGCCTATTGTGGCAAGGATGGTAAAAGACGGCAAGAGGAAATGCATAGACTAGTCAGATAGGTTGATCAGTGGTCAGTGCAGTTCAATGCAATAAAGTAATACATTTTGGAAGTAAGAACAGGAAAACAAAATAAATGTTGAAATGTAATATTTTTAGCAGAGTAAAGTAGAGAGGCATCAGATACAAAAGTGGGGAAATAATGTTTCATTTGTATAAGAACTTACTTAGTCGGCAGCTGGCATATGTGAACAGTTTAGACACCCGATTTGTAGGAAGAATATAAAAGCAATGGAAAAAGTGCAGCATAGATTCCCTAGGATATCAGGGATATGGGATTACACTTATGAAAGAAAGAACGTGCACGTATAATGCCTTTCATGAGCTAAGTGCACCCTAAAGTGCTTCATAGCCAATTAATTACTTTTTGAAGTGTAGATTGTTACAGGTATAGAACTGTTCTAATGAAGCATTGACACCCGGAACATTAACTTGCTATTACTGCTGGCCCTGCTGTGCATTTCCAGTATTCTCTGTTTTTAGTTGAAAAAGAAAGGCTTGAGGAGGGGACATCTATTAATGTATAAAGACATCTATGAAGAAGCATGTGTGAGATAACTATAAACCTGGACAAATGATGACATCACCATATAGAACCAATTGAAGAAAAAGTTGAGAAGTTATAAATTTTTTCACTAGGGTTGAGATATCCCGATAGAGGTCTTCTAGGTTATGAAGGTTACAATGCGGTAGATAGTGATTCATTGTTTCTACTGGTCAGCGATACGGTAACCAGAAGGGGTAAATCTTAGATAATCACAATACAAAATTAAAGAGGCAGTTTGAAAAAAATGCCCTTACTCATAAGAATGTGAAATTCTCTGACACAAATTGATGTTGAAGCAGAGTCCATAAATTATTTCAGAAAGGTATGAGGTAGTTGCTTGAACAAGAAGAATATTATTGGATATGAAGAATGCATATGGGAGTGTGATTAGGCTCGGCAGCTCATATGGATAGAAACCCTAGTGCTGACTGGATAAGACGAATTGCCTGGTTCGTTGCTGGTAATGGTATTACATTGCCTTGTTACCTTGCTGAAGTGACTCAAAATGCTTTACTTAATGAAGTACTTTTGGAGTTTACTGAGATTCACTGTCAGCTGGTGATTCAGCATTTCTGTACCCAACAACTTGCCACATAAGTACGAATGACAATTATTCTGACATTGAACACAAATTGATACCCTTTTCTGTTTGTTGGAACAAATTACAAATGAATTGGTTCACCCACGAGCACTTTCTTATCAAAATTGAAAATTAATAAGCAAATAAAACTGGCTGTAAAGTAAAATCTTTCTACACCTATCTGAAGACAACAGCTTGCAGAGTTTCATGTGACCCAGGTGTATTATTTGAATGTATGCCAACAAAGAATGCACTAAATCACATTTAAACTTCAGGGTTAAGAACCTGTTAAATCTTCTACAGCCTACCCACATCCTAACAAGGGAAAAGGCCTGCAGCACAGATCAGCTTTAACAAATAAAAGAGAGAGAAGTGCAAAGGTGTCCTGAGATTCAATTACCTGAAGGCATGAGATCCTAGAAACGTGTTGAGACAGAGTGGATCACCAGTCCAGCCTAGGCTACAGCTCCAGATACAAGAGTTGGGACAAGAGAACAAGTTCGCTGGAAGGTCATAGTTCTAATAGTCTATCCATTTGATGCGGACATACTGTAAATTTTAAATTTGGTAATGTTTCTTGCCTCCAATACACGCAAATGTAAAACAATGCCTGAATCAAAGCGATAAAAATTATTAATGCCCTAATCAGAATTTTGAAAGCAATACTAAACATTACTTTACCCAGGTTTGTCTAAGCTGTAATTTAAAACTGTTACCATTAATACTGTCCATCATTTTAATTCTACAACCTGCAGGGAAATGTCAATTCTGTAAAATGTCAGCATGAAGGCGATTATATTCTATTTTCTAACAGGAAAGCAGAAAAAATGCTCCTTTGATGATTAAATCACAAAAATGATAAAACAAATGAAATATTTCTGCAGGATAATATGACTGTCCAAGGGGGCACTGCCTGCGGTATAATAGATGTCAAATCTGCCATATTGGTATTCAGTCTGTGAGACACATCGGGGGGGATTTTAACTCCACGCTACCCCCACCCCCCGCCCCCCGCAAGCCCCTGCAAGCCCCATGATGGTCTGAAGACAGTTGGGAGGGCAGTGGGGGTTAAATCGGCAAGTTTGCAAGGCCTGACCCTAACCAGCCACGAATGCACCAACTTCCATTCTAACCAGGGCTGGTTTGGGGGCGTTTGAGTAACCCGCTCTGGAGAGGCAGGTCCGTCATTATAATATGCAAATTAGGCTCCGTTGCGCAGATTTTGGCAGCTAAAGGGAGGCGGGAGCAGCCGGATTCAGCAGGTAAGTGCTTTTAATAGCATTGCCCATGGGCCAGGAGGAGCAAGATGTTTCGCCACCGGCCCCTCGGGCAAGTCTTCTGCGGTGATTGCCCCCCCCCCCGCAAAGCTGCGATGTTCCCCAGAACACCCACCCTTCCGATTACTGAACCAACTCTTCACCCCCCCTCCCCAACCGCCTCCCCCGCCACCACCTCCAAACACATGATGTTTCTTGGGACCCCCTCCCTCCCTATTACCAATCTGTGACTTCCCTCGTCCTCACTCCCCACCGCCCCCCCCCCCCACCCCCAAACGACACTCTGACCCTCTTTGTTTCCAGATACTCCCCCACAGCCCCCCCGTCCTTCCCACTTGCCAATTCGACCCGGCTCCACCCCTGCCCCCCCCCCCCCCCACAAACCTGTTATGTTTACATGTTACCGGGATTGTCCAGAGTAACTCCCGACTGTAGCCTTCAACCGCTGGCTTTCCCACTCGGCAGCCGGGCAGTCTGTCGATCTGGCCAGCTACCAGGCGGGAAACAGAATGAGAAAATGATTAATGAGGTTCTGCCATTAAATTCAGCAGGACCTCTTACCATCCCGGCATTTCCGGGTCTCCCCCAGCAAAAACCTGACTAGTTTGCAAAAGCACAAAGCAGGGAGGTTCGCAAGCAGAGTGAGGAATTTTATGAGCACAGGAATTCGGTGGCGAGAAGGAAGGTGGTGGAGACGTCTGACTGAAAAGGAGGAGTGGAGCCACAGGAGCCAAGGTCTCTAAGTTAATAGACACGAGAGCAGACCTGCGGTACAGCGAGAGGAGTGGTCGTGGGTAGAGGTAGGCCGAAGAGCGCGGAGGGAGCGCAAGTATCAGGGAGTGAGGCAAGTGACAACTGCGCAAGGGAAGGAGCCGATTGGTGAGTAGTTGGCGATTGTTTAAAGTTTATTTCTGTTAAGTTACTTTAAAAAAGAAAGTAGTTAGTTAATAGTCGAATACATAAAGGCATGGCAGGGCAGCTCGGTTCAGCGGAATGCACATCCTATGCCGTGTGGGGACTCCAGGATGCTTCCCATATCCTGGACAACCACGTGTGCAGGGGTTGTCATCAGCTGGAGGAGTTGAGCAGCAGCTGGCATCCGCGAGGCTGAGAGCGACGTGGATAGTAGGTTTCAGGAGCTGGTCATTCCACAGCTAAGGTGTGCGCAGGCAGAGAGGGAATGGATGACTGTCAGACAGATAATGGGGGACTTCAACTATCCTAATATAGACTGGGATAATAATAGTGTAAAAGGCAGAGAGGGAGAAGAAATTATGCAGTGTATTCAGGAGAACTTTCTTGATCAGTACGTTTCTGGTCCAACGAGGAAGTAGGCATTGCTGGGTCTGGTTCTGGGAATGAGGTGGGTCCAGTGGAGCAAATGTTAGTAGGGGAACATTTAGGGGACAGTGATCACAGTATCATAAGGTTTAGATTAGCTATGGAAAAGGACAGTGAGTAATCTAGAGTAAAAATAGTTTAGGAAGTGTTAGTGTGAATGTTTTCTCAGAAGAATCACTCAACACTCAGAGTCGGTTCCAACGCCAATGCGGCCTTTATTTTCGCATGCGGGGAGGAAGACTCAGGACTGGATCCAGGCACTTCTCTCCGACGAACAAAGAAACTCATCGATATTTATATGTTTTACAATAGTTCTTTACAGTTACTCAGCCCACTTCGGCTGGACACAATCCAATCATAATGATTATAGATTACATATAGGTTTCTTTAACCCAATAGAATTCCCCTGATACCTCAGGGGCTGTATGTTCGGTTTTGTCAGCTTGGGCTGATTAATGACCTCGTTATGTGAGGCAGGTTCTCCCCTTATCTCTGTTCCTCGGGGTTCGGCTGTGTGAAGTCACTGATTATACCAGTGTATTATAATGGTTCGTTATAATTATCTTGTATCCAAGGCATTCCTGGTAGTGGGCCTCACTAGGTCATTGCTCGGTTATTGCTCGGTCAGCCCCAGTTCATTACTTGACTAACGGGGTTCCCATCATGCTTGGGCAGCCATTTTATATGTGGCCACTTTAAACCTATATGAGTTTAGATATATTCAGCAGGTGCCTAATGCCTAGTGTTTTGATATATTCAGCAGGTGCCTAATGCCTACAACAATTCCCTCCTTTTGGTAAAGGGACTAGTCCTAGTCCCCCTTTAACCGACCGCCCTACTTTTATTAGATTTTGTGCACAGCCCGGTACTCCCTGCCTCAACGTGCTGGCCAGTCACACGGTTTCAGGAGTTCCGGTTGCTTAAATCAAATTAACAAAGGCCAAATCCTCCTGTCCCTTTATTAGACAGGCTTGTTTAGTATTTGGGGACCGGTCATGGGTCCCTCTTCGTTGTGCATGGTGCCTGCATGCCTGGCAGGCCATTATGCCCCATGTTATTGCTAAGATCAATTGTATCCCGACCAGTATGTGTGAAATTATTCGAATCCAAGGATGGATGTTCACGTTTATTCCCCAGTCCCAGACCTTTCTCCACCAACTCTGACTTTGTAAGTCTGCATCGATATCTTCTTCCAGTACTTTGATTTTAGTTTGCAGTTGGTGGTAGAGCTTTACGGATTGACCCACCCTGAGCCTCAATTCTCATAATACTTCGGTTAGATGTGGGATAGGGACCTGCTCTGGCTCATCATAATCCTACAAATGATCGTGGAGCTGATCGGTTACATCAATAACTTCGGGCTTCCGGCGCCTAACCTGGGTGATATGCGCTTGCCCGATCGTGACAGGTCGTAGCGGCGCAAAGCAAAAGTTCGGCTGTGGTATCGGGCACTGCAGGTCATTATACTGGTATGGAGGCTCTGTGGTAGAGACGCAATATCTTCCCTTCCCTCTGTAGCCTGCCCTCGCGAAGTGCCTGTGTGCGGGCACTATTTCTAGTACCCACCCGTCAGTTCGGTTAAACCCACACTCGTCTAGCTCACCTCGGCCTACCGGGTGAGGGCATACTGTAATCTCCCCCCTTTGCTTGATTTCTGTTAGGGAAATCCCGGTAAGTATGTTGTTTTGACGAACGGCAGAGGTTGTGGTCAGATAGTAACGTATGGAGACATTTTCCCATATTACTCCGATATTCTCTAGTTGGTACAGGGGGAACAGCCCTGAGTCCGGCGTGGCTATAGGGATCATCAGGACTATCCCTACCCCAGTATTCCTACCCATCTGGCAATCTGGAATTGCTGGGTATACTTGGGTCAGTCCCTTCAGAGTACAATTATCCAGTGTCCCCCTCTGGTTAGCCAACTGAGCCAAATGTGAACTGTCTATCCAATCGGGTACTTCCCCGCATTGGATCTGGTCGAGATTGTGGCGGATCTGTCCCACCATCCACAGACCATAAGCGTGACAGAGTTGCCCCTGTCTTTGCTTTCCTGTATCTTCTTTTTCTCTATCAATGAGGTGATTGATGGTTTTGGAGTGAGCTTCCATGACTGAGATGCCATCCGACTGGATTTCGGCACCCTCCTTTCCTAGGTTGGCTTGGTCTTCCTGGTTTTGCTCCACCCTCTCTAATAACCCCTTCATCACCCCTCTAAGCTATTCCACCCTCTCATTTAACCCTTGTATATCTATCGAGTTTACTACGGAGGTCCCTGTATTGAAACCGGTAGCAACATCATTAACTATTCCCCTCTTTATCCTGGGGGCTGACCCCTCTCCTCGGAATCTACTGGCACCCATTGCATCGGCAGCCTGCTGCATTACAACTTTACTTAATACATTGTACATTTTCCTTGACTATTCTATACAGTATTCCGGCATCTGGATGCCTGAAATATTGATCAGGACAGGCACAATTTCATGTTTAACATTATCATACAATAATTCCCCTTCGTTGTACATTACAATCCCATTTTCTGCTCCCTTAGTAGTTATGGGACAAGGCAGTTCCTCGGGCAATGCAGTGGTTCTTATGGAGCTCTGTGTCGGAGGGGGTGAGAAGCATACATACAATGATATTGCAGCCGCCCCCACCTCCTCGTAGTACCCACACAGCCCCACTCCCTTTTTGCGGATGACTGATTGCTGGGACTGTCCCGGAGGCGCGCAAATTATGCCGAAAGTACATTCATCGGGCCCTTTGACATCCCTCCGTTTAATGCAGCTGCTCCTTATACCCGTGGAGCACTGTACACATACCCGGTTCTTATTAGGATTCACTTGTAACCATGCATTAAAATAAGTCCTGTCCTTGCTCCAGTCCTTGGCTGCTGGGATGCACATTCCATCCGTTAAATTAAACAAGACTCCATAGTTCATGTAGTTGTTTATTTCCTGAGTGTGCTGCAATCCGTTGGTATCATCCAGTGTTTGCGTGGGTCTTGAGGTTCCCAGTATCATGAGTCCCCAGAGTCGAAGTCACCACTGCGGTCCCATCTTGGTGAGTGTTTTATCTGAAAATTTTAAACAGATAGCCTGGTCGTCACCAGGTGTTAGGTTCTGGTCTACTTGTGTCGCTGTCACTCTGTGGAATCGGAGGTAAGGATTAGGTTAACCATATTCTTTATAGTCGTACCATCTCTATCACTTCATGTCCCTGTCTGGGCTGCCGTCGGTTTTGCGTTTGAGCCTGCTGTGCTCGAGCCTGCACGATGACCCATCTAAATATTATCCAAACTCCAATCAACACCAATGCCACCATTATTCCTCCAAACATCGCTGTCTGCTTTACCGTTAGGTTGGGTTTGTGGACTACATCTACCCACCGTGGGGTACATTGGCTCTATTGCCATAGGTGATGGTGCTATGGCTGCGCACTGCACTATCCGTCTAGTCCCGTTTTTTAAAACATCTCTTCCAGCCTGTTTATCTTAGCTTTTAACTCTTGACCAGCTAGTTCTGTTTTATTTTTATTCTGAATATCCCACCATTTCCTCTGTCTGTCAGGTGAGTCTTCTTTATTTTATTAAGAAATCCAAATTAATAATGTCCAGTATAAAACAGTTGTCAATGGAAAGGGTTAACTCCTTTACAGGTTTGTAAGAAAGCCTGATGTCATTACGTGACTTCACGTAATCATCCGAAAAATTCTTTTTTTTTAAGTCTTTGTGCCTTCAAAAACTTGCTAAGAAATTAGGAATCTGTTAAACAGCATAAATCATTAGTAAAGTGGTCATAATAAAAATCTTCTCATTGGGAAAGACAGCATTTTAGATTAAACTCCAATTTTTTCTTAACTTCTAATTCAAGTACTTGCCAAAGAATTTTCATACATTCCAACATTTCGTTTTTTTTTTACGGTCCCGTTCACTGGGCAAATCTTGTGTTTTATTTCTCTCTCAGCACAAAATCTAAACATCCGTGCCAGTTCCATTTTCTATAAGAATTTAAAAATTCAGTAAGTTTCTCTAATTCCCAGTTTTTTCTTTCTGTGCTGAGTTCGCATAGCTTAGATCTTTTCTCCTCGTTATTTTCAAAACCCTCCTGCTTGTTTAGACTGTTCGGGACTTTTCTTGATAAACACTGTCCATTTTGGAAATCTTTTCAAACTGCATTGAAACTTTCTCATAATTGAAAATCATTATCAATGTAGAGTGTCTTTTACCTCTTCCAATTTTTTTTCTTTTTCTAATTAAACCAATATCTTTTTCACAGCAAACATCAACTAGTATTTAGTAAGTTATGTCTTTTTCCATCACAAACACATTTTTTTTCCAGCACTTATTTAGTACGTTACATCTTTTTTTTTCAGATCTCCTTTCTTCAAATTAGGTTTTGTATGTTACACGGAGGGCTCATGACTCCATAAATTTGATAATTTAAAATCATTTGTTTACTATCAAAGTGGCTTCTTTATCTTTTTCTTTTCTCCATAACTGGAATGTAGTCCAGCAATTAGGCTTTGAGGGCTGCTTTTCATTATCTCAAAATGCTCCAGTTTCAAAGTCGTTAAAATGTCTCTTCTAAACTGCTAAAGCTTGCTGTTTTTAACATTTTTCAAAAGTCCCTTTTACACCTTCGCAGATAGCTCGCCACTCACCCAGGAGTTTGAACTGATCCCTGAAGGTATTTCTAGATTGTTTCCAAACTTTTTAGTTTTATATCTCCTTTTTTTTCTTTAAGAGATCAGATTTAATTTAATAATTTTTTTTTTAAATCCACCTCAGTATTTTGCTGTGCCTTCTCTGAATATCTCAAAATCCCAATTCAAACTTTGTAATTTCAAT
Organism: Pristiophorus japonicus; assembly: GCF_044704955.1. Classification (NCBI taxonomy): domain Eukaryota; kingdom Metazoa; phylum Chordata; class Chondrichthyes; family Pristiophoridae; genus Pristiophorus; species Pristiophorus japonicus. Next base: position 58,042,302 of record NC_091989.1, read on the forward strand.
CTTTATTTAAAACTTTTTTTTTGAGCTAGAAGTTTTTTTTTTAAAAGGCATTCTTTATCTCATTCCTAGACTAAATTTATGCCTTTCAACCCAATGTAATCAATCATTGCATGTTTTCTTTCGACAAGTAAGTGAGCGTGTCAAATAAATTCTTTTTTTAACCACCGGGACCATGTATTTTTTATCTTTTGCTCAACAAACCTATCCTTTGTACATTTCCTAGCTCTGTAACTTATTATCCGAATAAATCCACACCTGTGTTTCTAACTTAAAATGTCTTAAAACTTCCCACATACAGGACAACACTACAAAGGGTTAAAAAAAACTTTCACTCTGTTTCGAAAAGTGGGTGAAGCTAAAATAAACAGACACTTGCATTCCTCTTCCAACCAGGCTTTCGGAAACATGAAAGCATTAAAAAAAATCATTCCACAGTCAAAAATTCACACAAGGACTCTCAACGACAGACATTCACAAAAGTCTCTCTTCATTCAACAAAGCTTATTAATTTTTATTTTGGCTGGCTCTATTCTTGGATCCATACTTCACTTAAGATAATCACTATCAGGTTTTTTTTTATTTCTTACATATTGATTTACTTCCTCTGTTAGTTTTACATGGGCTCGCAGTATCAAAACTACAGCCTTTTCATTTTTATCTTTCTTTTCCTTCTCCCACCATTCCGCTGGTCTGCTGGCGGGTCCTGAGGATCCCATCCTGCTCTAATCATTTTCTCGATTAGTTTCTTTTGTTTTTCCGCCAGGTGGCGGGTAAGGGACCCTTCTTGTCCCCACTCGAGGTTAGTTGCTTTCGTGGCCATTCCGGGGTAGGACGAGAACCGTTAGGAATCTACTCTCAGAGGTCCGCTTTCTACCTAGCGTAACTTGTAGTAGACCGTCTCCTGGCTACTGTTAGGTCAAAAGTTCTGCTGTTACACAAACTTATACAATTCTTAAAATGCGTTTAAGCAATTCCCGCAGTGCTCTACGTATCCTTAACGACTACCTACCACCGCTTGCCCGTTGGTCCGACCCTGTTCACAGGTTTGGATTCCGTTAGCCGCTGTACACTGCTTGGTTCTACCCCGGGGTATATTTCAAATCACACTACTGGGTCCGGAAGATGTCTTTCGGTATCACGATCCCACGGTCCAAGTGTGTTCCCGGCACCTACTTAGTTCCTGGCCATCACGTGGGACTAAAGTCCTCTTAATTCAGGCTCAGGCTAGGTGTTTGAGATATTGGACCATCTCCTCGTGTCGATCAACCAGCATCCACCTTCCGCACCCGTTATAAAATTTTGTTTAAGGTCCCACACAAGAGATTGATGTGCAAAGTTAGAGCACATGGGATTGGGGGTAGTGTACTGACATGGATTGAGAACTGGTTGTCAGACAGGAAGCAAAGAGTAGGAGTAAATGGGTACTTTTCAGAATGGCAGGCAGTGACTAGTGGGGTACCGCAAGGTTCTGTGCTGGGGCCCCAGCTGTTTACACTGTACATTAATGATTTAGATGAGGGGATTAAATGTAGTATCTCCAAATTTGCGGATGACACTAAGTTGGGTGGCAGTGTGAGCTGCGAGGAGGATGCTGTGAGGCTGCAGAGCGACTTGGATAGGTTAGGTGAGTGGGCAAATGCATGGCAGATGAAGTATAATGTGGATAAATGTGAGGTTATCCACTTTGGTGGTAAAAACAGAGAGACAGACTATTATCTGAATGGTGACAGATTAGGAAAAGGGGAGGTGCAAAGAGACCTGGGTGTCATGGTACATCAGTCATTGAAGGTTGGCATGCAGGTGCAGCAGGCGGTTAAGAAAGCAAATGGCATGTTGGCCTTCATAGCAAGGGGATTTGAGTACAGGGGCAGGGAGGTGTTGCTACAGTTGTACAGGGCATTGGTGAGGCCACACCTGGAGTATTGTGTACAGTTTTGGTCTCCTAACCTGAGGAAGGACATTCTTGCTATTGAGGGAGTGCAGCGAAGGTTCACCAGACTGATTCCCGGGATGGCGGGACTGACCTATCAAGAAAGACTGGATCAACTGGGCTTGTATTCACTGGAGTTCAGAAGAATGAGAGGGGACCTCATAGAAACATTTAAAATTCTGACGGGGTTAGACAGGTTAGATGCAGGAAGAATGTTCTCAATGTTGGGGAAGTCCAGAACCAGAGGTCACAATCTAAGGATAAGGGGTAAGCCATTTAGGACCGAGATGCGGAGGAACTTCTTCACCCAGAGAGTGGTGAACCTGTGGAATTCTCTACCACAGAAAGTTGTTGAGGCCAATTCACTAAATATATTCAAAAAGGAGTTAGATGAGGTCCTTACTACTAGGGGGATCAAGGGGTATGGCGAGAAAGCAGGAATGGGGTACGGAAGTTGAATGTTCAGCCATGAACTCATTGAATGGCGGTGCAGGCTAGAAAGGCCGAATGGCCTACTCCTGCACCTATTTTCTATGTTTCTATGTTTCTATGTATACTCACCCGGTTTCTCCAAGAGCGTCAGCGACCCCGAAATCCTATTTGTGACGCCACTGTTAGTGTGAATGTTTTCTCAGAAGAATCACTCAACACTCAGAGTCGGTTCCAACGCCAATGCGGCCTTTATTTTTGCTTGCGGGGAGGAAGCCTCAGGACTGGATCCAGGCACTTCTCTCCGACGAACAAAGAAACTCATCGATATTTATATGTTTTACAATAGTTCTTTACAGTTACTCAGCCCACTTCGGCTGGACACAATCCAATCATAACAATTATAGATTACATATAGGTTTCTTTAACCCAATAGAATTCCCCTGATACCTCAGGGGCTGTATATTCCATTTTTGTCAGCTCGGGCTGATTAATGACCTCATTATGTGAGGCAGGTTCTCCACTTATCTCTGTTCCTCGGGGTTCAGCTGTGTGAAGTCACTGATTATACCAGTGTACTAGAATGGTTCATTATAATTATCTTGTATCCAAGGCATTCCTGGTAGTGGGCCTCACAGGGTCATTGCTCGGTCGTTGCTCGGTCAGCCCCAATTCATTACTTGACTAACGGAGTTCCCATCATGCTTGGGCAGCCATTTTATATGTGGCCACTTTAAACCTATATGAGTTTAGATATATTCAGCAGGTGCCTAATGCCTAGTGTTTTGATATATTCAGCAGGTGCCTAATGCCTACAATAGGAAGGCAAATTTCGGTGGGATGAGAACAGATCTGGTCTGGGTAAATTGGAATCAAAGATTGGCAGGCAAAACTGCAGTGGAACAATGGGCTGCCTTTAAAGAGGAAATAGTTTAGGTACAGTTGAGGCACATTCCCACTGGGGGGAAAGGTAGGGCAACTAAAGTCAGAGCTCCCTGGATGTCACAGATTTATCATGTGCTTTTTGAACATCCATATTCATTGCATTTCCTTTTTTTATTCTCTCTCTTATTTTTTCAAATGATTCTCTAAGTGTGGTCAAGTATGACCTGCCTTTTAGCAATCTGTACCGCAGACCCTGATTAACTCATGTTGTTCCAAGTGCTCTATAATTTTGTGCCATATTATGGACTTTAGCAGGAAGACAAACAGGCCTATAATTTCCCCCTTATACCGAACTCCATTTTGAGGAGTGTCACATTTGCCAGCTTAATACAAACAGCATTTTAAACAGCCAATTCAGAGAAGTGGACAGACTGTAACATCTTTTAGAAGGGAAATATTTTCCTATTAATTATCCCTTATTGTTTCTTGTTACAATAAATGCAAAGAATGTAAAAGAATCTTGTAGTTTCCGTGCATCGACAAAAGACCTGCCACAATATCAGAAGATGTAATCCATTGATACGGTAATATGTCGAACAGATGCTTTCCAATAATCATCTGCAGATTAATTCTCAATTAAACTCTAACCAGTTTTGTGTGACATGGTGAGTTTGTTATCACACGTCAAGGATATGATAAACGTGTATTGGTAAACTGTAGGCAGCACAAAAAAGCCTTAAAAACCAGAGCAAATTCACACCAGATATCTGTCCAACTCTTTATTCAAGGGGTTAATTGACCGCCAGCAGCCTGCCTTTGTTCTCTGTATGCACTTTTGGGAGGGGAGGGGAATTCTCATGCACTTGAGCCTCGTCAATTTTATGCCTATATGTTGTAGCTCTGTGGCTCAGTAGGTAGCACTCTCATCTCTGAGTCAGTAGATCATTAAAAAATCTAGGTTGGCACTCCAGTGCTGAAGGAATGCTGCACTGTCGGAGGTGCCGTCTTTTGGATAAGACGTTAAACTGAGGCCCCAGCTGCTCTCTTAGGCAGATGTAAAAGATCCCATGGCATTATTTCAAAGAAAGCAGGGAAGTTATCCCCGGAGTCCTGGCCAATATTTATCCCTGAATAGCCTTTGGGGAGAAACAGAAAACATGGCGGGCATCCTATGTGATCTCCAGTGAAGCATACACCACAACTTAGGTAAGTGATAACATTTGAACAGCTAAACATACATGGCACATATCAGGGTGCAGTTTCAATTGATAGCAGGACACAAGATAAAACAGTTGCGAAAGAGGCAAGCTTGCAACAACAGGGAGCAGCGAAAGCAGGAGAAGTATCACTTGCATAGCACACCAACTGTTTCAAGTGTAAATTATCAAAGATAAAAAGCAGTTACTATGAGCACAATAACTCAAAAATGCACGGGCACAGATTTAGAAACAGCTTGTTTTACAATCAACATCACCATGAAACTGAAATACATAGGGCCCGAGTTTGGTCAAACCTTAGCTCCGCCCGTTTTTCGGCGCTCCCTGGACGTTGCATGATGTTTTACCGGCTGCTACCGCTGGGGCCAACTGGGCGCAAGTTTGATCCCGGGTTTGTCGGCAGGAGCGACACGCAGCGGGAGGCATCAGCCGGTAGCGGGAGGCAGCAGGAGTCGGCAATAGCTGCAGGCCTCTCGACTCGAGAAATATTGGAGGCTATGTACTGTGCATGTGCGAGGTTTGGATTATTTTGTTTGTAGTTTTTTTGTCATCGTTTTTTTTTGCCTGATGACCTCACTTTTCCCGTGATTGGGGCTGAGGGCTCAGCTGCGCATACGCATAAAATCTTGTTACTGACTTGCACCGGACAGTTACAGAGAGGAGTGATTTAGAGAGAGAGGCAAGAGAATCATCAGCCATCCACCTTGCTAATCTTTCATGAGTGGTAGAAAAGCTGCCAGGAATTCCAATAGAGGGAGGCTCAGAGCTCCCTGGTTTACTGACGGTGAGCTGGAGGCACTTGTCTCTGAGGTGGAGGGCCATTACAGAGACCTCACCCGGGATGGTCCTCGCAAGCCAGCCCCACCCCAATATAGATGCATTTGGCGGAGATTGGGGAGGCCGTGTCTACAGTGGGCACCATGGTTCGTGATGGAAGCCAGTTCAGGAAGAGATGGAACGATGAGGTAGCGTAGGCAAGAGTAAGTAAAGATCTTATTGTTGCACTCCCGTACTACTGAAAAAGTATATGTGGCATGTGCGTGTGCATGTGTTGCATCTGCAAACCGGTTAAAGCTTGCAACTTTCATTTCTGCAGAAGAAAAGAACAGCCAGCGGTCCCTGAGGGATTTCCAGAAAAACGGCAATTTTGGGTGGATACCTTGGTGGCTGTGGGCGGCTGTGGGCAGTAGGTTCACCAAACTCGGGCCCATAGACTGGCATTAGAGCAGGAAATGAAGAGTTACAGATATGAGTGTGAAAAAACAGAATGGCAGCTTAAGCATGAGGAGGTGTAGTACAAGCAGGCACAATGCTGGCCCAAGGAGGCATAACATCAGCGCAAGGAAGCACAGCACCAGCATGAGGAGACACAGTACTGACACAAGGAAGCACAATGCAGGTTTGAGGAGGTGCAGCTCCACCACATGACTGATGAGAAGTTACAACAATAAAAACAAACAGAAGAGGAAATGGAGCATCAGTGCAGAGAGGATATTTCCACTGATGGGGGAGACCCGAACTAGATGGCACAATCTTAGAATAAGGGACCGCCCATTTAAAACAGAAATGAGGAGAAATTTCTTCTCTCAGATGGGTGTAAATCTGTGGAATTCGCTGCCTCAGAGAGCTGTGGAAGCTGGGACATTGAATAAATTTAAGACAGAAATAGACAGTTTCTTAAACGATAAGGGGATAAGGGGTTATGGGGAACGGGCGGGGAAGTGGAGCTGAATCCATGATCAGATTAGCCATGATCATATTAAATGACGGAGCAGGCTCGAGGGGCCATATGGTCTTCTCCTGCTCCTATTTCTTATGTTCTTATGAGATGGAGGAGAAAAGCACCACTGACAAGCACTTGAACTGGCAGAGAAGGAATTAATAATTGCCAGACTTGTTAGTGGGTGTTCAGTTGCTTCAACCCGTAATTCTATTCAAATGAACTTTAGCAAGTGTAACCTTGTTCCAAACTTTGAAATGGAAAATATACATGCATTTGAATTACTAGCAGACTCTTATAGGTGGGGGAAAAGAAGTGGGTAGAAAGACTGAAACAGTTACCTGTAAAATTCATACCGTGCTCTTGTGAGTAGATCTGGTGTACATTATAGATTTTATTTTAGTGAAATGACCATTTAATTTCATGCCAGAATTTTGAAAGAAGAAAACTGCAGATGAAGTACGGTGCTTAATGTTGAGATCATCTGTAAGTTGTTCCAGATGATTTAAGTGTGTGGCCCTAATATTCTTGTTGGCAACCTCCCATCCTTCATTCTTCATGAACTAATGCTTATCCAAAACTCTGTGGCCAGTATCCTATTCTGTATTAAATCCTGTTCACCTATCACTTCCCGTCTTTGCTGACTTACATTGGCTCCCATTCCCCCAATGCCTGAAATTTAAAATTCTCACCTTTTGTGTTTAAATGTCTTCATGGTCTAACCCGTCTCTATCGCTCTAACACTCTCCTATCCCACGTTCCCTACAAGCTATACGGACACACAGCTCTCTGCCGGTCCCGCACAGCCCAACACTGGCTTTTTCAATGCTAAGTTTGATGAAACTGTGAATGGGCTGTACAGCACTTTAAAGGGTCCGCGCACCCAAAAAAATTAACAGGAACTCTGCTCCAGTCGCACTATCCCACAGAGCCTGCCGTTGTCAGGGCTCTTGTGCATTTGTCCTCCCTTTGGCCCACCATTGACAGCTGTGTCTTCAGAGAACTCCCTCCCTAAACCCTTCTGCTTTTTCACCTCCTTCTCATCATATAATATCTTTTATGCCCACCTGAGAGGAAATACGATGCCTTGGTTTAAGATCTCATGTCAAACGTTAGCACCGCCAACAGTGCAGCACTGAAGTTTCAGTCGAGATTTTCTGCTCCAATCTCTGGAGTGGGACTTGAATCCACAACCTTCTGAGTCCAAAGCCCAAATGCTCCGTGATTTTTCATGTCCGCTGACAAACACCTGGAATGTTATGTTCTGCACAGCTGTTGGAGTTCATGAGTTAACCACCTATATTGATTAAGTGCACAACTGGATTGAACCAGTTAACAAATTCAGAATTAAGGTTGTGAGGGCAAAATTGCCCCTTTTTATAGCTTCCCTGAGCGCCCCAGCAGCACCCCGGTACCACCCCCAAAATAAGCGGAGTGCGCAAGATTACACCCCGTTTCCTTTCAAGGGCAATTCCGCGACGGGGCGGGACTTTTGCGTCGGGCATGAAAAGTCCCGGCCTCAGAAGGTTACCACCCCCAATTAGGGCGCGGGGCAATTCCGCCCCCTGTGTGTTTAAATGATAATGCCATGGGTTAGAAAGAAGCCACTGAGTATGATGTGAAACAGGAGGCATCGTTACATGCTTAATAAACCTGCCTGATATTGGTTCGATTGTTAAACCTACATCAGGCAGCGAATCAATTTATATAAAGTTCCCAGTAAGCTCTCCCTTGCAGGACATCGCCTGAGAAATTCGTGGCCCCCATGAAAGCTGCGTGAGCCACCAGGGCCGTGTGAACAGCAGCTGAAAATGGTGGCACAAATCGGACTGAAAAATATCCACTGGGGACGAATGATTATTGTCCGCAAGCTAAACTCAGCATGTAATGCTCTCCTGGTGCCGCTCGTCCTAGTGTCAGACTCCAATGTAGCAGGTCCAAGCGGCACTGCACAGCTTCAACAGCTTCGGAAAATGAAGCTATGATTTCACAAAACATTGTGGGATCTTAAAAGGGCAATGCATTGTTGTTTTCTAAAAAAGGACAATGTCTTCTGAGATTATAAAAATAAAACAATGTAAAAATAAGCAGTTTTCTGCCATTACAGCTCAACTGGTTTCTGAAAAAAGTTAACATTAAAAAGAATTCCAAAATGGCAGTCTTCAGCTCTTAAAGGTGAATTGCCTTCCGCATCTAAAAAAATGGCTCAGCAAGCCAGGGAAGGGGCACCCAGGGTCTCGCACGCAGGACTCCAGCTTTGTGCAGGGGGTCAACACTGCAAGAAAGGTCCTCTGCCCACAGGGGCAAGAAGGTCCTTCATAAAGAACAATGTGGGACCAGATGACCGAGGCCGTCACTGCAGTGTCCGCCCACAACCTGGCTCCAGTGCCCAAAGAAGCTTCATGACCTCAGACTATTGTCAAGGTCAGTGAACACATCTTCATAAGCTGTCTCCTGCCAACTGCATCACTAGCGTCAGACACTTCTCAATGCATGACTCCCCCCACCACAATCATTCACCTCGCAGCAATCTGCACTAATCATGAGGTTCACCTCCCATTCCTAGCTTCACCTCAATCCTTAGAGGAGACAGTACTGCCCATTCTTGGCAGGGGCATGGCTGAGCCCCTGGCAAGCAGCGGGGCTAAAAGGATACAAGATGCTGTTATCCTCATATGCTATTCTCCTCTTGATTTCCCGCTCAACCCTCACCACAACTCCACCTTTGTGCCTTTCTCATTCCACACACCCAAGAGATGCAGCCTGCCCAGCCAGAAGAAGAAGAGACGGGAACACCATCAGTCGATTTGACACTCCCAGCCACTAGTTTCTCAAGGTCGATCAGCTTGGCCGTTGCAGTGTCCCCCGCTGCAAGTCAGCAGCCTTCCACTAGCCATGCTGCAGCTACTGCACGCGGACAACGCCTGCGTCTGCGCACACACAGAAAGGCTGAACTCCAGGACATAGTCGACGTATTTACTGAGGCATAGGAAAGCATGGGCCTAACGCTAAACATCCGTAAGGCAAAGGTCCTCCACCAGCCTGTCCTTGCTGCACAGCACTGCTCCCCAGTCATCAAGATCCACGGCGCGGCCCTGGACACCGTGGACCATTTCCCATACCTCAGGAGCCTCTTATCAACAAGAGCAGACATTGACAACGAGATTCAACACCGCCTCCAGAACGCCAGTGCAGCCTTCGGCCGCCTGAGGAAAAGAATATTTGAAGACCAGGCCCTCAAAACTGCCACCAAGCTCATGGTCTACAGGGCTGTAGTAATATCCGCCCTCCTGTATGGCTCAGAGACATGGACCATGTACAGTAGACATCACAAGTCCGCTGGAGAAATACCACCAACGATGTCTTTGCGAGATCCTGCAAATCCCTTGGGAGGACACGCCAACATTAGCGTCCTCATCCAGGCCAACATCCCCAGCATTGGAGCATTGATCACACTTGATCAGCTCTGCTGGGCAGGCCACATTGTTCGCATGCCAGACACATGAGACTCCCAAAGCAAGTGCTCTACTCGGAACTCCTTCACGGCAAACAAGCCAAAGGTGGGCAGAGGAAACATTACAATGACACCCTCAAAGCCTCCCTAATAAAGTGCAACATCCCCACTGACACCTGGGAGTCCCTGGCCAAAGACGGCCTTAAGTGGAGGAAGTGCATCCGGGAGTGCATCTAGGTGCTGAGCACCTAGAATCTCATCGCCGAGAGCATGCAGATAACAAGCACAGGGAGTGGAAAGAGCCTGCGGCAAACCTGTCCCACCCACCCTTTCCCCCAATGATTATCTGTCCCACCTGTGACAGGGACTGTGGCTCTCGTATTGGACTGTTCATCCACCTAAGGACTCATTTTAAGAGTAGAAGCAAGTCTTCCTCGATTTCGAGGGACTGCCTATGATGATGATGATGATGACTGGGTTAGCACTGCGTGACATAAGTAGGATAGGCAAAAGCTCACACAAAACAATCACTAAGAGAATGCATAAGGGCGATGATGAGTTGATTTCTTGATATCATATTGTGGCCAAGAGGATGCAGTGATGGTCAGTAACAGAGGGAAGCTAAGATATGAGACAAGTGTTACTTGGGGATTTGGGTTGTAGTCACTGGTAACATAAGTGGATGATTCCATCCCGGATATCCCGGCCAGAAAGAGGCTGTCTGGGATGCATCCTTCCTTCTGCTTCCTCCTCTTCTACTTTCTCCTCCTCTGCGACTTCCTCTTCCCTCTGCGAGCAGATGCTGGAAATCTGAAATGAAAGCATAAAATGCTGGAAATACTCAGCAGGTCAGGCAGCATCTCAACCTGAGACGTGAACTCTGTTTCTCTCTCCACAGATGTTGCCTGACCTGCTGTGTATTTGCAACATCGCCTGTGTTCTCCGAGGCCTTCCTTTACCATCCGATGCCTTGCAAGCTTCCAGCAGCCCTCCCTGCACATTTAAAAAAACTTTTAACATATATTGCACCAAGCCACTACTTCAATAAAATAAAAAGTAATCCAATCCAAAGCTTAAATCCAAACTTACCTGAAAGATGTGGGTGTCCCTTTAAGATGATCTGATAACACCTGCTGAATGCTGGGTTTTCATGGTGAGCTTAGGACCCAATGATGAACTCAGTGCTAAGGTCCAAGTTCGCGGAGGTGACGTTAAGTCGGCGTTGCATGCTGATTGACGTCACACTTTCTTAATTTACAATTCCCAGGCCCGCGCTGCTATCGCCTCATCAAAATGGCGGCCGCCAGGTCCTGGGAAGGGCGCTAGAGTTGTGGCCACCATTTTAAGACAGGCTCACGGTGGTGTCTCATGGCGGTAAGTGGGCCAATTTCTGGACCAAACTCTTTTGTCTCAAACGGGGAAAGCAAAGGAAATCCTCCACTGTAACTGACAGGTTTTATACCAATCATCTGTAATTAGACACTTTTTAGGAACAAGTTATACACAGCGCTTGAAGCCATGAGTATTTGCATATTAGTCGCAGTTTAAATGCATATGTTTTCCCCCGAAGTTTTGTTGTAAAGGTTAACTTGATTACATTTAAGGTTCCTGGTTCCTCGTCCCAATAATAACCTGCTGGTGCCCTTTCTGGTGAAACGCATTGCAGAATATAATACACATTTATTCATTAAGACTATTAACCCACAGGCAAATGGTGGTCAACTTATAAAAAAGGTGAACAGTGACTTCACCACCTTAAAACAGACAACTTGTTAACATCAACACAGGCACAAGCTCATCCTCTGGCACAAAGCCAAAATATTTGCATATTTTCTTCTTGTCTGCCTTCGGGGAATTAGATCACCAATTGCTTTTCAGGCAGCTGTGCCTCATGCTACTTCATCAATGTCAGTTTGTTCCGTGCACAAATATCTCTTTGACCATGATACAATAGCATGTGTGCCAAGCAACAGACCATGTACAGTCTCCAAATTATGGGTAAGGTTTTCAAGGTTATAAACAGTTTTGAGAGGGTAAACAGTGCAAGATCATTTTCCACTGGTTGGAAAATTGGTAACAAGGGAATATACACTTAGGATTGTCACTGGAAGAGCGAAGGGGGAGTCCGAAGATTTTTTTTCCTATTGAGGCAGAGACAATGGCCCGGATTTGCGTAGGAATAATGGTGGGGCTATCAGCGCTCAAAGTTATTAGGCCTGAAAACGCACTCCCCACGGGCATGTACAAAGTGCGCACATGCCTGTGGGGTTCCTGCAAGTTCCGGGCTTAGACAGGCGAAGCACATGCGCCTAAACCCGGCACTCGCGATCTGTCAAAAATCCTTTTGGCAGATCGCACACATGCGAAGGACCAGGGCCTCCGTGGTTGAAGAGTTGTCCAACTCCTGCCCAGCAAATGTCCTTCAAATTCTTCCACCTGGTAAAAGAAGGCATAAAGCCTGCATAAAGCCAGCCCTCTTAAAACATATTTCAAAAAAATTCAAAACATTTTTTTTTGTATAAAATATTTAATTAAATTGCATTTTAATTCATTTGAAATATGTAATGTGTTTTTATAAATCATTTTCAGTGTTTGTGAGTATTTGGGGGTATTCCTGTTCATACTTATGACAGCTCCGTACATACGGAATTACCATAAGTATGAATGGGGATCCCCAATCTCTGATAGGTTAGGCCGGCCCACATGATCCCAGAGATTCGTACGAAGCCCTTACAATCCTGGAATATGTGGGCCCCTTTATTGGCCCTCGCGTATAGCCCCAGGACCGCAAGTCGCCGAACCTCCGGGACCACCAGGTACTTTCGTAGATATTATTGCGGTCGGAGGCATCCACCGCAATTTCTGAGCCATAAAGGAATAAATCGGATAGCAACTTCCGGCATTCGAACATTCTCAGTTAAACATGGAAATAAGGAAATTACTGTCCAATTTGCCCTGCTCCTCCACGAGCTGCGCTATACCGGAACCTCGCCAATAGATTCAGCATTCAAAAACCTGAAGGTTGTGAAGTTGCTGTATGTACCCACGAGTTACCCACTAAACCCATCAGAAAAGGCTAGGGCTGGTGCATTCAGATGTAAGTGAAATTTTAACAGCATGATAAGTCTTAATTACAGCTGAGCAACCTCCCTGGCACTAAAAATTAACTTTTTCTTCCAAGTGTGGGGTCTCATTCCTTCAGAATTTAGTTATTGTTGGAGATTTTTTTTTAATTAAAATTAAAATAATTTTTTTTGTTTACCGGTACTTACTTTTCCTTCCCATTTGTTTTCTCTCTCTCTCATAATGCCATCTTTCTTTCCCTCTCTTTTTTATCTCAACACTCCTGTGAAGCGCCTTAGGATGTTTCACTACGTTAAAGGCGCTATATAAATACAAGTTGTTGTTGTTCACTTTCTGTACATGATTTTTACATTATATTTTGATTTATAATTCCTGGTTTAGGTTCTCGTCCTAGCAATTCCAGTGCAGCAAAAACCTGTCATTGCCACCATGGGCTGCAGTTAACGGCCACCCGAATTCATAGCATGGGAGCACTGGTATTTTGTGCTGCCTGCTAATTTAAATTAGCACAGCACTAAACTTACTATGCAAGACTGGTTTTCGGGAGCTACTTTCAGCAGGAGGCCCAATGTAGCGTGGCCATAGCATCCCTGGAGCAAGAACAGCCTTGTCTTAAAGCTGGCCTGTCATTTTAGAAAGCAGTGTTGGTCCCTTAAAGGGGAACTGCCTTTGGAAATGAAAAAAATTAAAATCATGTAAAAATAGGCAGTTTTCAGCCCTTACAGCTCAACTGGTTTCTGAAAAAAAAGCATTAAAAATAATTCCCAAATGGTAGTCTTCAACTCTTAAAGCTGAATTGCCTTCCGCACCTAAAGAAATGGGAAAAGTGCTTCAGCGCCAACACAAATGGCTCATCAAGCCAGGGAAGGGGCACCCAGGGTCTCGCACGCAGCACTCCAGCTTTGTGCAGGGGATCAACACTGCACGAGAGGTCCTCTACTCACAGGGGCCAGGAGGCACTCCGTACAGGACAATGTGGGACCACATTACCGAGGCCATCACTGCCAGAAGTGTGGCTCCCACTACCCGGCTCCAGTACACAAATAAGCTTCATGACTTCAGACCACTTGTCAAGGTTAGTGAATGCATCTTCAAAAGTCATCTCCTACCAGCTGCACCATCATTCTCACACACTGCTCACTGCACGACCCTACCCCAACCCCCCTCCATCACTCACCTACCAACAATCTCTAACAAACATGAGGCACACCTTCCATTCCTTACTTCTGCTCACCCCCTTGGAGGAGACAGTGCTGGCCATTCATAGCAGGGGCATTGCTGAGCCCCTGGCCAGTGGCAGGGCTGAAAAGATACAAGACGCTGTACCCTCATATGTAATCCTCCTTCTCACATTGCGCCTCTTGCTTCCCACCCTCCCATCACCAAAACTCCATCCTGTGCTTTCCTCATTTCACACACCCAATGTTTAGTCAAGATGAGGGATAGGGGCGTGAAGAAGAGGAAACATCATCATTTGATTTCACACTCTAGCCACCAGTTCCTCAAGGTCAACTAGCTTGGCCATTTGCAGTGGTCCTCACTGAAAGACAGCAATCTTCCACCAGGTATGCTGCAGCCACTGGGGTAGTACTGTGTAAGGGCACTTGGATAGACAAAGGCACATACAAGGCAGTCACTAAGGGAATGCATAAGGGTGATTAGTTGATTTATTAATGTCATTTTGGATAGATAGATGCATACAGTTGGATTGGAAAGTTTGCTTTGTGATGGCTTTTATTTCAGCATCATGGCCAAGAGGATGCTGTGATAGTCAATAACAGAGGGAAGGTAAGGTGTGGGACAGATGTTGAAAGAAGAATTGTGGTCGCGTTCACTGGTACCAAGGGTAGATGATTCCATCCCGGATATCCCGGCCAGAAAGGGGCTGTCTGGGTTGCATCCTTCCTTCCGCTTCCTTCTCTTCTGCATCTTCCTCTTCCCTCTGCAAGCGGATCCTGGCAAACTGAACTAAAAGCTTAAAATACTAGAAATACTCAGCAGGTCAGGCAGCATCTCGATTTGAGACATGAATTCTGTTTCTCTCTCCTCAATGCGGCTTGACCTGCTGAGTATTTCCAGCATTTTCTGTCTTCTCAGAGGCTTTCCTTTATCATCCGAGGCTTTGCAAACGTCCACCAGCACTCCCTATACACTTAAAAAACTTTTAACATGTATTGCACCAAGCCACTACTTCAATAAAATATAAACAAATCCAGCCCAAAAGCCAATCCAAATTTACTTGAAAGATGTTTAAGTAGTGCTGACAGCGTCTCTGTAGGTCTGTTGCACACTTGCTTCTCTGAGCAAGCTTCGGACCCAGCGGTAAAGTCAGCGCTGAGATGGAAGTTTGCAGAACATGGTTTCAAGTCGGTGATGCACGCTGACTGATGTCACGCTCTCCTGATTTGCATTTCTTGGGCCAGCACTGCTAACACAGATGGGCAGAAATGAGACGGCTGCCATTTGTTTTTCAAGAAACAGACCTTAACGGAGAGTGCTAAATCCACAAGTTTCTCGGCCTGCGTGTCTCAGCGAGGATTCTTCAATCTGATAGTTTGAAGAGACACACTGTTGCCTTCCCTGCACACACATGCCACAGGTCCCCTGTAGAGGGCGCTGTGCTGGAAAGGATCCCTAATTACTGCAAATTGCGACGCAACTCCCGCAAAACCGGTGAACACAAAGTCCAGGCCTAGAATATAATTTAAAAGGGAATTGGCAATGTTTTTGAAAAGGAAGAATATAAAATGATATGGGGGGGACGGTGGGGGGAGGGGGGATATCTTTGCCGTTCGTATCAAACCTATAAAAAAATGTTTAGCTAAATAACTTATGCTGAAAAGGACAAAAAGTGCTTTGTTGGGGTAAAAACAGAAAATGCTGGAAATTTACATCAAGTCAGTCAGCATCTGTAAACAGACAAGTTTTAAGTGTATACACTTTATTATGCCTTGTTGGGAACTCCCTTCCCCATCCCCATCCCCATCATCATCATCATCCTCGGGAATCAGTGGAACTCTCTGGGCAAGATTGGTCGACACTGCTAAATTACTGAGTGAAATTTGGATGCTTTTTCATCCCTTAGTATGATTGATATAGCATATCTTTTCAATAATAAAATGCTAATGGAGTATTAGTCTACCAAAATAAGCATTAGTTTAACATATTTTATGCACAGTAACTTTGCACAGATTAATTTACACAGTTCAGCAATTACAGTATTCTAAAGCAATACTGATTAAGTGGCACCCCCTTGGGATGAGACACCTGAGCATGGAGGTTGTGACCTGTCAATCCTCTGTGACAGACTTCAGTAATCTGATAGCTGAACCAGCAGTACTCCAGGGCACTGTTGATTATTATCAGTCAACCTGGTTCACAAATAGAAACCAAAGTGATAAGCCATGTAACTAAATGCTATGTTTCTCACTCAGCTCCAGATAGCCCTGCAATCCAATAATGGGTAGGGTGGCCTGAATTGGGAAAGCACTGCTCTGTACTGGCAAATTGCAAAATTTGAGCTGACTGAGCTCCAGCAATGGCCCGGTGCACAGTTAGAATAGTCCTTAAACCTTGGCTTTGTCAACTTTCACCATCGCACTCTGGCGTCGGTGTGCCCCATGCAGAAAAAGTACTCCACATTGGATGAACCAAACTCCTCACCTGTGTGGGTTTCTCAGTAGCTTGTTTTGGAGATTCTTAGACATGATGATGGGTATCTATTTGTGACTGACCCAAAAGAAAATGCCTTTATTCAAAAGGCCTTCGATAAGGTAACCATGTTTGGCTCATGACTAAGGTTAGGGCATGTGGAGTCAGAAGAAAATGCTGAATGGATAGCAAATTGGCTAAAAAGTAGAAAGCAGAGAGTAGAGATAAAGGGTAGTTATTCAGATTGAAGGAAGGTGGAAAGGGATGTTCCACAAGGATCAATGCTGGGACCACCACTATTTGGATTTGGGAACAAGTAACGCAGTATCACAATTTGTTGATAATACCAAACTGGTAACAATTCTTAAATGTCTTATTGACCTGCTCAGCAACTACTTGCCAAGGAGCTGTCGTGTTTTATCATGTATTAGGGATTCTTTTCATAATGTCTGAAAGGTTGGGAATGTTTAAAATCAAAATCTTTTGGGGATTACATCACAAAGGTATTTTTAGACGATTATCGACAGTCTGGCAAATGAGCCCTAATGAAAATAAGTACACTAACACAAAATGAAAAATATCAAGCAGAAGTTACCGATACACTTTATGCAATGTTTTTGTATCTTCTGTCAAACTATATATATTTACATTTTAAAGTAATAGAAACATAGAAAATAGGTGCAGGAGTAGGCCATTCGGCCCCTCGAACCTGCACCACCATTCAATATGATCATGGCTGATCATGCAACATCAGAACCCATTCCTGCTTTCTCTCCATACCTCCTGATCCCTTTAGCCATAAGGGCCACATCTAACTCGCTTTTGAATATATCCAACAAACTGGATTCAACAACTTTCTGTAGTAGAGAATTCCACAGATTCATAATTCTCTGGGTGAAAAAGTTTCTCCTCATCTCGGTCCTAGATGGCTTACCCCTTATCCTTAGACTGTGACCCCTGGTTCTGGATTTTCCCAACATCGGGAACATTCTTCCTGCATCTAACCTGTCCAATCCCATCAGAATTTTATATGCTTCTATGAGATCCCCTCTCATTCTTCTAAATTCCAGTAAATATAAGCCTAGTTGATCCAGTCTTTCTTCATATGTCAGTCCTGCCATCCCGGGAAGCAGTCTGGTGAACCTTCGCTGCACTCCCTCAATAGCAAGAATGTCCTTCCTCAGATTAGGAGAACAAAACTGCACTTAATACTCAAGGTGTGGACTCACCAAGGCCTTGTACAACTGCAGCAAGACCTCCCTGCTCCTATACTCAAATCCTCTTGCTATGAAGGCCAACATGCCATTTGCTTTCTTAACTGCCTGCTGTACCTGCATGCCTACTTTCAATGACTGATGTACCATGACACCCAGGTCTTGTTGCACCTCCCCTTTTCCTAAACTGTCACCATTCAGATAATATTCTGCCTTCTTGTTTTTGCCACCAAAGTGGATAACCTCACATTCATCCACAAGATACTGCATCTGCCATGCATTTGCCCACTCACCTAACCTGTCCAAGTCACCCTGCAGCCTCTTAGCATCCTCCTCACAGCTCACACTGCCACCCAGCTTAGTGACATCTGCAAACTTGGACAAATGGCAGGTAACATTTGCATCAAACAAGTGCCAGGTAATGATCATCTCAAACAAGAGACAGCCCAGCCATCTCCCCTGACCGTCAACAGTGGCACCAGAACCAACTCCCCAACCATCAGCACCTTCCCTGGTGTTCACATCATCTGAATGTCTGTTGTGGTTCATAAATCACTGAAAGGAACTATCTGTTTACACCAGTATAATCGCATGGTAGTGAGTGCATCCAATCATGCAGTGTTTAGTGCTACGGACACCCTGTGTGCCTAATATTCCTTGGCTGTGAGCATTTACTCAAGATTGGAGCCATGTATTACCATGTGCATTCAAAACAACAAAACCAATGTTATTCTTCACACTTAGTTACAATCTTTTCGGAAGGAAAAAGAATCAAATCTTTAGTTGTTTGAATTGAATAACCTTGGGCTATATTTACCTAATCAGGACGTGATTGGACTAATGAGGTGCACATAGGTGATTTATGAACCACAACAGACATTCAGATGATGTGAACACCAGCCAAGGTGCTGATAGTTGGGGAGTTGGTTCTGGTGCCATTGTTGAAGGTCAGGGAAGATGGCTGGGCTTTCTCTTGCTTGAGATGATCATTACCTGGCACTTGCTTGATGCAAATGTTACTTGGCACTTGTCAGCCTAAGCCTGAATGTTATGTGAATGGAAAGAAACACTGGAATCATCAAAAGAACTGTGCAACACCTGACCTTATGATGGAGGGAATGTCATTGATGAAGCAACTGAAGATGGTAGGCCAGTGGTTCTCAAACCTCGTTGGTTGAAGCACCTCTTCTCAAATGGATTAGTAATCACGGAACCACCTCATTTAAATTATAACACAATACTCATAATATGAAAGTGATGCATGTAAAATGTGTTTTAATAATGTTTTTAAGAAAACAGGTATTTACTTCTAGATATTAATGAGATGGGTGTGTCTGCTTCTCAATACAGAGCCTGACTACCCTATTGTCTGCAATTTTGTCTGCAACTGTCGACAATTTTGAAAACCTCTGTTAGATCCCATCCCCCACCCTTAATCTTCTCTGTTCCAGTAAAAATGTTCTAATATTTTTTCCTCATAGCTACAGCATTCCTACACCTCTAATATATTTCCTATAATGGGGTGCCCAAAACTGCACGCAATCCTCAACTCCGGTTTGCTTGTGTATGGGCGGCACTGGGATAAGAAAGGACAAAATGAGAGCTGCAAACAGTATAAATCAAGCAGCAGAAAGAAAGGAATGCTGAAACAGCAGAGAACAATGAGAAACACAGAAACAAGAGAGATTAAAAGAAGCACAAACTCTGTAAGGATACGTATTTTACAAGTAACTTGGTAAAATTTTGGGGGCCAATTTTCCACATGGCCGACTTTTGGCACAGTTGTAGACGTACGTCCAATTTTTTTAGTGGCCGACTGCACCAAAAAAAAAGTTTTCCAAGTTTCGCCGGCATAACCTTTCACTTTGGAGCTGCGCAGATTGTCCTTAAGCTCTGTAGGTGGAGCTCAAGGTCTGCACCGAAAAACTGAGGTTGCCAGGGTAACGAGGGACACACTAAAGGGCTGAGGCTGCAAAGTGAAACATACAAGATGCAGCAACACAGATGTACATGTACATTCCCAAGTCCTGAATGTACATATTACCATTGCCAAGATCTCTTCACTTCTGTTTATTGGAAGATTGTAGTGACAAACTATCATACTATGCAATATTTATTTCTTTAATTTTAGATGAAACAGGCCGAATAAAATGAAAGTCATACCACACACAATCGCACATTAGGTTACCGCTTTTTTGTAGTGCCCCGGTGCCGGTGCTATCCCGGGCCGAAAGGCCCCCCGCCCCCTGCCATGTCTTCAGCTCCGCTAAAACAATGGCGTCTTCTTTGTGCCGATTTTCTTAAGTGCAAGTAAGGTTTTTCAGAACAGTACACTGCATCGTTTTTGAAAAAATCCTATTTGGCCAAACTCGCTTAAATGGCCAAAAATGGCAGAGCCGGCAGCCGGCACCCCCAGTGACGTCAAAATATCTGGAACTAAAATAAAATCGTCCGTAAGTAGTTTAGGATGGTGCAGAAACTTTGGCGGAACTTGCAGATTGTAGTCTGCTCCAAAAAAAAGTGTAGGCCAAAAAGACAGCACAGAATGGTGGCGAAAATTCAGCCCTAGAAACATTCAAAACAGTACTAGCTACACAAATTCTGCTGTGTGCTTACTTGCTTTGATTTCACAATCAACGTTTGCATCAGTGCTGAAAGGAGAAAGGAGCTACCTTTGGAAGTGACATATGATCATTGTTATATTGCACATTTTAATGAATTTGTGAGGTTTCAGAGATCGTTATTTCTCACATTTTGCTTTATGGGAGTCAGGGATTTTTTTTACTGTGTATAAATATTCGGGTCAGATTACCAATGACGAGAAGTGGTTTGACATGACACATCTGAAGCTACCCCAGCACATAGTTTGCTTTTGTCTGCTGTCAGCAAACCCTTCCCAAGTCCCGAATGTATATATTTTCGCAGAGCCACCTTGTATAAAGTATGATCAGAACTCTGGGTACGTAGATCCTCGGGAAGGCTGGGATTAGTGAACGAGCGGGAATGGGTGAAATCTGTGCTTAGTGTTGGCTGCAGGAGTCTGTCAACGTGCTGCAGGAGATCCAAGCCGTCAATTCTCCAAACATCCCAAAAGTGTGGTTTGGACACATCCCCTGCTTGGTAAGCACCTTAACTTTATCTCATGGACCCCCCTGGAAAGTGTCTATGGACCCCCATGGTTCCAGAGACCCCACTGGGTGAGGCCATGGACAGTTCCCTAAGGACCTCCTGCAGCGATGTCCTGGAACTGCAGTGACTGGCTTCCATCAACCACAACCATCTTCCTCTGCGCCAGTTCTGACTCCAGCCACTGGAGAGTTTTACCAGGGCTCCTTGGTACCATACCCGGCCGATTGCTGTCTTGATGTTGAGGGCAGCTACTCTCACCTCTTCTCCCAGTGGTGTCCTCACTATTGGAGGTGCCGTCTTTTGGATGAGACATTAAGCTGAGGCCCTGACTGCTCTCTCAGGTGGACATAAAAAAAATCCCATGGCATATTTTGAAGAAGAACAGGGGAGTTAGCCCCAGTGTCCTGGCCAATATTTCATCACCATAGGCAGTCCCTCGGAATCGAGGAAGACTTGCTTCCACTTTTAACATGAGTTCTTAGGTGACTGTACAGTCCAATATGAGAACCACAGTCTCTGTCACAGGGAAGGGGTGGGTGGGACTAGTTTGGCGCACGCTTTTTCCGCTGCATGCGCTTGATTTCTGCACACTCTCAGCGACGAGATTCGAGGTGCTCAGCGCCCTCCTGGATGCGCTTCTTCCACTTAGGGTGGTCTTTGGCCAGGGTCTCCCAGGTCTCAGTGGAGATCAGGGAGGCTTTGAGAGTGCCCTTGTAATGTTTCCTCTGCCCATCTTTGGCTCATTTGCCGTGAAGGAGTTCAGAGTAGAGTGCTTGTTTTGGGAGTCTCATGTCTGGCATGCAAATTATATGGCCTTATCAGCGGAGCTGATCAAGTGTAGTCAGTGCTTCGATGCTGGGGATGTTGACCTGGTCGAGGACACTAATGTTGGTGCGTCTGTCCTCCCAGGGGATTTGTAGGATCTTGCGGAGACATCGTTCATGGTATTTCTCCAGCGACTTGAGGTGTCTACTATACATGGTCCATGTTTCTGAGCCATACAGGAGGGCGGGTATTACTACAGCCCTGTAGACCATGAGCCGTCAAAACTGCCAATATTTATCCCTCAATCAACATAACAAAAACAGATTATCGGGTCTTTATTGCCTTGCTGTTTGTGGGAACACGCTGTATGCAAATTGGCTGCCTCCTTTCCTACAGTGACTACACTTCAAAAGTACATAATTGGCTGTAAATCACTTTGAGACGTCTGGTGGTCATGAAAGGCGCTATGTGAATGTGATTAATTAATGAATTCAGTGAGTCAGATCTTTCTGTAGGTAGAAAAGTCCATCGTCTATAATCATCATCTACAAAGAGAAAAGACAGGTGGGATCCTTCATTAGTTCTGAAAAAAGGGAACTTTCAGCCAAACACTAATAAGAACATACATAAGAACATAAGAAATAGGAGCAGGAGTAGGCCATACGGCCCCTCGACCCTATTCAATATCATGGCTGATCTGATCATGGACTCAGCTCCACTTCCCCGCCCGCTCCTCATAACCCCTTATCCCCTTATCATTTAAGAAACTGTCTATTTCTGTCTTAAATTTATTCAATGCCCCAGCTTCCACAGCTCTCTGAGACAGTGAATTCCACGGATTTACAACCCTCTGAGAGAAGAAATTTTTCCTCATCTCAGTTTTAAATGGGCGGCCTCTTATTCTAAGATCATGCCCTCTAGTTCTAGTCTCCCCCCATGAGTGGAAACATCCTCTCTGCATCCACCTTGTCAAGCCCCCTCATAATCTTAAACGCTTCGATAAGATCACCCCTCATTCTTCTGAATTCCAATGAGTAGAGGCCTCAACCTTTCCTCATAAGTCAACCTCCTCATCCCTGGAATCAACCTAGTGAACCTTCTCTGAACTGCCTCCAGAGCAAGTATATCCTTTTGTAAATATGGAAACCAAAATTGCATGCAGTATTCCAGGTGTGGCCTCACCAATACCTTATATAGCTGTAGCAAGACTTCCCTGCTTTTATACTCCATCCCCTTTGCAATAAAGGCCAATATACCATTGGCCTTCCTGATCACTAGCTGCACCTGCATACTATCCTTTTGTGTTTCATGCACAAGTACCCCCAGGTCCCGCTGTACTGCGGCACTTTGCAATTTTTCTCAATTTAAATAATAAGTTGCTCTTTTATTTTTTTTCTGCCAAAGTGCATGACCTCACAATTTCCAACATTATACTCCATCTGCCAAATTCTTGCCCACTCATTTAGCCTGTCTATGTCCTTTTGCAGATTTTTTGTGTCCTCCTCACACATTTCTTTTCCTCACATCTTTGTATCATCAGCAAACTTGGCTACGTTACACTCAGTCCCTTCTTCCAAGTCGTTAATATAGATTGTAAATAGTTGGGGTCCCCGTTAGTTACTGGTTGCCAACCATTTATCCCGAATCTCTGTTTTCTGTTCGTTAGCCAATCCTCTATCCATGCTAATATATTACCCCCAACTCCGCAAACTTTTATCTTGTGCAGTAACCTTTTATGTGGCACCTTGTCTGTTGTTTCTCTTTCCAATTCCTGTACAGACAATGCCTGCTAACAAAAATCAATTGTGTGCGAAAAGAATTTTATTTATTTATTATTCCAAATTAAGCAGCTTGGAACTAACAGGATTAAACTGTAACAGAAGAGTAGTGAACAAAAAAAAAAATCATACACTGATATGATGGCTAACACACCCTGGGTTAATGACGATCTATGTTGCTGCCAATATAGCTCCATCACACTGTTGCCCTTCTGCTCTTGTGGGAAACACAGATAGCTGTCAAAGCACTTATACCATACTGTGTGTATTTAATACTCTGTTTAATGACCCTGGAAACTGCACGTGGTTCAGGAGGAAGACATCGAAGTGCAGAAACATTTTTTAAGATCTCAGAAAGCTATCTTAATAATGTGTAAAGATCATTCATGGCAAATAAGATGCAACACTAAATGCTTACCTACGACAATGTAAGTAATCAAGGAGTGCATGAATAAAAATATTACTTACTCTCGCGGCCCCGCATTGCTGGAAGTCCCTGGGTATATCATTTTCTGAGGACACCACCTCAGCAACAGCTGTCTATAACCACCTTGTAATGGCTGGGGGGGCGGGGTTTACCTCGACTCCTCCTATTAAGCTCCCCCTATCTACTTTCTATGGCAGCCACAAGTGCCTCTTGGGCATCCAGACTGAACTTCCTGGCCTTATGCCTGCTGAGAATGTCGTGCTGCATCTTCTACTTTCTTTCAAAAATGGATGACTGAGAGCTGGGTGTACTGCGCATTCATAGACGCACCCTGACCCTGACCAGAATCGTGGGAAACAAAAATCAGAAAAAAAAAATTGCGCTTGCACAGAAGGTCCGTTTTTTTTTCAGTGCCAAAAAAACAACCTTGCAAGGCTGAGAAAAATCGCTATTGCTACTGCCGGTCACCATTTGACCAAACTAGCAGCCTTCCGTAATGAGTGTTTCGGTGGTAAAAAAAACTCGATCCTCAAATACCACTGAAATACCACCGATAAAACGGTGGTAGCGGTTTTTCATGAATTTCCAGCCCTTGGATTTTTGAAAGGAATGCAATGATAGTAAAAAGTCACATTTAGCTAATAAATACATGCAAAATGTTTACTTTCTCTGGTAATGTTGTCTCGGTGTTGCAAATTTTTTTATCAATAGTATTGCACTGATAGGTAAACCAATTATTAACTTGTACTCAAAAATAAACCAACTTGGTTTGAATCCTGGTCTGTATCAAGTTGGCTGGTCTTAGTCAGATGACAGTGGAGGTGCAGCAGTTGGCTTCAGCATTCTACAGTTATAGAATCATAAATGGTTATAGCACAGACGGCCATTCGACCCACTGAGCCCGTGCCAGCTCTCTGCAAAAGCACATCAGCTCGTTTCACTCCCCTGCCCTTTCCCCGTAACCCTGCAATTTTTTTTTCTCTCAGGTACTTATCCAATTCCCTTTTGAAAGCAATGATTGAGTCTGCCTCCATCACCCTTTCAGGCCGTGCATTCCAGATCCTAACCACTTGTTGTGTAAAAAAGATTTTCTTATGTCACCTTTGGTTCTTTTGGCAATCACCTTAAATCTATGCCCTCATGTTCTTGACCCTCCTGCCAATGGGAACAGTTTCTCTCAATCTACACAATCTCTCCTGGAAATAGTGGAGAACCAAGGGTCTAGTGAGCATGAGGAACTGAAAGAAATTAGTATTAGTAAAAAAGTAATACTGGAGAAATTAATGGGACTGAAAGCCAAAAAATCCCCTGGACCTGATGGCCTACAGCCTATGGTTTTGAAAGAGGTGGCTAGAGAGATAGTGGATGCATTGGTTGTCATCTTCGAAAATTCCATAGATTCTAGAACAGAAAGTAGCTCATGTAACCCCATTATTGAAGAAAGAAGGGAGGGAGAAAATGGGGAACTACAGACCAGTTAGCCGGACATCAGCTGTAGGGAAAATGCTAGAATCTATTATTATGGACGTGGTTACAGGGCACTTAGAAAATAATAATAAGATTGGGCAGGGTCAACATGGATTTATGAAAGGGAAATCATGTTTGATGAATCTGTGAGAGTTTTTTGAGGGTTGTAACTAGTAGAATAGATAAGGGGAAACAGTGGATGTGCTGTATTTGGATTTTCAGAAGGCATTCGATAAGATGCTACACCAGAGCTTATTATACAAAATTAGGGCTCATACTAGCATGGATTGAAGATTGGTTAATGGACAGAAAACAGAGAGTAGGAATAAATGGATCATTTTCGGGTTGGCAGACTGTAACTATTAGGGTACCGCAAGGATCGGTGCTTCAGCCCCGGCTATTCACAATCTATATCAATGATTTGGATGAGGGGGCCAAATGTAATATATCCAAGTTTGCTGATTATAACTAGATGGGAATGTAAGTTGTGAGGAGGATGCAAAATGAATTCGAGGGGATATAGACAGGTTAAGTAAATGGGCAAGAACATGGAAAATGGAATATACTGTGGAAAAATGTGAAGTTATCCACTTTGGTAAGAAAAATAGAAAAGCAGAGTATTTTTTAAATGGTGAGAGATTGGGAAATGTTGGTGTTTAGAGGGACCTGGGTGTCCTTGTACATGAATCACAAAGTTAAAATGCAGGTACAGCAAACAATTAAGAAAGTAAATGGTATGTTGGCCTTTGTTACAAGAGCAACTGAGTGTAAGAGTAAAAACATCTTATTGCAATTATTTGGGCCCCAGTGAAACCGCACCTTTTGGTCTCCATACCTAAGGAAGGATATACTTGCCATAGAGGGAGTGCAAAGAAGGTTCACCAGACTGATTTCTGAGATGGAAGGATTGTCTTATGAGGAGAGATTGAGTAGACTAGGCCTATCTTCTCTAGAGTTTAGAAGAATGAGAGGTGATCTTATTGAAATATACAAAATTCTTACAGAACTTGACAGGGTAGATGCAGGGAGGATTTTCCTCTGGCTGGGGAGTCTAGAACCAGGGGTCACAGTCTCAGAATAAGGGCCATTTAGGAATGACATGAGGAGAAACTTCTTCACTCAAAGGATGGTGAATCTTTGGAATTCACTACCCCGGTGGAATTTTGAGGCTCAGTATTTGAGTATATTCAAGATGGAGATCAATAGAATTTTGAATATTAAGGAAATCAAGGGATATGGGGAAAGTGCAGGAAAGTGGAGTTGAGGTTGAAGATCAGCCATCTTATTGAATGTTGAAGCAGGCTCGATGGGCCGAATGGCCTAGTTCTGCTCCTAATTCTTATGTTCTTAGGTTCTTATGTACCCTGTCCAGACCCATCATGATTTTGAACAACTCTATTAAATCAAATGAAGTAGTACTCAGTAAAATAATGGGTCTAAAAGCGAACAAGTCCTGTGGACCTGATGGCTTACATCCTAGGGTCTTAAAAGAAGTGACTGCAGAGATATTGCTTGTAATCTACCAAAATTCCCTGGATTCTGGGGTGGTCCCAGCGGATTGGAAAACCTCAAATTTAACACCCCCATTTAAGAAAGGAGGCAGACAAAAAGCAGAAAACTATAGACCAGTTAGCCTAACATCTGTCATTGGGAAAATGCTGGAGTCCATTATTTAGGAAGTAGTAGCGGGACATTTGGAAAAGCATAATTCAATCAAGCAGAGGCAGCATGGTTTTATGAAAGAGAAATCATGTTTGACAATTTTGCTGGAGTTCTTTGAGGATGTAATGAGCAGGGTGGATAAGGGAAACCAGTGGATGTGGTGTATTTGGATTTCCAGAAGGCATTCAATAAGGTACCACATAAAAGGTTACCGCACAAGATAAAAGTTCACGGGGTTGGGGGTAATATATTAGCATGGATAGAGGATTGGCTAACTAACAGAAAAAAAGAGAGTCTGGTTAAATGGGTCATTTTCCGCTTGGCAAACAGAACCTAGTGGAGTGCTGCAGGGATCGGTGCTGGGGCCTCAATTATTTATAATCTATATTAATGACTTGGACGAAGGGACCGAGTGTAATGTAGCCAAGTTTGCTGATGATACAAACATGGGTGGGAAAGCAAATTGTGAGGAGGACACAAAAAATCTGCAAAGAGATTATAGACAGGCTAAGTGAGCGGGTAAACATTTTGCAAATGGAGTATAATGTGGGAAAATGTGAGGTTATCCACTTTGGCAGCAAAAAATAGAAAAGCAAATTATAATTTAAATTGAGAAAAATTGCAAAGTGCTGCAGTACGGAGAGACCTGGGGGTTCTTGTGCATGAAACACAAAGTTAGTATGCAGGTACAACAAGTAATCAGGAAGGCAAATGGAATGTTGGCCTTTATTGCAAGAGGGATAGAGTATAAAAGCAGAGAAGTCCTTCTACAATTGTACAGAGTATTGGTGAGGCCACACTGAGAGTACTGCGTACAGTTTAGGTCTCCGTATTTAAGGAAGGATATACTTGCATTGGAGGCTGTTCAGAAAAGGTTCACTAGGTTGATTCTGGAGATGAGGCGGTTGACTTATGGAGATAGGTTGAGTAGGTTGGGCCTATACTCATTGGAGTTCAGAAGAATGAGGGGTGATCTTATCTAAACATATAAGATAATGAGGGGGCTCGACAAGTTGGATGCAGGGAGGATATTTCCACTCATAGGGGAAACTAAAACTAACGTCTCAGAATAAGGGGCCCCCCCTTTGAAAACTGAGGTGCAGGAGGAATTTCTTCTCTCAGAGGGATGTAAATCTACAGAAGTCTCTGCTCCAGAGAACTGTGGAGACTGGGTCCCTGAATATATTTAAGGTCGAGATAGACAGATTTTTGAGCGATAAGGGAATAAAGGTTTATGGGGAACGGACAGGGAAGTGGAGCTGAGTCCATGATCAGATCAGCTATGATCTTATTAAATGGCGGAGCAGGCTCGTGGGCCCAGGTAGCCTACTCCTGCTCCTATGTTCTTATGTTCTCCTCTCAATCTTCTCTGCTCTAAGAAGAACGACCCCAACTTCTCCAGTCTATCCACATATTCCCTCATCGCTGGAATCATTCTCATGAATCTTTTTTGCACCCTCTCCAAGACCTTCACATCCTTCCTAAAGTGCGGTGCCCAGAATTGGACACAGTAATCCAGTTGAGGCCGAACCAGTATTTTATATAGGATCATCCTAACTTCCTTGTTATTGTACTCGTTGGGGGGAAAATTGTGGTTGGAGGCTTCCATTCGAATGAATGCCTCTGACCCGAAAAAAATCTAGGAAAATACCTGGTGTTCCTGGAGAAACATGAGGCCTTCATTCGTTGTGCAGTGTATGGGGATCTGTCCTCAAGATACATAAACGTATCTTGGAATCCCATGGGCATGGACCACCAATGATTATCTAGTATTCTCATGGTAATAATGGGAACTCCACTTTTCCCATTACTATCAATGAGAATAATCCCCTAAAAAACAGAAACACAACACAATAAATTAAAAAAGCACCTCACATATTTTTAATTAGTTGAAATTAAATATTAAATGTTTTAGAAAAAAATATATTTTTGGAATTTTTTTTTTTTAAAGTGTGTTTTAATAGGGTTAAAAATAAACTTACCATACTGCACAGGTTTTTAATATAAAAAAGTGAGTGATTAAATTTAATTTTTCTATATTTTAAAACTCTTACACTGGTAAAAGTAGGCTATATGCATGCTTTTACCAGGCATAAGAGTTTGAAGGACATTCACTGGGCAAGAATTGGGCAAATAGCCTAATCTCTGCTGCACAGATGTCCTTTGGAGGTCCCAGTACTGACCCTGGGGAACACCACTGTATACCTTCCTCCAGTCTGAAAAACAACAGTTCACCACTACTCTCTGTTTCCTGTCACTTATCCAATTTCTTATCCATTCTGCCTCTGTCCCTTTCATTCCAGGAGGTAGAGGACATACTGGATGGGATAAGAATTGAAAAAGACGATGTACTAGAAACGCTGGCTGTACTTAATGTAGATAAGTCACCAGGACTGGAGGGAATGCATCCTAGGATGCTGAGGGAAGTAAAGGTGGAAATTGGGGAGGTACTGACTATAATCTTCCAATCCTCTTTAGAAATGGGGCTGGTGCCAGAGGACTGGAGAATTGCAAATGTTACACCCTTGTTCAAAAAAGAGTGTAAGGATAAATCCAGCAACTCCAGGCTGGTCAGTTTAACAGCAGTCGTGGGAAGCTTTCAGAAACAATAATCAGGGACAAAATTAACAATCACTTGGGCAAGTGTGGATTAATTAAGGAATGCCAGCATGGATTTGTTAAAGGCAAATTGTGTTTAACCAAATTGAGTTTTTTGATGAGGTAACAGAGAGGCTTGATGAGGGCAATGTGGTTGACATGATGTACGTGCATTTCCAACAGGTGTTTGACAAAGTGCCACAACTCTTTTGTTGTAATCAATTAAATCAAGTGCCCCCTCTAAAGGGCGGGGGGACACACCAAAGACTTTCAAACCCCCTTGTTTTTTTTTAGGGCACTAAAAACACAAATTATACAAGTGCCCCCTGGCTAAAAGGGGTGGGGGACTAAAATTGGCACAATAAACAAATTAAACTTTAGACATTTAAAATCAAATTAAAATTTGGTTGCTGGGAGTAATGATGCACTCCAGTCCCTCTGGTGCTCACCTCTCAAAGTGCCACAACTCTTTCTGGTTGGAAACAAAATAAACATTAAATCAAGTGCCCCCCGATCTTTGGGGGACACTTCAGACACTTTTCAACTGCCCTTTTTTTTGTTTTTTTTGTGGGGTTTTTTTTGTGTTTTTTATTGGGGTTTTTTTGGGCACAAAAATCATAATTTTTACAGGTGCCCCCTATAAAAGGGGAGGGGGACACTAAAACCAGCAATTAAAACAAATTAAACTTTAAAACATATAAAATCAAATTAAAATTTGGTTGCCGGGGGTGATGATGCACTCCAGTCCCTCCGACACCCACCTCTCAAAATGCCACAACTCTTTTGGAATAAACAAAATTAAACATTAAATCTTGCCCCCCGATCTGAGGGACACTCCAAACATTTCCCAAGGCCCTTTTTTTTGTATTTTTTTGTAGTTTTTTTGTTTTTTTGGGGCACTAAAATCATATTTTTTCAAGTGCCCCCTATAAAAGGGGAGGGGGACACTAAAACCGGCATTTAAAATAAATTAGACTTTAAAACATATAAAATCAAATTAAAATGTGGTTGCCGGGGTGACGATGCGCTCCAGTCCCTCCGGCGCCCACCTCTCAAAGTGCCACAACTCTTTTAGAGGAGACAAAATAAAACATTTAAATCAAGTACCCCCCAATCTGGGGGGCCACTCCAAACATTTTCCAATGCCCTTTTATGTTTTTTTAAAATTTTTGTATCAAAGTACCACATAATAGGCGTGCCAGCAAAAAAAGCTGGAGGCAATTTACATCATTAAGAGTTAGTTAAAAGCCAATTAAAGAAAATTTTGCCCTCTATTTACCTTTTTTCCAGTATTTTGATGAGGTTCACAGTGCTCAGGGATCATGTCAGGCAAGTAGGTTGGGTATTCAATGTGTATCTGTTATGTCTTTAATACTCTTATGAATGGCTCTATGAGGTCTAATATTGTACTTGAGCTGTTATGACCTTAGTCCCATTTATTGTAACTCCAGAGTGAGGCACAAGCATGGTGGGCAGCCTTTTATACTGGGCCCTGCACACCTATGCAGGTGACCCTCAGGTCTCCCACCACAGTGCCCTCTGGTGGCACACCTTATGTGACTATACAGTTAGTATACA
This sequence comes from Pristiophorus japonicus, assembly GCF_044704955.1. Lineage (NCBI taxonomy): Eukaryota > Metazoa > Chordata > Chondrichthyes > Pristiophoridae > Pristiophorus > Pristiophorus japonicus. The sequence goes on from NC_091989.1 coordinate 58,073,290, forward strand.
TGGTTTACATACATGACATCACTTCCCCCCAAGTCTTTAATGCAAATTGACTCATACATTGATGGAGACCTGGGCTTTGCTCTTCCTGGTTGACCATTGGGGAGTTGCTTCTAGCTTGGGTGGGTTGGGAGTGAGATTTGTTGCACGTGGAGGTTCCCATGGTTTCTGGTTGCGAGTCCATGGCTATTCCATTCTCCACCCCCCCCCCCCCCACACAGAGATCATGCTAATGGCCCGTTACATGCAAGTTGCATTCAAGTTCATCACATGTGTTTAACATTTACATCTTGGTACATTTGTTGAGTGGATTACAGTTGTGTTTCTTTTTGTGTGGTACATTTACATGATCAGTAAAGATATATCAGTACAGGTACACAAGGACAGTCTAGTTCCAGCACGGTCGGATGAGATCCGGGTCGTCTGGTGGCGGTGCAGCGCCCCATGCTGGTGGGCGAGGTGAGCTCATTTTGCTCGAGTTGCCAGAGCTCAGGACTCTTGCCATTACTCCTAGTGTTGGGCAGGCCCAAAGACAGCTGATGTGTCTGTGACCTCCCTGTCCTTTTTGTTTGCACAGTGTCACTGCTGCTCCCTGGGAAGCAGTCTGAGCAAGTGAGCATTTCGTCTAAGCGAAGATGGGGCTGCCTAGTCTTGTCTAGCAGTTCACAGAGGACTGCTGACTCATTTTCCTTGAGGGCACCATTGTGAGCACTCTCTAATTTGGGATCCTGGTTGGTCCAGATCCTGTTCGAAGGAGCCGTTGTGGGTGGCTCTTTGCTCTTGGGCATTGCTGTGGTGGTGAGTGGCTTTGTGGGCTGCGCCTTTTCCACCCGGGTGGTGGGCGACGGTAGCCGACTGCGAGCATAGGCGCAATTTACTGTTTCTGGCCCGTGGCGGTTTATGGCGGCCTGCAATGTTAAACCGATCTGAGGCAGGGTATCGCTACCGGTGCTCTGCTCTCTGGGAATCGTTTACTCTGAGGCTTGTCTACTTCTGTCAGCTGTGGGGACACTTTATGATACATTGTTCTGGTCCCGGGGATGCAGGCTACAGCATTGGGAGCCCGCTGGACCTGTATACGACCGTTAGGTATTTGCCTGCTACATCGGCTGATTGCAATTTGCATCCGACATCGCTCAACAACATTTTGCTCGTTACAGCTGGACTTTTACATTGGTTACCAATTTCAAGGAATTCATTAAAAAATGGGGGGTTGCTGGGCTCATTTAAAATGACCTTACTACTTTTACCCCAATTGTCTCCTTGCGTGGAACCATGTGTCGTTGCTCCATTAGCGCTGCACCTTGTGGTTTGGACGCCATCTTTTCCTTGTCCATGATGTCGACTGCCGTGATCTTCTTTCCCAGGGATTCTGCCACTGAAGCTGGAAAGGCACCCTCGGATGCAATCTTCCTCCCCAGAAGTCCTGCCACTGAAACCGGGAAGGTGTGTTCGGATCATCTTGACCCGATCATCGCGATGAGTGGTTTGTGCCTCGGGAGCTGCGCGGACCTGCTCTCCGGTGCCTGGTCCAACCGAAGGTGGGGGCTTGCTCTGCCTCTGAGCACGGGGGACATCGATCGCTGGAGGGATAAAGTCTTCCCAGTTCCAATGAATCTTCCCCATCCATCTTCTTCCAAGTAGCATTGGTCCATTATTTGAAACAATCCACAATGGTAAATTGTGCACCGTGCCACTTACATCCGCACTACCAACAACTGATATCAGTTCCTTGGTGTAGGTGCACAACTTTGCCTGAACCTGGACCAGCTTGGGTCGTTCAGCTTGATCGTTCCATAGCCTCTCAAAGGCTTACTGGCTCATTACTGAGTGACTTGCCCACCATGTCCACTTCCATGAAGACTGAACGCCAATTATCTCGACTCCCATTATCACTGGAGGACAATATGTGGTACAGGTATATATTCCATACACTTTGTCCTGGGACTGAGCTGTCTCTCTAGCCATCTCCTCATAATGCACGCTGGATTCACAGCCATCTGCTGACTCGTCTTCCACGAGGTGAGTCATAGCTCTTTTGCACATTCGCTGGAGGTGGCCCTTTGTGCTGCAGCCTTTGCACACATAGTCTCTGAACCGACACTGATGAGCCCTGTGATTACTTCCGCAATGCCAGCATGATGCTACTCGACTTACGTTTGAACCCCTCGATGGACTCTGAGTTAAAGGACTCGGGGACATGTACGCTCTGCCCTGGGCAGATTCACATTCAACAGTTCTGCCTGTGAAAGGCGCCATTCTATTTATAGTACTTGCCAGGTTTGAGTCCGGAGAGTGAGTCATCATCTGCTTGGATCTGCAGCTTGATGTCATGAATACCTGGCTGATGCTGATGGCCTTCTGCAGAGTGACAGTGGTTTCGGCAGACAGTAGCCTGTGAAGAACGGTCTCACGAGCAATGCCAATTACGAAAACGTCCCGCAATGCATTGGCGAGGGATGCGCCAAATTCACACGGTCCTGCCAGCCTCCTGAGGTCGGCAATGTACTTCATGATTTCCTGGCCCTCAGGGCGGCGGTGTGTATAAAATCGATGCCTGGCCATGAGGATGTTCTCTTTCGGTTTGAGTTGGTCCCGAATTAGCACTTTCAGCTCCTCGTATGACTTGGTCGTTGTTTTCTCTGCTGCAAGCAAGTCGCTGACGAGGCCGTAGACTGCGGGCCCACAACTGGTCAACAGGATAGCTCTGCGTTTATCTGCCAGTGTGGCCGGATCATCGCCTACCAGGTCGTTTGCTACAAAATATTGGTCGAGCCGCTCCATAAAGGCTTCCCAATCTTCACCCTCTGAGAACTTTCCTAATGCACCAACATTAGTCATTTTTGTGTGAAAGTTCGTAATCTTGTTGCCAGTTGTTATGGCTTTAATACTCTTATGAATGACTCCACGAGGTCTAGTATTGTACTTGAGCTGTTGTGACCTTAGTCCCATTTATTGTAACTCCAGAGTGAGGCACAAGCATGGTGGGCAGCCTTTTATACTGGGCCCTGCACACCTATGCAGGTGACCCTCAGGTCTCCCACCGCAGTGCCCTCTGGTGGCACACCTTATGTGTCTATACAATTAGTATACATGGTCTACATACATGACAGTATCCATTGGGCTAGATTTTGGGATTTGGGGGTTTTGGGACAAAAATGGTAGCAATACATGAAAATTACCGTTTTCGTTCCGCTATAGATTTTAGGCCGAACTTTCGGCCTTTACGTCGGTCGCAAAGGGGAGCATTGCACAATTATTCATGGTGCAATATATGAGTATTCGCCAACTTTATTGGGTCGTTTGCGCTGCAGGAGAATCCTTGGGAGGGGGAAAAAAATTCCCCAAAAATTCAAAAAACATTACCAAGACCCTTAACTAAAAAATAACATTTCAACTTATCTTTTTTTCAGGTTTTCTAACTTATTGCTGCTGGCAGGACTGCACCGACAAGTTTTACCTGTCGCTGTTCGGGGTGCGGTGTACGGGTCGGGAGAGTGCCGAAACTCAGACGGTATCGCAATCCGCGTCGTTACACGTCTGGCGCAGCTCTCCCCGGCATTACGTCCCATTGCCGCCACAAACAGGTAACCACCAACATCACCAGCCACACCAGCAGCACCAACAACAACACCAACCTTCTTCACAATCACCTGATGCTGCACAGGACAAAGGGCATCAGCATCTAACCACATTGCTGCCTGGGATTTCAGGTATGGCCTAACCATGGCCATATTTACTTCACTTGATGCTGTACATCCTGATTGCCACATGATGTGCCAGGTTGGCATCACCGCTCACCAGCACCATAAAGCATCCCTGCAATGCCTAATCCATTCCGTTCACACTCATCACCATGGCGGGGGGTACTGTTATGTCTCACCACTTATTGCGGCTCACCAGGCCTCGTCCAAAGGTGTACATAAATTTGTCTATGAACGCAAAATGTTGAAAATAAAGATATTTATGTTTGACAATACATTAACAGAAACTTTACATAAACATTGGCGAAAACACCCAAGTGCCTACCCTTGTGTGTTGTTAGTTGGTATGATTGGAGAAGGATGAGGGTGAGTGTGAGGGGTGGCTACTGAGATGGGGAAGTGATTATGTAGATAGAGAGGGAGGGATGGGTGGAGGTGTAAGGTAAGTTGGTGTGAGTAAGGATGTGCAGGAGTAGGGTAGGGAAGGCAAAGTGATGGAGATGTGATGAGTGACACAGCAGGATGAGGTTGAGTGTGGCTTTACAGTAATGATTCGTGATCTACTGAGATCATTGAAAGGTTCGTGCCAATGCAGCCTGGTCCTCCTGATGACATCCCTGTTTGTGCCCTCCTGTGCAATGTGCAATCAGTCTGCATTGGTCTCCTGGGGAGGTCTCTTCCACCTATTGAAAGGGAAGAGAACCTCTCTGCGTGCTGTGACTCCCCCCATAAGCATATGGAGAGAGTGATGGGAGAGCCTGGGTGCAGCCCTGCACCTTTGTGTAGTGATTGTCAGTGTTTACAGCACCTCAGTGTTGTAGAACACTGACAGCACAAATGTCAAAATCAATGCAGACATGGTCCCTTTAAGGAAAATGGCTGATGACACGTCATCAAATGACGTCATCAGACCTGCTTCCTTTTAATTGGCCAGGAACCTAGCTGGGCGAGCTTAACAAGCTCCATCAAGGTAAAATCACTTGGAGAGAACGGGCTGCAGCCAGGAGCGGGCCGGCATGTCGCTCCAGACCTCGGTCGGCGAAATCACGGTCTTACTGTACAGACTTATACAAGGCAGTAGGCGGGGGTTGGTAGGGCACGGGTGAGGCAGTGGATCGTGGTTGGCCCTTCTAGAATTGTACTCCAACACGAATTAGTCCCTGCTAGAGATGGGAAAATGGGAGCGATAAATAGGGAAAATAGCAATAAATCTACTTTGCTTTCGTGCAGTAATCACTTTCAGTGAGTTTCCGTCTGTCACTGAAGATAGACAAACCTTCCTTCTGCTTATGACCAGGTTGGCACATAGCATTAGAGGAATTGCTTCCCACATACTAAGTAAACCAGGAATAAATTAGAGCAGAATAATTTTGTTTTGCTTGACAAATTCATTTATAAAGTTGACTCCTGTTTGGTGGAGTAATAAAAAAAGCTTCTGATAATTAGGAAAATTTTACATAAAGTCTGTTCCTTTTTGGAAGGAACGCCTTGAACAAGACACCAAAAATCACAATACGTCAGTGTTATAATGGGGTCTGCTTATTAGATTTATATGTAATTGGTTTAAGCCATTTTTGAAAGACAGCTCCCCCCCCGCCTCCACCCCAAACAAAATGGATTGGATTTCCCTGCCAGCAGAATGTCACAGACAGTCAAACTTCAAATGAATCCTTCTTCTTTGAGATAGTTTTTACAGACATTTGAGCTCTTTGATTCAAAATGGAAATTCTGTCAGGGAAACCATTTGGCATGATACGTTATCCCTAATAACAAGGGCCCACTAAATATAAAACATAAATTCCCAGTGCAAATGGTCAAGTAATCCGATTACGTAGTCATCAAATGCTGTACTAATGAAATAATATGCCATATAAAATGACATGGAGCTGCATAATTCAATTGTGTAAAGGATACTTAGAATTGCTAGCCTTGAACTAATATCTTCGCACCTCTCTGGCTCGAATTTGGACTGTGGCAGCTGCTGTTCTGGAACTGTGCCTGGCTCTGTTTTCTCAGCACTTTGTTAAATTAATACACTTGCTAAACACTTATGCAGTGGTAGCATAAAACTATTACCGAAATGCTCTCAGTTGAAATGACAGATTATCTACGTCCCGATCTCACTGACTGACTGGTGCATGCGTGTTGCGAGACACCCTTGGGTGCCAGCAGCTTTCACACATCCCCTAGCATGATATGCAGGCCAATTACCAGCTATTTTCCATGGCTCATGAAATTGCAACATTAACAATAACTATGTGCAATTGGCCAGCAGCTATCCAATTGAACTGCTTATTTCGGGGCAATTAGTTAAGAGAAAAATAAAGGTTTTCGATAAAAATAATTTTTGCAGGCTTCAGAGAAGAAGGCGACAGTACAGAAAATGTAAAGAAAAATGTAAAAGAAGTAAAACAATGATGGTGCTGTGTCTGGGGATGTGGTGGGGAGGGGGGGGGGGGTTAGAGTTTCTGGTTGCTGAGTCTGGTGGGGGTGTTGAGCTGAGGTAATGTATACCCCTTTAAGACAGGATTTTTAAAATGAACGAAGTTCGTCAGCTCTAAATATTCATGCACGCCCCCTAGTGGCGGCCAATGGAATGGTTTTGATGGGACCTGGTTCACCTTTTACGCTGTTGAAGCAGGATAAAAGTGACAATGAGGATTAAAATGATTTTTTTTAGAATCAAGCACTGCAGCACTTTAGTTGATTTGATATACAAACCGGGTCTAATGTTTGGGTGCATTCAAATGTATTGTGCGATTGGAAAAGAAAGACTGGCATTTATATAGCGCCTTTCATGACCACCAGACATTTCATAGTGCTTTACAGCCAATGAAGTACACTTGGAGTGTAGTCACTGTGTAATGTGGGAAACACAGCAACCATTTTGCACACAAGCAAGCTCCCACCAACAGCAATGTGACAATGACCAGATAATCTGTTTTTGTTATGTTGATTGAGGGATAAATATTGGCCAGGACACTAGGGATAACTCCCCTGCTCTTCTTCGAAATAGTGCCATGAGATCTTTTATATTCACCTGAGAGAGCAGAGGGGGCCTCGGTTTAACTTCTCATCTGAAAGACGCCACCTCCGACAGTGCAGCACTTCTTCAGCACTGCACTGGAGTGTCAGCCTAGATTTATGTGCTCAAATCCCTGGAGTGGGACTTGAACTCACAACCTTCTGACTTAGTGTGCTACCCATTGAGTCACAGCTGACACTTTGAGATTTGACAATTGAGATTCTTCATAGTTTGGAAAAAGACCCATAAGAAAGAGAGAAAGAATGATATAGCACCTTTCACGACCACCATCGTCTCAAAGTGCTTTACAGCCAATTAAGTACTTTTGGAGTGGAGTCACTGTGGTAATATGGGAAAGTGTAAGCAACCAACGAGGAATGTGGTTTTCCATGTGCTGCTTGCTCCTACTTGTCCCTTAATTATCTATTATTAAAGTATTTAAAATATCCAAAAATAGAGTGCCTGGTCACAAAGCTGCTTAATTGGCAAACAAGTGAATGGAAGACTTTCCAAAACCTAGTAAAACAATCTTGTGTGTAAACCTTTTCGTGTTTTGACTGATTAATGACAATTTAATTTGTGTACATGGAGAGATTTGGTTACATATGCAAAGCATTTGATTTTGTTATGGGAATTCCTGTGCAAGTCAGGAACACAAAGAGGTTCCAATTTTAGTAAAGTCTTTTGGCAGTTTGAAGCCTTCAACCCAACAGTTTGCGTACTTGGTTAAATGTTTGTTTGACATGCTCTTGTTTCTGACAACAACTCGCATTTACATATATTGTGTACCTAACACAGATGAGACTGCACACAGGGAGGTTAAAGTAACAGTGACCTCAGTCTTTATTAAGACACTCCAGAGTGAGGAACAGGCCTTCGGGGCCGGCTTATATACAGTGCTCCTAAGGGATGCTAGGATCCCTTGGGACTTCAGGGGATCCGCTCCCTGGTGGCGGAACATGAGAGTGCATGCTTTACAGATACACAACAATATACAACCTTTAATGTCGCAAAACCTCCCAAGGCGCTTCACAGGAGCGTTATCACAACGTTAGCCACACAAGGAGATATTAGGACAGGTGACCAAAGAGGTAGGTTTTAAGGAGGGGAGAGAGGCGGAGAGGTTTAGCGAGGGAATTCCAGAACTTAGGGCCTTGGCAGCTGAAGCCGCGGCCGCCAATGGTGGAGTGATTAAAAGCGGGGATGCTCAAGAGGCCAGAATTTGCATAGTGGCTTTGCGTTCTCAGAATGTCACAAAGCACAAAGCAGCCCATATATTACTTTTGAAGTGCTGTCACTGTGGTTTCGTAAGCATGCACAATAATTTGCATACATCATCATCATCATCATAGGCAGTCCCTTGAAATCGAGGAAGACTTGCTTCCACTCTAAAAGTGAGTTCTCAGGTGACTGTACAGTCCAAAGCAGGAATTACTGTCTCTGTCACAGATGGGACAGGCAGTGGTTGAAGGAAAGGGTGGGTGAGGAATCTGGTTTGATGCACGCTCCTTCCGCTGTCTGTGCTTGATTTCTGCATGCTCTCTGTCATGTATGTAATTTTGGGATCACTAGCCATTAGATGGCGTCACTGTTGGAGGCCATTGCACGTGTGTGTAGCCCAAGTATAAAAGGCCAGCCATTTTGTATATTAGGCACTTTGGGCCAATAAAGCAGAGCCAAGGTCATACCTCTTGGAGTTAAACAGTACTCCGTCTAACAGTTATTGCACACAACATTTGGCGACGAGGCAACAAGAACCTTTGCATGATAAAATGAGCACAATTGGATTGTTGGAGCAATTCGTGGAAGGAGAAGATTGGGCAGACTTTGTGAGTCATTTGAGCCAGTTCTTCGTGGCCAACAAAATGGAGGAGGTCGGTGACGCAGATCAGCGCTGGGCGATGTTCCTCGTGGTTTGCGGTCCAAAAATTTATGGTCTAATAAAGAATCTACTCCTGCCTGTGAGTCCAACAGAGAAGACGTATGAAGAATTGTGGACACTGGTACAGGACCACCTTAAGCCAGACGAAGGCATCATCATCTCGAGATACAGATTTTACACGCATGCTCGCTCAGAGGGCCAGAATACAGCGGGATTCGTTGCCGACCGGAGACGTCTAGCAGGACCGTGTAATTTCACGGCTGCGTTGGCAGACATGTTGCGGGACTTCTTTGTAATCGGCATCAGCCATGAGGTGATCCTGTGTAAACTACTGCCGGTGGAGACTTTGGACTTGAACAGGGCCATCACGATCACTCAGTCATGCACGACCACGGATAGAAGTCTAAAGCAGATATCAGTGAAAAATTGAAACTCGGCAAGTACTGTAAATATGATTGATTCAGCGTTCGGTAGAGCGGCACATGGCAGGGCCTACCCGACTGCATACATGAAACCTGTGGCTGACCAAAGTCCACCGGCGGGAATGCATCCGATTTCTCCGTGTTGGCATTGTGGGGGAAATCACCAGCACCAGCAGTGCTGATTTAAGCAATATAGTTGCAAAGGCTGTCTGAGAGTGGGGCATCTCTAGCGCAAGTGTCCACAGATGAGCAAGCATGCTGCGACACACTACATGGAGGATGATGGTCAGACTAGCGCAGATCTGGATACGCAATCCGAGATACCAGAGGAGGAAGTGTATGGATTGTACTCGTTCCTAACTAAGAGCAAACCAATAATGATCAAAGTAAAATTTAATGGGGTGCTGGTATCGATGGAACTGGACACAGAGGCGAGTCAATCAATAAAGAGCGAGAGGGCATTCGAAAAGCTGTGGGATACTAAGGCTGTGAGGCCCAGGCTGAGTCCAGTCAATGTCAAGTTGCGCACGTACACCAAAGAACTCATAACGGTGATTGGCAGTGCCACAATTAAAGTATCGTATGACGGTGCGGTTTACAAGTTACCGTTATGGATTGTCCCAGGCAATGGCCCAACGTTGTTCGGCAGGAACTGGCTTGAAAAAATCAGATGTGATTGCAACGACATCAAGGCACTGTCGTTGGAGAAATATACATGTGCCCAAGTATTGAACAAGTTCCCCTCGCTGTTCGAACCAGGCATCGACAACTTCACGAGAGCCAAGGTGCAGATCCACGTGGACTCGGGTGCAAGACCTGTCCGTCATAAAGCTCGGGCAGTTCCGTATATGATGAGGGAGAAGGTCGAAATTGAACTGGACAGACTCCAGCGTGAAGGAATCATATCACTGGTTGAATTTAATGAATGGACTGGCCCCATTGTTCCTGTGCTGAAAAGTGATGGCACAGTCAGAATCTGTGGAGACTACAAGGCTACGATCAACAGGGTTTCGAAACAGGATCAGTACCCTTACCGAAGGCTGATGACTTGTTTGCAATGCTAGCCGGGGGAAGTCGTTCACCAAACTGGACTTGATGTCGGCCTACATGACACAGGAGCTGGTCGAGATGTCGAAGAGACTTACGTACATTAACACGCATAAAGGACTGTTTATTTATCACAGGTGCCCTTTGGAATTCGCTTGGCTGCAGCAATATTTCAGAGGAACATGGCATGGAGAGTCCACTAAAGTCCATTCCCAGAACCGTCGTGTTCCAAGATGACATCCTGATCATAGGTCGTGACTCCGAGGAACATCTGAACAACCTGGAAGAGGTTCTACATCGTCTGGACAAAGTGGGACTCAGACTGAAATGCTCGAAGTGCATCTTCATGGCACCAGAGGTCGAATTCCTGGGGAGAAAATTGCTGCTGACGGCATCAGGCCCACGGACGTGAAAAACAAATCCATCAAGAATGCACCCAAGCCGCAGAATGTGACGGAGCTGCGTTTGTTCCTGGGTCTACTCAACTACTTCGGTAACTTCCTACCTAAATTGAGTACCTTATTAGAACCACTGCACATGCTGCTAAGAAAAGGTGACAACTGAGTATGGGGTGCGTCTCAAGACAGAGCTTTTGAGAAAGCCACTAATCTGCTTTGCTCTAACAAGCTGCTGATACATTATGACCCATGTAAACATTTAGTATTGGCCTGTGATGCTTCATCATATGGAATTGGTTGCATACTCCAACAAGCTAATGAGTTGGGTAAACCTCAACCAGTCGCGTATGCTTCAAAAGGTTTGTCTAAAGCGGAAAGAGCCTACAGCATGGTAGAGAAAGAAGCACTAGCCTCTGTGTATGGGGTTAAAAAGATGCATCAGTACCTGTTTGGCCTTCGGTTTGAACTGGTGACAGATCACAAGCCGCTCATTTCACTGTTCTCTGAAAATAAAGGTATCAATACCAATGCTTCATCCCGCATCCAGAGGTGGGCGCTGACATCATCCGCTTATGATTATATCATTCACCATAGACTTGGCACCGAGAATTGTGCCGATGCTTTGAGCCATCTGCCGTTGCCCACACCGGAGGTGGAAGCGCCACAACCGGCAGACCTATTGCTAGTTATGGATGCTTTTGAGAGTGAAGGAACCCCTGTCACGGTTCAACAAGTTAAGAACTGGACCAACCAGGACCTGACTTTATCAGTGGTGAAGAGTTGCATCCTCAAAGGTGATTTGTCTGCCATACCCAAGCAAATCTGTGAGGAGACCAAACCTTACATTCATCGCAAAGACGAATTGTCTATTCAGTCGGATTGATACTGTGGGGCAATCGTGTGTTATGCCCAAGAAAGGGAGAGAGAAATTTATACGTGAACTACATAGCACACACTCTGACATTGTAAGGATGAAAGCCATCGCCAGGTCTCATGTATGGTGGCCGGGAATTGATTCTGAGCTGGAATCATGTGTGCATCAGTGCAACACTTGTATGCAGCTCAGCAAAGCACCAGCGAAATCGCCGCTGAGTCTGTGGTTGTGGCCGTCCAAACCATGGTCCAGGATCCACATAGACTTTGCAGGTCCCTTCCTGGGGAAGGTGTTTTTAGTTGTGGTGGGTGCATATTCGAAGTGGATAGAGTGTATAATCATGTCATCCAGCACATCCACAGCTACCATTGAGAATCTCAGTGTTATGTTCGTGACACATGGTCTGTCTGACATCGTTGTTAGCGACAACGGATCCTGCTTCACCAATCAGGAGTTTCAAGAGTTCATGAAACTCAATGATATCAAACAAGTAAGGTCAGCACTGTTCAAAACTGCATCCAATGGGCAAGCAGAACGTGCAGTCCAAATCATAAAGCAGAGTATGAAGCGAGTAACCCAAGGGTCACTGCAGACCCGCCTGTCATGCATACTGCTTAGTTACAGGACAAGACCACACACGCTTACCGGGGTCTCGCCTGCTGAACTAATGATGAAGAGAGATCTTAAAACCAAGCTATCTCTTGTACACCCTGACTTGAATAATCATGTTGAATATAGAAGACAAAGTTAGCAAGGGTATCACGATCGCGCTGCTGTGTGACGCGATATTTCTGTAAATGATCCTGGATATGTTCTGAATTATGGTCAGGATCCCAAATGGATCACTGGTACTGTCATGGCCAAGGAGGGCAACAGAGTATTTATTGTCAAGCTCAAAAATGGGCAACCATGCAGGAAACATATGGATCAGACAAAGCTGCGGCACACAGACGAACCGGAACAGTTGGAGGAAGAGACAATCGACGACCAACCAACCTACCCCCAGTCATCAGAGGGCTCAGTGGTCATCAGTGAATCGGAACTTTCAATCACTGATATGTTCAATGAAAATGGACTTTCAATCCCTGACATGGCTATTGCCACTCCACCAGGGCAGCCACCCAGCCACCAATCACAACCGACTCTGAACACTCATCCAAGGTTGGAGTTGAACTGAGACGGTCAACCCAGGAAAGTAAAACACTGGACCATCTCAATTTGTAAAGACTGTGTTAATATCTCAGAGGGGGGTATTGTCATGTATGTACTTTTGGAATCACTAGCCACTAGATGGCGTCACTGTTGGAGGTCATTGGACTGCATGCACATGTGTGCAGCCCAAGTGTAAAAGGCCAGCCATTTTGTATATTAATCACTTTGGGCCTTAATATAGCAGACCCAAGGTTATACCTCTTGCAGTTAAACAGTACTCAATCTAACAGTTGTTGCATACACAAAACTCTCGGCGACGGGACTCGAGATGCTCATCGCTTTCCTGGATGCTCTTCCTCCACTTAGGGCGGTCTTGGGCCAGGGATTCCCAGGTGCCGATGGGGATGTTGCATTTTATCAAGGAGGCTTTAAGGGTTCCACATATACAAAATTAGTTCAATGATCTGTCAATCTGTTTTGTTGTTTTGAAAGGATTGTTAGGTAGGGCCTGGGGACAATTCCTGCTGTCTCTTCACACAGTGCTATGGCATCCATTACATCCACCCAAACAGGGCTTTAGTGACAAAAAGAAGGACTTGGATTTATATAGCGCCTTTCACGACCACCTGATGTCTCAAAGTGCTTTACAGCCAATAAAATACTTTTGGAGTGTAGTCACTGTTGTAATATAGGAAACGCAGCAGCCAATTTGTGCACAAGCAAGCTCCCACAAACAGCAATGTGATAATGACCAGATAATCTGTTTTTTGTTATGTTAATTAGGGATAAATATTGGCCAGAACACTGGGGATAACTTCCCTGCTGTTCTTCAAAATAGTGCCATAGGACCTTTTATGTCCACTTGAAAGAGCAGACAGGGCCTCAATTTAACATTGCTATCCAGGGACTTGAACCCACAACCTTTTGACCCAGAAGCAAGATTGCTACCCACTGAGCCACAGCTGACACTGCAACTAGGTGCTGTTTGAGTAATACAACTGAAAATGGGTTTATCAAAAAAAAGCATTTTAAATCAGTGCCTACCATCTATGTGTAATCTAATTTTAAATAACTGAAAATGATTTAAAGAAACTATATAGAAACATTTTCCAGTTACATTGGTGTCCAGTAGTCAGTTTCTTAATAAATTTAGAAACATAGAAACATGGAAAAACAGGTGCAGGAGTAGGCCATTCAGCCCTTCGAGCCTGCACCGCCATTCAATAAGATCATGGCTGATCATTCCTTCAGTACCCTTTTCCTGCTTTCTCTCCATACCCCTTGATCCCCTTAACCGTAAGAGCCATATCTAATTCCCTCTTGAATATATCCAGTGAACTGGCATCAACAACTCTCTGCGGCAGGGAATTCCACAGGTCAACAACTCTCTGAGTGAAGAAGTTTCTCCTCATCTCAGTCCTAAGTAGCCTACCCCTTATCCTAAGACTATGTCCCCTGGTTCTGGACTTCCCCAACATCGGGAACATTCTTCCCGCATCTAACCTGTCCAGTCCTATCAGAATCTTATATGTTTCTATGAGATCCCCTCTCATTTTTCTAAACTCCAGTGAATAAAGGCCCAGTTGATCCAGTCTCTGCTCATATGGCAGCCCAGCCATCCCTGGAATCAGTCTGGTGAACCTTCGCTGCACTCCTTCAATAGCAAGAACATCCTTCCTCAGACTAGGAGACCAAAACTGAACACAATATTCCAGGTGAGGCCTCACAAAGGCCCTGTACAACTGCAGTAAGACCTCCCTGCTGTTATATTCAAATCCCCTAGCTATGAAGGCCAACATACCATTTGCCTTCTTTACCGCCTGCTGTACCTGCATGCCCACTTTCAGTGACTGATGAACCATGACACCCAGGTCTTGTTGCACCTCCCCTTTTCCTAGTCTGCCGCCATTCAGATAATATTCTGCTTTCGTGTTTTTGCCCCCAAAATGGATAACCTCACATTTATCCACATTATACTGCATCTGCCATGCATTTGCCCACTCACCTAACCTGTCCAAGTCACCCTGCAGCCTCTTAGCGTCCTCCTCACAGCTCACACCACCACCCAGTTTAGTGTCATCTGCAAACTTGGAGATATTACACTCTATTCCTTCATCCAAATCGTTAATGTATATTGTAAAGAGCTGGGGTCCCAGCACTGAGCCCTGCGGCACTCCACTAGTCACTGCCTGACATTCTAAAAAGGACCCGTGTTGATTAATTTGATTGTGGGGCATGGCCAGATTTGTGGGCGGGGCCAGCTAGTAGCACGATGTTTTTTAAACCAATGTAAAAGATCGCAGAAACCCGATTTGCGCTGACTGCAATTAGCGGTTGAAATTCCGCCCTCTTTTGTGCTGGTTTGGCCGATATTGGGCCAATTGCGCTGAAAGAAACAGCGCAAACGAGCAAACTCTCCCCCCAGGCCTTGTGCTGAAATCCAGCAGTGGGCCCTAAATCCACAGCTTTCTTGCTACTCAGAGTACTGCCAGCTGCACCAAGCTGACACTGGGAATTACCATAAAATAAGTTGACAGTATTATTTCCCTTTCATGAATATTGTTTTAATTGGATTAAAATGAGTAAAGTGCAGTTGGGCCGCCCAAATTTTTTACTGCTAATGTCACAGGTTTTATTAGGCGCCATGACTTTCCAATATGAATATAGCCAGTTCTAATGTGTATTCTGTGTTGTGTTCCACACCTGCCTTCCTCTACAGCCTCTCTCTCTCTCTCATTATCTCAATTAAACACCAGAGGCTGCAAAATGTGATTTAAAAACAACTTTTAGTTGTTAATAAAATCACCTCATTCAGTTAAATTACACTAAAAATGTACAGATTTACAGAAAATGCGCATTTTGTTAGAAAGCCAAAATTCACAGATAATAGTAAATAATGGTCCAAGATTTGTGTTCGGAGGCTTCCCACAGGCCTACGAATTTACCTGCTGGTCTGGGGAAATTTGTAGATTTCTGCTCCTGGGCCTCCGGGTACGAGTTAGCAGAGGAGCGCACGCAGTTCGCAATGGGGATCACTTAAAAAAATACACAAACACATGAAATTAAAAAACATTACATATTTAAAATTAATTAAAATGCCATTTAATTAAATATTTTAAACAAAAATGTCATTTTTTGAAAAAATATGTATTTGTTTCAATGAGGCTAAAAATAAATTTACCTTATTGGACAAGATTTTTAATGTATAAATGGGAGATAGAATTTTATTTTTCTATTTTTTAAAAACTCTTACACTGTCTACCTGTCATCAAGAAGTAGATTATTGTTATGCCATCCAATGGGAAGATAGACATACTGAAATAATAACTGCTGATGTTTGAAATACCTAGCAGGTGAATCAGCATCTGAAAGGGCCCATCAAACCCATTGACTGTCTCTTTAGATGCCTCGATAGAATCTTATCATGGAATGGTACTGCACAGAAGAAGGCCATTCGGCCCATCGAGCCCGTGTCAGCTCTCTGCTAGTCCCACTCGCCTGTCTTTTCACCATAGCCCTGCAGGCCTTATGCCTTATGCCTGCTTTAACAGGTGTAAGAATTTCAAGGACATTTGCTGAGCAGAAGTTGGACAAATAATCCCACTCAACGTCAGCAAAAGGCCTTTTCTTTCACATTCATATGATGTGTCAAGAGGATTCTTGACAGATTGCAAGTTCCAGGTTTCAGCGCATGTGCAGTGCACTCCTAGACCAGAACTTGCAGGGGCCCTACAGGCGCATGCGCACATCATATGCACCTGTAGGGGCCGCAAATTACGCCCCAATCTGTTTTAAAATTCCTTCCATGTTTACTGCAAGTTTAGAGTTTACGGAGCCGAATTTCTGTGGTCTTGACAAAATTAACACAAATTCTAATACTTTTCATAGAACTCCCCCTCTCTCCACCTTCCAAAATCAAACAAACAACAGACTGATCCAACGGGCTAGAACATGTTTTTTTTTAATATCAATAACATCGCTGCAACATAACTTATTACTAAAGGGCTCCTGTTTGAATCCACTTTTGCAAGCAAGAGTTTTTCCATAGACCGCCCTCATTACTTGAATAATGGTACTGTCCTCCTGGGATTTCTCTCCTTTAAATGAACCCTTTCCCTCCGGATCTTGTTTTCATGTTATGACTCAACCATACATTGACACATGTGAATGAAAGTGATTCAACCACCCTAATCACCGACATGCCACAAAATAAACAAAAATTGCAACATTTTTAATGCAGTGTTTCACTTGGCACACATTTGGCAATCAGTAACTAATGGGGTGCCGCAGGGATCAGTGCTGGGACCCCAACTATTTACAATCTATATTAACGACTTGGAAGAAGGGACCGAGTGTAACATAGCCAAGTTTGCTGACGATACAAAGATGGGAGGAAAAGCAATGTGTGAGGAGGACACAAAAAATCTGCAAAAGGACATAGACAGACTAAGTGAGTGGACAAAAATTAGGCAGATGGAGTATAATGTTGGAAAGTGTGAGGTCATACACTTTGGCAGAAAAAAAATAAAAGAGCAACTTATTATTTAAATGGAGAAAGATTGCAAAGTGCTGCAATACAGCAGGACCTGTGGGTACTTGTGCATGAAACACAATAGGATAGTATGCAGGTACAGCAAGTGATCAGGAAGGCCAATAGAATCTTGGCCTTTATTGCAAAGGGGATGGAGTATAAAAGCAGGGAAGTCTTGTGACAGTTATACAGGGTATTGGTGAGGCCACACCTGGAATACTGCATGCAGTTTTGGTTTCCATATTTACGAAAAGATATACTTACTTTGGAGGCAGTTCAGAGAAGGTTCACTCGGTTGATTCCGGAGATGAGGGGGTTGACCTATGAGTAAAGGTTGAGTAGGTTAGGCTTCTACTCATTGGATTTCAGAAGAATGAAAGGTGATCTTATCGAAATGTATAAGTTTATGAGGGGGCTTGACAAGGTGGATGCAGAGAGGATGTTTCCACTGAAAGGGAAGACAAGAACTAGAGGGCATAATCTCAGAGTAAGGGATCGTCCATTTAAAACTGAGATGAGGATAAATTTCTTCTCTCAGAGGGTTGTAAATCTGTGGAATTCGCTACCTCAGAGAGCTGTGGAAACTGGGACAGTGAATAAATTTAAGACAGAAATAGACAGTTTCTTAACCGATAAGGAGATAAGGGGTTATGGGGAGCATGCAGGGAAGTGGAGCTGAGTCCATAATCGGATCAGCCATGATCATAGTAAATGGCGGAGCAGGCTCGAGGGGCCATATGGCCTACCCCTGCTCCTATTTCTTATGTTCTTATGTTCTTATTATATTACCAAATTGTACCACCAGTTTCTTTTACAGAACTGACACAACATCAGAAATGCAGGCTGCATCATTCCCTGTTTCAAGTAATAAGTAAAGAAATGGAAATCTGAAATAAGAACTTTTGGAGTCTGTCAGCATCTGAAAACAAAAGAAAAGTTAGGTCAATATTTGGGCAAAACCTGCAGGATTTGTTACTTTAACTTCATATATTTTACTGAGGTTCAGTGCCAAAAACCACATATAAGCAAGCTCTCGCTCTCTATGAACTGGAGTATGCCTTTCCTTGCTGAATAAAGACTCTTGCCAGTCACCTGGCTTACTGGATATATCACAGGTAATTCACTTGAGTTCTGAAAGCAGTTGAGGGACATTCCATGCGACTATGGCTTACGCTATAAACTACAACAGATTTATCAACCAATGGGCAGACAGTGGTTAAAACAAACCACAGATTTAAATTAATTGCAGACATTACTCCTCCTTCTACATATAGAAAATATCAAACAACCACATTCACTCATCATAACTGAAATGCAAAATTGGAAATGAACAAAATCACTGACCTTATCCTTCAATTAGTATTATACAGCCTTCGAAGGAGCCTATTGTCTATTTGTTGGCTCCACTGGTTATGTTACTAGACCAGTAATCGAGAGGCCTGGACTAATAATCCAGAGAATGTGTGTACAAATCATAGAATCATAGAATGGTTACAGCACAGAAGGAGGCCATTCAGCCCGTCGAGCCCGTGCCGGCTCTCTGCAAGAGCACCTCAGTTAGTCCCACTCCGCCGCCCTTTCCCCTTAGCCCTGCAAATTTTTTCTTTTAGGTACTTATCCAACTCCCTTTTTGAAGGCCGTGATGGAGTCTGCCTCCACCACTCTTTCAGGCAGTGCATTCTAGATCCTAAACACTCGCTGCGTAAAAAGGTTTTATCTTATGTTGCCTTTGGTTCTTTTGACAATCACATTAAATCTGTGCGCTCTGGTCTTGACCCATCTGCCAATGGGAACAATTTCCCTCTGTCTAGACTCCTCAAGATTTTGAACATCTCTATCAAATCTCCTTGCAATCTTCTCTGCTCTAATGAGAACAACCCCAGCTTCTCCAGTCTATCCACATAACTGAGGTCCCTTATTCCTGGAATCATTCTCATAAATCTTTTCTGAACCTTCGCTAAGGCCTTAACTTCCTTCCTAAAGTGTGGTGCCCAGAATTGGACAAAATACTCCAACTGAGGCTGAACCAGTGTTTCACACAGGTTCATCATAATATCCACGCTTTTGTACTCTATGCTTCAATTCATGAAGCCCAGGATCCCGTAAGCTTTTTTAACCGCTTTCTCAACCTGCCCTGCCACCTTCAACGATTTGTGCCCATATAGCCCCAGGTCTCTCTGTTCATGCACCCACTGTAGGATTGTACCCTTTAGTTTATATTTACTCTCCTCGTTCTTCCTGGAAAAATGTGTCACTTCACACTTTTCTGCATTAAATTTCATCTGCCGCATGTCTGCCCATTCCACCATCATCATCATCATCATCACCTGCCTGTCTATGTCATAAGAACATATGAACATAAGAAATGGGAGGAGGAGAAGGCCATTTGGTCCTTCGAGCCTGCTCTGCCATTCAATGAGATCATTGCTGATCTTCTACCTCAACTCCACTTGCCTGCACAATCCCTGTATCCCTTGATTCCCTCAATATCCAAAAATCTATTGATCTCTGTCTTGAATATACTCAGCGACTGAGCTTCCACAGGGGTAGAGAATGTTCTCTTGAAGTCTATCACTATCCTCCTCACTATTCACAATACTTCCAAGAGTTGTGTCGTCTGCAAATTTTGAAATTGTGCCCTATACACCCACATCATGTCATGAATATATATCAAGAAAAGCAGTGGCCCTAGTAGCAATCCCCGGAGAACCCCACTGGATACCTCCAGTCTGAAAAACAACCATTCACCACTACTCTGTTTCCTGTCACTTAGCCAATTTTGTATCCATGCTGCCACTGTCCCTTTTATCCCATGGGCTTCAACTTTGCTGGCAAGCCTATTCTGTGGCACTTTGTCGAACGCCTTTTGGAAGTCCATGTACATCACGTCAACCGCATTGTCCTCATCAACCCTTTCTGTTACCACATGAAAAACTCAATCAAGTTGGTAAACACGATTTGCCTTTAACAAATCTGTGCTAGCTTTCCTTAATTAATCCACACTTGTCCAAATGACTGTTAATTTTCTCCCTGATTATTGTTTCTAAAAGTTTCCCCTTTACCGAGGTTAAACTGACTGGCTTATATTTGCTGGGTTTATCTTTACACCCATTTTTGAACAAGGGTGTAACATTTGCAATTCTCCAGTCCTCTGGCACCAGCCCCGTTTCTAAGGAGGATTGGAAGATTATGGCCAGTTCCTCTGCGATTTCTTCCTTCACTTCCCTCAGCGTCCGAGGATGCATCCCATCCGGTCCTGGTGATTCATCTACTTTAAGTACAACCAACCTTTCTAGTAACTCATCTTTATCAATTCTTATCCCATCCAGTATCTCCTCTACCTCCTCCTTCACTATGTCTATGGCAGCAGCATTGTCCTTGGTGAAGATAGAAACAAAGTCCTCATTTAGTACCTCAGCCATGCCCTCTTCCTCCATGCGTAGGTCTCCTTTTTGGTCCCTAATCGGCCCCACCCCTCCTCCTACTACCTGTTTGCTATTTATATGCCTATAGAAGACTTTTGGATTAACTTTTATGTTAGCTGCCAGTCTATTCTTATATCCTCTCTTTGACCCTCTTATTTTCTTTTAGAATTCTCCTCTGAACTTTCTATATTCTCAGATGTATTCTCAAACTGACATCTGTCATATGCCCCCTTTTTCTGCTTCATCTTATTCTCTATCTCTTTCATCATCCAGGGAGCTTTGGCTTTGGTTGCCCTACCTTTCCCCCTCGTGGGAATGTGCCTCGACTGTACCCAAACTATTTGCTCTTTAAAGGCAGCCCATTGTTCCACTACAGTTTTGCCTGCCAATCGTTGATTCCAATTTACCCGGGCCAGGTCCGTTCTCATCCCAATGCCTCCTTCCTCGTTCGGCTGGAAACATACTGATCAAGACAATTCTCCTGAACACACTTCAGAAATTCGTCTCCCTCTCTGCCCTTGACACAATCATTATCCAAGTCAACAGACAAAATAGAAAAGCAAATTATAAATTAAATGGAGAAAAATTGCAAAGTGTTGCAGTACAGAGAGACCTGGGGGTCCTTGTGCAAGAAACACAAAGTTAGTATGCAGGTACAACAAGTAATCAGGAAGGTAAATGGAATGTTGGCCTTTATTGCAAGGGGGATAGAGTACAAAAGCAGAGAAGTCCTGCTACAACTGTACAGGGTATTGGTGAGGCCACACCTAGTGTAAAGTCCTTACACAATACCACAAATCCACATGAGGCACATTCTATGGACAAGGTCACTCCATGACCTGAACCTTTATTCACAGGATGAAGAAGTGATGACCCTGCGTGGGACCTCCCTTTATAATACCTGGATGACCAGGTGAGGAGTGTCTCCCACAACTTCTGTCTCCCACAACTTCACCCCCTGTGGTCATGGTGTGCATTTCTTACGTCTATACAGTATTGCAGTGTTGTTACATAAAGGTTACATACATGATATCATCTCTCCCTCAACATCTTTTTGGGATCATAGGTTAAGTCTCTCAGGTGGTCTGCGCTCTCTCATGGAGTGCCGCAGTTGGGGCTCTGTGTCGCGTTTATGATATTGATTCCCTGATCCATCGCCACGTTGGAGGCAGAATTGCGCGCGTATATTTTCTTGGTTTCCTCCTCCCCCACCATAAATGTCTGAGCCATCAATGCCGCCGCTTCCAAGGTCAAGTCCTTGGTCTCAATTAGCTTTCTGAAAATCCCAGCATGACCGATGCCCTCAATAAAGAAATCCCTTAACATCTCCCTCCGAATGGCATCTGTGAACTTACAGAGGCTGGCCAAGCGCCGGAGGTCCGCAACAAAATCCGGTATGCTCTGTCCTTCCTGACGTCGGTGGGTATAGAATCTGTGTTGGGCCATGTGTATACTACTCACCGGTTTGAGGTGCTTACTGATTAGTTTGCTGAGCTCTTCAAAGGTTTTGTCCGCCGGCTTCTCGGGTGCTAGCAGGTCTTTCATGAGCGCGTAAGTCTTAGGTCCACAGCTGGTCAGCAGATGAGCCCTTCGCTTGTCGGCCGCTGCATCTCCCAGCCAGTCCTTCGTGATAAAACTCTGCTGGAGCCTCTCAATGAAATCGTCCCAGTCCTCACCAACACAGTACCATTCATCTGTGCTGCCTGTGGCCATTCTTGTGGGTCGTTGATTCCCGTTTCTCATCGCCAATGTAAACTCCTTACACAATACCACAAATCCACACGAGGAACATTCTATGGACAAGATCACTCTGTGACCTGAACCTTTATTCACAGGACCAAGAAGTGATGACCCTGCGTGGGACCTCCCTTTATATACCTGGATGACCAGGTGAGGAGTGTCTCCCACAAGTTGACCCACTGTGGTCAAGGTGTGCATTTCTTATGTATATACAGTATTGCCGTGTTGTTACATAAAGGTTACAAACATTACACCCAGGGTACTTCGTACAGTTTTGGTCTTCTTATTTAAGGAAGGATATACTTGCATTGGAGGCTGTTCAGAAAAGGTTCACTAGGTTGATTCTGAAGATGAGGGGGTTGACTTATGAAGATAGGTTGAGTAGGTTGGATGATATACATTGGAGTTTAGAAGAATTAGATGTGATCTTATTGAAACATATAAGATAATGAGGGGGCTCGACAAGGTGAATGTAGAGCAGAAACTAAAACTAGGGGACATAGTCTCAGAATAAGGGGCCGCCCATTCAAAACTGAGATGAGGAAGAATTCTTCTCTCTGAGGGTTGTAAATCTGTGGAATTCTCTGCCCCAGAGAGCTGTGGAGGCTGGGTCATTGAATATATTTAAGGCGGAGATAGACATATTTTTGAGGGATAAGGGAATAATGGGTTATGGGGAGCAGGCAGGGAAGTGGAGCTGATTCCATGATCAGATCAGCCATGATCTTATTAAATGGCGGAGTAGGCTCGGGGAGCTAGATGGCCTACTCCTCCTATTTCTTATGTTATTTTGTTCTTAGAATAGTTTAAGTCCCTATTATCACTACTCTAGTTCTTGCATCTCGCTGTAATTTCTCTGCAAATTTGCTCCTCCATATTTTTCCCATAGTTTGTGGCCTATAGAATACACCTAGTAGTGCAATAGCATCTCTATTATTTCTTAACTCTAACCAAATAAATTCTGTCTTGACTCCTCCAGGACATCCTTTCCTTCCAGCACTGTAACATTCTCTTTAACCAATACTGCCACACCATCTCCTATCTTTCCTGAACAGCCTATATTCAGGAATATTTAATACCCAATCCTGCCCTTTTTTGAGCCAAGTCTCTGTTATTACCACAACATCATATTCCCATGTAGCTATTTGCACCTGCAGCTCACCAACTGTAGTTTGATGACAGAGGATGGGACGATCTCAGAGGTGACGAAGGTTGAACAGGTTCCCATTGGTTCTGTAGTTTTGTTCCACTCCAGCAGGGAGCTTGTTAAGAGTGAGATGGAGCATTGCAGCGAGGAAGATCGAGAAGAGCGTTGGAGCGATGACGCAGCCCTGCTTGACCCCGGTCCAGATGTGGATTGGGTCTGAGGTGGATCCATTGTTCAGGATCACATCTTGCATGTCGTCGTGGAGCAAAAGTGGTGACAAACTTTTGGGGGCAGTTGAAATGGAGGAGGACGCTCCATAGTCCCTCACAGTTGACAGTGTCAAAGGCCTTTGTGAGGTCAAAGAAGGCCATGTACAAGGATTGCTGCTGTTCCCTGCATTTCTCTTGTAGTTGTCGCGCAGTGAAGATCATGTCCGTTGTACCCCGTAGTGGATGGAATCCACATTGTGACTCTGGGAGGAGCTCTTCAGCCATAGGGAGAAGGTGTTGAGGAGGATTCAAGCAATGACTTTCCCTCTGTAGTTGCCACAGTCGGACTTGTCCCCTCTTTTGAAGATGGTCACAATTACAGCATCTCTGAGATCTCCCGGCATGCTCTCCTCCTTCCAGATAAGGGAGATGAGGTCATGCATCTGTGCCCCAATAGTGCTTCTCCACCATGCGTTAGTGCCTCGGTGGGGATTCCATCTATTTCTGATGCCTTGTTGTTCTTGAACTGACGGATAGCCTTTTCTACCTCGTGCAGGACTAGGGTTTTGCTGAGATGGTGGCGGGTAGCATGCTGTGGAATGGAGTCGAGGACACTCATGTCAAAGGCAGTGCTTGGTTAAGGAGATCTTCGAAGTGTTCCTTCCAGCGGGCCCTGATTGCCTCAGTGTCCTTAATGAGTGTCTTCCCATTCTTGGCCAGCAGTGGGGTTGGGCCTTTGGTGCTTGTGCCATAGGTGGACTTAAGTGCGGTGAAGAATCCTCGCGCGTCATGGCTGTCAGCCAGCTGCTGGATCTCCTGTGCTTTCTCCACCCACCATCTATTCTTTAGGTCGCGGGTTTTTTGTTGGACCTCGGTCTTCAACCGTCTGTAGAGCTGCTTTGCTGCTCCTGAATTGGGTTGCTGCTTTAACTTCAGAAATGCCCTGTGCTTGATGTTTATTAGCTCCTGGATCTCCTGGTCCTTCTCATCAAATCAGTCTTGGTGTTTCCTGGTTGAGTGACTGAGTGTCTCTTCGCAGGCATTGGTTATGATGGACTTTGAGGGCAGACCAGGCGCTGTGGGCACTCTGTGTCTCGGGGTCATCGAGGGTCGCCGACTGTATAGGGCTCTCTTAACTGGGTCTTTGAGTGCCCCGGCGTTGATTCTTCTCTGGCATTGGTTCTGTTGCCATCGCTGCTTTGGAGCTATATTAATGTTGATGACGGAATGGATTAGTCGGTGGTCCGTCCAGCAGTCGTCAGCTCCTGTCATGGCGTGGGTGATACGCACGTCCTTGCGATCCCTCGTTCAAGAACTACCTTTGCAAATCCCACAATGGCAGTTTGAGAATTTGAATTCATTTTATAAAGAATATGGAAATAAAAAGCTGCTATCAGTAAAAGTGACCATGAAGCTGTCAGATTGTTGTAAAAACCTAACTCGTACACAAATCATAGAATGATACAGCACCGAAGGAGGCCATTCAGACCATCATGACTGTGCCGGCTCTTTGAAAGATCTATCCAATTAGTCCTACTCCCATGCCCTTTCCCCGTAGCCCTGTAAATGTTTCCCCTTCAAGTATTTATCCAATTCCCATTTGAACGATATTATTGAATCTGCTTCTACCGCCCTTTCAGGCAGTACATTCCGGATCATAACAATATGCTGCATTTAAAAATTCTCCTTATTCTGGCCCTGGTTCTTTTGCCAATTACTCTGGTTACTGACCCTTCTGCCATTGGAAACAGTTTCTCATTATTTTAAACCCTTCATGATTTTCAACACCTCCATTAAATCTACCCTTAACCTTCTTTGCACTAATGTCCTTTAGGGAAGGAAACCTGATTTTCTTACCTGGATTATATGTGACTCCAGCCCCAGACCAACTTGATTGAGTCTCACTTGCTCTTTGAAGTGGCAAGCCACAGTTGTATTAAACTGCTACACGCAGTTCAAGATCTGTGATTACATTTATATAACATGATATGGAACACAAATCCTGGCTGTCACCAATACATGGTTAAATATACAAACTCTTGTTTGTATGCTACTGAGTAGCATTCACTCCACAGTTCATGTCACTGATGCTAGTTGCCAGTGGTAGCCAATTGCTTACCGGTAAGTAATTAATTAATTAGTGTAATAACATACATGGACATAACACTTTCCCCAAATCTGTAAAAATAAACGTTATAAAATTACACAATAAAAAGTAAAGTAGACTTAATTAAAGTAAACTTTAAATTCATAGCATTTGATTAGCTACCAACAGTGCAGGTACCTTCTTATTATTGGCTGCCAGCTATGCAGGTACCTCTGTGATTGGTTGCTAGTAGTGTGGGCACTGACATGATGCAAAGGCCTCTGAAACTTCATTGTTTCAGCACAAACTAATTACAAACATTAATATTACCTCTGAGTTTAGAGCCATCGCCACAAGCTTTGTGGTCTTTTAGACAAAGGCAATTAATGAGACCTCACTAGAACAATAAATGACCATGCATGTTACTCAGAATTATAATTCATGCAATTATCAGTTAAATTATCCTTGCCAGTTCTTGCTATTGTAGGCTTTTCCAATACACTATTACAAACTTTAGAACAGCCAGTTATATCTTGTTGGGCATTTATACTTCAGCCATTATACCACGTTGTCTCATTGCCGCATTTGCTACATTAAAAAAGTGCATTGGGACGTCCTGAGGTGGTGAAATATGCTATATAAATGTGAGTGCTTTCTTTGCATCAATGCATTCCTTCTGATGACGATATGAGTACAAAATGGGATTTCCTATATTGCAATCATGTTGCCTTTTAGGTAAAAGTAAAGAGTAGAGCAATTTTATTCCAAAAGTAACAGCAATTAGGCTTTGCCTTATTGGCAATGAGTTTACACGTGTTTAGTAATCCAAATGCAAAAAAAGTGCAAGTTGATTTCGTCCTGCAGTTACTAATAACCCTTTTACAATTTACAAACTATGGGTCCATTCCCAGCACAGTTGATACTAATGCTTGCTGGCACTTGTTTGCCTTTGGATTCCCAGCACCATATAAATATTGTATAGTAGCACGGAATAATTCAACTTCTGGCTTGACGCCATACAGCACATAAAGCTGAAGGACCACTCTGTCCTGCATAATAGATTGAAATAAAAACTAGACCTTTTTAAATTTTTAAACATAAATAAGAGTCCACAGCACTGTTTTTTGGTGTTGAAATAATAATAGAACAACTAATCACAAATGGGTGTAACTATCTTTGAACACCTCATGATTTGCTCAAAGTGGCACTTAGTAAATCAACCAATAGTTTCTCAAACAGGGTATCCTCAGACATAGCATGAACCTTGCCTTGGGAGACCAGTTAGTGTGGGGTAAAAAAATGGCCTTGACTTTAATTGAACAAAGTACATGTGATCTTCATATTTAACAATTAATGACAATTTATCATCTCTACAGAGAACATATAATTCCCCATTCTATAAAAACAATGCAACACGGGGGAATGTGTGCAATGCCATGTTATGGGGTAGATTATCCGCCGTGATCCGACCTAAACTCGGCTGGAATAATGGTGGAGTATGCTGAAAATTCAGTGCAATGAAGCTTGCCACAGTCTCCCGGCTAAATCTGCATTTCCCATCCCTGCCCCCTCCAGCATAGCCAATGGTTACTCTTGCCCTGTCCACCATATGCAAATGAAGGCAGGGCGGGGCCCAGTATCCCAGCAGACATCCTTCCCATCTGCCCGAAGCCATCGCGACTTCCCAGGACTGCCATCAAGAAGGTAAGGACAGGCCTTGGGAAGTGCTGGGAATAGCCCTGAATGGAAAATGGGGGCCTTGTCGCACTGTCCACCCCCTCCAATCTTGGACCTACCTGCCTTGTCTTGTGCGCCTTGTTCTCTGTTCTCTACAAGGCAGCCGTTATGTCGATCTGCCCGTTTACCTGCCTTCTAATGTTACAGGTGCATCCCCGCACCAACATTGCACACCAGATGGACCATGACCCAGGAAACTAGGTTGGAGTTGCTGTATGTTGGAGGGGTGAGTGCATATCCTGACCAGCTGAGAGCAATCCCAGCCAGTATTTCATTGTTGTTGATTAGTTACACAATTCAGCCATGATCTATTTATGAATTGCAAAGTGAAAGGTGCTACATAAATACAAGTTCTTTCTTTGTTCCTTTCACTCTTTAATCATTGACATTTAGTGCTTTTATACTAGGAATTTGGTGCTAAATTTATTCTGGTAATAGTGTGAACTGGGCAGCAAATTAATGGTCAAACACCAATCCATGCACCCAGACTGCATTCAATATGATCTGACCTATCTACTTACTGCAGTGACTTGAAACTCACTTGGGCCAATTAAACCTGGTCTGAAAGCAGTTTTCAGCGAGCATTATTGAAATGAGCCACGCACACTGGGTACTCTGTGTCAGTCGTGGTTCAGTGGGTAGCACACTTGCCTCTGAGTCAGAAGGTTGTGGGTTCAAGTCCCACTCCAGGAACTTGAGCACAAAAATCTAGGCTGACAATCCCGTGCAGTGCTGAGTGAGCACTGCACTGTCGGAGGTGCCATCTTTAAGATGAGACATTAAACTGAGGCCCTGTCTTCCCTCTCAAGTGGATGTAAAAGATCCCATGGCACTACTTTGAAGAAGAGCAGGGAAGTTATCCCTGGTGTTGTGGCCAATATTTATCCTTCAATCAACATAACAAAAACAATTGGGGCCGAAATTCACCGTCCCCGAAGAGACAACTACTGCGTGGTTTGGGCGGGCGATCAATAAATCGAATGGCCGCCACGGTCGGGTGCTTTTCTCTCCCCGGGCCATATTTAGCTCGGGGCGGGGGGCAGGGGATTTGAGTGGTGCTCACTTCCGCCGGAAATGGCACGGTGAAGCCTCAGTAAAGGTAAGTTTCTAGAGGAGAGCTCTGCAGCGTGCAGGCCACTGCAAAGTGGCCAGGACAGGGATTTTCACCTCCAAAAAGGTAGGAGTTCTTCCAGCAGTGCCGCCTGTGAGGTACTCGAGTGGGTGCTTGAATGCAATAGCGCTGAAGTGTTGCTGCGATCAGGGCTTATTGGTAGGGAAATAGTTTTATTAATTTTATTGCTTTTATGTCAGATTGCATTATGCACAGTATTTATGTTTTCAAATAGTTTTATTAAATGTTTTGGCTCCATTAAACCTGCTGAGTTCCGTTCAGAGGTTTTCACATACTTTTGTACAAGTTTCAGGTCTGACTCTTTAGTGGAGTCCTGTGGGCTACAGAGACCTGCTTGGCAGGTATCACCCTGAGGATGGGAGAAGTGTTGGGAGGGCGACACCTGGTCAGAAGCAGGGCGTCACGCAGGAGAAGGCGTCGCCATCGACGCTGTGCAGACGACGACGACAACAAGATTCATCCAGTGCGCCAGTGCAGCCTTCGGCCGCCTGAGGAAAAGAATGTTCGAAGACCAGGCCCTCAAATCCTCCACTAAGCTCATGGTCTACACGGCTGTCGTAATACATGCACTCCTGTATGGTTCAGAGACATGGACCATGTACAGTAGACACCTCAAGTCGCAGGAGAAATACCACCAACGATGTCTCCGCAAGATCCTGCAAATCCCCTGAGAGGACAGACAGACGAACATTAGCGTCCTCGACCAGATCAACGTCCCCAGCATTGAAACACTGACCACACTCGATCCTCGATCAGCTCCACTGGGCAGGCCACATTGTTTGCAAGCCAGGCACGAGACTCCCAAAGCAAGCACTCTGCTCGGAACTCCTTCACGGCAAACAAATCAAAGATGGGCAGAGCAAACGTTTCAAGGACACCCTCAAAGCCTCCTTGATAAAGTGCAACATCCCCATCAACACTTGTGAGTACCTGGCCAAAGACCACCCTAAGAAGAGGAAGTGCATCCGGGAGGGCGCTGAGCACCTCGAGTCTCATCACCGAGAGCCTGCAGAAAACAAGCGCAGGCAGCAGAAGGAGCATGTGGCAAACCACTCCCACCCACCCCTTCCCTCAACCACTCTCTGTCCCACCTGTGACAGGGACTGTGTTTCTCATATTGTACTGTTCAGTCACCTAAAAATTAATTTTTAAAGTGGAAGCAAGTCTTCCTCAATTCCTATGATGATGATGCAGACAGACAGCGGACAAGGGAGGTAGCAGCCATGATTCATTTTCATTCTGCACCAGACCAGTGTGCCCGCCATCTTCACCGGCCCGAATCAGGATTGCGGTTGGCTGCTTGGGAACAAGGGATATGCCCTGTACTGCTCACTCCCTCTGCGGAACCCCAGGACAGCGCCAGAGCATACATACAATGCTGCTCATTGTGCCACAGGTGCATCATCGAGCAGTGCATAGGCATCCTTAAGCAGAGGTTCTAGTGCCTGGACCTTGCAGTACTCTCCTCAACGGTCTCCATCATCGTCATGGTCTGCAACATGCTGCACAACCTGGCCATCATGAGGGGACAGCCACTGGAGGTCAAGCCAGCAGTACCACCTGAGGAGGAGGAGGAGGAGGATAATGACCAGATAATGGGCCTGAAATTCAGCACCGCTGAAAGCTGGTGTTCCCTCCACCTTTTTGTGGCCATTAGCGCCGAAATGTTTTCGTGGCTGGGCCATCCCATATTCAGCTCCAAAAGTGAACAAATGGGTTTCAGCGCTAATGAACCCTTCCAAGTGGATTTTTCAGCGGTGTGGCTGTCTTAATCTGAACGTTATCACCACTGAGAAATTCAGCATGCAGGGAAGGGTTTCTAATGAGCCAGCTGCTCCCTGGCCTTTAAAAGGTCAGGGTTTGCAGCAAGGCCCTGAGGGGGGAAGGAGGTTGGAAGGATAGCTGGTGTAAGAGGTGCAAGGAGAGCCAACAGGTTCACTGATATGGAGCTGGAGACACTGATGGACGGTGTGGAGGACAGAAGAAGAATACTGTTTTCTGACATGAGGAGACCTGGCAGACCGCCAGTACATAATGCATGGAGGGAGATTGCAGGGGAGGTGTCAGGCACCTCCATATATGTGAGGATGCACCCTCCCAGGAGGGTGGTGGCCAGTCTGCACCTGGCCCTTCCAGGGTGGCGATGGGTTGACACCTCCTAGCACTGGGGCAACGGGGACCCTCCTCCTCTGCCGCCTCCTCCTCCTCCTCCGCCGTCTCCTCCTCCTCCTGCACCTCCTCCTCCTCCTGCGTCGCTTCCTCCTCCTGCGTCGCTTCCTCCTCCTCCTCCTCCTCAGGTGGTACTGCTGGCTCGACCTCTAGCGGCTGTCCCCTCATGATGGCCAGGTTGTGCAGCATGCTGCAGACCATGACGATGATGGAGACCCATTGAGGAGAGTACTGCAAGGTGCCACCAGAGCGGTCCAGGCACCGGAATCTCTGCTTAAGGATACCTATGCATTGCTCGATGATGCTCCTGGTGGCACAATGAGCGTCATTGTATGCATGCTCTGACGCCGTCCTGAGATTCCGCAGTGAAGTGAGCAGCCAAGTGGACAAGGAATATCGCTTGTTCCCAAGCAGCCAACCGCAATCCTGATTCAGGCCGATGAACACGGCGGGCACACTGGTCTGGCGCAGAATGAATGAATCATGGTCGCTGCCTTCCTTGCCCACTGCCTGTCTGCACGGTGCTGACGGCGATGCCTTCTCCTGCATGACGCCCTGCTTCTGACCAGGTGCACCAGGTGTTACCCTCCTAACACTCCTCCCATCCTCAGGGTGATACTTGCCAAGCAGGTCTCTGCAGCCCACAGGTCTCCACTAAAGAGTCAGACCTGAAAGTTGTACAAAAGTATGTGAAAACCTCTGAGCAGCATTCAACAGGTTTAATGTAGCCAAAACAATTAATAAAACTAGTTAAAAAGCAAAATTCTGTGCATGATGCAATCTGACATAAAAACAATAACATTAATAAAACTATTTCCCTACCAAAGCACCCCAATCGCAGCAACACTTCAGCACTATTGCGCTCGAGCACCGACTCGAATACCTTGCGGGGGCGCTGCTTGAAGAACTCCTACCTTTTGGGAACTGAAAATCCTTGTTCTGGCCGCTGTTGATCTCAATGCTGGATACCTACCTTTACTCCGGCTTCACCCCGCCGTTTTTGGCGGAAGTGAGCACCGCTCAAACTCTCCTCATCTCCCCCCCGCCCGCCGAGCTGAATATGCCTCGAGGAAGGAAAAGTACCCAAGCGTGGCAGCTGATCGATTTGTTCGATCGACCGCCCAAACCACCGGTAGCCATCTCTTCGGGGACGATGAATTTCGGCCCCATCATGTCATCACTACAAGTACATGTTTCTATTAGGGGGATCATGTTTCTATTAGGGAGACCAAGGAGTATGACGAGAAAGCAGGAATGGGGTACTGAAGTTACATGTTCAGCCATGAACTCATTGAATGGCGGTGCAGGCTCGAAGGGCCGAATGGCCTACTCCTGCACCTATTTTCTATGTTTCTATGTCTATGTTTCTACACAGCTGGCCATAGAATCTTTGGGCCCAAGTTTCGGCTCAAGTTGCTCCTATTTTTTTATAGCAATTAGTTTAGTATGGAGTATCTTAGAAATCGCAATTCTCAGCATTTAGTTTGCTCCAGTTCTAGTTAGTTAGAATAACTTTCGTTTTAGTCCAGTTTTTTTTCTCAAAAAGGGGGTGTTACCAGCCACTTACGCCTGTTTTGCAAGTTTAGGCAGTGAAAAGTTACTCCAAACTAACTTAGAATGGAGTAAGTGTCGATTTTTGTAGGCTCAGAAAAACCTTGCCTACACTTTAGAAATTAGGCGCAGGGAGCGAGAGATGGCGGCGGGCGGGGTGGTGTGGAAGGAAGTTAGGGGATTTTACAAAGCATTAAACACATCACTTTTACCAATAAAGAGCCATCATCATAAATAAATCAAGAAATAAAAAATGAAATTTTCCTATCTCACCATTGAAGCAGCAGCAGCAGGCATCGAGCTGCGATCTTTCGGCCGTTCGGCCAGGGGATAGAGGCGGCCTGGAAAACACTGGGAGGGCGAAAACGAACGCAGGCAGCAGGCCACCGAGCTGCGATCTTTCGGCCGTTCGGCCAGGGGATAGGGGCGGCCTGGAAAACACCGGGAGGGAGAGCCAGCCAGCCAGACAGCCAGCCAGCCCAGCCAGCAGGCACCTTTGAAAGTTTAAGTTTTACTTCAAGTACGGGTGCTGCATTATCAACGCCACGGATTACGCAATGGTTCTCCATCAATTCGCTACATAGGAGAGAATTGATTAGAGCTCATCACACTAGGAACGTCATAGCCCGTAGGTTGATGGGCAGGAGGCCTTACCCACATTGGCAATATCGAGCCAGGCACTCGTACCTGGACATGAGCGAGGCTGATTGTGTCAAAAGGCTGCGTTTCCACAGAGAAGTTGTCGTTGAGATCTGTGATATGCTGAGAGCAGATTTACAACCGAGAAGCAGAATGCCGACTGCCTTGTCTGTTGAAGTGAAGGTTACAGCTGCACTTTCTTTCTATGCCTCTGGATCATTTCAAGCTGCAACTGGAGATTTGTGTGCGTTTCTCAATGTGCAATGCATGCCTGCGTTCACCAGGTCAAAGCTGCACTGTATACGCGGAGGAATGACTTCATCAAGTTCCCAATGATCGGCTAAGCAATGCATGATGGGGTTCTGGGGTTCTCAAAGATTGCTGGCTTCCCAAAGGTACAGGGCTACATTGATTGTACCCACATCGCCTTGTGAGCAGCTGTGGAGGATGCTGAGCAGTTCAGGAATAGAAAAGGTTTACAACCCATTAATGTGCAGCTCATGGGTGAAAACATGCAGCGTATCATGTCAGTCGATGCAAGATACCCTGGCAGCACCCATGATGTGTTCATCCTACGCGACAGCATTATATCTGACATGTTTGAGCAGCAGCCAGAAGGGCAGAGCTGGCTACTGGGAGATAAAGGGTACGGCCTCGCCACCTGGCTCATGACGCCCCTATGTGTAACACGGACGGAAGCTGACCGGGAATACAACATGGCGCACATTGCAACACACAGCATCATAGAGAGGACCATTGGCATATTGAAACAGCCTTTCCGATGCCTGGACCATTCTGGAGGCCACCTGCAATACTCCCCTGAGATTGTCGGTCACTTCACTGTTGTGTGCTGCATGCTGCATAACTTAGCCATCATGCGGCAGCAGGAGCTGGTAGTGGAACCAGAAGACCCACATGAGGGTCCAGTGCCTGATGATAGTAATTTGGAAGAGCAGGATGAGGATGATGACGACGATCAGAAAAGCATGCAAGTGCCTGATGCCGGAGCAGGAGGTCGAAGGAGAGCCGTCCATCGTGCTCCTTTAACGAGCTCGAGCTCTGCGCCAGCAGCTCATCCATGAACGCTTCAATTACTGATGCCTGAGGCAACTGTTGTGCATGGACATATTTATTTTTTGGAGTTGTTCCTATGTTGTGTTGTGTTAATGGAACATGATTCAGTTTTAATGTAAATATATTTTATTGAAAAGTTCACAATGTACTGCACATTAGTGAAATAAAATATTTGTTGTATCAAACTTTACTTTAATATGACTCTTTAAGATCACTTAAAAACTTTAAGATTACTTATAAACTTGTAAAGTTACATAAGTTACAAAACAATTTCAATGCGAAAAATCTTACACTCTCAAGATCACTTTTTAGGTGCAAAATTAAATAACTTACAAAATGTGAGAACATTTACACTCTAAGATCACTTAAAAACCCTAGGATCACTTCTAAGTTGTAAAGTTACAAAACTTACAAAACAATTTCAATTTGAAAAAAGTTGCTACAGTTTCATCAAAAACAAGAACAAAAGCAGCAAAGGAAGGCTGCAACCATCTTTCATCCACATCTCGGTGAATGTTCACTTCTTCATGGGGGTGTAATTTGATTGGTTGGGCTGTGTGCCCTTATTATAGCAGCTACCTCCATGAGGGTCTGTGCCGTCGCTTGCACTCCCTCTGACATTCCCTCCCTCATTTCCCGTGTCATTACTGCTATTTCTCCCGTCAGTACCGTCACTTATTCACCCACCGCACTGACGCTGCCGATGAGTGATCGGGTAAGATCATTGCTCTCCACACCCAGTGCCACAACCTGAGCCACATCTGTTGCACACTGCATCTCAGGAGAGTGTGTTTTGATTCTCCTCCTCTGCCTGGGTCTGCCTCGCGGCACCACACCAGTGGGAGGCGCAGGCTGGGACGGTGGGGCACTGGGTGTAAAATGCTGCATTACACCACCACCACCACCACTGGGATCCGCAACCTCGGAATCTGTGAAACCATAGAATGTGGCACCAGAACTTATGCAAGTGTTTGAAACACTGATGTCCGTTAATGTGGACTGATGCATATTAACTTCAAAAGTCTCCCCTGAAGACATTTCAGTCAACCTCTGCACCCAGCGTTGGTCTGGATCGTCCGCATCTGGTTCTTTTTCTGTATCTTCAGGATCTTCAGGATTGGCATCATCATCTGCAAAATATAACAGAACAGTCAAATGTTTAGCAGCACAGTAGGGGGCAGGATGGGGGGCATGAGTAGTCTCACACATAGCAGGCCAGGCAGCAGGTTGATTTGAAGGGCCACAATGAATTTGCAGGATTTACCCTCTCCCTCGCGTGTGGGCCCAGCTTGTGCTGTACTGATTGCTTTTCTCCTGGTACGACTCATCAAAGCAGCGACGCTCTGTTCCAAGGTTGTCAGTGGATGCAGATTTGGCACGCCTCCTCCTGTTTGAGTTCTTTCCCTTTTGTTGTGAGCCAATTTCTTCTGCAAAGATGAAAATACAACTTTTTACAGAGTGAGTCTTTCTACAGGGTGGGATATATACAGATGGTCACATTTACAATTGAGATTCCATTGAAAAATGAAAATATTACTTACACTAACTACTTGACCAAGGTCGTGCCATTTCTTTTTACACTGGCTTCCAGATCTCCTGGTATGCACCACTGCGCAGTAATCTTCTGCAACTTGGTTCCACCATTTCTTCATTTCTTTAGGTGGCACTTTTGTGCGACCTCTGTTGCTGGTATCCAGCTCCTGACATCTCTGCTCAATCACATTTAACTAGTGTCTCCACTTCCTCATGCAAGAAATTCTTCATTCTTGGTGTACGGTGTTCCATTGCAGTATTGAATTGGCACCGTGTTTTTTCAAAACACACAGTCCTTATTTTGCATGCACCTATGTTCTCGAAGTTTAGCAGCAACAAACAGCACTCACTGATTCCAGCAGCTGATTTCTTCCACAGTACCGCTAATAGCACTCCTTCAGGCACAAAAAATCAGTCAGAAGGCTTTGCACAGCTCCACACACCCAAAAATCACTTTTCTGCATGTCCCTTTAAAGATGGCCGATTGCCAATGTTTGTATGCCATTGCGCATGTGCGCACACTCCAATGCGCAACACTGCCGGCACTCAAACTGACGCTGGGCCCTAGCCCCGCCCCACTGCCGGCAGTGCTTGCTCAGAACGGTGTTTGCTCCGCCCCCAGCAGCTCCTGCTGCGCCACGCTGAGTTGTAAATGGGCCTACAGATATTGGAGAATCATGAGGTAAGTTTTAAGTGCTTTTTGAGTTCTAGAAAATAGGCGGGCCTCTCCGAGGTGCGCCGTTCAACCGGGTATCCGAAACTTGTGCCCATAGAAACAGCAGCATGGAAGCAGCAATTTGCTCCACGCATATATGGGGGAGTACTTTGGAATTAGAGGAAAAGAAAGGGGCACTTCTACTCTATGTTTAATGCACCACACCTTCATTAGCACCCGTGATATTAACAACATAATAAAAGGTACGTTCAATTGCAAAAGATCAGTTATGCCATCATTTCGATAGGTAGATCAGGCAACCCAGTGCAGAATGAAACAAGCCACCTACCTCCGACTCCACTGCCTCTTTGCTTTTATAATACATGTACCTCCCTGATGGTACCACTACTGGGAAATAATATAATTCAATCCAGTCTTGAGCGCATGTCATCGCGGGTACATGTTTTTACTGCTTCAGTAGTGGGTAAATCATTCATAAGAACATAAGAAATAGGAGCAGGAGTAGGCCATACGGCTCCTCGATTCCAGGTGTGGCCTCACCAATACCTTATATAGCTGTAGTAAGACTTCCCTGCTTTTATACTCCATCCCCTTTGTAATAAAGGCCAAGATACCATTGGCCTTCCTGATCATTTGCTGTACCTGCATACTATCCTTTTGTGTTTCTTACACAAGTACCCCCAGGTCCTGTTGTACTGTGGCACTTTGCAATCTTTTTCCATTTAAATAATAACTTGCTCTTCGATTTTTTTTTCTGCCGAAGTGCATGACCTCACACTTTCCAACATTATACTCCATCTGCCAATTTTTTGCCCACTCACTTAGCCTGTCTATGTCCTTTTGCAGATTTTTTGTGTCCTCCTCACTCATTGCTTTTCCTCCCATCTTTGTATCATCAGCAAACTTGGCTATGATACACTCAGTCCCTTCATCCAAGTCGTTAATATAGATTGTAAATAATTGGGGTCCCAGCACTGATCCCTGTGGCACCCCACTAGTTACTGGTTGCCAACCAGAGAATGAACCATTTATCCCGAATCTCTGTTCTCTGTTAGTTAGCCAATCCTCTATCCATGCTAATATGTTACCACCAACCCCGTGAAGTTTTATGTTGTGCAATAACCTTTTATGTGGCACCTTGTCAAATGCATTCTGGAAGTCCAAATACATCACATCCACTGGTTCCCCTTTATCCACCCTGTTCGTTACATCCTCAAAAAACTCCAGCAAATTTGTCAAACATGACTTCCCCTTCATAAATCCATGCTGACTCTGCGTGCCTGTTCATAATTAAGATGTATATGCAGTCATTTTAAAATTACTTTAGTTTTAAAAATTGAAAATATGCTTCTTATTATGTGGTTTTTAAACTCCGATTTGTAAAGATTAATGTTGGCCTCATAAATGGTATTGTGCTGAAAATTTGTAGTGGTGACATTCTTAGAGAAGGGGATGGAGTATAAAAGCAGGGAAGTCTTGCTACAGCTGTACAGGGTATTGGTGAAGCCGCACCTAGAATACTGCATGCAATTTTGGTTTCCATATTTACGAAAGGATATACTTGCTTTGGAGGCAGTTCAGAGAAGGTTCACAAGGTTGATTCTGGAGATGAGGGGGTTGACCTATGAAGAAAAGTTGAGTAGGTTGGGCCTCTACTCATTGTAATTCCAAAGAATGAGAGGTGATCTTATCGAAACGTATAAGATTATGAGGGGGCTTGACAAGGTGGATGCAGAGAGGATGTTTCCGCTGTTGGGGGAGACTAGAACTAGAGGGCATAATCTTAGAATAAGGGGCCGCCCATTTAAAACTGAAATGAGGAGAAATTTTTTCTCTCAGAGGGTTGTAAATCTGTGGAATTCACTGCCTGAGAGAGCTGTGGAAGCTGGGACATTGAATAAATTTAAGACAGAAATAGACAGTTTCTTAAACGATAAGGGGATAAGGGGTTATGGGGAGCAGGCAGGGAAGTGGACCTGAGTCCATGATCAGATCAGCCATGATCGTATGGAATGGCGGAGCAGGTTCGAGGGGCCTATGCCGATTCCTATTTCTTATGTTCTTATGAACCATGCCTCGAAGGGTGTGTGTCTGACTGATTAGAGAGGGTGGGAGCAAGTGCAGTCTTCCATGAATGGTACTTGTACTGAGGTGACTGAAGCCTTGTCATCGTCTGTCTATCTATTTATCTCTCCCTCTCTCTCACTCTCTCGAGATCCATCTGTCCTTCCCTCTCTCTCTCTCAATCTGTTGTCTCTGTCTCTCTCTCTCTCTCTATCCATCGTCTCTCTCTCTATCCATCGTCTCTCTCTCTTGCTCTCTCTCGCTCTATCCATCGTCTCACTCTCTATCTATCATCTCTCTCTCTCTCTATCTCTATCTATCCATCGTCTCTCTCTCTCACACTCTCTCTCTATTCACCGTCTCTCTCTCTCTCCATCGTCTTTCTTTCTCTCTCTCTCACTATCCATCCTCTCTCTCTCTCTCGCTCTCTCTCTCTCTATCCATCGTCTCTCTAAAAAGAGTGGACAGAAATTTGGTGAGAGTGGGAATTCGATCGAGATGGGGGAAGAAGGTTCTAACTAATTTAAACCAAGGGACACATAATCAGAGTAATTAATTAGATCTGAGGAGGTAAAATTAAAATGCACTAAGTAGAAGATACAACATTAAAGGGATCTGAATTTCATTGAATAAAAATCTAGCATGCATAAAAATAAACGATCTCCTCGTAAAAGATCCTCTTGGAATGAGTGATCACAGTATGGTTGAATTTGTAATACAGATTGAGGATGAGGAAGTTGTGTCAGAAATGAACGTACTATGCTTAAACAAAGGGGACTACAGTGGGATGAGGGCAGAGTTGGCTAAAGTAGACTGGAAACACAGACTAAACGGTGGCACAATTGAGGAACAGTGGAGGACTTTTAAGGAGCTCTTTCATAGTGTGCAACAAAAATATATTCCAGTGAAAAAGAAGGGCAGCAAGAGAAGGGATAACCAGCCGTGGATAACCAAGGAAATAAAGGAAAGTATCAAATCAAAGACCATTAAGGTGGTCAAGGTTAGTGGGAAACTAGAGGATTGGGAAAATTTTAAGCAACAGCAAAGAATGACTAAAAAAGCAAGAAAGAAAGGGAAGATAGATTACGAAGGTAAACAGATAGTAAAAGCTTTTACAGATATATAAAACGGAAAAGAGTGACTAAAGTAAATGTTGGTCCCTTAGAAGATGAAAAGGGGGATTTAATAATGGGAAATGTGGAAATGGCTGAAACCTTAAACAATTATTTTGCTTCCGTCTTCACAGTGGAAGACACAAAACCATGCCAAAATTTGGAGGCCACAGGAATGTGGGAAGGGAGGACCTGGAGACAATCACTATCACTAGGGGGGTAGTGCTGGACAGGCTAATGGGACTGAAGGTAGACAAGTCCCCTGGTCCTGATGAATTGCATCCCAGGGTATTAAAAGAGATGGCGGAAGTTATAGCAGATGCATTCGTTATAATCTACCAAAATTCTCTGGACTCTGGGGAGGTACCAGCGGATTGGAAAACAGCTAATGTAATGCCTCTGTTTAAAAAAGGGGGCAGGCAAAAGGCAGGTAACTATAGGCCGGTTAGTTTAACATCTGTAGTGGGGAAAATGCTTGAAACTATCATTAAGGAAGAAATAGCAGGACATCTAGATAGGAATAGTGCAATCAAGCAGACGCAGCATGGATTCATGAAAGGGAAATCATGTTTAACTAACTTACTGGAATTCTTTGAGGATATAACGAGCATGCTGGATGTGGTGTATTTGGATTTCCAAAAGGCATTTGATAAAGTGCCACACAAAAGGTTACTGCAGAAGATAAAGGTACGTGGAGTCAGAGGAAATGTATGAGCATGGATACAGAATTGGCTGACGAACAGAAAGCAGAGAGTCGGGATAAATGGGTCCTTTTCCGGTTGGAAATCAGTGGTTAGTGGTGTGCCACAGGGATCAGTGCTGGGACCACAACTGTTTACAATATACATAGATGACCTAGAAGAGGGGACAGAGTGTAGTGCAACAAAATTTGCAGATGACACTAAAACTAGTGGGAAAACGGGTTGTGTAGAGGACTCAGAGAGGCTGCAAGGAGATTTGGATAGGTTAAGCGAATGGGCTAAGGTTTGGCAGATGGAATACAATGTTGGAAAGTGTGAGGTCATCCACCTTGGGAAAAAAAAACAGTAAAAGGGAATATTATTTGAATGGGGAGAAATTACAACATGCTGCGGTGCAGAGGGACCTGGGGGTCCTTGTGCATAAAACTCTTTTAGAGTCTACCTGCAAAACATAAACATAAAACTGTGCCACCCGACCTGGGTGACACACCAGACATTTACAAGGCCCTTTTTTTCCTTTTTTTGGTTTTTTTTTTTGTGTTTTTGGTATTTTTTTTTTTTTTTTTTGGGCACTAAAATCACAATTTCTCCGGTGCCCCCTATAAAAGGGAAGGGGACACTAAAAGCACCGGCAATTAAAACAAATTAAACTTAAAAACGTAAAATCAAATTAAAATTTGGATGCCGGGTGTGATGATGCACTCCAGTCCCTCCGGTGCCCACCTCTCGCGGAAGGCCGCGAGCGTACCGGTGGACACCACGTGCTCCATCTCCAAGGACACCCTGGACCGGATGTAAGAGCGGAAGAGAGGCAGGCAGTCAGGTTGAACGACCCCCTCGACCGCCCGCTGCCTGGACCGGCTGATGGCACCCTTGGCCGTGCCCAGGAGCAGTCCTACGAGGAGGCCTTCGGACCTACCCACTCCCCTCCGCACAGGGTGCCCAAAGATCAGGAGAGTGGGACTGAAGTGCAGCCAGAATTTCAGGAGCAGCCCCTTCAAATAATGGAACAGGGGCTGCAACCTCGTGCACTCAATAAAAACATGGAACACGGACTCCTCCAGACCGCAGAAATTGCAGGCGGCCTGGGAGTCCGTGAACCGGCTTAAAAATTTGTTGCACGGCACTGCTCCGTGCACCACCCTCCAGGCCAAGTCCCCGATGAATAGTGGGAGGACCCCTGCATAGAGTGCCCTCCATTGGGGACCCCCGCCTCCTCCGGACGGCAAGATGGTACGCCATGGCGTGTCCAGACGGCCGGCGAGGATGGCAAAGTTGAGGGTGTGCAGGAGCAGCCCGTACAGGAAACCCCTCCGCGCGGAACTGAAAGGCACGGAGGGGATTTCCCCGAGGCGGCTCAAGTTGTGAGGCGCCGGCCCCCGAGGGAGGTTCCGGGGTTTGGCGCCGATGAGGAATTCCGTCCGGACGGGGGTCAGTTCGGACGGGATCTCCCCACGTGCTTGAGCCTCCTCGATGCACCTAACGGAGTCAGGGCCCAGAGCTGTTTTTAGCGACTCGATGGCATCGGCCGCGTGGCGGACGTTGGCAGAGTTTAGGCGCCGCGCCAGCATGTCTGGCGCCATCCAGCCCGCTCCTCCGCCATCGAGCAGGTCCCTGACCCTGGTCACCTCACCAGCCACAGCCCTCTCTTCCGACCGCCACATGAAAACCTCGGCCGTGGAGGTACGGATTCCCGAGCAGCGGCTCCTGCAGGACGGCCGCCACTCCAGCCGGCGGAGAGCTGCGCTTGGTGGAGACTTTGTTCCAGACCCTGATGAGTTCCCTGTAAAAGACAGGCAGCTCCCGAGGGCGGTCCTGGCACCCCACAAGTTCACAAACAGGAGCTGCGTGTCATAATTGAGGTCGCGCTGCTGGCGGAAGAAATACCTCGCCAGAGCACACCACCTAGGAGGGGGCTCGACGTAAAGGTATCTCTGCAGGGTCTGAAGACGGAAAGTCGCGAGCTGGGCGCTGACGCACACCAACGACTGACCGCCCTCCTCAAGCGGGAGACTCAAGACCGCGGCAGAGACCCAGTGCTTCCTGTTGTTCCAGAAGAAGTCCACCAGCTTCTTCTGTATCTTGGCGACAAACGCAGGGGGAGGGGTCAAAGTGACCAGCCGGTACCACAACATTGCGGCCACCAGCTGGTTTATGACTAGCGCTCGACCCCTGTAGGATAGCACTTGGAGCAGTCCTGTCCAGCGCCCTAGGCGAGCGGCGACCTTGGCCTCCAGCTCCTGCCAGTTCGCCGGCCAGGCTCCCTCGTCGGGGCTAAGGTAGACTCCCAGATAGAGGAGATGGGTCGTGCTCCAGGCAAAAGGCCTGAGCTCCTCCGGCAGGGAGTCCACCCGCCACTGACCCACCAGGAGTCCGGAACATTTCTCCCAGTTGATCCTGGCGGAGGACGCGGCCGAGTAAATCTCCTGGCACTCACGCATCCTCCGCAGGTCAGCCGAGAGGACGACCTCCACGCCCGGCCCTTGCAGAGCCAGTCCCGTCAACCTCGTCCGCAAGAGGCGCAGGAAAGGCTCCACGCAAACGGCGTATAACTGGCCGGACATGGGGCATCCCTGGCGCACCCCTCTCATAAAGCGAAGGGGCGCCGTCAAGGATCCGTTAACCTTAATCAGACACTCCGCGGCGGCGTACAAAAGTCGGATCCGGACGACGAAATGCGTCCCGAACCCGAAAGCGCGCAGAGTTCCGAGCAGATAGTCGTGATCCACCCTGTCGAACGCCTTCTCTTGGTCGAGGGATAGGAAGGCGACCGACAGACCAGCCTCCTGGGAACAATGGATGAGGTCCCGGACCAGATGGATATTATCGTGGATTGTCCGGCCCGGGACCGTGTAGGACTGGTCGGGGTGGATCATGTGGTCCAGCACGGCACCAAGGCGAGCAGACATCGCCCTGGCGAAAATTTTGTAGTCCGTGCT
Source organism: Pristiophorus japonicus (assembly GCF_044704955.1). NCBI lineage: Eukaryota > Metazoa > Chordata > Chondrichthyes > Pristiophoridae > Pristiophorus > Pristiophorus japonicus. The sequence continues at coordinate 58,116,256 of NC_091989.1, forward strand.
GAGGAGGGAGACCGGGCGCCAGTTCTTAAGGAGGCGGAGATCGCCCTTCTTAGGCAGCAGGACGATGACTGCCCTGCGCCAAGAGAGGGGCATCTCCCCGGTCGCCAGACTTTCCCCCAGGACCCGCGCGTAGTCGCCCCCCAGAACGTCCCAGAACGCCCTGTGGAACTCCACGGTCAGCCCGTCCAGCCCCGGGGATTTTCCCCTCGAGAGCCGGTCGAGGGCACCGGTCAGCTCCGCCAGGCTTAGCGGAGCTTCCAGATTTTCGGCGCCCTCCGGGCTGACCTTCAGCAGGTCCTCCCACAAAACTCTACGCGCTTCCTCGCTGGACGGATCCGGAGAGAACAGGGCCCCGTAATATTCACGGGCCCTGTTGTTGACGCCCTCCGGATCCGAGACGAGAGAGCCGTCGTCGGCCAGCAGCGTCAAGAGCTGCTTACGGACACTCTGCCTTTTTTCCAGCGAGTAGAAGAAGGGGGAGCCGCGGTCCAGATCCCGCAGGAACCGGATCCGCGACCTCACGAACGCGCCTCGGGACCCGACGAGCTGCAGGTCCTTCAGCGCGGCCTTCTTCGCTTCGTACACCGTCCGCAGGGCCGGGTCCTGGACGACTTGACCGAGACGGGATTCCAGGTCGAGCACCTCTTTTTCTAGGCGCCCGACCCTGGCCGCCCGCCTCTTGGTCGACCCCCTCGCGTACTCTTGACAGAAGACGCGGACGTGAGCCTTGCCCACGTCCCACCATAGCCTCAAGGAGGGGAAGCCCCCCTGCTTCCTTCTCCAGTCGGCCCAGAATCGACGGAACGAGTCCTGGAACCGCACGTCCTCCAGCAGCCGGTTGTTAAAGTGCCAGTACGCGGACCCCGTCCTCGCGCGGAGCGAAGCGAGCTCCGCCCACACCAGGTGGTGGTCCGAACACGGCACCGGCCGCATGGAGGCCGCCGGGACGCAGGAAACGTACGCCCGAGACACGTAAAGGCGGTCGACTCTGGACCATCCAACTCCAGGCCTCACCCAAGTAAAGGCGCTGGAGTCGGGGTGGAGATTTCGCCAGACGTCCACCAAGTCGAAGAACCCGACCAGGTCCCTCAACTTCTCCATCGCCGTAATGCACTGCGGGGCACCGGAGCGGTCCCTCGCCTCGAGGGTGCAGTTAAAATCCCCCCCGAGGACAATGCAGTCGCCGACGTCGACGGAGCCAAGAAGAGCGGACACCTCTTCAAAGAAGCGCGTTTGCTGCGGGCCGGGCTGAGGGGCGTACACGTTCACGAGATGGAGCGGCACGTCCCCCAGGCGAACCGTTACGTGCAGCAAGCGGCCTGGCACGGGCTCCTCGACCCCCAAGATCTCCGGCTGAAAATGCGGGCCCAGCAAGATGGCCACCCCACTAGAAATGGCGGTGAGGTGGCTCATGCGGACCTCTCCTTGCCATTCCAGGAGCCACATGGCTTCGTCTCCCGGAACGGTGTGGGTTTCTTGCAGGAAGCACACCGCATATTTCCCCTCCCACAGGAGCGAAAAATTGTCAAATCTACGGCGTGCCCCTCTGCCGCCGTTGATGTTGAGGCTGGCTATGGTTATCTTCATGACTAGAGCATAGTGCAACCTCTACTTTACCTATTGTGGGGGGGGGAGTGGAGTCATTTGTTGACCTCCACTCCTTCAGCAGCCCAGCGAGGAACTTTTTGAGCCGGCGCAGCTCAAGGCCTTGAGCCTTTGATAAGGGCCCGCCCGCGGCCATGGTTTTAGCGGCGGCGCGGACGGACGCGACGAGCAGCCCCGGCTCGGACCATCTTTCCAGGGCCAGACGGGCTTGGTCGCGGCGACCCCGGCACTGGACCAAAAAGTCCCGGAGTTCCTCTGCGGGAATGAGGAGGGTCTCAGTGGCGGCCGCGAGCAGATCCACCGCCTCACTGGCAATGGACTCGAGATCTTCACCCGCGTCCTCCACCGAGTCCCCGTCCCCCTCCGGGAGGTCGCCGCTAGCAGCCGGCCCGTCGACCGCACGAGGTACGGCAAACGGCCCGGCCGCTCCATCTGGCCCTGGCTCTGCCCCGATCCCACCCCCAGGATCGTCGGCAGAGGAGTCCCCACTGGGCTCTTTTAAAATTGGTGCTGGGTCGGGAAGCGACAGAGGAAGGGGTTCCTCCTCCGCCCCAGGAGCCGGGGAACACGGAGAGACCTGGTTTAGAAAATTCTCCAGGTCCACCAAGTCCCTCAGCTCCAAAGTAGGGGGCGAGGGTTGTTGATCTTCCCCCTCCCCGCCGCCTCCCCCCAGCCCAGCGTGTACGGATTCATTAAACTTGTTCATATTTTCAGTTTCTACCGAGTCGAGCAAATCCCGGGGGAAGTTGGGTATTGGCTGGGCGGGCTCAGGTTCGGCCTTTTCGGCCCCGCCCGCCTCAGTCCCCGGGATGCTCGACCCGGCGGCTACGCATTCCTCCGCGGTCCCCACGCCCCCCACAACAGGCAGATCTTCCACGCCATCCCCAGGAGGCAGCGGCTGGGCAGCCTCGACTGCCTCACCCTCCCCGGGGACAGACTCCTCGCGCCTGCAGCGCCATTTGGGGGCGCTGGTGGGGGACGCGGGACACGCGACGGGCACCGCCTCCTCCGCGGAGGGATGTTGTTCCCCCTCCGCCTCATTGGGGCGGTGCCTCTTTTTGTTCCTGGGGGTGCGCGAAGGCAGGGAGACCTCCATGTCTGCCGAGGCCTCCCGCTCCGCCCCCCCCTTTTCCTTTTCTTGCCCGTGCCCGGGCCCCTCCGCGGTATTGGTCAAGGGCTCAGGCACGGGCTCAGGGCACCCCGCGCTCGCCGGTGACGGGGTTGGGCTGAGCGCGGTGGTCAAATTTTCTGGCGCACTGAGGGGACCCGCCTCTTGATGTTTTGCCTTCTTCCGCGCCTTCTTTCCGGTCGGACGCTCTCCCTCCCCCCCGCCAGAGGCCCTGAAAACAAAGGCCTCCGACGATGCCCGCGCACCTACGGCTCCCGGCACGCGGACGCAACTAGGGGGAGGGGTGGCGGCGGCGCCAGCCTTGGCCGCCTTCGGTGGTTTGGCGGCCTTGGAGGCGGGGCAGTTCTTACGAACATGCCCCACCTCCCTGCAGGCATGGCACCGCACGCCGTCCGACGTCCAGAAGACGCGGTAGGCAGTCCCCTCGTGCACCACATTAAAATACCCCTCTGTCGTCTCCTCCCGCGCCAGCCGGACAAAGAGCTGGCGGCGGAAGGAGAACACGTGGCGCAGGCTGTTCTCCCTTAGGCCGAGCGGTATGGGGTTGATCCCTGACCTTACCTCCCCCAGTTGATGTAGGTGAGGGAGGAGGAGCTCAGCGGGAACAAAGGGCGGGACGTTTGATATGATGACCCTCTGCGCAGTGGCCTCGAGAGGATCCACCGGCAGGAACGTCCCGCCCACCGTGAGCCCCTTTTCGAGGGCCAGGGACACCGCCCGCTCCGACCCCAGGAAGAACACAGCCTTCCCAGACATCTTGGAGGCTGCAACAATGGCCGAGGGGCCGACTACCCCAGCCATCGCCCGCACGCACTCCTCAATGCTCATTGTGGGGTGAGTGTAGCTCTTGACCCCGTGTTTTTTGGTTATTAGTTTGAATGGTGGCAGGGCAGCAGGTGGCGCAGGAGGCACCGTGGATGTGGATGCCGCCTGCGCATATGTCCTTGCTGGCCCCGCCACCGGCGTGGATGGGGTCGCCATCACGGGGTCCCTTTAAGGGCCACACCCACCCCAAAGTCACAGGCCTTAATGATCTTAATTGGCCTCGTATATTAACTGAGCAGAGGAGCCCTTAATGAGGCACACCTCTCCCCTAGTTGGCAATTGGGGAGGGGCCTTGCTCCCTCTGCTCAGTTGTCTTAATTGTTCCCTTTTTTTTTTAAATTAGGAGAAAGGGGCCTCAGAGAGAGAGGGGAGAAACAGAGTAACAGGGAAAGAGAGAGGGGGGTGGGAAGGGGGGGGGGGAACTGCGAGCGTAGGTCTACCCTCGCAGCTGTGGGTGGGTGCACTCCCCAGATGGCAAAACACAAAAAACACAGTCTTTGGATTGGTCTTCAGGTGGGGGGAGAAGACGTCTTCACCTGGGGCAGCTAGAGCCACCAGGCACACACTCCTAACGATGTTAATTGGGTGATTAAAAAATCTTCAGCCTGGTAGCTCCAGCTATCCCAGGCTAGGCAAATGTGGGGGGCGGGGGGTGTTCCAATTGTGGGGGGGGCCTAGTTGTAAGCAAGGCCCCCACACACACTACCACACACACACACACCCCCCGCGATGTTCCGGCCCTCAGTGGTCTTCTTTCCTCCCCCCACCGATACAACAAAGTCTGTTTGGGAAATGCACCCACACCCACCTGTAGAATTGTAGAGTCTCCCTCCTTCCACACTGGATGTTGTTTTGGTCTTTTCCCCCTCTCTCCAACTCTTTGCAGAATGGTAAAAAATGTTGGAAAGTTTTCTTTTCTCCTCCTCTCCCTCTGGGTAAAAGTTGGTGGTGAAGCCCCTTCCTTCCTTCTTTTCCTGGGCTGGTCTCAGGGCTCTCCAGGCAGGAGCTCAAGTTGATAGCTGCTCTCCTCACTGCTCACAGCTCCTACTGTGCAGGACACGCCTCCACTGCTCCACAATTGGTCCTTGTGCATGAATCCCAAAAGGTGAGTTTTCAGGTGCAGCAGGTAATCAGGAAGGCAAATGGAATGTTGGCCTTCATTGCGAGAGGGATGGAGTACAAAAGCAGGGAGGTCTTGCTGCAACTGTATAAGGTATTGGTGAGGCCGCACCTGGAGTACTGCGTGCAGTTTTGGTCACCTTACTTAAGGAAGGATATACTAGCTTTGGAAGGGGTACAGAGACGATTCACTCGGCTGATTCCAGAAATGAGGGGGTTAACTTATAGAAAATAGAAACATAGAAAATAGGTGCAGGAGCAGGCCATTCAGCCCTTCTAGCCTGCACCGCCATTCAATGAGTTCATGGCTGAACATGAAACTTCAGTACCCACTTCCTGCTTTCACGCCATACCCCTTGATCCCCCGAGTAGTAAGGACTTCATCTAACTCCCTTTTGAATATATTTAGTGAATTGGCCTCAACTACTTTCTGTGGTAGAGAATTCCACAGGTTCACCACTCTCTGGGTGAAGAAGTTTCTCCTTATCTCGGTCCTAAATGGCTTACCCCTTATCCTTAGACTGTGACCCCTGGTTCTGGACTTCCCCAACATTGGGAACATTCTTCCTGCATCCAACCTGTCCAAACCCGTCAGAATTTTAAACGTTTCTATGAGGTCCCCTCTCACTCTTCTGAACTCCAGTGAATACAAGCTCAGTTGATCCAGTCTTTCTTGATATATCAGTCCCGCCATCCCGGGAATCAGTCTGGTGAACCTTCGCTGCACTCCCTCAATAGCAAGAATGTCCTTCCTCAAGTTAGGAGACCAAAACTGTACACAATACTCCAGGTGTGGCCTCACCAAGGCCCTGTACAACTGTAGCAACACCTCCCTGCCCCTGTACTCAAATCCCCTCGCTATGAAGGCCAACATGCCATTTGCTTTCTTAACCGCCTGCTGTACCTGCATGCCAACCTTCAATGACTGATGTACCATGACACCCAGGTCTCGTTGCACCTTCCCTTTTCCTAATCTGTCACCATTCAGATAATAGTCTGTCTCTCTGTTTTTACCACCAAAGTGGATAACCTCACATTTATCCACATTATACTTCATCTGCCACGCATTTGCCCACTCACCTAACCTATCCAAGTCACTCTGTAGCCTCATAGCATCCTCCTCGCAGCTCACACTGCCACCCAACTTAGTGTCATCCGCAAATTTGGAGATACTACATTTAATCCCCTCGTCTAAATCATTAATGTACAATGTAAACAGCTGGGGCCCCAGCACAGAACCCTGCGGTACCCCACTAGTCACTGCCTGCCATTCCGAAAAGTACCCATTTACTCCTACTCTTTGCTTCCTGTCTGACAACCAGTTCTCAATCCACGTCAGCACACTACCCCCAATCCCATGTGCTTTAACTTTGCACATTAATCTCCTGTGTGGGACCTTGTCGAAAGCCTTCTGAAAGTCCAAATATACCACATCAACTGGTACCCCTTTGTCCACTTTATTGGAAACATCCTCAAAAAATTCCAGAAGATTTGTCAAGCATGATCTCCCTTTCACAAATCCATGCTGACTTGGACCTATCATGTCACCATTTTCCAAATGCGCTGCTATGACATCCTTAATAATTGATTCCATCATTTTACCCACTACTGAGGTCAGGCTGACCGGTCTATAATTCCCTGCTTTCTCTCTCCCTCCTTTTTTAAAAAGTGGGGTTACATTGGCTACCCTCCACTCGATAGGAACTGATCCAGAGTCAATGGAATGTTGGAAAATGACTGTCAATGCATCCGCTATTTCCAAGGCCACCTCCTTAAGTACTCTGGGATGCAGTCCATCAGGCCCTGGGGATTTATCGGCCTTCAATCCCATCAATTTCCCCAACACAATTTCCCGACTAATAAAGATTTCCCTCAGTTCCTCCTCCTTAATAGACCCTCTGACCACTTTTATATCCGGAAGGTTGTTTGTGTCCTCCTTAGTGAATACTGAACCAAAGTACTTGTTCAATTGTCCTGCCATTTCTTTGTTCCCCGTTATGACTTCCCCTGATTCTGACTGCAGGGGACCTACGTTTGTCTTTACTAACCTTTTTCTCTTTACATACCTATAGAAACTTTTGCAATCCGCCTTAATGTTCCCTGCAAGCTTCCTCTCGTACTCCATTTTCCCTGCCCTAATCAAACCCTTTGTCCTCCTCTGCTGAGTTCCAAATTTCTCCCAGTCCCCAGGTTCGCTGCTATTTCTGGCCAATTTGTATGCCATTTCCTTGGCTTTAATACTATCGCTGATTTCCCTAGATAGCCACGGTTGAGCCACCTTCCCTTTTTTATTTTTACGCCAGACAGGAATGTACAATTGTTGTAATTCATCCATGCGGTCTCTAAATGTCTGCCATTGCCCATCCACAGTCAACCCCTTAAGTATCATTAGCCAATCTATCTTAGCCAATTCATGCCTCATACCTTCAAAGTTACCCTTCTTTAAGTTCTGGAACATGGTCTCTGAATTAACTGTTTCATTCTCCATCCTAATGCAGAATTCCACCATATTATGGTCACTCTTCCCCAAGGGGCCTCGCACAATGAGATTGCTAATTAATCCTCTCTCATTACACAACACCCAGTCTAAGATGGCCTCCCCCCTAGTTGGTTCCTCGACATATTGGTCTAGAAAACCATCCCTTATGCATTCCAGGAAATCCTCCTCCACCGTATTGCTTCCAGTTTGGCTTGCCCAATCTATGTGCATATTAAAGTTATGATGATAGATTGAGTATACTGGGTCTTTACTCCTTGGAGTTCAGAAGGGTGAGGGGTGATCTTATAGAAACATTTAAAATCATGAAAGGGATAGACAAGATAGAGGCAGAGAGGTTGTTTCCATTGGTAGGGGAGACTAGAACTAGGGGGCACAGCCTCAAAATACGGAGGAGCCAATTTAAAACAGAGTTGAGAAAGAATTTCTTCTCCCAGAGGGTTGTGAATCTGTGGAATTCTCTGCCCAAGGAAGCAGTTGAGGCTAGCTCATTGAATGTTTTCAAGTCAAAGATAGATAGATTTTTAATCAATAAGGGAATTAAGGGTTACGGGGAGAGGGCGGGTAAGTGGAGCTGAGTCCACGACCAGATCAGCCATAATCTTATTGAATGGCAGAGCAGGCTCGAGGGGCTAGATGGCCTACTCCTGTTCCTAATTCTTATGTTCTTATATTATAAATAATAAATAGGATTTAAGGGGATCCTAAACTTAACACATATGGAACATAAGTAGAGAGATGTTTACGTAAAATGATTTGACAGCCGAGACCCGTTGCCTGCAATTCCTGTGCCATATGGAAAGTCCCGAACGCTTCACATGACGGGATGATTGTGTGTAGGAAGTGCAACCAGCTGCTTGAAATCAAGCTCAGGTTTGGCTTACACTAGATGCCAGGTTCATAACTCAGTAGAGAACCAAGCTGAATGTAAGAAATACGCAGGAGAACTGAAAAAGGAAATAAGAAGGGCAAAGCGACTGTATGAAAATAGATATACTGGTAACATAAAAGGAGCTCAAAAGTATTTTTTAAATGTATAAATAGTAAAAGGAAAGTCACAGGATTGGTGGGATCAATCAGGGACCAAAAAGGAAATCTTCTTGTGGAGGCAGAGATCATGGCCTGTGGTGCTAAATGAATACATTGCATCTGTCTTTGCTAAAGAAGACGATGTTGCCACAGTAAAGGAGGAGGCAGTAGAGAAACCAGATAGGATAAAAATAGATAAAGAGGATGTACTTAAAATAATGGCTCAAAGTAGAACGGTCTCCTGGTCCAGATGGGTTACTGAGGGAAGTAAAAGTGGAAATTGCAGAGGCTATGGTCACAATCTTCCTGTTGTGTATCTGTAAAGCATGCACTCCCATGTTCCGCCACCAGGGAGCGCATCCCCTGAAGTCCCAAGGGATCCCAGCATCCCATGGGAGCACTGTATATAAGTCGGCCCGTAAGGCCTGTTCCTCACTCTGGAGTGTCTTAATAAAGACTGAGGTCACTGTTACTTTAACCTTCCTGTGTGCAGTCTCATCTGTGTTAGGAACCCAATAACTGGCGAGGAGTATACAAATCCAATGCAAAGGTGCAGCAAACTGTGGGCATCCTGGAGAAGGTCTCGAAGGGTGAGGACTGGGAAGCCTATGTCGACTGGCTAGACCAGTACTTTGTAGCCAATGAGCTGGACGGAGAAGGAAGCACTGCAAAAAGGAGAGCGGTCCTCCTCATGGTCTGTGGGGCACCGACCTACAGCCTCATGAAGAATCTTCTGGCTCCGGTGAAACCTACAGTTAAGTCATATGAGGAGCTGTGTACACTGGTTCTGGAGCATCTTAACCCGAGGGAGAGCATGCTGATGGTGAGGTATCGGTTCTACATGTGCTAACAATCTGAAGATCAGGAAGTGGTGAGCTACGTCGCCGAGCTAAGGTGACTTGCAGGACAATGTGAGTTTGATGGCTATCTGGAGCAGATGCTCAGAGACTTTTTTGTATTGGGCATTGGCCACGAGACCATCCTATGAAAACTTTTGACTCTTGAGACACCGACCCTCAGTAAGGCCATTGCGATAGCACAGGCGTTTATGTCCACCAGAGATAACAAATCTCTCAGCACACAAGTGCAAACAATATTCATAAATTAACTGGAACTGTGTTTGCGAGCAGAAATGTACAGGGCAGAACTTACGAGTCTGCAACTGCCAGCAGGCCTCAGGTGACCCAGATGACTCAGAGTCACCAACAAAGGATGAATGCAAGGCAATTCACACCTTGTTGGTGTTGTGGAGGCTTCCATTCAGCCTATTCATGCCGCTTCAAAGGGTATGTTTGCAAGAACTGTGGCACAATGGGGCACCTCCAACGAGCTGCAAGCTCTGCAAAACCTGCTAACCACCACGTGGCAGAGGAAGATCGGTCCATGGTGGATCAAAGCAATTTCGAGCCTCAGAGAGAGGAGGCAGATGCTGAAGTACAAGGGGTGCACACATTTTCGATGAAATGTAAACCGATAATGCTAAATGTAAAATTGAATGGCTTACCCATAGCCATGGAACTGGACACTGGCGCTAGCCAATCCATCATGAGTAAAAAGATGTTTGAGAGACTGTGGTGCAACAAGGCACTCAGACCAGCCCTCGGCCCCATCCACACGAAACTGAGAATGTACACCAAAGAGCTCATCACTGTCCTGGGCAGTGCCATGGTCAAGGTCACCTATGAGGGCACGGTGCATGAACTGCCACTCTGGATTGCCCCGGGCGATGGCCCCACACTGCTTGGAAGGAGCTGGCTGGGCAAAATCCGCTGGAACTGGGATGACATCCGAGCGCTATCACATGTCGATGAGGTCTCATGTACCCAGGTTCTTAACAAATTTTCTTCCCTTTTTTATCCAGGCATTGGAAACTTTTCTGGGGCGAAGGTCCCAGAAGCACGATCCATTCACCACAAGGCGCGAGTGGTACCTCACATGATGAGGGAGAGAGTGGAAATCGAGCTGAACAGGCTGCAACGCGACTGCATCATCTCCCCAGCGGAATTCAGCGAGTGGGCCAGCCCGATTGTTCCAGTACTCAAAAGTGATGGCGCGGTCAGGGTTTGCGGTGATTATAAAGTAACTATTAATCGTTTCTCGCTACAGGACCAATACCCGCTACCTAAGGCAGTCGACCTATTTTCAACGCTGGCAGGAGGCAAGACATTCACCAAGCTCGACCTGACTTCGGCCTACCTGACGCAGGAGCTGGAGGAGTCTTCGAAGGGCCTCACCTGCATCAACACGCACAAGGGACTGCTCATCTACAACAGATGCCCATTTAGAATTCGGTCGGCTGCAGCGATCTTCCAGAGAAACATGGAGAGCCTACTCAAGTTGGTACCACGCACGGTGGTTTTTCAGGACGACATATTGGTCACGGGTCGGGACACCGTCGAGCACCTACAAAACCTGGAGGAGGTCCTCCAGCAACTGGATCGCGTAGGGTTGTGGCTGAAGAGGTCGAAATGGGTCTTCATTGCAACAGAAGTGAAGTGTTTGGGGAGAAGGATCGTGGCGGACGGCATTCGGCCCATAGACGCCAAGGCAGAGGCTATCAGGAACGCGCCCAGGCCACAGATTGTCAAGTTCCTGGGACTCCTCAACTATTTTGGTAACTTCCTACCGGAGTTACGTACCCTCTTAGAGCCCCTACATGTGTTTATTGTGCAAAAGTGAGTATGGGAAAAAAAAACAAGTAATTGCTTTTGAGAAAGCCAGAAACATTTTATGCTCCAACAAGCTGCTTGTATTGTATAGTGTAAAAGACTTGTGGTAGCATGTGATGCGTTGTCGTACGGAGTCAGGTGTGTATTACATCAAGCTAACATTGCGGGGAAGTTGCAACCTGTCGCCTATGCCTCCAGGAGCTTGTCTAAGGCCGAGAGGGCCTACAGCATGATTGAGAAAGAGGCATTAGCTTGTGTTCGGGGTAAAGAAAATGCATCAGTAGCTGTTTGGCCTCGAATTTGAGCTAGAAACCGATCACAAGGCCCTCATATCCCTGTTCATTGAAAACAAGGGAATAAATACTAATGCCTCAGCCCGCATACAAAGGTGGGCACTCGCGCTATCAGAGTATAACTATACCATCCACCACCGAGAACTGTGCGGATACTCTCAGTCGGCTACCATTGCCCACCACGGGGGTGGAAATAGCGCAGCCTGCAAGCTTATTGATGGTGGCGCAGCCCGCAGACTTGTTGATGGTCATGGAAGCATTTGAAAATGATAAATCACCTGTCACAGCCCGCCAGATTAGGACTTGGACCAGTCAAGATCCTCTGCTGTCCCTACACTGTGTACTGCATGGGAGCTGGGCCAGCATCCCCGTTGAAATGCAAGACCTAATCAAGCCATTCCAGCGGTGAAAGGACAAGCTGTCCATTCAGGCAGACTGCCTGTTGTGGGGTAACCGCGTAGTGCTACCCAAAAAGGGCAGGGAGACGTTCATCTCGGATCTCCACAGCACACACCCGGGTCTAGTAATGATGAAAGCGATAGCCAGATCCCACGTGTGGTGGTCCAGTATCGACTCTGATTTAGAGTCCTGCATAAAGCAATGTCGCTTGTGTGCTCAGTTGAACAACATGCCGAGAGAGGCACCACTAAGTTTGTGGTCCTGGTTCTCCAGACCATGGTCGAGGATCCATGTCGACTATGCGGGCCCATTTCTCGGTAAAATGTTCCTGGTGGTGGTGGATGCTTTTTCAAAATGGATTGAATGTGAAATAATGTCAGGGAACACCGCCACCGCCACCATTGAAAGCCTGAGGGCCATGTTTGCCACCCACGGCCTGCCTGACATACTGGTCAGTGACAACAGACCATGTTTCACCAGTGCCAAATTTAAAGCATTCATGACCTGCAATGGGATCAAACATGTCACCTCGGCCCCGTTTAAACCAGCCTCCAATGGGCAGGCGGAGTGGACAGTACAAACCATCAAACAGAGCCTTAAACGAGTCACAGCAGGCTCACTCCAAACCCGCCTGTCCCGAGTACTGCTCAGCTACCGCACGAGACCCCACTTTCTCACAGGGGTGCCCCGGCTGAGCTACTCATGAAAAGGACATTTAAAACCAGACTTTTGCTGGTTCACCCCAACCTGCATGATCAGGTAGAGAGCAGGTGGCAGCAACAAATGTAAACGATGGTCGCGCCACTGTGTCACGGGAAATTGATCTGAATGACTTTGTGTATGTGCTAAATTATGGACATGGTCCCAAGTGGATCGCGGGCACGGTGATAGCAAAAGAAGGGAGTAGGGTGTTTGTAGTCAAACTAGACAATGGACAAATTTGCAGAAAGCACCTGGATCAAACGAGGCAGCAGTTCACAGACTGCCCTGAACAACCCACAACAGACACCACCTTTTTCGAGCCCACAACACACACCCAAAGGATTAACGACACCATCCCAGACCAGTAAATTGAACACATCATGCTCAACAGCCCAGCAAGGCCAGGCTCACCCAGCAGCCCTGCAGGGCCAACAACACGCCAGCCCAGCGAGGGCACAGCCAACACACCAGAACAGACATTTGTACCGAGGCAGTCCACCAGGGAAAGAAAGGCTCCCGACCGCCTCACCTTGTAAATAGTTTTCACTTTGACTTTGGAGGGGGAGTGATGTTGTGTATCTGTAAAGCATGCACATCCATGTTCCGCCACCAGTGAGCGCATCCCCTGAAGTCCCAAGGGATCCCAGCATCCCTTGGGAGCACTGTATATAAGCCAGCCCCTAAGGCCTGTTCCTCACTCTGGCGTGTCTTAATAAAAACTGAGGTCACTGTTACTTTAACCTCCCTGTGTGCAGTCTCATCTGTGTTAGGAACACAATACTTCCTTAGATATGGGAGCAGTGCAAATGTTACACCCCTGTTTAAAAATGGGAGCGGGATAAACTCTGCAACTGAAGATCAGTAAGCTTAATGTTGGTGGTGGAGAAACTTTTAGAGATAGTATATTCCGGGTCAAAATTAATTGGCACTTGAAAATAGTAGTGGTGAACAGTTGTTTTTCAACCTGGAGGTAAATAGGAATAAATGTTCCCCAGGGGTCGGGATTTCAACCATATCTCTTTTTAGATTTGAGGGGAGGGGTTGCGAATTATTGAATATCTGTCCTAAGTATGTGATTATAGAGGAATGATTGAGAAATTGCATTTTGAAGAAAGTTTTTTTCTCTTGAAATAGGATTATAGTCAGAAAGGTTTTATTGCGAAAGAGGTGTCCGTGCCATATAATTGGTGAGTCACAAAAGTAGCAAATAGCCAATGAGAAAGGTTGAAAAACAAAGCTTTAGCCAATGGTGAAGAATAAAATGAACAGATCTTCAGAGAGAAAATATATTGCTGGACATTCCCCAAACTAACAAAACAGATTTAATTTTTATTTACATTAGCCAGTGAACAGCTGATCCATACAGACCAGATAGCTCCCAGGTTTGCTCCCCAGTCTGCGCTAAGTTATCTAATCCCGGCTACAGCAACAGCAGGGTTGCCTGAAATAAAAACAGAAAATGCTGGAAATACTCAGCAGGTCAGGCAGCATCTGTGGAGAAAGTAACAGAGTTAACGGTACAGGTCGATGACCCTTCATCAGAACTTTGCCAGAATTGCTTTCCATGCCTACAGATTATGAAAGAGAAAAATTGGTCAGGGTTCACAATCCAGTTTAAAAAAAACAGCACTATAGATGTTGGAAACCTGTTCTGAGGAAGAGTTTTAAAGGGAAAAATCCGTCCTCATAGCGCCTCCCATTAGTGCCAGCAGATGGCACTAACGGGTTACTAGAGCAGTATTGCCGTGGTGAATCCAGTGCCGCATAAAATCCCTTCCCACCTCACCCGTAGCGCTACCGGTAAGAGTTATTGCTGGGAAAGTCAACGGCAGGTGGATCGTGATGTCAGTGAGTGTGCACGCTCACTGACCGCCCAATTTGCAAAATTGATTCTCGCCATTTACCTCCATCTGGAGTAAACACCGACAGGGAGAGCCGGCATGAAGCACCAGGAAGCCGACTGCAAGGTGACATTTACAAGGATCATCAGTAATTAGTTCAGTGCAGTTTCAGTGGTTTCTTGTCAGTTTCACATACTCCAACAGTTTCATTCAGTAATTTCAAGGTTCTTTTATTTCCGGAGTATTGTGGCAACTATAAAGTAATTACATTTATTCTTAAAAAAGTCAAACTGCTACGCTTAGTAACATTAATGAGGCAGTACTGGCAGACAACCTCGCCCTCCAGGATCTACAGCGGAGGGAGTGTAGGCAGCGAGAAATATGGGAACATGTGCGCAGAGATGAGGAGGGACATCAGGGCTCTCACCAGGAGGCCTTAGCCTCTGAGGGTAGTCCGAAAACACTTCCCATACCTTCAATGAAGCAAGTAGTGTATTAGAAGGCTCCGCCTCACCAAGGAGGTGGTCACAGAACTCCACCACCTCCTCAAAACAGACCTCCAGTCACACACTAGGATGACTTAAAGCCCACATCCCTTTGCTTATCACATCCCTGTCCTTCCATCCCTCTCACAGGCCATTTCACATCGCAAAGCTGAAATGACAGAGACAACAAAAGAATGCTAGTGAATTAAAAAAATTATCAAAAATCAGTGAACACATATTTACAACAAAAATATTGGGCCTGAAATTCCGATCAAGATTTTCCTGTGGGCAATCGATTGAAAAAGTTAAAAAAGATGCGCACCTACGTGTTCCTGCTGTGCCCGCTCGAACTTCCGATCCTGAGGCCTTCACTCCCTACGTATTGGAGCGCGTGCACACTGGGACGTCCGTAAGTTGGAGTTCCCATTATGATGAATGAGAACCCTCCCCGCAAACACACAAAACACTAATAAAAAATAGAAAAATACATTACATATTTAAGATTCATAAATTAAAGTTCTTATAAAAAAAATATTTTCCCGACTTTTTAAAAAAATGTTTTAATTATGCCTTAAAATAAACTTTTGTGGGGAGAGTTTTTTAACAAAATGTGTTTTTATAACTTTATTTTAAAATGTTTTCATGTATTTTTAAACACTTGCGCCTGTAAAAGTAAGCTATATGCCTGCTTTTTCAGGTGCAAGATTTTTGAGGATATTTGTTGGGCAAGATATGCATAAATATGTGCGAGATCTGTCAAGCCAGAAACTAGACAGATCGGAAAAGTCGGTTTTCAGCGCATGCGCATTGCATGCTGAAAACCAGCTTTTCCGATGCCTTCCAGGGTCCGTAGAAACTTCGTACGGACCCGGGACATCGGAATTTCAGCACCAATAACTATTCCCCCTTGTGCAATCTCTTACTGCTTCTTGTAACTGTGCCTTTTTCTACTCTAGTGCTCCTACGAAGTGTTGGCCCATTTGCTGCAGCAGGGCTGGTGGAAGGCTGCTGAGTGTCTGTGTGGGAGACTTCAGATTGCAAAAGCAAAATACTACGGATGCTGGAATTTGAAGTGAAAACAGAGAATGCTGGAAATCGCAATGGGTCAGGCAGCATCTGTGGAGAGAAAAATAAAATTAACGTTTGTGGTCGATGACCCTTCGTCAGAACTGCTGAATGTTCGAAAAGAACACATTGTTAAGCACTGATAGGGGGAGGGGCAGAAAGAACAAAATGAAAGGTCTGTGATAGGGTGGAAGGCAGGAGAGATTAGAGAGACAAACGGGATGATGGGCCAAATTGAAATGTAAATGACAGGAGTTAGAAAAAGGTTAATCTGCATAAGGTGTGAATGGCGGAGTAATGACCAACTGCTATTAGAGACAAAGAGAAAAAAAGAGAAGAAAGAAGAAAAAAAAACTAAGAAGGGGGAGGGGCAAAGGAAAGAGAGCCAAAGATGGCCAGAGGTTATGGTCTGAAATTGCTGAACTCGATGTTGAGTCCAGAAGGCTGTAAAGTGCCTAAACGAAAGATGTGGTGCTGTTCCTCATGCTTACGTTGAGCTTCATTGAAACAGTGGAGGAATCTGAGGACGGAGATATCAGAGTGGGAGTGGAGTGGAGAATTAAAGTGACAGGAAACCGGAAGTTCAGGGTCACACTTACGGACTGAACGGAGGTATTCAGCAAAGCGGTCACCCAATCTACGCATCGTGAACAGCGAATACAGTACACTAAATTGAAAGAAGTACAAGTAAATCGCTGTTTCACCTGGAAGGAGTATTTGGGGCCCTGGACAGTGGGAAGGGAGGAGGTAAAAGGGCAGGTGTTGCATCTCCTGCGTTTGCACAGGAAGGTGCCGTGGGAAGGGGAGGGGCTGCTGGGGGTGACTGCAGAATGGACCAGGGTGTTGCAGAGGGAGCAGTCCCTTCGGAATTCTGAGAGGGGAGGGGAAGATGTGATTGATGGTAGGATCACGCTGGAGGTGGCGGAAATGGCAGAGGATGATTTGTTGAACGTGGAGGCTGGTGGGGTGAAAGGTGAGGACAAGGGAAATCCTGTCGTGGTTCTGAGAGCGAGGGGAAGGGGTGAGAGTAGAGGTGTGGGAAATAGAACGGACATAGTTGAGGGCCATGTTAACCACAGCAGAGGGAAATCCTCAGTTGAGGAAAAAGGAAGACATGTCAGAGGCACTGTACATTACTCTGCCATTCACACCCTATCCATATTAACTTTTTTCTAACTTCTGTCATTACCATTTCAATTAGGCCCATCATCCCTTTTGTCTCTCTCTAATCTCTCCTGCCTTCCACCCTATCACAGACATTCCCTTTTCTTCTTTCTTCCCCTCCCCCTTTCAGTGCTTAACAATGTGCTCTTTTCGAACATTCACCAGTTCTGACAAAGAGTCATCGACCCAAAACGTTAACTTTGCTTTTCTCTCCACCGATACTGCCTGACCCGCTGAGATTTCCAGACTTCAGATGGCCTTGCACGACAGCCTGGACTAGCTCTGGGCCTGGAAGGCCCGGCTGTAGACTGTACCACCTCAGGTTGGGCGGCAGTAATCTGTCTTGGCTGGATGATGGGCAGCGACAAGGGCAATAGCGGAATGGCAGTGGTGGGAGCACGAATCCTGTCACCCTGAGAGAGAACAGCAGGTTCCTGTTCCACTGACTCACTGTCACTCCCCCAGGGCAACACCTCAGCATCCCTACCAATCTGCTGCAGGACAGATTTCTGGGCTGCTGCGACACTGTGAAAGCCCCGGTCGACAGTGGTGGACCCAGCCATGATAGCAGCAGTCAGAGCTTGGCTGGCATCCTCCTTGAATGCCTCTCTGTGTCAGAGCAGTGGGAGGCATTCATAGAATCATAGAATCATAGTCATTTACAGTATGGAAGGAGGCCATTTTGGCCCATCATGCCAGCGCCGGCCGACCAAGAGCTATCCAGCCTAATCCCACTTTCCAGCTCTTGGTCCGTAACCCTATAGGTTACGGCACTTTAAGTGCACAGCCAAGTATTTTTTAAATGTGGTTAGGGTTTCTGTCTCTACCACCCTATCAGGCAGTGAGTTCCAGAACCCCACCACCCTCTGGGTGAAGAAACTTGCCCTCATATCTTCTCTAACCCTTCCCCCAATTACTTTAAATCTATGCCCCCTGGTTGTTGACCCCTCTGCCAAGGGAAACAGGTCCTTCCTATCCACTCGATCCAGGCTCCTCATAATTTTATGCACCTCAATCAGGTCTCCCTCAGCCTCTTCTGTTCCAAGGAAAACAAACCCAGCCTATCCAATCTGTCCTCATAGCCAAGATTCTCCACTCCCGGTAACATCCTTGTAAATCTCCTCTGTACACTTTCCAGTGCAATCACATGTTTCCTGTAATGCAGTGACCAGAATTGCGCACAGTATTCCAGCTGCGGCTTAACCAGCGTTTATACAGTTCAAGCATAACCTCCTTGTTCTTGTATTCCATGCCTCGACTAATAAAGGCAAGCATTCCTTAACCACCTTATCTACCTGGCCTGCTATCTTCAGGGATCTGTGGACATGCACTCCAAGGTCCCTTTGTTCCTCTACACTTTTCAGTATCGTACCATTTAGTGTGTATTCCCTTGCCTTGTTGGACCTCCCCAAATGCATTACCTCACATTTATCCGGATTGAATTCCATTTGCCACTGTTCTTCCCACCTGACCAGTACATTGATATCTTCCTGCAATCCACAGCTTTCTTTTTCATTTTAATGTCAACTGCAAACTTCTTAATCATACCCCCAACACTCAAGTCCATATATCACAAAACGCAAGGGACCAGCACTGAACCCCGCAGAACCCCACTGGATATAGTTTTCCAGTCACAAAAATGCCCATCAAACATTACCCTTTGCTTCCTGCCCCTGAGTCAATTTTGGACCCAACTTACTACTTTGCCCTGGATCCCATGGGCTTTTGCTTTCATGACCAGTCTGCCATGTGGGACATTATCAAAAGCTTTGTTAAAATCCATATACACTACATCATACGCACTGCCCTCATTGACCCTCCTGGTAACCTCCTCGCAAAATTCAATCAAGTTAGTCATTTAAGGAGGTGATCCGGAGGGTTCAGAGAAAGTATGTTCCCTTAAAGAAAAAGGGTGGGACTCAAAATCCAGAACTCCCCTAGATATCAAGGGACGTACAGGGTAGGATAAAGAAAAAAAGGAAGGTTTATGACAGACACCGAGAGCTCAATACTGCAGAAACTCCACAGGAGAATAGAAAGTGCAATTAAAAAGGAAATTAGGAAAGCAAAAAAAAAGCATTAAAAATTGTTGGCAAGTAAAATAAGGAAAACCCAAAGATGTTTTATAAATATATTAAAAGCAAGAGGATAACTAAAGAAAGTGTAAGGCCTATTAGACACCATAAAGGCAATCTGTGTGTGGAGGCGGAAGATGTGGGTATGGTTTTGAATGAATGATTTGCATCTGTTTTCACAAAAGAGAGAGATGATGCAGACATTGCAATTAGGAAGGAGGAGTGTGAAATATTAGAAGAAATAAACATAATGAGAGAGGAAGTATTTAGGGGGTATAGCAGCTTTGAATATGGATAAATCTGCAAGCACGAATGAACTATATCCCAGGCTGTTAAAAGAAACAAAAGAGGAAAAAGCAGAGGTTCTGATCTTCATTTTCCAATTCTCTCTGGCTACTGGTGTGGTGCCGTAGGACTGGAGTACTGCTAACATGGTAGCTTTGTTTAAAAAGGGAGAAAGGGATAGACCGAGTAATTACAGGCCAGTCAGTCTAACCTCGGTGGTGGGAAAATTATTGGAATAAATTCTGAGGGACAGGATAAATCTTCATTTAGAAAGACACTGATTAATCAAGGACAGTCAGCATGGATTTGTTCAAGGAAGCTTGTGTTTGACTAACTTGATTGAACTTTTGTCAGAAGTAACAAAGAGGGTCGCTGAGGGCAGTGCATATGATGTAGTGTATATGGACTTTAGCAAAGCTTTTGATAAGGACCCACATGGCAGACTGGTCATGAAAGTAAAAGCCCATGGGATCCAGTGCAAAGTGGCAAGTTGGATCCAAAATTTGCTCGGAGGCAGGAAGCAAACGGTAATGGTTGATGGGTGCTTTTGTGACTGGAACGTTGTTTCCAGTGGGGTTCCGCAGGGCTCAGTACCAAGTCCCTTGCTTTTTGTGGTACATATCAATGATTTAGACTTGAATGTAGGGGTATGATTAAGAAGTTTGTAGATGATACTAAAATCGGCTGTGTGGTTGATAATGAAGAAGAAAGCTGTAGACTGCAGGAAGATATCATTGAACTGGTCAGGTGGTCAGAACACTGGCAAATGGAATTCAATCCAGAGAAATGTGAGGTAATGCATTTGGGGAGGGCTAGCAAGGAAAGGGAATACACATTAAATGGTAGGGCACTGGGAAGTGCAGAAGAACAAAGGGACCTTGGAGTGCATGTCCATAGATCCCTGAAGGTAGCAGGCCAGGTAGATAAGGTGGTTAAGAAGGCATATGGAATGCTTGTCTTTATTAGCCGAGGCATAGAATACAAGAGCAGATGGGTTATGCTTGAACTGTATAAAACACTGGTTAGGCCACAGCTAGAGTACTGCGTGCAGTTCAGGTCACCACATTACAGGAAAGATTTGATTGCATGAGAGAGGCTCCAGAGCGGATTTACGAGGACATTGCCTGGACAGGAGAATTATAGCTATGAGGAAAGATTAGATAGCCTGGGTTTGTTTTCTTTGGAACAGAGGAGGCTAAGGAGAGACCTTATTGAGGTGTATAAAATTATGAGGGGCCTGGATAGAGTGGATAGTCAGACCTATTTCCACTAGCAGAGGGGTCAAGAACTGGGGGGCATAGATTTAAAGTAATTGGTAGGAGGTTTAGAGGGGATTTGATGGGAAATGCCTTCACCCAGATGGAGCTCGCTGCCTGAAAGGGTGGTAGAGGCAGAAACCCTCACCACATTTAAAAAGTACTTGGATGTGCACCTGAAGTGCCGTAATCTACAGGGCTATGGACCAAGAGCTGGAAAGTCAGATTTGGCTGGATCATCATCATCATAGGCAGTCCCTCGAAATTGAGGAAGACTTGCTTCCACTCTAAAAGTGAGTTCTCAGGTGACTGTACAATCCAATGCAGGAATTATATTCTCTGTCACAGATGGGACAGACAGTGGTTGAAGGAAAGGGTGGGTGGGGAGTCTGGTTTGCTGCACGCTCCTTCCGCTGTCTGCGCTTGTTTTCTGCATGCTCTCGGTGACGAGACTCAAGGTGCACAGTGCCCTCCTGGATGCTCTTCCTCCACTTAGGGCAATCTTGGGTCAGGGATTCCCAGGTGTTGGTGAGTATGTTGCACTTTATCAAGGAGGCTTGAGGGTGTCCTTGAAATGTTTCCTCTGTCCATCTGGGGCTCGCTTACCATGTAGAGTTGAGTAGAGTGCTCTATTTGGGAGTCTCGTGTTGGGCATGCAGACGATGTGGCCCACCCAATGGAGCTGGTCGAGTGTGATCAGTGCTTTGATGCTGGGAATGTTGGCCTGATCGAGGACACTAATGTTGGTGCGTCTGTCCTCCCAGGGGATTTGCAGGATCTTGCGGATACATCGTTGGTGGTATTTGTCCAGCGACTTGAGGTGTCTACTGTATATAGTCCATGTCCAAATCTATGCTTGGTGCCAGATTTGATGTCCTGGTATTCGAACACTGTCTTCCTCAGGCGACTGAAGGCTGCCCTGGCGCACTGGAGGCGATGTTGGATCTCATCGTCAATGTCTGCCCTTGCTGATAGTAGGCTCGCGAGGTATGGAAAATGGTCCACATTGTCCAAGAGTAATTCTACTCCAGCCTTTCAAAAACCCTATCCCGAGTCCCAACGGACGGCAAACTGATTAGGCTGGATAGCTCTTTGTTGGCCGACGCGGACACGATGGGCCGAAATGGCCTCCTTTCATGCTGTAAATTTCTATTATTCTATGAAGCTGATACTGCATGAGAGCAGTCTGAGATTCGATGCCACCAAGCATAGATTGCATTACAGCACTAAGATGTTGCGTCGCTTTTGCCTGTGCTGCAATGGAAGCTGCCAGATTGCCCACCATGAGGTCTGGATCTGCACAGTCTCTCTGGGAGTCCACCATCCTTTGCAGACTGGAAATGATGGGCTCCATGGTGTGTGCAGATCTCTGTGTAATGTTGG
This sequence comes from Pristiophorus japonicus, assembly GCF_044704955.1. Lineage (NCBI taxonomy): Eukaryota > Metazoa > Chordata > Chondrichthyes > Pristiophoridae > Pristiophorus > Pristiophorus japonicus. Next base: position 58,138,077 of record NC_091989.1, read on the forward strand.
AGGTGGACTCCTCCACGCTGCTTACTATTGCTGAGAGGCTCTCGGGCACCCTTGCCATTGCACCTATCATGTCGGAGTGCATGCCCGTCACCCTTCTTGTGAATGCCTCCCTCATCGAGGTCCTCATCTGTGTTCTGTGCAGCAGAACTTGCGTGCGAACTCACCCTCGGGGAAGCTGGCCCCCGAGCTACCCTTTCCCCCTGGCCTTGCCTGCAGACCACTCGACCCTGGTGCCTCACCCTGTGCAGAACCCACTACTATACTAGCCTCTAAAGAACGTGTAGTGCCAGTATCTGAGCTGGTGCCTGCGGGTGTGAGATGTAGTGGTGCAGTGTGTTCTTTCTCCTCCACTTCTCCCGCCTCGCTCGCTACCCTCAGAGACAGGCTGCTCAGGGACTTGTGCCTTTATGCTTTCAGATAATCAACAAGAGCCGGGTTAAGGTGAGGGGAGTGGGGCAGAAAGGGAGAAATGCATGCATACAGTATGATTAGCTGGAATGTGCAAAACGCTTGTGGGGTGAGGGGGAGGTGCGATGTGAGAAGAAAGAGTGGGGAGGAACAAACTGTTGTTGTTTCCAAGGGGGTCAACGTCGCTGGTGGCCATGGCACCCACCACCCGGAGCCCAATAATCTGACGCACTCGATTCTCCAGTGCAGTGATTGGGTGTCCGCTTGTTCCCCACCTGTGTGCTGCTGCTCCCTCCTGTTGTGAGCCACCTTAACCTACAAAAAAAAAAATATATAAATAAATGTGGAGCAATGTGTTTGGGTGATGTGTCTGCCATAGTTGAATAGCTGTCATTGTGTGCAAGGTGTGAGATGTGGGTGTGAGTGTTGGTGAGTAGAGATTGTTGCTGGGTGAGTGCTGGGAGTGTGGTGCTTTGGACAGTGTGTGAAGTCTGCGGTTCAGATGTACGTAGCATTTGTTCACTCACCCTGACCACCCGAGTGAGGGCGTAAAATTTCTTCCTGCACTGTGTGTGGGTCCTGGGGACCAGAGTGCTGCCCGAGATGTGCTGCCCGAGACGCGCTGCCTGAGACCCGCTGCCTGCGACATGCTGTCCGAGGCATGCTGCCTGCGACATGCTGCCTGAGACATGCTGCCTGAGACGTGATGCACTACCTCCCTCCACATGGCGTAGAAGACTTGTGACGAGGGCCTCCGTCTCTCCACAGTGAACACCAACGCCTCCAATGCTTCATTGGAGAATCTGCGGGCTCTGGCCCTGGGGTGTGGATCTGCCATGAGGTTCAGTCCTGCAGCTTCCCTTTCTCCTTCTCCTTCTCCTTGTCCTTATCTTGCTCCTGCTCGCTGAGGCAACTGCACAGCCAGCAATGCTGAGAATAAGATGCTGCAGCATCAATGAACCTTTAAGTAGTTTAAAAAGCTTATGGCTATCATGACTTGCGATTAGTCTGTATCCGATTTTGGTCCAGCCTTTGAATGTAACGCCAACGAGCTTGGGTTTTAAGACATGAATTAACGCTCTAATCATTTCTTTGAGCAGTGAACACAAATTTTGCGTGCAGTCTAACACATTAACGCCTACCGCTTATTCTCCAACTGTTCTACTGACACTGCCCATTCCTTGGCTATAATCTTCTAGACCTTAAGACCTCAACAGCCAGTTCTGTTCTTTCACAGATGCTGCCTGACATGCTGAGTATTTCCAGCTTTGTCTATTTTGGTTTTCGCAATCCAGATTATGAGATTGCTGCGGATAGAGGCTCAACGAGTAAGGGACGAGACTTAGCTGTGCAGGCCCACACTGTGGAATAGCCTGCCGACCTCCCTCACCCCAGCAAGAAATCTGCACCGCCAGGAGAGTACGGCAGGGGAGGAAACTGGCAGCCAAATTTAAAACAAGATTAGAAATCTCCTGATTAATGTCACTAATACACTCTTTTCTTATAATTTGACTTGTTTAAATTAGACATGTCAGATTGTAGATTTCCAACTCAAGTGTAGAAAGGGGATGACAAGTTGTTGAATGGTGGAGGATATAAATGCTTCTCTTTCAATACCACAAGCAGCAACTATTCTTCTCCTGCACAGAGCCTGAAGATAAAGATCAGGCCAGACCAGCCATGCATTGAAAGGCTAATAAAGTGGATAGGGAGAGACGGGGAAGTATTCCCTATACATTGGTACTAAGATAGACATTGCTGTAGGCAAGGACTCGATGTACAAAGGCCCCAGTGGGCAGCATTTTATGAGGACAGCTGGAAGGACTGACGAGGGGAACAATGAAAAGTAATACCCGTAGGAAATTAACAAAGGAATTTGCTCAGCAGCAAAGGAAATATTCTGATAAAGAGAAGAGTTTATTCATCAAGGGTAACTTTTCAACTCCTGCCATTCATCTGGTAGACTGCAAGAAGCATTGTTTATCAAATTCGGGTTCACGAATGATGAAATTGAGACAGAAACTCTGTTTCTATGAGGTTGACTGACTGCGTAACCCTATATCATTGGATGCGGACCAGAATATAGGAAATAATATTGAAGTATGGTCTTTAAACTTGAAGGTTATTGAAGAGGCAATATCCTGTTTTGTTGACCAACATAATCAGGCTTTAAGAACTAATAAACAGTCAAGCACGTTTTAAGAGTCTTCTCACAACCAATTAGATGGAAAGCAAACAATGTTTCATAGGTTATTCTGCACGGATTAAGTGAATGGGGCAATAGGAAGTTTAAAAGATAGAACTATTGCTCAACTGCCACCAAAAGGCCGGCATGACTCGATATAGGTGTCCAGGCCTCCTGCCTGAAACAGAAAAGAAAGACTTACATTTATATAGCGCCTTTCATGACCACCGGACATCTCAAAGTGCTTTACAGCCAATGAAGTACTTTTGGAGTGCAGTCACTGTTGTAATGTGGGAAACGCAGCAGTCAATTTGTGCACAGCAGGCTCCCACAAAAAGCAATGTGATAATGACCAGATAATCTGTTTTTTTGTTATGTTGATTGAGGGATAAATATTGGCCAGGACACCGGGGATAACTTCCCTGCTCTTCTTCGAAATAGTGCCATGGGATCTTTTACGTCCACGTGAGAGAGCGGGCAGGGCCTCAGTTTAATGTCTCATCTGAAAGACGGCACCTCCGACAGTGCAGCACTCCCTTAGCGCTGCACCGGGGTGTCAGCCTAGATTTATGTGCTCAATTCGCTGGAGTGGGACTTGAACCCACAACCTTCTGACGCAGAGTTGAGTGTGTTACCCACTGAGCCACAGCTGAAACAGCCTCTTTAAAATACATAAATCGGGGTCCTCTGCCGTATTTAGGGCCCTGAATCAATGTTGCTCTTCCACTGGTCGGAGTGGCTCTGCCCAGTTCAACTGACGGTTGAACGGCCAAATCAGCACACCTAACAGGGACTGCTACAGGCCACTCCAAAAACGTCTCTTAAACACTTCTTTTTCCCGTGGAGGAATTCAGAATGGTGTGTTACTGAGATTGGAATATTCCAATTCTGGTGCCAGTCAAGGACCCAGTCCTTGGTTCGAATCCTGTTCGGTGCTAAATTTACTGATCTCAGCTTGGACAGCAATGAGCTGCAAAATAAATATAGGTTAGTCCCTTCCTTCTTTCCTTCCTTGGCATTAAACTAAAAAAGAGAACAAAATCTAGCCCATTTACTGTTCAATGATCTCTGCTATAAATGTGTGTGTTTTGGCATTGAGTAAGGACAGCATGTGATGCTACCACGATCGAATGGCCAATTGAATGAGAGACCAGAAGGTTGAACCACGCTCTAGCATTATTAGGCATTGAGTTTTGTACTTATTTTCCAATCTTTCTCTTACAAGGCAATTGGGAATTACCATTCAGATAAGGCTTTGTTCAAAAGCTGATCATCTTCTCTGTCCATTGCATACATCAGAAAATGATTGTGGGCTCAATTTTGCCCAAGCACGTTTTCTGGCGTATTACCAGAGATACGCCCATTTTTCTAGGCCAGAAATGCACCAGAAATATTTTGCCAAAGTTTCCCCGATGTATAATTAAAATTTGAGGCCGTGCAGCGCGTCCAGTCGCCTTGGAGGGTGGAGCTTGCTGTCTACGCCGAAAAACGGTGCCTCACCATCTGCGCATGCGCGACAAAAAAAGTTATGTTTCTGACATTATTTCAATGGCCGCGCATGCGCAGTACAGCTCCAGGTTGGCAATCGGCCATTTTTAAAGAGCCAGTTGTATGTGTGAGAAGGAGTGCTGTGTGAGAGCATTGGAAAAATCGGATTTGCAGCAATATTCAAGAGAGAGTTAGATATGGCCCTTACGGCTAAAGGGATTAAGGGGTATGGAGAGAAAGCAGGAAAGGGGTACTGAGGTGAACGATCAGCCATGATCTTATTGAATGGTGGTGCGGGCTCAAAGGGCCGAATGGCCTACTCCTGCACCTATTTTCTATGTTTCTATGTTTCTAATACAAGATGCAACGCGGCGCAAGGACCAAGAATTTCTTACAGGATGAAGTGGAGGCACTAGTTACTGTGATTGAGAACAGAGGGCAGGAGCTAGACACCAGGCAGGTCACATAAAAGTTCCACCCAAAGAAATGAAGAAACGCTGGAACCAACTTGCAGAAGATTACTGTGCAATGGTGACCACCACGAGATCTGGAGGCCAGTGTAAAAAGAAGTGGCAGGACCTTGGTCAAGTAGTTAGTGTAAATAATATTTTAATTTATTCAATGGAATAGCAATTGTAAATGCAACCAGCTGTATTTGTCCCACCCAGCAGAAAGACATCCTCTCTAAAAAGTTGCATTTTCATCTTTGCAGAGGAAGGTGGTACATAATAAAAGAGAAAGAACTCAAACAGGAGGAGGCCGGGCAAATCTGCAGCCACTGACACACTTGGAAGAGAGGGTGGCTGCTTTGATGGGTCCTGCCTGGAGAAAAGCAACCACCACTGCACAAGCTGGGCCCACACTCGAGGGAGAGGGTAAGTCCTGCAAGTTCCACAGTCTGGCTTTGCTAAAAGTCAAGAACTGCGCGGGCTAGCCATGCTTCGGTTCATGGGAATGTCTCCGTCAGCTACGCTTCGGTTGATGCAATGTGCTATCATTCATCGTGGTCCTTCAAATCAGCCTGTGGCCTGTGCTGTGTGAGCCTACTCATGCCACCCACCCTGCCCCCTCCTCTGCTGCTAACCATTTGTCTGTGTTCTGTTATATTTTGCAGAACTTGAGGCCAACCTTGACGATGCAGAAGAAGATTCAGACAAGGACGAGCCTGAAGAGGAGAACATCTTCCTATCCCACCCTCTAGACCAAGAGCATGGGGATGAAGGGGAGGGGGAGGGGATGCAGATGGATGAAGCCCCCACTGTTTAACTGACTTTGGAGGAGGTGCAGGTGCTGCCCATTGAGCTGCCAGCCCCTTCCGTGACTAGTGGTTTGAGTGTTGGAGGGACATTTCATGGTTTCCTACCATCCGAGGCTTCGGGTCCCAGTGGTGTGGTGCAGCGAGGCACACCCAGGGCCCCACCTTCCGAGGTTGCGGGTCCCAGTGGTGGGGTGCAACGAGGCACACCCACGGCCCCACCTTCTGAGACTTCGGGTCCCAGTGGTGGGGTGCAGCGAGCTACACCCAGGTGAGGAGGGGAAGGAGAGCTCAACAGCGCTCTCCTGAGGTACAGGATCTGACAGATGTGGTTCAGATGATGGCAATGAGTGCGGAGAACATTGGCCTTACACGATCACGCCTGGACATCATCAGTGGGGTGGGTGATGAGATAGCGGGACTGTCGGGAGAAGTAACAGCAATCTCACGAGAAATGGGAATGATGTCCAGGGCCATGCATGAGGGAATATCTCAGTCAGCTGAAACCATGTCAGTGACCATGAGGGAGGGAATGGCAGAGGTAGCTGATGCGCTGTCAGTGAACATCAAGGATGGAATGTCAGAGATGATGCAAACACTATCAGTGAACATGAGGGAGGGAATGTTGCAGGTAGTTAAGACACTTTTGCTCAACATGAGAGAGGGAATGTTGCAGGTAGTTGAGACACTGTCAGGGCGCATGAGCGAGGGCATGTTGGAGTTAGCTGCTGCAATAAGGGAACATGGCCAGACCCTGCACCCAATGACAGAATCAATTGCCACTCCCACTCCAATCCCCACACCAGCCTCTGAAGAGCCCCAAGCCGGGCCCTTCAACATGCCGCCTGGGCCCACCACATTGCCGCCTGCTGGCTTCCACTCCCACCCCTCCCCGTGAACAGTTATGCATTACCAGCGATCTTCGAAAGAATAAGCTTGGTACCCACCCTAGAAACACTGCGCCACCACCTGCGGACAAGAGTGCTGGAGTCACCAAGAACAAGCGCGGTGGGCAGTCTTAGAATAAGGTGGAGGAGAGATGGGTGCAGCCTTTCTTTGCTGCTGCTGCTGCTACTGTCGTTGTTGTTATTATTATTGTTACTGTTGTAACTTTTGTTCTCAAATTAAAACATTTTTGTAAGTTATGTAAATTTACAAGTTTAAAAGTTAGTAAGTGAAATTAAAGTTTGTAAGTGATCGTTACTGAAAACTTTAAAGTTTGATTCAAGAATAATTTTATTAAAGTTAAGTTAAGTACAAAGAACTGTTAAACTTTTGAATAAAATATATTTTACATTAAATCTGAATCATTTTCATTATTTGTTCGATTATTAACACAACTTTTGAAGTAAACTAGAATAATTTCCATCATGTGTTCCATTAACACAACACAACTTATGGAACAGGTCCAAACAATAAACCAATAAACATAGTCCATGTGGAATATTTGTCGCTGAGCCTTCAGCAGCAAAGCGGTCACGGATGAGCTGCTGGCGCAAGGCTCGAGCAATCGTTAAAGGGGCGTGACAGCCCGTCCTCCTCCGCTGTCATGCTCTGGGTTCAGATAGTTGCATGGCTTCCTCGCCCTTCTCATCCTCCTTGTCATATGCATCTTCCTCATCATCATCAGCCACTCTCACCTCAGGTGGGTCTTCTACTCCCAGCTGCTGCTGCCTCATGATGGCTAAGTTATGCAGCATGCAGCACACAACAGTGAACTGACCGACGACCTCAGGGGAGTATTGCAAGTAGCCTCTGGAATAGTCCAGGCATCAGAAATGCTGTTTCAAGATGCCAATGGTCCTCTCTGTGATGCTGCACATTGCAATGTGCAACATGTTGTATTCCCGGTCAGCTTCCGTCCGGGTTATGCGTAGGGGCGTCATGAGCCAGGTGCCGAGGCCGTACCCTTTGTCTCCCAGTAGCCAACTCTGCCCTTCTGACTGCTGCTGAAACATGGCAGATATAGCGCTCTCACGTAGGATTAACGGATCGTGGATGCTCCCAGGGTATCTTGCATCAACTGACATGATGCGATGCATGTCATCACACACGAACTGTACATTAATGGAGTGGAAGCCTTTTCTGTTCCTGTACATCTCAGAATCCTTCAAAGGTACTCGCAAGGTGATGTGGTTATAATTAATGCAGCCCTGTACCTTTGGGAAGCCAACAATCCTGGAGAAGCCCACAGCCCCGTTACGCATCGCTTGGACGGTCATGGGGAACTTTATGTGGTCATTTCTCCGGGCATATAGTGCAGCAGTCACCTGCTGAATGCAAACATGTGTTGCATGTTGAAAAATGGCACACACATCCCCAGTTGTAGCTTGAAACGATCCAGAGGCATAGAATGAAAGTGCAGCTGGATCCTTCACTGTAACTGACAAAGTAGTCCTCCTGATGTTTCTAGATTGCAGATCTGCTTTCACCAACTCACAGATCTCAGTTACAACTTATTTGCTGAAATGTAGCCTTCTGACACAGTCTGCATCACTCAGGTCAGGTCCGAAAGCCTGTCTCGATATACCAGACGTGGGTAAGGCCTCCTGCCCAGCATCCCACGGGCTCTGATGTTCCTCATGCGATGACGTCGAATGAATTGTCTTCTACATAGCACCATCATACAAAAGGCTCGCACAAGGTATGGCATTGTCAGTATTGTCCCATAGTTAAGTGTTACCTTTGAAAGAAGTTCAAAACGGCAGGAAGACAGGTAGGACAGGTTCTTTGTTCTCTTTCCCCAAGGTCTGTATGGATGGACCACACCCAGGTCTTGTGCATTCTCCCCTTCTCCACACCCCCGCCACCCCCCCCCACCCTCCCCAAAACTCATTGCAGTCTTGTGCTCAGTGCAGCAGCCTTCCGATCACCACCTCCACCCCGCCCCTACCCAGGCTTGTTTTCCAGCCGAGCCCCGAATCCCTGTGTCCAGGCGTGGGGCCGATTCTGATGGCTGACGCTACCAGCCCCCTCCAGCCCTGCTTGAAGGCGTTCGGTGGTGGCGTGTAAATAAAAAAAAAGCTGAAAACTTCAGAAATCCAAGAAACTTCCATGTACTCCGTTGAAAGGTAAAAAAAAATAACTTTATATATTTTAAATGTTAGAGACTCCCTCCAAAAACTTCGATGAAAAACAATGGCATCTTTCAGCACTGATTTCTCAATGTGCGCTGCTTTCTGTTAACTTACCAGAAGGTTTTTCGGGAGTGGCCAGATAGGCTGACTTAGGGTAAAAAAATTTGGGGCAAACTGCGAAAAATGCTAAAAACTGCCGCAGACATGAGGGAACCATCCCATGAAGTCAAAAAAACGTAACCTAGAAAAATTGTAACTAAACCCGTTATACTGGCGCAAATTCCAGGGGGAAAATTTGAATTAAATAATTACGCCAGAAAAAACGACATGCTCAAAAGAAACAGCGCAAATGATCTGGGAAAATTGAGCCTAATATGAGGAGAGTTAACTAAGCCAAATTGTTTCAGTGAATGACATGTATAAGTATTACCACCCAGTCACTTTGCCTCTGATCTCAGCGTCTGTTCAGTATAGTATACATTCTCTGTTTGATTTCATTTTTTGCTGTCACCTCAAAATTGGAGAAAAATAGCCTGATTTTTTTTTTCATTTAAAACACACATTCAAAAGTTCGATAAGGTAAGTGGTGGTAGACTGGCTTCACCGAGTTGTGATATGTCAGGAGTAAGATGGAAAGACAATCACAAAAAGCATTAACAGTGCTTTGAGAAATGTCTTCACACAGAATGGCTAGACTGTGGAGTTCTCCATAACTATGCATTGTTGAAGCAGAGTCATGAATTCTTTTGAAAGCGAATTGGATAATTGCTTGAAAAAGGGGCTATTAAAAGATATGTGAAGTGAGCAGGAGGGTGGGATTAGATGATGTGACTCATGTAGAAAAATACCAGCACAGGCTTGATGGTCTGTTTCTGTGCCGTATGATTCTATTGGAGGTTTTGGGGAAGGAAGCAGTTTACTAAGCTGACTTTGTTACAGGGCTCAATGTGGATGAAAATTCTTGGAGTAAATCCAGCATACAGAATGAAGGATATATATCTTGGAATTCAAATCAGAAAACAAGGTTTTCCAGAAGCTGTGGGAACCTAATATGTAAGAAACAAATGGTGAATGCTTGTAGGCCCAGTAGGGAACCTACTATTGATAGCCTCTCTGCCTTTGCAACATTCTTTTCCAAGAGAAACCACATGACTGTTCCATTCATCAAGTTCAATTTTCCATCAATAGCTTGCTATCATTCACCTTCAAAACTCGACCAAATTGATGACTGGTCTATTTAGTGGTTTGTTCCTCAATCAACTGGCCATCCTCATCATGATTACTCTTCCTATTTGGGAGAACTTCTTCAATACTACTAGTTACTCATTTTCTCTTGGAGACTTCCAAGAGACGTTTTTCTTTTTTCTTTATCTCTTTTCTTATCAGTAAGAAACCTCTGGCATTGTTGCCAAATTAAGTTAATTTAAGGGGTAAATTATGGCAGGAGAGCCTAGACTCGTGTCATGCTCTTCCTGTGCTATGTGGGAAATCAGGGACACTGGAAGTGTCCCTGACTACTGTTATATATGTAAACTTGTATATGCTCTGTACAGCCACCAGAGGGCTCATCCACTAGAGTCCCAAGGGATCCCATAATCCCTTGGGAGCACAGGTATTTAAGGAGGCCTCAAAGGTTGGAGAGGCACTCTGGAGACCTGCAATAAAAGAATAAGGTCACACTTTACTTTGACTCTTTCTCCATACATAACAACTACTATGTGTGCAAGAAGTGTATCCAACTGCAGCTCCTGTCAGATCGTATGACGGCACTGGAGCTGGGCATGGATTCACTCTGGAGCATCAGTGATGCGGAGGATGTCGTGAATAGCTCATTTAGTGAGTTGGTCACACTGCAGGTAAAAGTTATAAAGACAGGGAATGGTTGATATCAGGCAGAGCAGGAGTAGGAAGGTAGTGCAGGAGTCCCCTGCGGTCATCTCCCTCCAAAACAGATATACCACTTTGGATACTGTTGGGGGCATTGGCTCATTAGGGGAAGGCAGCAGCAGCCAAGTTCATGGCACCATGGGTGGCTCTGCTGCACAGGAGGGCAGGAAAAAGAATGGGAGAGCTATAGTGGTAGGGGAATCTATTGCAAGGGGAATAGATAGATGTTTCTGCGTCCGCAATCGAGACTCCAGGATGGAATGTTGTCTCCCTGGTACAAGGGTCAAGGATGTCTCGGAGCAGCTGCAGGGCATTCTGGAGGGGGAGGGTGAACAGCCAGTTCTCGTGGAGCATATAGGTATGAGCAATATAGGTAAAAACCGGGATGAGGTCCTACAGGCTGAATTTAGGGAGCTAGAAACATAGAAACATACAAAATAGGTGCAGGAGTAGGCCATTCGGCCCTTTGATCCTGCACCACCATTCAATAAGATCATGGCTGATCATTCCCTCAGTATCCCTTTCCTGCTTTCTCTCCATATTCCTTGATCCCCTGAGCCGTAAGGGCCATATCTAACTCCCTCTTGAATATATCCAATGAACTGGCATCAACAACTGTCTGCGGCAGGGAATTCCACAGATTAACAACTCTCTGAGTGAAGAAGTTTCTCCTCATCTCAGTCCTAAATGGCCAACCCCTTTTCCTAAGACTGTGACCCCTGGTTCTGGACTTCCCCAACATCGGGAACAATCTACCCGCATCTAACCTGTCCCGTCCCGTCAGAATCGTGTATGTTTCTATGTGGTCCCCTCTCATCCTTCTAAACTCCAATGATTAAAGGCCCAGTTGATCCAGTCTCTCCTCATATGTCAGTCGAGCCATCCCGGGAATCAGCCTGGTGAACCTTCGCTGCACTCTCTCAATAGCAAGAACGTGCTTCCTCAGATTAGGAGACCAAAACTGAACACAATATTCCAGGTGAGGCCTCACCAAGGCCCTGTACAACTGCAGTAAAACCTCCCTGCTCCTATACTCAAATCCCCTAGCTATGAAGGCCAACAAAGCATTTGCCTTCTTCACTGCCTGCTGTACCTGTATGCAAACTTTCAATGACTGATGTACCATGACACCCAGGTCTCATTGCAACTCCCCTTTTCGTAATCTGCCACCATTCAGATAATATTCTGTCTTCGCGTTTTTGCCCCCAAAGTGGATAGCCTCACATTTATCCACATTATACTGCATCTGCCATGCATTTGCCCACTCACCTAACCTGTCCAAGTCACCCAGCAGCCTCTTAGCATCCCCCTCACAGCTCACACCGCCACCCAGTTTAGTGTCATCTGCAAACTTGGAGATATTACACTCAATTCCTTCATCCAAATCATTAATTTGGAGTTAAATTAAAAAGTAGGACCTCAAAGGTAGTAATCTCAGGATTGTTACCAGTGCCACGTTCTAGTCAGGGTAGAAATAACAGGATAGTTAAAATGAATATGTGGCTTGAGGAATGGTGCAAAAGGGAAGGATTCAAATTCCTGGGACATTAGAACCGGTTCTGGGGGAGATGGGACCAGTACAAACTGGACGGTCTGCACCTGGGCAGGACCGGAACCAATGTCCTAGGGGGAGTGTTTGCTAGTGTTGTTGTGGAGGGGTTAAACTAATATGGCAGAGGGATGGGAACCTATGCAGGGAGACAGAGGGAAGTAGAATGGGGGCAGAAGCAAAAGATAGAAAGAAGAAAAATAAAAGTGGAGGGCAGAGAAACCCAGGAAAAAATCAAAAAGGGCCACATTACAACATAATTCTAAAAGGACAAAGAGTGTTAAAAAAACAAGCCTGAAGGCTCTGTGTCTCAATGCAAGGATCATTCATAATAAGTTGGATGAATTAACTGCACATACAGTTGTTAGCGGATATGATGTAATTGGGATTACGGAGACATGGCTCCAGGGTGGCCAAGGCTGGGAACTCAACATCCAGGGGTATTCAATATTCAGGAAGGATAGACAGAAAGGAAAAGGAGGTGGGGTGGCGTTGCTGGTTAAAGAGGAGATAAACGCAATAGTAAGGAAGGACATTATCTTGGATGATGTGGAATCTGTGTGGATAGAGCTGTGGAACACCAAAGGGCAGAAAACACTAGTGGGAGTTGTGTACAGACCACCAAACAGTAGTAGTGAGGTTGGGGACTGCATCAAACAGGAAATTAGGGATGCATGCAATAAAGGTACAGCAGTTATCATGGGTGAACTTAATCTACATATGGATTGGGCTAACCAACTGGTAGCAATACGGTGGAAGAGGATTTCCTGGAGTGTATAAGGGATGGTTTTCCAGACCAATATGTCGAGGAACCAACTAGCGAGCTGGCCATCCTAGACTGGGTGTTGTGTAATGAGAGAGAATTAATTAGCAATCTTGTTGTGCGAGGCCCCTTGGGGAAGAGTGACCATAATATGGTAGAATTCTTCATTAAGATGGAGAGTGACACAGTTAATTCAGAGACTAAGGTCCTGAACTTGGGGAAAGGTAACTTTGATGGTATGAGATGTGAATTGGCTAGGATAGACTGCTGAAAGATACTAAAAGGGTTGACGGTGGATAGGCAATGGCAGACATTTAAAGATCACATAGATGAACTTCAACAATTGTACATCCCTGTCTGGCTTAAAAATAAAATGGGGAAGGTGGTTCAACTGTGGCTAACAAGGGAAATTAGGGATAGTGTTAAATCCAAGGAAGAGGCATATAAATTGGCCAGAAAAAGCAGCAAACTTGAGGACTGGGAGAAATTTAGAATTCAGCAGAGGTGGACAAAGGGTTTAATTAGGAGGGGAAAAATAGAGTATGAGAGAAAGCTTGCAGGGAACATAAAATCTGACTGCAAAAGCTTCGATAGATATGTGAAGAGAAAAAGATTAGTGAAGACAAATGTAGGTCCCTTGCAATCAGAATCAGGTGAATTTATAATGGGGAACAAAGAAATGGCAGACCAATTGAACAAATACTTTGGTTCAGTCTTCACGAAGGAAGACACAAATAACCTTCCGGAAAAACTAGGGGACCGAGAGTCTAGCGAGAAGGAGGAACCAAAGGAAATCCTTAATAGTCACAAAATTGTGTTCGGGAAATTGATGGGATTGTAGGCCAATAAATCCACAGGGCCTGATAGTCTGCATCCCAGAGTATTTAAGGAAGTGGCCCTAGAAATAGTGGATGCATTCGTGGTCATTTTCCAACATTCTATTGACTCTGGATCAGTTCCTGTGGATTGGAGGGTAACTAATGAAACCCCACTTTTTAAAAAGGGAGGGAGAGAGAAAACAGGGAATTATAGACTGGTTAGCCTGACATCAGTATTGGGAAAAATGTTGAAATCAATTATTAAAGATGTAATAGCAGCGCATTTGGAAAGCAGTGACAGGATCGGTCCAAGTCAGCATGGATTTATGAAAGGGAAATCAAGCTTGACAAATCTTCTAGAATCTTTTGAGGATGTAACTGGTAGAGTGGACAAGGGAGAATCAGTGGATGTGGTGTATTTGGACTTTCAAAAGGCTTTTGACAAGGTCCCACACAAGAGATTAGTGTGCAAAATTAAAACACATGGTATTGGGGGTAATGTATTGATGTGGATAGAGAACTGGTTGGCAGACAGGAAGCAAAGAGTCAGAATAAGCGGGTCCTTTTCAGAATGGCAGGCAGTAACTAGTGGGGTACCGCAAGGTTCAGTGCTGGGACCCCAGCTATTTACAATATACGTTAATGATTTAGACAAAGGAATTGAATGTAATATCTCCAAGTTTGCCGATGACACTAAGCTGGGTGGCAGTGTGAGCTGTGAGGAGGATACTATAAAGCTGCAGGGTGTCTTGGGTAGGTTAGGTGAGTGGGCAAATGCATGGCAGATGCAGTATAATGTAGATAAATGTGAGGTTATCTACTTTGGTGGCAAAAACAGGAAGGCAGAATATTATCTGAATCGTGTCAGATTAGGGAAAGGGGAGGTGCAACGAGACCTGGGTGTCATGGTACATCAGTCATTGAAAGATGGCATGCAGGTACAGCAGGTGGTGAAACAGACAAATGGCATGTTGGCCGTCATAGCGAGAGGAATTGAGCATAGGAACAGGGAGGTCTTACTACAGTTGTACAGGGCCTTGGTGAGGCCACACTGCAATATTGTGTACAGTTTTGGTCTCCTAATCTGAGGAAGGACGTTCTTGCTATTGAGGGAGTGCAGCGAAGGTTCACCAGACTGATTTCCGGGATGGAAGGACTGACAAATGAAGAAAGACTGGATCGACTAGACTTATATTCACTGGAATTTAGAAGAATGAGAGGGGATCTCATAGAAACATATAAAATTCTGACGGGATTGGACAGGTTAGATGCAGGAAGAATGTTCCTGATGTTGGGGAAGTCCAGAACCAGGGGTCACAGTCTAAGGATAAGGGGTAAGCCATTTAGGACTGAGATGAGGTGAAACTTCTTCACTCAAAGAATTGTGAACCTGTGGACTTCTCTACCACATAAAGTTGTTGAGGCCAGTTCGTTAGCTATATTCCAAAGGGAGTTAGATGTGGCCCTTACGGCTAAAGTGATCAAGGGGTATGGAGAGAAAGCAGGAAAGAGGTACGGAAGTTGCATGATCAGCCATGATCATATTGAATGGTTGTGCAGGCTGGAAGGGCCGAATGGCCTACTCCTGCACCTATTTGCTATGTTTCTATGTTTCTATCTTGACACAGCTTTTAGTTCCTCTGCAGAATCTATAGTCCTGTGCAATCCATGACTAATGTTACCAATCAGACAGGAATAATACTAACTGACCACTCAGCCTGTCCACCAAAGGGATGTTAATTCTTTCTTTCAGTACACTCTCTTTATAATATTTCACTGATAAAAATGTACGTGGTTGTGATTTGTGCACAATCTTTTAATGTTAGTCTTTTCATGCTCATTGACTAAGAGACATAAAGCAGAGAGTCGTGGTGAATGATTGCTTTTCAGACTGGAGGGGAAAGTGCAGTGATGTGCCGCAGGGGTCGGTATTCGGACCACTGCTCTTGTGATATATATTAATGACCTGGACTTGGGTTGATGTCAAAAAACTTGGAAGTGTCATTTCAGGGCTGTGAGGAATAAAGCAGGGGAGTGGGACTATTTGGACAGCACTTTCAAAAAGTCGGTACATATGCAATGGACCGAATGGACTTCTGTGCTGTTTAGAATCTATTATATACCAGGAATGTAGGCCGGGGGGAGCGGGGGATGGGGGGGAGTGCGGGGGGGGGGGGGGGTAAATACTCCCGAAATGTCAACATTTTAAATCTTGGACCACTCCTCCTTTTGAAAGAATGTGCCTTGCAGTGAATCTTACCTAAATTATTGATGGACAAGCAGCACATGCTTGGTCTTCATGCTTTAGAGTTTTGGGGGTTATTTTAACCTAACGTGAGGGGTGGGAAATCGGTGGATTCAAGTCGACCACCTGTTTAACACTCTGCCCAATTTTACTCTTCACTGTCTTCAATGGCGGGTAAAGTCAGGCTGTAAGGCAGCTGGAGGACCCTAACCTGTCCATGTCCGCCCTGCAGGTTAGCTTCAAATGACCTCCTTTGTCCGACAGAACAGTTTTATTTTCTTTTCATTTCCTTTATTCAATGGTCGGATTAATCGAATTATTCATGTACAATGCAATAGTCTATTTGTATCTTGTGGTGAAATTCCTATTTGAAAAATAGACCATTTTGAAGCAGTTTGATTTGGTCTGGCAAACGCATAACCAAACACCAACCCCCAAAATAATCCTCTACTGACATTCATTGAAAATTGAAACTTCATTCCTCCGTGATGGAAGCTTCAAGTCGTCTTCCTTGGGTTTTTCCACCAGGATACATTGTCTGGGCGTGTATTCACTGGAGTTTAGAAGAATGAGAGGGGGTCCCATAGAAACATATAAAATTCTGACGGGATTGGACAGGATAGAGGCAGGAAGAATGTTCCCGATGCTGGGGAAGTCCAGAACCAGGGGTCACAGTCTAAGGATAAGGGGTGTAAGAGGAAAATTTGGCATTAGGGGTACCAGCGGGACAAGGGTTAAAGTGCTGGTTCCTGCACCGACCCATAAGGAGGTAAAAGGCCTCTCTTCGGCCTTGTACCAAGGCTCCAGAAGTTATCAATTCAATAATATTCCAACAGGATACGATGTGAGAACCTAAACAGACATTGATAAGACCTTGCGAAGAGGCTCGAGGCGGACTCACGGGCACCAAGGAGAATCAACAAATTCTGACCTAATGAAGTCATTCTAGTCACGGCCTAAGGTGGTCACGAGGGTCTTGGCCTGTCAATCCAAAGTAGCACTAATAAGGTAATCCAATTAGAGAAGTAGCACTGATAAGATAGTTCAATTAGAAATCTAGGGAGGTCTTGTCCGGGAACAGAGGGGTTTTGAAATGTATAAAAGTTGTATGATTGGGCTGTTCGGAAAGCATCTCCACTCGCAGACGGCTGTGATGAGGGATGTTCCCGGACGTTCGTAATAAAGATCGTTATACTTTGCCATCCGTCTCTGTCTGCTAACTTCGAGAATTGCTACATGGGCTGGGGCGAGCGTCGACCCTCTATATCAGTGGGCCCGCTCATGGGAAAAGAAGCTTTCCCTCTCTCCCATCAACAAGGGGTAAGCCATTTAGGACCAAGATGAGGAGAAACTTCTTCACTCAGAGAGTTGTTAACCTGTGGAATTCTCTACCGCAGAAAGATGTTGAGGCCAATTCGTTAGATATATTCAAAAGGGAGTTAGATATGGCCCTTACGGCTAAAGGGATCAAGGGATATGGAGAGAAAGCAGGAAAGAGGTACTGAGGTTGAATGATCAGCCATAATCTTATTGAATGGTGGTGCAGGCTCGAAGGGCCGAATGGCTTACTCCAGCACCTAATTTCTATGTTTCTATGTTTCTATGTTTCTAACATGTCTTACCCATTTTGTGTTTTAAAAGTTAGCCCTTGCATTAAAAAGTTTAATTTTTGGTTTCACTACAAACTGTTTCTTCTTGCATTCCCAAATTGGTTTCTAAAAAAATGACATGTCAACCCCAAGTATGTATTTTTTCCAATATTTCTTGAAACCAATGCTCGGAATCTGCTGGCATTCCCATCATTTTCATCAAGGCTCGCAAAAAACCAGGACCAGCTGTTGTACAAACACTTTAGGGGCCCAGTATGCTGGTTCGCCAGCAGTAATACACACACTGGCTCCACCCTGACAGCTTTCTCGTTTCCATCCTGCTTGTTTTTCAAAGAAAGAGCTTTAGAAAATCTGTGCTTCAGGCCTTGGTACCATACCCTTCACTTTAGGCCTGAGCTTTTACCCATGAGACTCATCTCTGCCACTGTTCTGTATTAATTTGAATGATTTTAAGTAAAAACATGGGCACAGTCTGGAGTGTCAGCCTTGACTAAGTTGTAGAACTCTCACTTCTGATCAGAAAGTCGTGGGTTCAAGTCTCACTCCAGAGACTTGAGCACAAAAAGCTAGGCCTACACTCCAGTGCAGTACTGAGGAAGTGCTTCACTGTCGGAGGTGCCGTCTTTCTTATTGCCGACAATAATTTTCAAATTTCTACATGCATTGAAAGTGCAAGGAAATTCCATCCCATAATCTAGGATGGCACATTGGTGCAGTACTGTTCGAAGTGTTATCTTTTTGATGAGGTGTTAAACCGAGGCCCTGTCTGCCTTAAAAGAAGGGGCTGCCCATTTAAAACTGAGATGAGGAGGAATTTCTTCTCTCAGAGGGTTGTAAATCTCTGGAATTTGCTGCCTCAGTGAGCTGTGGAAGCTGGGTCATTGAATAAATTTAAGACAGAGATAGACAGTTTCTTACCCGATAAGAGAATAAGGGGTTATGGGGAGCAGGCAGGGAAGTAGACCTGAGTCCATGATCAAATCAGCCATGATCGTATTAAATGGCGGAGCAGGCTTGAGGGGCCATATAGCCTACTTCTGCTCCTATTTCTTATATTCTTATGTTCTTATGCCTTATCAGGTAGAAGTAAAAGATCCCATGGCATTATTTGATGAAGAGCAGGGAGTTCGCATGGGCCCGAAATTCAGTAACGCCATCTTTTTGTGGCCATTAGCGCCAACATTTTTTTGAGGCTGGGCTACCCCTTATTCAGCTCCAAAAGTGAACAAATGGGTTCTAGCGCGAATGAACACTTCCAAAGTGGATTTTTCAGCGGCGTGGCTGTCTTAATTTGAGCGTTATCACTACTGAGAAATTCAGCATGCTGGTAACGGTTTCCAATGAGCCAGCTGCTCCCTGACCTTTTAAAAGGCCAAGGTATGCAGCAAGGTCCTTAGGGGTGAAGGAGGTTGGACTGATGGTGGTGTAAGAGGTGCAAGGAGAGCCAACAGGTTCACTGATATGGAGCTGGAGACACTAATGGACAGTGTGGAAGACAGAAGAAGAATACTGTTTCCTAATGTGGGGAGACCGCCAGTACACAATGCATGGAGGGAGATTGCAGGGGAGGTGTCAGGCATCTCCATATATGTGAGGACGCACCCTCCCAGGAGGGTGCTGGCCAGTCTGCACCTGGCCCTTCCAGGGTGGTAATGGGTCGTGCCTCCTAGCTCTGGGGCAATGGGGATCCTCCTCCTCCTCCTCCTCAGGTCATACTGCTGGCTCGACCTCCAGCGGCTGGCCAGTGAAGACGGCGGGCACAATGGTCTGGCACAGAATGAACAAATCATTGCTGCTTCCTCTCTTGCCCGCTGCCTGTCTGCACGGTGCTGCCGGCGATGCCTTCTCCTGTGTGCCGCCCTGCTTCTGACCAGGTGCACCAGGTGTCGCCCTCCCAACACTCCTCCCATCCTCAGGGTGAACCCTGCCAAGCAGGTCTCTGTAGTCCACAGGCCTCCACTAAAGAGTCAGACCTGAAAGTTGTACAAAAGTGCAAACCTCTGAGCAGCGCTCAACAGGCTTAATGGACGCAAAACAATTAATAAAATTATATCAAGAGATTAATACTGCGGACCGTGGAAAATGAAATAAAAACACTAATAAATAATAAAACTATATCCAAAGATAAATACTGCGGATGCATGCTGGAAAATGAAATAAAAACAATAATACGTAATAAACTTTTTACCTACCAAAGGGCCCCAGTGGTGTTGCGTTCGAGCACCACATCAAAAACCTTGCGGGGGCACTGCTGGGAAAAGTCCTACCTAATCCTCGGTGAATTTCGCTGTGGTAGTCCTTTTCTCGTGGCCCGCACGCTGCAGAGCTCACCGCTGGAAACCCTCCTTTTCTGCGGCTTCACCGCGCTGTTTCTGGCGGAAGTGAACACCGCTGAAACCCTCCCCGAGCTGAATATAGCTCGGGGAGGGAAATGTACCTGATTTTTTCGATCAACCGTCCAAACTCCACGGTAGCTGTCACTTTGGGGATGGTGAATTTTGGGCCCATGGTGTCCTGGCTAGCATTCAACCCTTAACCAACGCCACTAACAACAGATACACTGCTGCATTTACCTTCCCTTCCAAAGGTAGCTGCAGTGTATTTGCTGTAAAGCTGTTTGGGATGGCTTGAAGACATGACAGGTGCTATATAAAGGCAAGTTCATTTTTTCTATAATGCAACCAGTGTTAACAACAACAACAACAACTTGTATTTATATAGCGCCTTTAACTTAGTGAAATGCCCCAAGGCGCTTAACACGAGTGTTATGTACTGTGGCCTGGTAAATCTGTTTTTGCAAATAGCAATGAAAATAAATATCTTTTTCTTCCAAAAATGAGAATATGGTAATGATATTTCATTGCCTTGAAAAAATGTTGGTTAACCAAAAGAGATTAAAAGTGAAAATAATGTTTGGCTGGCAATACATATAAAATGTTTGGTTGGGAATGAATGTTTGGCTTTGTATTATATTGATTTCTGAAGTACGTAGACAGTCCTAGGGGAAGTGTTTGCTAGTGCTGTTGGGGAGGATTTAAACTGATATGGCAGGGGGATGGGAACCAATGCAGGGAGACAGAGGGAAACAAAAAGGAGGCAAAAGCAAAAGACAGAAAGGAGATGAGGAAAAGTGGAGGGCAGAGAAACCCAAGGCAAAGAACAAAAAGGGCCACTGTACAGCAAAATTCTAAAAGGACAAAGGGTGTTAAAAGAACAAGCCTGAAGGCTTTGTGTCTTAATGCAAGGAGTATCCACAATAAAGTGGATGAGTTAACTGTGCAAATAGATGTTAACAAATATGATGTGATTGGGATTACGGAGACGTGGCTCCAGGATGATCAGGGCTGGGAACTCAACATCCAGGGGTATTCAACATTCAGGAAAGATAGAATAAAAGGAAAAGGAGGTGGGGTAGCATTGCTGGTTAAGGAGCAAATTAAGGCAATAGTTCGGAAGGACATTAGCTTGGATGATGTGGAATCTATATGGGTAGAGCTGCAGAATACCAAAGGGCAAAAAACGTTAGTGGGAGTTGTGTACAGACCTCCAAACAGTAGTAGTGATGTTGGGGAGGGCATCAAACAGGAAATTAGGGGTGCGTGCAATAAAGGTGCAGCAGTTATAATGGGTGACTTTAATATGCACATAGATTGGGTTAACCAAACTGGAAGCAATACGGTAGAGGAGGATTTCCTGGAGTGCATAAGGGATGTTTTTTTAGACCAATATGTCGAGGAACCAACTAGGGGGGAGGCCATCTTAGATTGGGTGTTGTGTAATGAGAGAGGATTAATTAGCAATCTCGTTGTGCGAGGCCCCTTGGGGAAGAGTGACCATAATATGGTGGAATTCTGCATTAGGATGGAGAATGAAACAGTTAATTCAGAGACCATGGTCCAGAACTTAAAGAAGGGTAACTTTGAAGGTATGAGGCGTGAATTGGCTAGGATAGATTGGCGAATGATACTGAAGGGGTTGACTGTGGATGGGCAATGGCAGACATTTAGAGACCGCATGGATGAACTACAACAATTGTACATTCCTGTCTGTCGTAAAAATAAAAAAGGGAAGGTGGCTCAACCGTGGCTATCAAGGGAAATCAGGGATAGCATTAAAGCCAAGGAAGTGGCATACAAATTGGCCAGAAATAGCAGCGAACCCGGGGACTGGGAGAAATTTAGAACTCAGCAGAGGAGGACAAAGGGTTTGATTGGGGCAGGGAAAATGGAGTACGAGAAGAAGCTTGCAGGGAACATTAAGACTGATTGCAAAAGTTTCTATAGATATGTAAAGAGAAAAAGGTTAGTAAAGACAAACGTAGGTCCCCTGCAGTCAGAATCAGGGGAAGTCATAACGGGGAACAAATAAATGGCGGACCAATTGAACAAGTACTTTGGTTCGGTATTCACTGAGGAGGGTCTAGTAAGGAGGAGGAACTGAGGGAAATCCTTATTAGTCGGGAAATTGTGTTGGGGAAATTGATAGGATTGAAGGCCGATAAATCCCCAGGGCCTGATGGACTGCATCCCAGAGTACTTAAGGAGGTGGCCTTGGAAATAGTGGATGCATTGACAGTCATTTTCCAACATTCCATTGACTCTGGATCAGTTCCTATGGAGTGGAGGGTAGCCAATGTAACCCCACATTTTAAAAAAGGAGGGAGAGAGAAAACAGGGAATTATAGACCGGTCAGCCTGACATCGGTAGTGGGTAAAATGATGGAATCAATTATTAAGGATGTCTAGCAGTGCATTTGGAAAGAGGTAATATGATAGGTCCAAGTCAGCATGGATTTGTGAAAGGGAAATCATGCTTGACAAATCTTCTGGAATTTTTTGAGGATGTTTCCAGTAGAGTGGACAAGGGAGAACCAGTTGATGTGGTATATTTGGACTTTCAGAAGGCTTTCGACAAGGTTCCACACAAGAGATTAATGTGCAAAGTTAAAGCACATGGGATTGGGGGTAGTGTGCTGACATGGATTGAGAACTGGTTGTCAGACAGGAAGCAAAGAGTAAGAGTAAATGGGGACTTTTCAGAATGGCAGGCAGTGACTAGTGGGGTACCGCAAGGTTCTGTGCTGGGGCCCCAGCTGTTTACACTGTACATTAATGATTTAGACGAGGGGATTAAATGTAGTATCTCCAAATTTGCGGATGACACTAAGTTGGGTGGCAGTGTGAGCTGCAAGGAGGATTCTATGAGGCTGCAGAGCGACTTGGATAGGTTAGGTGAGTGGGCAAATGCATGGCAGATGAAGTATAATGTGGATAAATGTGAGGTTATCCACTTTGGTGGTAAAAACAGAGAGACAGACTATTATCTGAATGGTGACAGATTAGGAAAAGGGGAGGTGCAAAGAGACCTGGGTGTCATGGTACATCAGTCATTGAAGGTTGGCATGCAGGTACAGCAGGCGGTTAAGAAAGCAAATGGCATGTTGGCCTTCATAGCGAGGGGATTTGAGTACAAGGGCAGGGAGGTGTTGCTACAATTGTACAGGGCCTTGGTGAGGCCACACCTGGAGTATTGTGTACAGTTTTGGTCTCCTAACCTGAGGAAGGACATTCTTGCTATTGAGGGAGTGCAGCGAAGGTTCACCAGACTGATTTCCGGGATGGCGGGACTGACCTATCAAGAAAGACTGGATCAACTGGGCTTGTATTCACTGGAGTTCAGAAGAATGAGAGGGGACCTCATAGAAACGTTTAAAATTCTGACGGGGTTAGACAGGTTAGATGCAGGAAGAATGTTCCCAATGTTGGGGAAGTCCAGAACCAGGGGACACAGTCTAAGGATAAGGGGGAAGCCATTTAGGACCGAGATGAGGAGGAATTTCTTCACCCAGAGAGTGGTGAACCTGTGGAATTCTCTACCACAGAAAGTTGTTGAGGCCAATTCACTAAATATATTCAAAAAGGAGTTAGATGAAGTCCTTACTACTAGGGGAATCAAGGGGTATGGTGAGAAAGCAGGAATGGGGTACTGAAGTTGCATGTTCAGCCATGAACTCATTGAATGGCGGTGCAGGCTAGAAGGGCCGAATGGCCTACTCCTGCACCTATTTTCTATGTTTCTATGTCTATGTTTCTATGTATAAATGAATGGCTGATTATGCTTGCCATAACTGTATCTTTGCAATGTAACAGTGCATAACATACACTTTTGACGATTATCTTCGAAGTACAAACAACTGGTGTCCTTTTATCTAGATATGAGTATGGATATGATTAGGGAAAATAGTCCATTGAAGAAATCCTAACCTTCTGAGGCAAAATTGCCTTCATCTGTGCCTCCCGTTAGGGCCACCTAATAGGACACAAATCAGTTTTCGCCCGGGCGACCACTCCCAGCAAAATTGGCCTCAGGTTTTTTGGAGGTGCTACCAGGTACCACCCTGCTCCTGCCGGTAGCACCCCACTTGGGTGCGCCCGACGATGAAAATGTCATCACCGTGTGCACCACCTCGTTACGATCAGCCATGATCTTATTGAATGGCGGACCAGTCTTGAGGGGCTAAATGGCCTACTCCTGCTCCTATTTCTTATGTTCCAATGTTTACTGCCCCCCCCCCCCCACTAAATTTGGCCTCTTCCCCTCAGGTACCACCTGGCGTTGACAACGACAGCTTCAGCTGTGGAGTTGCAGGAGGCAGGTGGCTGGAGAAGGGCTATTTAGAGGCGCCATCTTGTTGAAAAGTTTTCTGTCGGCCATTATTATTTCCAGCTTGCTGACAGATAGGCAGAGTGCCTGTTGCAAGGATTGTAGTGCTTTTTACCTCAAGAACTGTTCTGGGTTTTAAGCATTGCTTTGTTTAATTCGGGGCAGATTTGACTCTGCAACATTTATCTCATTTAATGGAAGCTGTGTTGGCATTCGACCTCCTGCTGCGACATTACCGTCGGAGGTTACTTAGGCGAGAGAAAGGCAGAGAGAAAGGCACAGGGAGAGAGAGAGAGGAAGAAAGATCGGTACAAGGACGGCAAGATGTGGCCAAAGAGAGAAGGTGCAACAGGGCTGACAACAGGATACCTTACCCTCCCAGAGTATTCCGACAGCGATTCTCCTCGATCAATTTCACAGAGGAGCAGTGTGTTCGAAGACTGTGCTTCAGCAAAGATGTTATCACAGAGCTCTGCCACCTCCTGCAACCAGACCTCGAGCTTCAGACCAGGGTGAGGACGGCTCTCTCAGTGGCAGTCAAGGTAATGATCGCGCTCAATTTCTACACCAATGGATCCTTCCAGTGTGCAACGGGAGACATCGCCAACATCTCCCAGTTTGGTGTCCATTGTTCCATATGCCAGGTCACAGATGCTTACAGAAGGAGGAGGGACCACATTTCCATCCCCATGAGCAGAGAGAAGCAGCACGAGCAGCATGTGGCTTTGTCAGGATAGCGGGCTTCTCCATGGTGCAGGGCGCCACTGACTGCACCCATGTAGGTTTGAGGGCACCGCATCACAATCCTGACATCTTCTGTGACCACAAAGGCTGCCACTCATTGAATGTGCAGTTGGTATGCGACCAGACAAGCCGCAACCTCACCGTCAATGCCTGCTGGAAACAGCCACGTGCCTTCATCCTGAGCCAGACTGATGTGACAGCTCTCTTCCAGCCACCACAACAAACCTGCTGCTGGCTGATCAGAGACAAGGGCTACCCACTCTCCACCTGGCACATGATTCCCCTCCATAACCCCACCACTCCTGTCCAGCACTCGTACAATGAGAGCCATGCCACCACCAGGAACATCATTGAGCAGACCATTGGAGTGCTCAAGCAATGGTTCTGCTGCCTTGACTGCTCAGGAGGAGGACCTGAACATGTGTGCCTATTGGTCATCATCTGCTGCATGCTGCACAGCCATCATGCAGGCACAGCCATTGCCACCAGGCATAGCCTGAGACCAGGAGGAGGACCAGGAGGAGCAGGAGGAGGAGCAACAGCAGGAGGAGCAGGAGGAGGGGCAACAGCAGGAGGACGAAGAGGAGCAGGAGCAGCAACAGTCGCAACATGGGAGACAGCGACACCATCACGATCCTGCAAGGAAGGTCCGCGACCATCTCATCAGAGCTCATTTCCATTAATTTTTTTCCCATTTCTCGGTTCCTCTGGACGTCCGTATCATTACATCAATTTTCCCTTCCATACCAAAGCCCCAAGACTGAAAGAAGAGACAACAACAAACATTAAACATTCCAATCAACATCCCTATGGCTGCAGCATGGCTGTTGGAAGGCTGCTGTGTGTCAGGGCCAGAGACTACAGATGGTCTTGCAGGATGCCCTCGACCAACTCTGGGCCTGGCAGGCTCAGCTGTAGACTGCACCACCTCAGGCTGGGTGGCGGCAGTCTGGGCTGGCTGGGTGACAGCGAGAAGTGCAATGGCGGAGTGGCAGTGGTGGGATCAGGATTGCTGTCCTCCTGAGAAAGGACAGCAGGTTCCTGCTCCACTGACCCACTTCCACTCCCTGCTGCAGGACAGATTGCTGCGCTGCTGCGACACCGTGAGATCCCCGGTTGACTGTGATGGACCCAACAGCGGTGGCAGCAGTCAGAGAATGCGTGGCATGCATCTCAGACTCCATGACAGCATCAAGATGTTGTTTGACATGCATCTGAGACAGCATGAGAGCAGTCTGAGCTTTCATGCGAGCAACCATTGACTCCATTACTGCACTAAGATGTTGCAAGATGTGAAATGAGGATGTGACTGAGTAGGGACAGATGCTTGCCTGTTGGGTTAAGTGCTGGTTTGCAGAGTGTGCACAGACAGAGGCTCAGAGACTGGTATATAAGAGTTGTGCAAACATGTACTTACCTTGACCACCCGACTGAGGTCGTTGAATTTCTCCTGGTTTCTGTTGGGCTTCTGTTGACCACAGTGCTGGCCGACACCTCCGCGGTCACCTCTGCCCACATGGCCCTAAAAACCTGCGGCATTGGCCTTCTCCCAGATGGAGGGTACAGTGCATTCCTCCTTCTCTCCACTGCTCCCACAAATGTCTCCAATGCCAGTTCATTGAACCGAGTGGCCCTTCTAAAAGGATTTGGAGCTGCCATCGCAGAACTCCCTTCCAGCTCTCAGTGTAGTCCAGCAATGATGAAAATGACCAGATGCTGACTGAAACAACATCCCCTTTAAGAACTGGAATGAGCAGGAGGCTGATGATTGCTGAATGAAAGCCACCTGAAATTGGGTACAGCCCCGGTAATAGTGCTGCAGCAGCACCTCACTGAGGCCATTGGAGCCTCAGATACCGCCTCCCTTCATTGCCAAGGCGAAAATGCCCAATTTTTGCACAATTCTGCAGCCCATCTCACTGGGCGCTAGCTGTTCAAAAAGTTAAAACTTAGCACCCCATTACCAAATTTCGCCCTCTCTGGGTTTTATACATAAATATATATATAAATTTTCCAGCGATCAAAATCATTAGGCATATAATCCAGCCTGACATGTCAGTGCAATACTGAGAGAGTGCTGTTTTGCCGGAGATGCTGATTCTTCGGATGATAAATAATCGCAAAGATTCCATGACACCTTTTGGAGAAGAGCAGGAGAAATTTGCATTGACATAGTGCTACATCTTCAGGATGTCCCAAAGTGCTTCAGCATAAATTAATTTTGAAGTGCACTCACCATTGTTATTAAGACAAGGGACTTGTCCTAATGTCCTGGCCAACATTCTCTTCTCAAAGCAATACTAACAAAATACAGATTAACTGGTCATTGGTCTGATTACACGATGTATATAAATGCAAATATTTATTTTGTTTCCAAATTAGTAAACCCACTCAGGATTGCTACCAGTGCCACGAGCTAGTCAGAGTAGGAATCGCAGGATAGCTCAGATGAATACGTGGCTTGAGCAGTGGTGCAGCAGGGAGGGATTCAAATTCCTGGGGCATTGGAACCGGGTCTGGGGCAGGTGGGACCAGTACAAACCGGACGGTCTGCACCTAGGCAGGACCGGAACCAATGTCCCAGGGGTAGTGTTTGCCAGTGTTGTTGGGGAGGAGTTAAAATAATATGGCAAGGGGATGGGAACCAATGCAGGGAGACAGAGGGAAACAAAATGGAGACAGAAGCAAAAGACAGAAAGGAGATGAGTAAAAGTGGAGGGCAGAGAAACCCAAGGCAAAAAACAAAAAAGGGCCACTGTACAGCAAAATTCTAAAGGTTCAAAGTGTAATAAAAAGGCAAGCCTGAAAGCTCTGTGCCTCAATGCGAGGAGCATTCGGAACCCAGGAGAGCGCTCTGAGCTAGTTAGAGTGGGTGAGAGCTCAGATGAACAGAACTCCAAGAAAGAATGCAAAAGGCAGGAGGCAAAGAGCAGAGTATCACTGGGGTAAGTGTAAACCACAAGTGATAGGAAGGGACAATATGTATGAATATAAAGGGGCTGCACGAGGGGCCAAAACTAAAAATCATGGTTTAAAAACTAGTATTAAAACACTCTACCTAAACGCACGCAGCATTCGAAATAAAGTAAATGAGTTGACGGCACAAATCATTACAAATGGGTATGATTTGGTGGCCATTACAGAAACGTGGTTGCAGGGTGGCCAAGACTGGAAATTAAACATACAGGGGTATCTGACAATTCGGAAAGATAGACAAGAAGGGAAAGGAGGTGGGGTAGCTCTGTTAATAAAGGATGATATCAGGGCAGTTGTGAGAGATGATATTGGCTCTAATGAACAAAATGTTGAATCATTGTGGGTGGAGATTAGAGATAGTAAGGGGAAAAAGTCACTGGTGGGCGTAGTTTATAGGCCCCCAAATAATAACTTCCCGGTGGGGCGGACAATAATCAAGGGAATAATGGAGGCATGTGAAAAAAGGAACGGCAGTAATCATGGGGGATTTTAACCTACATATCGATTGGTCAAATCAAATCGCACGGGGTAGCCTTGAGGAGGAATTCATAGAATGCATACGGGATTGTTTCTTAGAACAATATGTTACAGAACCTACAAGGGAGCAAGCTATCTTAGATCTGGTCCTGTGTAATGAGACAGGAATAATAAACGATCTCCTCGTAAAAGATCCTCTCGGAATGAGTGATCACAGTATGGTTGAATTTGTAATACAGATTGAGGGTGAGGAAATAGTGTCTCAAACGAGCGTACTATGCTTAAACAAAGGGGACTACAGTGGGATGAGGGCAGAGTTGGCTAAAGTAGACTGGGAACACAAACTAAACGGTGGCACAATTTAGGAACAGTGGAGGAATTTTAAGGAGCTCTTTCATAGTGCTCAACAAAAATATATTCCAGTGAAAAAGAAGGGCGGTAAGAGAAGGGATAACCAGCCGTGGATAACCAAGGAAATAAAGGAGTGTATCAAATTAAAAACCAATGCGTATAAGGTGACCAAGGTTAGTGGGAAACTAGAAGATTGGGTAAATTTTAAACGACAGCAAAGAATGACTAAGAAAGCAATAAAGAAAAGAAAGATAGATTACAAAAGTAAACTTGCGCAAAACATAAAAACAGATAGTAAAAGCTTTTACCGATATATAAAACGGAAAAGAGTGACTAAAGTAAATGTTGGTCCCTTAGAAGATGAGAAGGGGGATTTAATAATGAGAAATGTGGAAATGGCTGAGACCTTAAACAATTATTTTGCTTTGGTCTTCACAGTGGAAGACACAAAAACCATGCCAAAAATTGCTGGTCATGGGAATGTGGGAAGGGAGGACCTTGAGATAATCACAATCACTGGGGGGGTAGTGCTGGACAGGCTAATGGGATTCAAGGTAGACAGGTTCCCTGGTCCTAATGAAATACATCCCAGGGTATTACATAGAAACATAGAAACATAGAAAATAGGTGCAGGAGTAGGCCATTCGGCCCTTCTAGCCTGCACCGCCATTCAATGAGTTCATGGCTGAACATTCAACTTCAGTACCCCATTCCTGCTTTCTCGCCATACCCCTTGATCCCCCTAGTAGTAAGGACCTCATCTAACTCCTTTTTGAATATATTTAGTGAATTGGCCTCAACAACTTTCTGTGGTAGAGAATTCCACAGGTTCACCACTCTCTGGGTGAAGAAGTTCCTCCGCATCTCGGTCCTAAATGGCTTACCCCTTATCCTTAGACTGTGACCTCTGGTTCTGGACTTCCCCAACATTGGGAACATTCTTCCTGCATCTAACTTGTCTAACCCCGTCAGAATTTTAAATGTTTCTATGAGGTCCCCTCTCATTCTTCTGAACTCCAGTGAATACAAGCCCAGTTGATCCAGTCTTTCTTGATAGGTCAGTCCCGCCATCCCGGGAATCAGTCTGGTGAACCTTCACTGCACTCCCTCAATAGCAAGAATGTCCTTCCTCAGGTTAGGAGACCAAAACTGTACACAAAAGAGATGGCAGAAGTTATAGCAGATGCATTCATTATAATCTACCAAAATTCTCTAGACTCTGGGGAGGTACCAGCGGATTGGAAAGCAGCTAATGTAACGCCTCTATTTAAAAAAGGAGGCAGTCAAAAGGCAGGTAACTATAGGCCGGTTAGTTTAACATCTGTAGTGGGGAAAATGCTTGAAGCTATTATTAAGGAAGAAATAGCGGGACATCTAGATAGGAATAATGCAATCAAGCAGACGCAACATGGATTCATGAAGGGGAAATCATGTTTAGCTAATTTACTGGAATTCTTTGAGGATATAACGAGTATAGTGGATAGAGGTGTACCGCTGGAGGTGGTGTATTTAGATTTCCAAAAGGCATTCGATAAGGTACCACACAAAAGGTTACTGCAGAAGATAAAGGAACGCGGAGTCAGAGGAAATATATTAGTACAGATTGAGAATTGACTGGCTAACAGAAAGCAGAGAGTCGGGATAAATGGGTCCTTTTCGGGTTGGAAATCGGTGGTTAGTGGAGTGCCACAGGGATCGGTGCTGGGACCACAACTGTTTACAATATACATAGATGACCTGGAAGAGGGGACAGAGTGTAGTGTAACAAAATTTGCAGATGACACAAAGATTAGTGGGAAAGCGGGTTGTGTAGAGGACACAGAGAAGCTGCAAAGAGATTTAGATAGGTTAAGCGAATGGGCTAAGGTTTGGCAGATGGAATACAATGTCGGAAAATGTGAGGTCATCCACCTTGGAAAAAAAAACAGTAAAAGGGAATATTATTTGAATGGGGAGAAATTGCAACATGCTGCGGTGCAGAGAGACCTGGGGGTCCTTGTGTATGAATCCCAAAAAGTTAGTTTGCAGGTGCAGCAGGTAATCAGGAAGGTGAATGGAATGTTGGCCATCATTGCGAGAGGGATGGAGTACAAAAGCAGGGAGGTCCTGCTGCAACTGTACAGGGTATTGGTGAGGCCGCACCTGGAGTACTGCATGCAGTTTTGGTCACCTTACTTAGGGAAGGATATACTAGCTTTGGAGGGGGTACAGAGATGATTCACGAGGCTGATTCCGGAGATGAGGGGGTTACCTTATGATGATAGATTGAGTAGACTGGGTCTTTACTCGTTGGAGTTCAGAAGGATGAGGGGTGATCTTATAGAAACATTTAAAATAATGAAGGGGATAGACAAGATAGAGGCAGAGAGGTTGTTTCCACTGGTCGGGGAGACTAGAACTAGGGGGCACAGCCTCAAAATACGGAGGAGCCAATTTAAAACCGAGTTGAGAAGGAATTTCTTCTCCCAGAGGGTTGTGAATCTGTGGAATTCTCTGCCCAAGGAAGCAGTTGAGGCTAGCTCATTGAATGTATTCAAGTCACAGATAGATAGATTTTTAACCAATAAGGGAATTAAGGGTTATGGGAAGCGGGCAGGTAAGTGGAACTGAGTCCACGGCCAGATCAGCCATGATCTTGTTGAATGGCGGGGGGGAGGGTCGGGGGGGGGGGTTGTCGTGGGGGAGGGTCGGGGGCCGGTCGGGGGGGAGGGTCGGGGGGGACAGTCAGAGGGGAGGGTCGGGGGGGGTTGGTGACCAACCTCGGGGAAGGTGCCTCAGTTAACACTGGCCGGTTGGGTTTCCCAGCCTTCATGTCTGTACTGCCTCTTCGAAAGAACTTTCGTGCTTGATCCCACATCCCCACCTTTTGTCTGTAACCCGGTCAGTTCCTCATCCTCAAGCACCTGTCCAACTCGCTTTTTAAAGTATTTACAGAATCACCTTCCACAACCTTTTCATGTGGAGCATTTCAGATCCCAACAACTCCTTGAGTGAAAATAATTCTCCTCAGCTCCCCTCTAGATCTTCTGCTAATGATTTTAAATCTACAACCTGTAGTTTTTGACCCACTCACCGGAGGAAACAGATTTTCTCTATCTACTCTATCAAAACCTCTCATC
Source organism: Pristiophorus japonicus (assembly GCF_044704955.1). Taxonomy (NCBI): domain Eukaryota; kingdom Metazoa; phylum Chordata; class Chondrichthyes; family Pristiophoridae; genus Pristiophorus; species Pristiophorus japonicus. Next base: position 58,169,692 of record NC_091989.1, read on the forward strand.
ATTTTGAAAACCTCTATCATGTCACCTCTTCATCTTCTCTGTTCCTGACCTATTTGCTGAGAAACCAGATGAAACCTTAATTCCCTCCTTTAACTCCTTACTGAGGAACTGTCTGGGGTTTTACCTCTCGGTGTAGGTCTAGGGATGAGTGATGACTCAGTGTCTATAAACCAAGGCCCAATGTGCCCACTCAGGTGGTCGTAAAAATACCCCACGCCATTATTCGAAGAAGGTCAGTGGAGTTCTCCCCAGTATCCAGGCCAATATTTATCCCTAAATCAACATTATCAAAACAGATTATCTGCTCATTATCTCATTACTCTTTGTGGGATCTTGCTGTGCACAAATTGGTTGCCATATTTCCAACACTACAACAGTGACTACACTTCAAAGGTACTTCACCAGCTCTAAAGTGCTTTTGGACGTCCTGCGGTCATGAAAGACGCTATATAAATGCAAGTTCTTCTTCATTGTGATTCTTTTGTTTTGTGTAATGCTATTTTTTTTCTTGATACCAATCCTCCCCAGTCCCATAATGGCGACACTGTGCCATTATTGGCTTTTTATTGTTATTCTTTCACTGACTCCCTTTATCCCTTTAGGTGTTTGAAATCAACCATTCACATATATAAGTGTTTGTTGATAGCTATCATTGATGGGACGCACAGATAGTTCCATCCACCTGTCATTATAACGGAGCCTTGACCCTTGTAAAGTGAAGAGTATTTTACTGAATCTCCAGGATTTATCGCTTCCTCCACATTTTCTTTGTGTTTTGACAGGACAGCAAGAGCTGCAGCTGTTGAAGTTTATTTGGGAAAGATTCAAAATTGCGATTTGCTGTAATTATTAAACTTTGCCAGAGCTCTGAGTTTGTCCAGCTACAGCAGTCTTTAGCAGTGACAAGGTGTAGAGTGTGAAAGCAAATGCTAACAGCTGCCCAGAGGAGAATGCTCACCACTTGAGAGCTGCACTTATTAGCTACTTGATGGAAGTAAAAAATCATAATATTGTCTTTTACAGCATAAACTTCTCTCCTAAGTGGAGCGTCGAGATTTTGCTTCCCACTCAGAACCTCCTACGCTCTCTCACAGATGTCTCTGATGCTTGAACACGTTAACTCCTCTCAGTTGACCAATTTTGCAAGATGTAAAATCAATTCGCACCCATTCATTGCTGTGTTCTTCAATAATTGTTTCATCATTTGGTGTAATGTACACATTTTAAAGGTAAAGCGCTGAAATACGAAGCCACTCACATCTGCTCACTTCACAGTGCTCTGCATAATGGAGCTGTCACCTGGTCTGCTTTTTAAAATGTTCTTCCCCCTCGTCCTCTCAAGGCACTGACTGTTGCTGGGGTATGAATGCACAGCAGCCAACAGCCTTCTCGTACCTTGACCTGGATATTGTGTGAACACGCCTGGGCAGTGAGTGTTAAGCTATTTGACCATGGAGGACACCACCGCTGAGTCCAATCCTGTCTTTATTCCACATCCACGTTTGGGATTTTCAGCAGATTTTTCATTTTCTTCATCATCATCATTAACATCGTACAGCACATTTATGTAACACTTCAAATTGATTGCTGGTTAGACTCATGAATTTGCATATCTAATGCATTTAAAATATATTACATTTTATGCAGTATTATTAATGTTCTTCAACACACTGAGGTCAAAATGTTAAGAGTTATTTTTATTTGCTCCCGGGATGTTGAGAACACTGTTGGTCCTTGAGAAGGTGGTGGTGAGCTGCCTTCTTGAATCGCTACAGTCCCTGTGGTGAAGGTACTCCCACAGTGCCATTAGGGAGGGAATTCCAGGATTTTGACCCAGTGACGATGAAGGAACAGTGATATATTTCCAAGTCAGGATGATGTGTAACTTGGAGGGGAACTTGGAGGTGATGGTGTTCCTATGCACCTGCTGCCCTTGTCCTTGTAGGCGGTGGAGGTCACGGGTTTGGGAGGTGCTGTTGAAGAAGCTGAGGTGAGTTGCTGCAGTGTATCTTGTAGATGCTACACACTGCAGCCAAGGTACGCCAGTGGTGGAGGGAGTGAATGTTTAAGGTGATGGATGGGATGTCAATCCAGCAGGCTGCTTTGTTCTGGATGGTGTTGAGCTTCTTGAGTGCTGTTGGAGCTGCACCCATCCAGGCAAGTGGAGAATATTCCATCACACTCCTGACTTGTGCCTTGTAGATGGTGGAAAGGCTTTGGGGAGTCAGGAGATGAGACACTTGCTGCAGAATACCCAGTCTCTGATCTGCTCTTGTTGTCATTGTATTTATGTGGATGATCCAGTTAAGTTTCTGGTCAATGGTGTTGAAGGTGGGGGATTCGGCGATGGTAATACCATTGAATGTTACGGGATGGTGGTTAGACTCTCACTTGTTGGAGATAGTCATTGCCTGGCACTTGTGTGGCACGAATGTTACTTGCCATTTATCAGCCCAAGTCTGAATATCATCCAGGTCTTGCTGCATGTGGGCACGGACTGCTTCATTATCTGAGGAGTTGCGAATGGAACTGAACATTGTGCAATCATTAGAAAACATCCCTACTTCTGACCTTATAATGAAGGAAAGGTCATTGATGATTGGGCCAAGGACACTTCTCTGAGGAACTCCTGCAGCGATGTCCTGGGGCAGGGATAATTGACCTCCAACCACCACAACCATCTTCTTTTGTACTAGCTATGACTCCAGCCAGTGGAGAGTTTTCCTCCTGAAAATAGGCTCTGTGAGTAACAGCATGCAAACTGTTGATCTATTTGTTTAAGGTTTCCCTGTCTGCTATTTTATCAGGGACATGAACCCATCTAAAATTACTGCCTCCATTAAAATGGATTTCATCCAAATGAATGAACCATTTATGCATTAATATTCAGCGAGCTTAATTTCAAGGGAAATGGTGTTGCAAGGTAGAGAAAGATAAGATAAACATTTAGGCCTTGAGAGGAAGCATCAGTAATGAAGAAATGTTGTGAGCATTATCATTGATAGTGAAGGTGAAAGGAGATTTAATCGGCTTTTAAAGAATTAAGTAGGGTTTTGTTAGCGTAACATAAGAACATATAAAATAGGAGCAGGAGTAGGCAATGGTTGATCTGATCTTGGCCTCAGCTCCACTTCCCTGCCCGTTCCCCATAATCCTTGACTCCTTTACCATTCAAAAATCTGTCCGTCTCCATGACCCAGCCTCCGCAGCTTTCTGGGTTAGAGAATTCCAAAGATTCACGACCCTCTGAGAGAAGAAATTTCTCCTCATCTCGGTTTTAAATGGGCGACCCCTTATTCTTAAAATATGCCCCCTAGTTCTAGATTCCCCTATGAGGGGAAACATCCTCTCTGCATCAACCCTGTCAAGCCCCCTCATAATCTTATATGTTTCAATAAAGCCACCTCTCAGTATTCTAAACTCTAATGATTATAGGCCCAACCTGCTCAACCTTTCTTCATAAGACAACCCCTTCATCTCCGGAATCAAACTCATGAACCTTCTCTGAACAGCCTCCAATCCAATTATATCCCTCCTTAAATAAGGAGACCAAAACTGTACGCAGTACTCCAGGTGTGGTCCCACAGTTGTAGCAAGACATCCCTACTTTTATACTCTATCCCCCTTGCAATAAGGACCAACACTTCATTTGCCTTCCTAATTACTTGCTGTACCTGCATACTAACTTGTTGTGTTTCATGTACAAGGACCTTGAGTCCCTCTGTACCACAGCATTTTGCAATCTTGCTTCAATTAAATAATAATTTCCTTTTTTTTTCCTACTGAAGTGGATAACCACACATTTTCCCACATTATACTCCATCTGCCAAAATTTTGCCCACTCACTTAACCTGTCTATATCCATTTGCAGATTGTTTATGTCCTCCTCACAACTTGCTTTCCCGAGGAATAGGGAACGACTATGTCCTGTGGTTGGGGAATCTGTGATGAGGCGTCATCAATTAAAAATTATCACTAAAAGAGTGAGGATGATTTAGGAACCATTGAAGCTTTTAAGGGGTAAGTGAATAAACATCTGAAGCAGAGGAAGATGCAGGGCTATGGGGAGAGAGCGGGGCAATCAGCAAACAGTCAGCACTGACACGATGGGCCGAATGGCCTCCTGTTTTAAAAACATCTAAGATTCTATGGTTCATAAGTGAAGTGGAGAGGAGAGAAGCTAAACTGAAATAATAGCAAGTGGAAGGAGAGGGGGCGAGAAATGAAGGATTATAAGGCAAAGCAAATCTGCTGTGAGAGCGCAAGATTGCACAGCAGACCCCTGTACATTGAACACTGCCCAGAGGCAGCAGAAGTAAGAGTCCCATTCATAGAAATCCATGTGCATCACAGTGGGAGATCACTTCATCATCTATTTCTTTGTTAAGAATAAAAGACCATCAGTCCATAAAGTGTACATTGTTTCTGTAATCCTGTTACATCCTAGTTTCTACCACATGACTGAATCTTATCTGCTGCGATAAGCCATCTGCTAATTGTTCTATGTGGGGAAGCAGAAATCGAAGGAGTTAAAATGCTTTAACAGAAAGTATCCATGTGAATGGAAATAATTTAAGATACAAACCTACCTACCCTCATTGGGGCCAGTTTTGATTTTCACCATTCCCTAGGTGGGCGATGGTAACGCACAATGAAGTTTGCCGGAGGCCCAGACCATTTAAAATAACATTGTCAATTTTCCCGTGCTGAACAAGCACCAAGAGGCAGCTTGTTGTTGTGGTGGTGGGGGCGGGGGTAAGGGGTGAAATCTGGCTGGCCCTCCGCCAAACTGAACCAAAGATGGGCCCTTAAGAAAGTGAGCTGTGAGGAGGACACAAAGAGCCTGCAAAGGAATGTAGGGCTAGAACCTCCACTTTTGTGCTTATCGCCCAAAAATGGGCATTATTTCCGGCGTGGGCGTTAAAAAAGGGTTTTCAGATCGCCGGCTTCTCACCCATTCTCAAAACACCTAGTTTCCATTTTTGAAAATGATCTCAAATGGGCGATAGCGTTACATTTTTTTGACCTTCTGCCGTAAAGTATGGCTGTTCTTAGCAACGGCATGACAATGCTCGATTCCCGTGATTCAGGAGGTCAAGGGTCATCATGACATGCGCAGAAAAGGAGACGGAGAGTGAGGGAGCTCAGAGGCACTGAAAGCGTGTGTGGCTGTGGTGTGTGCTTGTTTGACTGTTGTGGGAGGAACGATGGAGATTCACCAGCAGCAAAAAGCCTACTACGCACCAAGAACATAGTTGCCACCGAGTTTTTGTCCAACAAATAAGATATAAAATGGAAGGGATGGAGGAGGCCCTGGAGCTGGTAGCCAGGAACACTGGTGGCAGAGGGCTCCCAGTGGTCCTGGAGCGCCGCACTGCACCCCTAGGTGATGCACCCCCATTGCCAACCACACATGAGAGTCAGCAGCAACATCTTGCTTCTGGCTCTGATCACGTTCCCACTTCGGGACCGTGCTCTCCTGTATCCGTCCAAGCAGCGTTTTGGCCGTCACCGCCCCCCCCCCCGCCCCCACCGCAATGAAGCATCGCCTGAGGACCTCCACGGCCAGGCGGCTTGGAGTCAGGAGGGTAAGGGTAAGGGGTAGAGGTGGGGAGAAGTGGGGGTGGGGTGGGGGGGAGGGTTCGTTTGTACAGAAATACTGATGATTTCAGACTAATGTTCGGTTTAAATGTTTTTTATTTAACAAAACCTTGTAGCACATTGGCTCAGATAATTGCACCATTACACGCTGGTGATTCCTTAACATCAAAGGGTATAATCATACTTAACTTCAATCAACTTAAACTTTAACTGTCACCAAGGTGATGCCCATCATTGATGTATGACCTGCACACCCAGCAGTGTGTCAGGCTTGTAAATAACACCAACATTCTTTCAGGCAAAGCGATCATTGATGAGCTCCTGACGTAAGGCTCTTGCAGCTATCATGCCACCATGGGCCCTTTCATGCGGTCTACAGGGAGATGGAGGCATGGCCTGATTGTCTGGGCCGATGTCAGCGTCCGCTTCCTCATCCTCCTCTTCCTCTCTTTGGTGAGGTGGACTGTCAGACTCATCAGGCAATTCTTGTCCCCTCTTAATAGCCAAGTTGTGTAGCATGGAGCACACCACCATGAATTGAGCTACCTGCTCAGGGTGATATTGGAGTTCGCCTCCTGAGTGGTCCAGGCATCTAAAGTGCTGCTTCAGCACTCCAGTGGTTTTCTCCACAATATTGCGAGTTGCTCTGTGGCTCTCGTTGTATCGCCTCTCGGCCTCGGTGTGGGTGTCATGCAGGGGGGGTCATCAGCCAGGTAGCGAGGCCATATCCTTTGTCCCCAAGCATCCAGCATTGACCTTGTGGCTCATTGTTAAACAAGTCAGATACAGTGCTCTCACGCAGGATGTGTGCATCATGGATGCTGTCGGGCATAAATTGAACATTTTCTGCCAGTATAATTTGCTGGTGGTCGACAACCAGTTGGACATTCAGGGAGTGGAATCCCTTGCAGTTCCTGAAAACCTCAGCATCCTGAAAAAGTGCCTGCATCACGATGTGCGTACAGTCTATTGCTCCCTGTACCTTGGGGAAGTTTGCAATTCTGGAGAATCCTAGAGCCCTCTCACTCTGTGCCTCCCTGGTCATAGGGAAGCTGGTCAAGTCCCTCCTGCATGCAGGGCTTCAGTGACCTGTCTAATGCAGCAATGAGTGGCATGCTGAGAAAGTCCGCAAATGTTGCCAGCTGTGGCCTGAAAATAACCCGAGGTGTAGAACAATAGTGCCACGGTGATTTTGACCTCGACGGACTGTGCAGTACTGATGGTGCTGGCAGGCTGCAGATCTGCCCCTACCAGCTGGCATACCTCAGTGATAACCTCTTTGTGGAAGCGCAGTCTCCGAAGGCAGGTGGTGTCGGGCAAGTCAAGGTAAGAATGCTTCTCCTCGTACTTGCGGGGGGTGTAATGTCTGGTCCTACTCATCTGTCTGTCACTTTGTACATTAGGCAGATAATGCAGTGGAGCGTTCCTTCGGCGATGTCGAGTCTACTGCATGTTTTTGGTCACCAAGAGAGGGTGAGAAAGGATAGGCCCCATTGCAGTAGCTCTCTGTTTTCCACCGATTGCTCACAAACAAGGAATGAACCAACAAGCACACCTCTTCAATTCCAATTGGTCACAGTGTGGTCAAGATGTTTTTAGAGATGTTCACATCAACTTCAACGACCTGCAGAGTACATCCGAACTCCGTCGAGGTTGAAGCACGGCAGTCTTTTAAATGACACGACATGTGATCTACAACATGGCGTCCATAACGCTGTGATTCGTCCCGGTTAGTTCCACTTTTTCTGGGCGGTTTCTTGGGCGAGCGATATTGTGGGCGGTATGTGTGCGAGTTGGCGAAATTGACGATGGGCGATCTCCATGGCCGCTAGTTTGGGTAAATATGCTCTTTATAACAAAAAACAGTGGGCGGGTGTTAATATTGAATCTCGGCATTAATACCGAGCGGAAAGTAACGCTGGGCGATATTAAGGGTGTTGAATTCACCTATTCTGATGATTCCGCCCCAAAAAAGTGGGCGGGCGGTAATATTTTTTCGCAGCGATAAGTTTCCGAAAAATGCCCGTCAGTTTCCACTTTGTGCCAAATTGGGCGTTATACGTCATTTCAGCGGCAAAATGGGCGTTAAGTGAGCGTTAAGCATGCAGAAAAAGTGGAGGTTCTAGTCCATAGGCAGGTTAAGTGAGTGGGCAATAAGGTGGCAGATGGAGTATAATGTGGGGAAATGTGAGGTTATTCACTTTGGTAGGAAGAATAGAGAAACAGAATATTTTTTAAATGGTGGGAAACTATTAAATGTTGGTGTTCAGGGGGATTTAGGTGTCTTCGTACAGGAAACACAGAGGGCTACAAATTGCTCTTTGCCCCGATTGGGGGCGAGAACCTTCTGGGGCCGAGACTTCCTGCATCCAGCCCGGAAGTTGCGTCCCCGACGCGGAATTAGGCTGTGTGCCCCTCGAAGGAAGTGGAACGCTATCCCTGCCACTCTGCTTCCTTTGATGGATGCTGCTCAGGCGATAGCGAAGTGCTGAGTCTGCTTTTCTATTCTTCCTACCAAAGTGAACCACCTCACATTTCCTCACATTATACTCCACTTTATTGCCCACTCATTTAACCTGTCTATATCCCTTTGCAAGCTCTTTGTGTCATTCCCTTCCTTTAAAGGGGAGGGCTGCTGTGTACTCTGCAGGCCCTTAGGTGGCTGCCACTGGGCCATCAAGGATGCAATCGACCCGCCCGATTTGGGTGGCCCGATCGACATGAGTGCTGCCATTGTTGGGCCGACCCAAGGGTCAGCCGACAAATAACGATGGTGGCTTGGGGCGCTAAAGGACTCTCCTTTAATGGGCACCCTGGCAGCAGATGTCAGCCAACTTCACGACCTGCAAAGCTGGCGTTGACATCCGCCCATGTCAGCCTCGCAGCCTGCAAAGCAACTTTTCCCATGGGGCTTTAAGGGGATGGCGCGAGGTTGTGACGGCATCGCCAGTTGTGCGCCAGTCCGGTGCGCTAATCGAGGGGCACTGCTCTGGCGGGACAGAACTTCCTCCAAACCTCCAAGGCAATTTCCCCCCTCCCCAAGACGAAAACTCCATTGTGCCCCATTACTGCCCCCTGGAGGTGTTAGTATGCAGGTACAGCAAGCAATTCGGAAATTAAATGGCATGTTGGCCTTTATTGCAAGGGGGTTGGAGTACAAAAGTAAGGAAGTCTTGCTTCAATTATACAGGACGATGCAATGAAGGTTCACTAGATTGATCCCTGGGGTGAGAGGGCTGTCTTATGATGAGAGATTGTGTAGATTGGGTCTATACTCTCTGGAGTTTACAAGAATGAGAGGTGATCTCATTGAAACATAGGCTTTTCTGTTTTTGGGACGAAAACGGAGGCGGGGTGGGAAATTTACCGGCCGGGAATAGGTTGTGCTCTATTAAGGAATTTTCACAATCTGGGCTCTGCGCCAGGGTGCGCAGCCCGAAGGGAGGCATTGTACAGCTTTCGAGGCACAAAAATGGAAAACTCACGAACTAACGTGCGTTCCGAGAGAAGCCTTGGGTGGGGAATAAAATACCTTAATGAAAAACACAAAAACATTCCCAAAACATTGCTCACATTACTACAACACAAATCGTTAAAAAAAATTAAGAGAACAAACACTCGCACTTACCTTGACAGCACTTTACCGTCCTCATCGCGAGGCGCGATCCAGGCGTACGGGTCAGGTTTGAGTCAAAGCTCGAACGGTGTCGCAACGAGAGGCGTTGCACACCTGGTGCAGCTCTTCCCGGTGGTGCTGCGAAGCGTCGCTGCAAAAACAGGCCGGAAGATTGCAAAAGGGCACGGGAGATCTGAACACCGCCTTCCACACCGCTCCGGGGCGAAACTCGGAGAGTAAGACTCTGGAAAATCCAGCTCATAAGATTCTGAGTGGGATTGACAGGGGGGATGCTGAGAGGTTGGTTCCCCTGGCTGGAGAGTCTGGAATTAGGGGGCATAATCGCAGGATAAGGGGTTGGCATTTCATCATTCAGAAGGTTGTGAATCTTTGAGGGCTGTGGATGCTGAATCGAGGCTGTGATAGATAGATTTTTGGACTCTAGGGGAATAAAGGGATATGGAGATCGGGCGAGAAAGTGGAGTTAAGGTTGAAGATCAACCATGATCTTATTGAATGGCAGAGCAGACTCGAAGACCCATATGGCCTACTCCTGCTTCTATTTCTTATGTTATTATGTTCCTATGTTCTTGGGAGGCGGGGTAATCTGGGGGAGGGGGGTGGTTGGCGGTTGATGGAGGGACCGGCAAGAGGCTATAAGATTTATGTAGGCTCAGGAGCCCTGGAAAAAAGTATTTGGGGATGATTTTGGAGAGTGGCCTGCAGTGGTCACTTCACAGACCACTGGCCTGGCTGCTCAATGCTCCGTCCCACTGGGTGGTGCACGCACTGCCATCCTAACTCAGACCCCAATTTAAATACACGTGTTTCAGCAGGAGCATTGTTCAGGCTCGTTGGGAAACCGGTCGGCCAGTGAGCGGGAGGTGCGTATTTAAATTATTGTCTGCCTCTCACATCATTCACGCTGAAAAGTCGGGCAGTCAGCAGATGTAAATTGCCGCTATTATATTCATTCATTATAAAGCCCCTGCTTTATTCTTGGCTACTGTTATAGTATTACCGACTCCATGCTATGTGAGGAACCCACAGCAGAAGTATTCTGTAAGCTCCAATAAATGAAACATTTTTGGATGGGATTATATATTTGCTGTGCTTTTATATAGTGACTCTGTAAGCACATTTGAATACCAGCAAATACAACATTTTAAATTTAAGATAACATTCTGAAAGGCTTAAGTTCTATAGGGTATATTATGGTTAAATCTGCGACAGAGATTTAGCCACAAAATGTGCTGACAGATAAACTTTAAGGTGAACATGGTAAAAATTGCTATCGGCAATGTCATGCTTTGACCCTAACTACACTCGGAGTATGTTCCATTCCTTGCTATTTTAGCAAAGGTGTTAACTCATTTATTTTAATTGACAGGCCTCCGTTTATATAATTCTATTTTTTTCCACACTGGCACTAACGGTCAATTTGCTGTCCTTAGATGTGTCAAGTAGATGACTGATGTTTTACTCAGGAGGTCAAATATTTCCTTTCCCACTAACTAGCAACAGCAGCATTAGAGGTCTGCTCAATTCTACCAAACTGTTGCCTTCTCAAGAGAGTTGGGTGGGATTAATGGTACCATTGTGGCCATCCTAATACCTACCCCAATACTGTGGCTGAAATAAACGGAATGGAGCTTTGCTCCATCCGCGTGTATCTGTTCTTTGACTGCCGACACTGTATTACGCAGGTCAATCCCAGGTAGCAGTCACGATGCTCTCATTTTGTGCCAATAATCTGTGCTAGGGAAGCCGAGCCTAGAAGGATGGCATCTAAAGAATAAGGGCTATCCTCTTCAGCTCTGGATAACCCTTATAGCAGCCATGTACAGAGGCGGAGTGTAAAGGCCACAGCAACCATCATTATTGCTCATATCGTTGGCAAGTTGAAGCAATGCTTCAAATGTCTTCATGTTCAAGGGGCACATTACAGTAGACCCCCCAGCCTCCAGGACCTTGCTGCTTTTTTCATGCTTCATAACTTTGTTATAAAATGAGGCCCAACCATGGCAAAGGAGGTCAACCCAGATTGGCAAAGTTTAAGGCTTTGCGGACCAGTGTTGCTTATCCATCTAATACCACCTTAATCTTTAGAGCAGGTTTGAATTATCAAGTCTGCCACAATGAATTGATTCAGTTCCAGTCACCCATTAGCAGAATTGACTCCTTTTGGAGTTAAGTTGGCATCAAAAAGATCTTGATTACCTCCCTCCTCTCCAACCGCCCCCCACCCCCCCAGAGAACAATCAGTAGTTGATTATTAAACAATGGACAAGTGCTGTTTGAGCCCTCGCTAGGTGGACAGCATGTTCCAGACTCCCGCCTGAATAGCATGGCAAGCAGCATAACTCACCATGAAAAGTGTGAGTACATTTCCACCATGTTTCTGAGCAAAGCGTGAGCATACACCACACTCATCATACATTGGAGAAGCGGGGAAACAGGTCTTTATTGGGCCCATTTTCCGGGCATAAAAAGTGGACGAGGACCAATTTTGGGGCACAATGTGCTATGCCCGATCTGCGCCTGCGGTATTGGCATCGCCATATTTTGTTCATGGCATCTGCCTGAAAGAGGCTTTGGGGTCCTTGATTATGTAAATAAATGTAACTGAGGGGCCTTTCGCCAGTTTCAACAACAACAACTTGTATTTATATAGTGCCTTTAACGTAGTGAAATGTTCCAAGGTGCTTTACAGGAGTATTATCAAACAGAATTTGACACCAAGCCACATAATGAGATATTAGGACAGAGAGGTAGGTTTTAAGGAACATCTAAAAGGAGGAAAGAGAGGTAGAGAGGCGGAGAACATTCATTTGACTGTATGTAGATGCTGGGATCCAATGTATATATATGATGCGTGCTAAGATCTACTGTATATAGAGGATACGTGCTGGGATCCAGTGTATATAGAGGATATGTGCTGGGATTCAATGTATATAGAGGATACATGCTGGGATCCAGTGTACATAGAGGGTATGTGCTGGGATCCAGTGTATATAGATGATATGTGCTGGAATCCAGTGTATATAGAGGATATGTGCTGGGATCCAGTGTATATAGAGGATACATGCTGGGATCCAGTGTACATAGAGGGTATGTGCTGGGATCCAGTGTATATAGATGATATGTGCTGGGATCCAGTGTATATAGAGGATATGTGCTGGGATCCAGTGTATATAGAGGATACATGCTGGGATCCAGTGTACATAGAGGGTATGTGCTGGGATCCAGTGTATATAGATGATATGTGCTGGGATCCAGTGTATATAGAGGATATGTGCTGGGATCCAGTGTATATAGAGGAAAAGTGCTGGGATTCAATGTATATAGAAGATATTTGACCCAAAGGGTGCAAGAAAAGTCTAACTTACAGGGCACTCTGTGAGTTCTAGGCCATTTTTTAAAATGCTGCAGGTGAGCTGCTTGATAGTTGATATGATTGGTAATATTCTGAATCCTGCTATTAAATCTAGGTCTAGTCTTCTGCTTCTGTCCTTGCAAACTACCGCCTTACCTCCAACCTCCCTTTCCTCTCCAAAGTCCTTGAACCTCCCAAATCCATGCCAATCGTTCCCGCAACTCCATGTTTGAATCCCTCCAATCAGGTTTCTGCCCCTGCCACAGTACCAAAACAGCTCTCATCAAAGTAAAAAATTACATCATTTGTGACTGTGACAAAGGCAAACTATCCCTCCTTGTCCTTCTTGACTTGTCTGCCGCCTTTGACATGGTTGACCACTCTATCCTCTTCCAACGCCTCTCCACTGTCATCCAGCTGGACTGCACTCACCTGGTTCCATTCTTATCTAACCGTAGCGAGAGAACCTCCTGCAATGGCTTCTCTTCCCACTCCCACATCGTTACCTCTGGTGTCCGCCAAGGATCTATCCTTGGCCCCCTCCTATTTCTCATCTACATGTTGGCCCTTGGCGACATCATCCAAAAACATAGCATCAGTTTCCACATGTACGCTGATCACACCCAGCTCTACCTCACTACCATTTCTCTTGACCCCTCCAAGGTCTCTAAATTGTCAGATTGCTTGTCTGAAATCCAGTTCGAGAAGAACAGATATTTTCTCCATTAAATTTTGGGAAGACTGAAGCCATTGTTTTCAATCCCCGCCACAAACTCCATTCCCTAGCCACTGACTCCATCCCTCTCCCTAACATCTGTCTGAGGTTGAAAAACACTGTTCGCAACTTTGGTGTCATATTTGACAATGTAATGAGCTTCCAACCACATATCTGCAGCATAACTAAGACTGCCTATTTCCACCTCCGTAATATCACCAGTCTCTGTCCTTGCCTCAGCTCATTGGTGTTGAAACCCTTATCCATACCTTTGTTACCTCTAGACTTGACACTCCTCACTGGCCTCCCACATTCTACCCTACGTAAACTTGAGGTCATCCAAAACTCGACTTCCCATGTCCCAACTTGCACCAAGTCACGCTCAGCCTTCACCCCTGTGCTCGCTGACCTACATTGCTGGTTAAGTTACGCCTCAATTTCAAAATTCTCATCCTTGTTTCCAAATCCCTCCATGGCCTCGCTCCTCCCTATCTCTGTAATCTCCTCCAGACACACAACTCCCCAAGATATCTGTGCTCCTCTAATTCTGCCCTCTTGAGCATCTCTGATTATAGTTGCTCAACCATTGGTGGCCATGCCTTCTGTTGCCTAGGCCCTAAGCTCTGGAATTCCCGACCTAAACCTCTCCACCTCTCTACCTCTCTTTCCTCCTTCAAATTGCTCCTTAAAACCTGCCTCTTTGACGTGCCCTAATTTTTCCTTATGTGGCTCGGTATCAATTTTTTTTGTCTTATAATACACTTGTGAAGTGCCTTGCGACATTTTACTATGTTAAAGGCACGATATAAATACAAATTGCTGTTATCATTTTGCATATCTATTCAATCTAATTCTGCTTAACTTTTACAATTTGTTTCATTAAATGCATGACATTAACTACATTCAATGGCATTACCTTAATTGAATCCACTATCATTAACATCCTGGGAGTCACCATTAACCGGAAACTTAACTAGACCAGCCACATAAATACTGTGGTTACAAGAGCAGGTCAGAGGCAGGGTATTCTGCAGCGAGTGCCTCACCTCCTGACTCCCCAAAACCTTACCACCATCTACAAGGCTCAAATCTGGAGTGTGATGTAATACTCTCCACTTGCCTGAATGAGTGCAACTCCAACTACACTCAAGAAGCTCGACATCATCCAGGACAAAGCAGCCCACTTGATTAGCTGCCCATCCACCACCTTAAACATTCACTCCCTCCACCACCCTGTCTGCAGTGTGTACCATCTACAAGATGCACTGCAGCAACTCCAAGGCTTCTTTGACAGCACCTCCCAATCCCGTGACCTCTACCACCGAGTTGGACAAGTGCAGCAGGCACATGTGAATACCATCACCTGCATGTTTCCATCCAAGTCGCACACCGTCCTGACTTGGGAATATTGTGTTCCTAACACAGATGAGGCTGCACATAAGGAGGTTAAAGTAACAGTGACCTCAGTCTTTAATAAGACACTCCAGAGTAAGGAACAGGCCTTAGGGGCTGGTTTAAACACAGTGCTCCCAAGGGATGCTGGGATCCCTTGGGACTTCAGGGGTGAGCTCCCTGGTGGCGGAACATGGATGTGCATGCTTTACAGATGCACAACATCACACCCCCACAAAGTCAAAGTGAAAACTATTTACAAGGTGAGGTGGTCAGGAGCCTTTCTTTCTCTGGTGGACCGCCTCGGTACAAATGTCTGTTCTGGTGTGTTGGCTGTGCCCTCATTGGGCTGGCGTGTTGTTGGCCCTGCAGGGCTGCTAGGTTAGCCTGGCCTTGCTGAGCTGTTGGGCATGATGGGTTCGATTTCCTGGTCCGGCATGGTGTCGTTGATCCTTTGGGTGTGTGTTGTGGGCTCGAAAAAGATGGTGTCTGCTGTGGGTTGTTTAGGGCAGTCTGTGAACCGCAGCCTTGTTTGGTCCAGGTGCTTTCTGCAAATTTGTCTATTGTCTAGTTTGACTACAAACACCCTATTCCCTTCTTTAGCTATCACCGTGCCCGCGATTCACTTGGGACCATGTCCATAGTTTAGCACATACACAGGGTCATTCAGATCAATTTCCCATGACAAAGTGGCGCGACCATCGTTTACATTTTGTTGCTGCCGCCTGCTCTCTACCTGATCATGCAGGTTGGGGTGAACCAGCAAGAGTCTGGTTTTAAGTGTCCTTTTCATGAGTAGCTCAGCCGGAGGCACCCCAGTGAGCGAGTGGGGTCTCGTGCGTTAGCTGAGCAGTTCTCTGGACAGGCGGGTTTGGAGTGAGCCTTCTGTGACTCAAGGCTCTGTTTGATGGTTTGTACTGCCCGCTCTGCCTGCCCACTGGAGGCTGGTTTAAACGGGGCCGAAATGACAAGTTTGATCCCATTGCGGGTCATGAATTCTTTAAATTCGGCACTGGTGAAACTTGGCCCGTTGTCACTGACCAGTATGTCAGGATGGTCCTCAGGCTTTCAATGGTGGTGGTGGCGGTGCTTCCCGACATTATTTCACATTCAATCCATTTTGAAAAAGCATCCACCACCACCAGGAACATTTTACCGAGAAACGGGCCCGCATAGTCGACATGGACCCTCGACCATGGTCTGGAGGGCCAGGACCATAAACTTAGTGGTGCCTCTCTGGGTGCGTTGCTCAACTGAGCACATACAGTGCATTGCCGTACACAGGACTCTAAGTCAGAGTCGATACCGGGCCACCACACGTGGGATCTGGCTATCACTTTCATCATTACTATACCTGGCTGTGTGCTGTGGGGATCCGAGATGAACGTCTCCCTGCCCTTTTTTGGTAGCACTACGCGGTTACCCCACAACAGGCAGTCTGCCTGAATAGACAGCTCGTCCTTTCACCGCTGGAACGGCTTGATTGGCTCTTGCATTTCAATGGGGATGCTGGCCCAGCTCCCATGCAGTATACAGTTTTTTACTCAGGACAGCAGAGGATCTTGGCTGGTCCAAGTCCTAATCTGGTGATTTATCATTTTCAAACATTTCCATGACCATCAACAAGTCTGCAGGCTGCGCCATTTCCCACCCCCATGGTGGGCAATGGTAGCCGACTGAGAGCATCTGCACAGTTCTCGGTGCCTGGCCTGTGGCGGATGGTATAATTATACGCTGATAGCGCGAGTGCCCACCTTTGTATGCCGGCTGAGGCATTAGTATTTATCCCCTTGTTTTCAGCGAACAGGGATGTGAGGGGCTTGTGATCGGTTTCCAGCTCAAATATGAGGCCAAACAGGTACTGATGCATTTTCTTTACCCCAAACACACATGCTAATGTTCTCAATCATGCTGTAGGCCCTCTCGGCCTTAGACCAGCTCCTCGAGGCATAGGCGACAGGTTGCAACTTCCCCGCAATGTTAGCTTGTTGTAATAAATACGACGATGCATCACATGCTAGCACAAGTCTTTTACACGGGTTATACAATACAAGCAGCTTGTCGAAGCATAAAATGTTTCTGGCTTTCTCAAAAGCAATTACTTGTTTCTTTCCCCATACCCAGTTCTCATCTTTGCGCAATAACACATGTAGGGGCTCTAAAAGGGTGCTTAACCTCAGTTGGATGTTATCAAAATAGTTGAGGAGTCCCAGGAACGACCACAGCTCTGTGACATTCTGTGGCCTGGGCACGTTCCTGATAGCCTCTGTCTTGGCGTCTATGAGCCGAATGCTGTCCGCCGTGATCTTTCTCCCCAAAAACTCCACTTCTGTTGCCATGAAGACGCATTTCGACCTCTTCAGCCGCAGTCCTACGCGATCCAGTCGCTGGAGGACCTCCTCCAGTTTTGTAGGTGCTCGGCGGTATCCCGACTCGTGACCAATATGTCATCCTGAAAGACCACCGTGTGTGGTACCGACTTGAGTAGGATTGCCATGTTTCTCTGGAAGATTGCTGCAGCCGACCGAATTCCAAATGGGCATCTGTTGTAGATGAACAGTCCCTTGTGCGTGTTGATGCAGGTGAGGCCCTTCGAAGACTCCTCCAGCTTCTGCGTCATGTCGGCCAAAGTCAGGTCGAGCTTGGTGAACGTCTCCTCCTGCCAGCGTCGCAAATAGGTCGTCTGCCTTAGGTAGCGGGTATTGGTCCTGAAGCAAGAAACGATTAATAGTTACTTTATAATCGCCGCAAATCCTGACCGTGCCACCACTTTTGAGTACTGGAACAATCGAGCTGGCCCAATCGCTGAATTCCACTGGGGAGATGATGCCCTTGCATTGCAGCCTGTCCAGCTCGATTTCCACTCTATACCTCATCATGTGAGGTATCGCTCGCGCCTTGTGATGAATGGGACCAAGTGGATCCGCACCTTCGCCCCAGAAAAGTTTCCAATGCCTGGCTCAAAAAGGGAAGGAAATTTGTTAAGAACCTGGGTACATGAGGCCTCATCGACATGTGATAGAGCTCGGATGTCATCCCAGTTCCAGTGGATTTTGCCCAGCCAGCTCCTTCCAAGCAGTGTGGGGCCATCGCCCGGGACAATCCAGAGTGGCAGTTCATGCACCGTGCCTTCGTAGGTGACCTTGTCCATGGCGCTGCCCAGGACAGCGATAAGCTCTTTGGTGTACGTTCTCAGTTTCGTGTGGATGGGGCTCAGGGCTGGTCTGAATGCTTTGTTGCACCACAGTCTCTCAAACATCTTTTTAGTTCGATGGCTACAGGTAAGCCATTCAATTTTACGTTTAGCATTATAGGTGGACATTTCATCGAAAATGTGTGCACCCGTGTACTTGAGCATCTGCCTCCTCTCTCTGAGGCTCGAAATTGCTTTGATCCACCATGGACCGATTTTCCTCTGCCACATGGTGGTTAGCAGGTTTTGCAGAGCTTGCAGCTGGTCTGCACGCTCGTTGGAGGTGCCCCATTGTTCCACAGCTCTTGCAAACATACCCTTTGAAGTGGTATGAATAGGCTGAATGGAAGCCTCTACAATGCCAACAAGGTGTGAATTGCCTTGTATTCATCCTGAGTCTCTGAGTCATCTGGGTCACCTTAGGCCTGCTGGCAGTTGCAGACTCGTGGGTTCTGCCCTGTACATTTCTCCTCACAAACACAGTTCTAGTTAATTTATAAACATTGCTAGCACTTGTGTGCTGAGAGATTTGTTTGGTGTTATCACTGGTGGACATAAACGCCTGTGCTATCGCAATGGCCTTACTGAGGGTTGGTGTCTCTACAGTCAAAAGTTTTCGTAGGATGGTCCCGTGGCCAATGCCCAGTACAAAAAAGTCCCTGAGCATTTGCTCCAGGTAGCCACCAAACTCACATTGTCCTGCAAGTCGCCTTAGCTCGGCGACGTAGCTCGCCACTTCCTGACCTTCAGATGGTTGGCACGTGTAGAACCGATACCTTGCCATCAGCATGCTCTCCCTCTGGTTAAGATGCTCCTGAACTGGTGTACACAGCTTCTCATATGACTTATCTGTGTGGTTTAACCGGAGCCAGAAGATTCTTCATGAGGCTGTAGGTCGGTGCCCCGCAGACTGTGAGGAGGACCGCTCTCCTTTTTGCAGCGTTTCCTTCTCCGTCCAGCTCGTTGGTTACAAAGTACTGGTGTAGCCATTCAACATAGGCTTCCCAGTCCTCACCCTCCGAGAATTCCCACAGTTTGCTGCATCTTTGCGTTGGATTCATATTCTCGTCGCCAGTTATTGTGTTCCTAACACAGATGAGGCTGCACATAGGGAGGTTAAAGTAACAGTGACCTCAGTCTTTAATAAGACACTCCAGAGTGAGGAACAGGCCTTAGGGGCCGGCTTATATACAGTGCTCCCAAGGGATGCTGGGA
The DNA here is from genome assembly GCF_044704955.1 of Pristiophorus japonicus. NCBI lineage: Eukaryota > Metazoa > Chordata > Chondrichthyes > Pristiophoridae > Pristiophorus > Pristiophorus japonicus. Next base: position 58,188,800 of record NC_091989.1, read on the forward strand.
TTCCTTGGGACTTCAGGGGATGAGTTCCCTGGTGGCGGAACATGGGAGTGCATGCTTTACAGATACACAACAGGAAATATATCACCGTTCCTTCATCGTCGCTGGGTCAAAATCCTGGAACTCACTACCTAAAAGCACTGTGGGAGTACATTCACCACACCGACTGCAGCGGTTCAAGAAGGCAGCTCACCACCACTTTCTCAAGGGCAATTAGGGATGGGCAATGAATGCTGGCCTTGCCAGTGGTGCTCACATCCCTTGAATGTAGATGCATCTGGGTCATGAAAAGGGAACTTGGCTTTATCACATCTGCGCTTTCTGAAAGATCATGACAGACCATGACTACGAGCACTGTTTGGCATCTGCACACCAGTAAAAAGATAAAGGTATTTTATTGTCAACCCTTTTTTCTACTTTGTTCTTTCATTTTAAATGGATGTCACAAATTGTGTGCATTTTAGTTTTGCTTGTGACAATACTAGCACCTCTATTTGGTAAATGGTGAAATGTTAGATTAATGAACATTTACAGTATTTTCACACAAATTATATTACATTTAAGCAAGGTAAATGACACAGAGGATTACTGTAGCTGGTGATAGGATAAAGTGTCCGACCACCAACTTTTACATCCTCCCAATGCAAAGAGTGCCTCTATTGTCCATTGACAGCTGTAAATATCAGAGTAAATGTAACGACAGGTGAGGAGCTTTTGCACTACATCACAGCCAGTGATCTAAAAAAACATACAGAGCACACTGAATAAAACGCAATAACTTTCCTAATACCCTCCAGTCAAGTGATGGGACATAAGAACCCATTGAAAGCAAAGCAACTTGCTATCAGAGTGAGAAGTCCAGTATTACAGTGGACACCACAAGGCCTTTTCTATTCAACATTCTTTCAGCCACCATTCAACTGCATTTAATTTTATTTTCATTTTATAGAAATTAATCCATGCATCTGAAGTCACAGCAAGTGGTATCAGCTGGATCAACTGCAAACTGTGTGGTACATTTAGTGTGAAAGACAATTGGATAGTTTACATCGATTGGAGGGAATTGTGCTATTACAATAAATTAAACAATTCTGTTTTTTCTGCATTGTAATGAGAATTTACTTTTGTTCTTTAAATGTGTACAGCTTAAACTTACAAAATTCTAACTCTGTTGCTCGGCACAAAAAGAAAATGATTTAAAAATTCCAGATTTCCATTCTCCATAAATATCAGTGCAAAATGGTCAAGTATTTGAACCGTGCATAACTAACGGGACTTACACTGTGAGGTGCAACAGTGGCTTCCATAAAAAAGAAAATGCTTTTCACAGATGTGCCTTGTAAATTCCTGAAAATTTTGCAATCCTTTAATGTTTTATGAATCAAAAAAAGCTCTGGTCAGTCGGAAGTAACCATAGTTATTTTAACAGCAGTTTGGGTGAGGAAAATGGAACCACACACTAAGGGGAGTGGAGCCACATAATAAGGGGAGTGGGGTCACAGAGTGAGGGGAGTGGGGTCACAGACTGAGGGGCGTGGGGTCACAGAGTGAGGGGCATGAGGTCACAGAGTGAGGGGAGTGGGGTCACAGAGTGAGGGGAGTGGGGTCACAGAGTGAGGGGAGTGAGGTCACAGACTGGGGGGCGTGGGGTCACAGAGTGAGGAGAGTGGGGTCATACACTGGGGGTTGTGGGGTCACAGAGTGCGAGGCGTGGGGTCACAGAGTGAGGGGAGTGGGGTCACAGACTGGGGGACGTGGGGTCACAGAGTGAGGGGAGTGGGGTCACATACTGGGGGTTGTGGGATCACAGAGTGAGGGGCGTGGGGTCACAGAGTGAGGGGCGTGGGGTCACAGAGTGAGGGGCATGGGGTCACAGATTATGCTAATGAAGAACATGATATTTTAGAATTGAAAGATATAAGCAATTGTTTTTTGCTCTTTATAGGACAAAGGTGTAAAGTTGAATGTACCAGACTTTTATACTTGTTATTCATTAAGTAGTAATTATCACTTGCTTGGTAATTGTTTCAATGTAGGCTGAACATTGCTACTAGAGCAGCTTGCCCTCATATAGCGAATTCAATGGAATGAAATGTCTCAAAGCGCGTCACAGGGTTTAAAATAAAATAACTAAACAACAAACAGTAGTGAAGGATTGGGGGTGGTGACTGAGGGAGAGATCAAAAGGTAGGTCTTAAAAAAGCTTTTGAATGAGGGGAGTGAGATAGTAAATGAGAGGGGTTTAGAAAGAGAGAGTGTATTTCTATGTGGGTTCTCCCGATCATCAACCTTAACTTCAGCAGAAAAGCTGTGGAAATCCCGATAAACTAAAAGAAAGAAAAGAAAGACTTGCATTTATATAGCGCCTTTCACGACCACTGGACGTCTCAAAGCACTTTACAGCCACTGTCACTGTTGTAATGTGGGAAACGCGGCAGCCAACTTGCACAAGCAGCAGTATGATAATGAGCAGATTACCTGGATTTTTTTGTTATGTTGATTGTGGGATAAATATTGACCAAGACACCAGGGACAACTCCCCTGCTCATCTTCAAAATAGTGCCATGGGATCTTTTACGTCCACCTGAGAGGGCAGACAAGACCTCGGTTTAACGTCTCATCTGAAAAACTAAGGAATTTTGCCCCTCGAGTTCCAGATTGTGGGGCTGAGAAGGAGGGAAGCTCTGACACTGAAGGTAGAATCAAGGGCATACAAGGGAGGGCAGAGTCTGAAGAGCAGAGGATGCACACAGGAAGACGGGACTGAAAAAGGTCATTGAGAGCGAGTGGGATGAGGACATGGGGTATATTTTGAAATCAATGCTTTAAGGAAGAGGGAGCCAATGAAGATTAGTAACGATAGAGCTGATGAGGAAATGGAACTTAAGAACATAAGAACATAAGAAATAGGAGCAGGAGTAGCCCATTTGGCCCTTCGAGCCAGCTCCGCCATTCAATAAGATCATGGCTGATCTGATCATAGGCTCAATTCCACTTCCCTGCCCGCACCCCATAACCCTTGACTCCCTTATCATTCAAAAATCTGTCTATCTCCACGTTAAATATATTCAAAGACCCAGCATCCACAGCCCTGGGGTAGAGAATTCCAAAGATTCACAACCCTCTGAGAGAAGAAATTCCTCCTCATTTTTGTTTTAAATGGGAGACCCCTTATTCTGAAACTATGGCCCCTAGTTCTAGATTCCCCTATGAGGGGATACATCCTCTCTGCATCCAGTCTGTGAAACCCCCTCAGAATCTTGTACATTTCAATAAGATCACCTCTCATTCTTCTTAGTACGAGATAGGATGCAGAGAGCAGAGTTTTGGACCATTGTGATTTATGTTACTAACCATGATTACAAACTTCTCATTATAATGACTCTGAAATTCCGGCCTCCCCAGGTCCGTACAAAGTTTGTACGGACCTGGGAAGGCATCGGAAAAGCCGGTTTTCGGCGCGCAATGTGCATGCGCTGAAAACTGGCTTTTCCGATCTGTCAAGTTTCTGGCTTGACAAACTCTCCACAGATCGGGAGCGAGGACATTTGTAAGTGCAAATTTCCGATATTTACATATTCAATTATCCTCAAAAATCTTGCACCTGAAAAAGCAGACGCATAGCCTACTTTTACAGCTGCAAGTGTTTTAGAAAACACAAAAATATATAAAAATAAAGTTATTAAAACATATTTTATCAGTAAAAACCTTCCCCACAATGCTAAGTTTATTTTAAAAAACTTTTTAAAAAATCGGGAAAATATATATTTTGTTAAGACATTAATAACTTTAATTGAAATGAATGTAGTGTATATTTTCTATTTTTTATTACTGTTTTGGGAGTTTGGGAGGTTTCTCATTCATAGTGATGGGTGTTTAGGACCCTGCGGAACTCCTATTACTATGATACCTTATCTGATTGGCTGCCCAGAGCCATGTGACTCCAGCTCCAGGCCTGCGCACGTCCCGATGTGCACGCGCTGCGACACGCAGTCAGCTCAGACCACAGCATCGGAAAGTCGAACGTGGACAGCAGTTTAAGGTAGGTGCGTATTTTTTCTCTAAAATGCCCGCGGTAAGGCTAAAACAGAATTTCCGGGCCATTGTTTTCCCAGATCTTCACTGTAATTAGTGCAGCAGCTCCACTCCCAACAGGGAGAATGACGTCATCACTTTCTGTGAGGTTATAATAATGATGTCAATAATTATAAATGTTTATTGAAGACTCTTTTGATTGTATTTTCTAAGATTCATTTCTTCTCGCTTTTGTTATATGTGAGCACTTTCCCACTTCTATAATATAGATATTGTATTGACCAAGATTTACTTTTGAATTCTGATGAGTTCTGACGAAAGGTCACCAACTTGAAATGTTAACTCTGTTTCTCTCTCCACAGATGCTGCCTGACCTGCTGAGTATTTCCAACATTGTCTGTTTTTATTTAATTTTGAATGATGGTTGTAAAGGCCACAGCCCTAATTTTGTTGAGACTGGCAAAAATAAGGTTGATTTGGTCCGTGGCGGAAATCCACCTGCACTGTCCACTCAGAGGGTGGGCTGCACTGCACTTTGTGACACAAGTCCCAATTTGAATAGGCTCCTGGCACATGAAAAACATGCTTGAGGAGCTTGGCCTGCAGCACACTTGGCTGATGGCAATAAAATCCATCGAGGAAGCAGGTCTTAAAGAGCCGCAGCTTGTCATTAAAGGGGAAATTGTGATAGTGGAATAGTTTTTCACAACGGCAGAATGAAGACATGTGGACAGCACTGCCTCCTTTGATATCAAAGAGATGGAGTCCCCACTGCTGGAGGTGCCCCATTTGGGGTAGAAGGCTACCCTCCGGTGAAAGCTGCTTAGCTGAAGGTAACAGGAGGAATGTGTACTCTCTTTTGCAGCATTTCTTGCGGGTCCACGGAGCATGGCACAAGCTGAAGTTGGGAACCACTGCTGGGAAATATCCTTTAAAGCATCCGTGCAGCCATTGCCCCTTCGCACGTACTCTGTCATTGTGTCGTAACTGCAGAACAAACGTTTCTTGCAGGTGAAGATGGGCAGTACAAAAAAAGGGATTTTCTCTCAGGCCACTTGCAAAGTTCTGTTATGCATCTTTGACAGGCAAGCTTTCTCAATGGGAGCACATATTCGCAAAATTGGACTGCGCCATGTTTGGGAGGCACACATTTACTTCGTTATTTCACCATGATGAGTGAGTGATGCACCTTTGTATGTTTGTACTACTAAAGTCACAGCTTTTTGATGCAACAGTGAAACACTAAGGATGCAAACTTATTTCTTCATTTACCATCTGCAGTAGGTGAAGAGAACATCTTTTTTTTATCTCAAAAGCAAAATACTGCGGATGCTGGAACCTGAAATAAAAATAGAAAATGCTGGGAGTCTCAGTGGATCAGGCAGCATCTGTGGAGAGAACAACAGAGTTAACATTTCAGGTCGATGACGCTTCGTCAGAACTGGCGAATGTTCAAAAAGAGCGCATTGTTAAGGAGCACTGAAAGGGGGAGGGGAAGAAGGAACAAAAGGGAAGGTCTGTGATAGGGTGGAAGGCAGGAGAGATTAGAGAGGCAAAAGGGATGATGGGTCGAACTGAAATGTTAATGGCAGAAGTTAGAAAAAGGTTATTCTGGATAGGATGTGAATGGCGGAATAATGACCAGCAGCCATTGGAGACAAAGAGAGAAAAAACATAAGATAAGGGGGTGGAGGAGGAGGGGGGTGGAAGGGAGCCAAAAATGAGCAGAGGTTATCTGAAATTGTTGAACTCGATGTTGAGTCCAGAAGGCTATAAAGTGTCTAAACGAAAGATGAGGTGCTGTTCCTTCAGCTTGCGTTGAACTTCATTGGAACAGTGTAGGAGGCCAAGGATGGAGGTGTCGGAGTGGGAGTGGAGCGGGGAATTAAAGTGACAAGCGATCGGAAGCTCAGGGTCATGCAAAGCGATCACCCAATCTGCGTTTGGTCTCACCAATGTAGAGGCGATCACATCGTGAGCAGCGAATACAGTATACTTTTTGAAAGAAGTACAAGTAAATTGTTGTATCACCTGGAAAGAATATTGGAACCCTGGGTAGTGGGAAGGGAGGAGGAGCCTGTCCAGGGCCCCAAATACTCCTTCCAGGTAAAACAGCGATTTACTTGTACTTCTTTCAATTTAGTATATTGTATTCGCTGCTCGAGTTCAACAATTTCAGATAACCTCTGCCCATTTTTGGCTATCTTCCCCCCCCGCCACCCCCTCGCCCCCCGCCCCCCGATCTTATGTTTTTTTTCTCTTTGTCTCCAATAGCATCTGGTCATTATTCCGCAATTCACACCCTACCTGGATTAACCTTTTTCTACCTTCTGCCATTAACACTTCAATTCAACCCATCATCCCTTTTGTCTTTCTAATCTCTCCTGTCTTCCATTTAATCACAAACCTTCTTTTTTGTTCTTTCTTCCCCTCCCCCTTTCAGTGCTCCTTAAGAATCTGTTCTTTTCGAACATTCGTCAATTCTGACGAAGGGTCATCGACCTGAAATGTTAACTCTGTTTTTCTCTCCACAGATGCTGCCTGGCCCACTGAGATTTCCAACCTTTTTAATGTGGTCAATTTGTTTTTTTAAACGTTTCATGAATTATGCCATAGGAGATCCGCCAGTATTAGTAAATAATGGCATTAATAGATGAGATCTTTTAAGGGCTCAGCAGATCTTGCAAAGATCTCGCTGTATTTGTGAGTTCTAATTTTATGTGGTTCTGCTGCATTTTGTTGAGCGGGATTGCATAAAATCTACAGCATGGAGACAGGCCATTCGGCCCAACTGGTTTTCTCCACACGAGCCACCTCCCACTTTGCTCCACAGCTCTCTATTCCTGCTTCCTCATGTATGCATCAAGCCTCGGTTTAAATGCATCATTGCTTTCTGCTTTAAACAATCCATGTGGCAGCCAGTTCCAGATTCCCATGGGATGTCACTGCTATAAAGGAGATTACATTACTTTCTCACGGTTTGTCTGATTGCTGCCAGCATTTAAATCACACCATACTATATAAATGCAGGTTGTTGTTGTTGTAAGTGGTGAGGATGGGAATTCCTTTATAGGTCCTGAATACATTGCAAGGTTTAGAATAGTTATGGAAAAAGACAAGGCACTATCAAGCACAAAAATACTTAATTGGAGGAGGGCTAACTTTCGTGACTTGAAAAGGGATCTGACCCATGTGGATTGGAATCAAAACTTGATAGGCAAAACAATAATTGAACAATGGAAGGCCTTCAAAGAGGAGAGGATTCGGGACAGAGTAGACACAGTCCCATGAGAGGGGAAAGGAAGGACATCCAAAGCTAGAGCTCCCTGCATGACTAAAGCTATAGGGCTAGAAATTGTGTAGTGCCCCATTTGGGTCGCTAACTTTTCAGGGAGCATAAAAGTATCGCTGGGCAAAAAGGATTTGCAGCTGATGGAAACTTCTGCTTTAGTGCTCCAAGAGGGAAATGGAACCCTAAATCAGGTGTTACCACTTCCCTTAGAGCGCTAAAGTGAGTGAGAGGGGCGGTATCAGCAGGGTGCTGAGCAATGTGTGGGGCAGCGCTGCCGTCTTTACAGGTTCCTTCCCTCACTTAAAGGGAATGGCCAGTGCTGGGGTGAATGAGTTTTCTTGCTGTCTAGTGTTGGGCCACGGCACCTACACTATGTGACTAGCAGTCCCAAGCACTCGAAGAGAGTGCAGGACTGAGCAATCATGGGGGCTAAGGAAGTGAGGAGGCACCAGAATGGCGAGATAAATAAATGTAGCCCTACCTGACCACCATTGCCTTTAAATATCACTCCCCAAGCGACCAGCCAAGGTGACAACATCTTCTGCAGCTGCCATTGTTGACGCCCAGCAATGCTACAGGGGGCGGGAGCGAATATTGCATCCGGGGCAGTAACAGGGCGCTGCGCACTGATGGCATCAAGATCTCCGGCGCATAAGACAGCGAGGTGGTAAGTGTTAGTGCCAGCGCAAAACCACCAGGGAAGTTTACGAGCGTCGGTTATTTCATCGTGCCCGGTCGGTAACCCCTTAACACCCCATTATCGCCCCCCACAGGTGCTAATGGGAGAGCAAACCAGGCCAATTTCTCCTCCATAGAGGTTACTGAAACAGAAAAAGGAGGCTTATGATAATTATAAGGTTTATAATACATAAGGGAACCAAACTGAATGTATAAAGTGTAGATTAGATCTAAAAATGGAAATAAGAAGGGCAAAGAGAGAGTATGAAAATAGATTAGCAGCTAACATAAAAGGGAACCTAAAAGTCTTTTATAAACATATAAATAGTAAAAGGTTAGTTAAAAGAAGGGTGGGGCCAAAAAGGAGATCTTCTTGTGTAGGCAGAGGGCATGGCTGAGGTACTAAATGAGTACTTTGCATCTGTCTTCACTAGAGAAGAGAATGCTGCTAATATAGCAGTAAAGTAGGAGGCAGTAGCGATATTGGATAGGATAAGAATAGATAAAGAGGATGTGCCCAGGAATGGGCGGTGTCAGTAGAAAAATTGGAGAATTAGCACCAGGTGCTACTGCTTTAGACTGCATGCAAAATTCGTGCTCACGGTTCAAAGAAATTATTAGAGCATTAATTCAAGTCTTAAAGCTCAAGCTCATTTGTGTTACACTCAAAGGGTGGACCAATATCGGGGGCAGTCTTATCGCAAGTCATGTTTGCCATAGGCTTTTTTCAGTACTTAAAGGGGAGGTTCATTGATGCTGCTGCACCTCATTCTCAGCAGTGCTGGCTGTGCAGCTGGCTCAGCAAACAGCTACAGGTCTAGGAGAAGGAGTGAGGGGATTCATGGCAGATCCACGCCCCCGGGAGAAAGCTCACAGATTTTGCGATCAAGCATTAGAGGTGTTGGTGTTCGCTGTGGAGAGACGGAGGGTGATGCTCTACCAAACAAGTGGCAGGAGGCCCTTGTTACAAGTCTTCTACACCGTGTGGAGGGAGGTAGCGCATCACGTTTCAGGCAGCGCGTCTTGGGCAGCGCTCTGGTCCCAAGGATCCATACACAGTGCAGCAAGAAGTTTAATGACCTCATTCGGGTGGTCAGGGTGAGTGAACAAATGTTACATATATCTGAACCGCAGATTTTACACACTGCCCAAAGCACCATGCCCCCAGCACTCACCCAGCAACAATCTCTATTTACTAACACTCATACCCACATCTCACACCTTGCACACAATGACAGCTATTCAACTATGGCAGACACATCACTCAAACACATTGCTCCACAATCACTCATTCACTTTCTTTTCTCTCACAGGCCAAGGTGGCTCACAACAGAAGGGAGCAGGAGCACGTAGGCGTGGGACAAGCAGTCACCCAAACACAGTCTGCGCTGGAGAATCAAGTGCGTCAGATTATTGGGCACCAGGTGGTGGGCGCTGTGACCACTGGCGACGTTGACCCCCTTGGGGACAACAACGGTATGTTCATCCCCACTCCTTTCTCTCACATCCCACTTCCCCCTAACCCCACAAGCATTTTGCACATTCCAGCTAATCATACTGTATGCATGCATTTCTCCCTTCCTGCCCCCCTCCCCTCAACTTAAACTGACTCATGCCTTTATGCTTTCAGATAATCAGCAAGCCCCTGAGCAGCCTGTCCCTGAGGGCACGGTAGCGAGCAAGGCGGGAGAAGAGGAGGTGGAAGAACACACTGCGTCACAGCATGTCTCACCCTCAGGCACCAGCTCAGATACTGGCACTACATGTTCTTTAGGGGCTAGTACACCAGCAGGATCTGCACAGGGTGAGGCACCAGGGTTGAATGGGCTGCAGCAAGGCCAAGGGGAAAGGATAACTCGGGGGCCAGCTCTCCAGAGGCTGAGTTCATGCACGAATTCTGCTGCACAGGACTTAGATGAGGATCTCGATGTGGTGGCCTTGAGAAGAAGGGTGATGGGCATGCACACCGAGATGACGGGTGCAATGGCAAGGGTGCCTGAGAGCCTCTCGCCAATGATCAGGAACGTGGATGAATCTGCCTCCAACATTGCACAGAACTCTGTGCACACCACTGAGCCAATCATTTCCAGTCTGTAAGGGATGGTAAACTCCCAGAGAGACCATGGGGACCCAGACCTGATGCCGCATGCGATGGTCGATCTGGCAGCTTTGTAGCACAGGCGGAAGCGACGCAACATCTTAGTGCTGTAATGCAGTCAATGTTTGGTGGCCTCCAATCTCAGACTGCTCTCATGCAGTCTCAGCTTGATGCCACGCAAGCTCTGACTGCTGCCATCATGGCTGGGTCTACCACCGTCGACCGGGGATTTCACGGTGTCTCAGCAGGTCACCAATCTCTGCTCCAACAGATTGGTGGGCATGCTGAGTTGCTGCCCCAGGGGAGTGGCAATGGGTCAGTGGAGCAGGAACCTGCTGTCCTCTCTCAGGACTACAGCATTCCTGCTGCCACCACTGCCACTCCATCAGTGCCCTTGTCGCTGCCTGTCATCCAGCCAGCCTAGACTGTAGCCTGAGGTGGTGCAGTGTACAGCCGGGCCTTCCAGGCCCAGAGCTGGTCGGAGGTTTCCTTCAACGCCATCTGAAGTCTCATGCACAGACACTGACACTCAGCAGCCTTCCACCAGCACTGCTGCAGCCACAGGGCCAACACTTCATAGGAGCTTTAGGTATAAGAGTAGCAAAGGCACAATAACTCCAAGCACTAAGGGATTGTACAAGGGTGAATAATTAATCTTTTTGTTGTAAGAATGTGTTCACTGATTTTTGATAAATTTATTAATTCAATTTGGATTCTTTCGTGGTGTGTCTCAATTCAGCTTTGTGCTGTGATATCGCCTGCGACAGGGATGGAATGATGGGAATGTGGTGAGCAACGGGGATCTGACACCATTCCCCTGGCCTGGAACACCCTCGCCCAGGGCATGGAACCCCCCCCCCCCCCACCACCAATCCCACGCTTGGGCTCCTCTCCCGTCCCCACCATCCTAGGCCCAGCATTTCCCTTTTTCTGCAGCCTCCTTCTCCGACAACCCCGCAAGAGTGGAAGCCACCCTGCCAATCAGGCTTAATTACGGGCGGGGAACTCACCCTTGACGTTGCAAAACTCCGCGTTTTGCAGGGAAACCCGACCTTCCGGGTTTCCCGCAGTCTCCCAGGTCACCCCGCAGTGTTAGTGAGACCCGGGAATACCCAGTCCAATATTTCATCAGAAATCAAATGGTCTTAAATTTAGTTACCAACTTATCAACAAGTGAAAATTGTTTTTTTTCCTCACTTACTTATTTCAAAATCCTTCATAATTTTGAACACCATCAGGACTCCTTCTCTATTCCAGTGAAAGGAGCCTCAGTATCTCTAGAATCTTGTTATACCTAAAGCTTCTCTTCCCTGGTATCATCCTGTTAAATCTTTTCTATACCCTCAACATGACCTTGCCCTTCCCCCTAACAGCGGTCACCCAAAACTGGATGCAGTATGCCAACTGCCATCTGAGATGCCTATACACTGAGTAACATAAACCTCTGTAAAGTGCTGGTTTTGCCACATGCTATTTAAGAGTGCAATGCACACAACTGTTGCTCTATGGCAGCACTAACGTGGGAGAAGAAATCATAGAATCATAGAAGTTTACAGCATGGAAGGAGGCCATTTCAGCCCATCCAGCCTTATCCCATTTTCCAGCTGTAGGTCCGTAACCCTGCAGGTTACGGCACTTCAGTGCGCATCCAAGTACTTTTTAAATATGGTGAGGGTTTCTGTTATATAAGTAAACTTGTATATACCTTGTACAGCCACCAGAAGGCTCATCCCCTGGAGTTCCAAGGGATCCCACAATCCCTTTGGAGCACAGGTACTTAAGGAGGCCTCACAGGCTGGAGAGACACTCTGGAAACCTTCAATGAAAGACTAAGGTCACACTTTACTTTGCACTCACAGTATCCAGTCAGACTCTTTATTCATACATAACAATTGACAACGAGATACAGATGACGAACCCAACGATGCAGAGAATAGTGGTCATCCTGGAGAAATTCTCGGAGGGAGATGATTGGAAAACCTTCATGGAGCGACTCGCCCAATACTTCATGGCCAACGAGCTGGAAGGAGAAGCGAATGTTGCCAAACGCAGAGCAATTCTCCTCACCATCTGTGGGGCACCAACGTATGGCCTCATGAAGAATCTGCTTGCTCCAGCGAAACCCACAGAGAAATCATATGATGATTTGTGCATACTGGTCCGGGAGCATCTGAACCCGAAGGAAAGCGTTCTGATGGTGAGGTATCGGTTCTACACCTACAAAAGGTCTGAAGGCCAGAAGTGGCAAGTTATGTCGCTGAGCTAAGACGCCTTGCAGGACATTGCGAATTTGAAGGACATTTGGAGCACATGCTCAGAGACTTTTTTGTACTTGGCATTGGCCATGAAATGATACTTCGCAAACTTTTGAATGTAGTGACCCCAACCTTGAGTAAGGCCATAGCGATAGCCCAGGCATTCATTGCCACCAGTGACAATACTAAGCAAATCTTTCAGCACACAAGTGCTGCTATATGTACTGTGAACACAGTGATGTTGTTTTCAAATTGCAACGTATAAGGCAGGCCCCACGTGCCTGCAGCTGCACATCCGCAGATGTCTCAGAGTCCACAATCACGGGTGATGAATGCAAGGTCATTAACACCTTGTTGGCGCTGCGGGGGTGATCATCGTTTCCATTCATGCCACTTCAAAGTGTACGTTTGGAAGGGCTGTGGAACAACGGGACACCTCCAACATATGTGCAGGCGAGCTGAAAACCCTGTTAATCCTGCAAATCATCATGTTGCAGAGGAGGACAGATCCACGGTGGATCACGACGAACCAGAGCCTCAGACCGAGGAGGTAGAGGTACATGGGGTGTACACAAAGTGTCCCCCGATAATGCTGAAGGTTAAACTAAATGGACTCCCGGTGTCAATGGAGCTGGACACGGGCACGAGCCAGTCCATTATGAGCAAAGAGACTTTTGACAAATTGTGGTGCAGCAAGGTCTCAAGGCCAATATTGACTCCCATTCGCACCAAACTGAGAACTTACACAAAGGAACTGATTCCCGTAATCGGCAGTGCTACTGTAAAGGTCTCCTATGATGCAGCGGTGCACAAGCTACCACACTGGGTGGTACCAGGCGATGGTCCCACGCTGCTCGGCAGGAACTGGCTGGGAAAGATACGCTGGAACTGGGATGACGTCCGAACGCTCTCGTTCGCTGACAATACTTCATGTGCCCAGGTCTTAAATAAGTTCCCTTCGCTATTCGAACCAGGCATCGGGAAGTTCCAAGGAGCAAAAGTGCAGATCCACCTAATTCCGGGGGCACGACCCATACATCACAAGACGCGAGCAGTACCGTACATGATGAGAGAACGGGTAGAGAGCGAGCTAGACCGGCTGCAAAGAGAGGGCATCATTTCTCCGATCGAATTCAACGAGCAGGCCAGTCCAATCGTTCCAGTCCTCAAGGGAGACGACACCGTCAGAATCTGTGGTGATTACAAAGTAACGATCAATCATTTCTCCCTGCAGGATCAATACCCACCACCAAAGACTGACGACCTTTTTGCTACACTGGCAGGAGGAAAGACATTCACGAAGCTGGACTTGACCTTGGCATACATGATGCAGGAACTGGAGGAATCATCGAAGGGCCTCACCTGCATCAACACACACAACGGTCTCTTCATTTATAACAGATGCCCGTTTGAAATTCGATCAGCCGCGGCAATATTCCAGAGAAACATGAAAAACTTACTGAAGTCAGTCCCGCGCACGGTGGCCTCCCAGGATGACATCTTGGTTACAGGTCAGGACACAGTCCAGCATCTGCAGAATCTGGAGGAGGTTCTTAGTCGCCTCAACCACGTGGGGCCCATGTTAAAACGCTCAAAGTGCATTTTTCTGGTGCCTGAAGTGGAGTTCCTGCGGAGGAGAATTGCAGTGGATGGCATCAGGCCCACTGATTCGAAGACGGAGGCAATCGAGAACACACCGAGGCCACAGAACGTGATGGAGCTGCGGTCATTTCTAGGACTCCTGAACTACTTTGGTAACTTCTTACTGGGTCTCAGCACACTGTTAGAACCACTGTACGCCTTACTGCGCAAAGGAGATGAATGGGTATGGGCCAAAAGCCAAGAAAATGCCTTTGTAAAAGCTAGAAAATTGTTATGCTGAAACAAATTGCTTGTGTTGTATGATCCATGTAAGCGTTTGGTACTAGCATGTCATGCATCGTCATATGGCGTCGGGTGTGTATTGCAACAAGCTAATGATTCTGGGAAACTGCAACCGGTTGCTTATGCATCCAGAAGTCTGTCTAAGGCTGAGAGAGCCTACAGCATGATTGAAAAAGAAGCGTTAGTGTGTGTCTATGGGGTAAAGAAAATGCATCAATATCTGTTTGAGCTCAAATTTTAATTGGAAACTGATCGTAAGCCACTAATATCCCTGTTTTCCGAGAGCAAGGGGATAAATACTAATGCATCGGCCCGCATCCAGAGATGGGCGCTCATGTTGTCCGCATACAACTATGCCATTCGCCACAGGCCAGGCACAGAAAACTGTGCCGATGCTCTCAGCAGGCTGCCATTGCCCACCACGAGGGTGGAGATGGCGCAGTCCGCAGATTTAGTCATGGTTGTGGAAGCATTCGAGAGTGAGCAATCACCGTCACAGCCCGACAGATTATAACCTGGATGAGTCAGGACCCCTTACTGTCCCTAGTTAAAAATTGGGTGCTTCATGAGAGCTTGTCCAGTGTCCCAGTGGAAATGCAGGAAGAGATAAAGCCGTACCAGCGGCGCAAAGATGAAATGCCTATGCAGGCAGACTGCCTTCTGTGGGGCAATCGGGTAGTGGTCCCCAAGAAGAGTAGAGACACCTTCATCAGTGACCTCCACAGTACCCACCCAGGCAGCGTAATGATGAAAGCGATAGCCAGATCGCACGTGTGGTGGCCTGGTATCGATGCGGACTTAGAGTCCTGTGTGCACAGATGTAACACATGCTCGCAGTTAAGCAGTGCACCCAGGGAGGCGCCACTAAGTTTATGGTCTTGGCCCTCCAAACCGTGGTCCAGGGTCCATGTTGACTATGCAGGCCCGTTTTTGGGTAAAATATTCCTTGTGGTTGTAGATGCGTACTCCAAATGGGTTGAATGTGAGATAATGTCGGCAAGCACGTCCGCTGCCACCAGTGAAAGCCTGCGGGCCATGTTTACCTTGCAAGGGCTACCCGATGTCCTTGTGAGCGACAACAGGCCATGTTTTACCAGTGTCGATTCAAAGAACTCATGACCCGTAACGGGATTAAAAATGTTACATCTGCCCCGTTCAAACTAGCATCCAATGGTTCGGCAGAGAGAGCAGTGCAAACTATCAAGAGGGTAACTGAAGGCTCACTGCGGACTCGCCTATCCCGAGTCCTGCTAAGCTACCGCACGAGAGCCCACTCGCTCACTGGGATTCCACCTGCTGAACTGCTCATGAAAAGAGCACTTAAGACAAAGCTCTCGTTAGTTCACCCTGATCTACATGAACAGGTAGAGAGCAGGCGGCTTCAACAAAGTACATATCATGATAGCGCAAATGTGTCACATGAAATTGAAATCAATGATCCTGTATTTGTATTGAATTATGGACAAAGCCCCAAGTGGCTTCCCGGCACTGTTGTGGCCAAAGAGGGAAGCAGGGTGTTTCTGGTCAAACTTTCAAATGGACTCATTCACCAGAAACACTTGGACCAAATCAAACTCAGATTCACAGACTATCCTGAGCAACCCACTTTGGACCCTACGTTCTTTGATCCCCCAACACACACACCAGTGGCAACCGACACCGTGGTTGGCCACGAAGCAGAACTCATCATCCGCAATAGCTCAGCAGGACTCACCACACCAGGCAGCCCAGCAAGGCCAGCTGCACAGCAGCCCAGCGAGGGCCCAACAAATAATTCACCAAAACCAGCATTTGCTTCGAGATGATCAACCAGGGAAAGAAAAGTCCCAGATCGACTCACCTTGTAAATAGTTACACTGTTGACTTTGGGGGGGTAGGGGGAGTGTTGTTATATATGTAAACTTGTATATACCTTGTACAGCCACCAGAGGGTTCATCCCCTGGAGTCCCAAGGGATCCCACAATCCCTTGGGAGCACAGGTACTTAAGGATGTCTCACAGGCTGGAGAGGCACTCTGGAGACCTGCAATAAAAGACTAAGGTCACACTTTACTTTGAGCTCACAATATCCAGTCAGACTCTTTATTCATACATAACAGTTTCTGCCTCTACCACCCTTTCAGGCAGTGAGTTCCACACGCCCACAACCCTCTGCATGAAGAAATTTCCCCTCAAATCCACTCTAAACCTTCTACCAATTACTTTAAATTTATGCCCCCTGTTTGTTGACCACACTGATAACCAAAATAGACTCTTTCTATCCACTATATTTAGAACCCTCATAATTTTATACACCTCAATGAGGTCTCCCCTCAGCCTCCTCTGTTCTAAGGAAAACAATTCCAGCCTATCCAATCTGTTTTCATAGCTAAGATTCTCCACTCCCGGCAACATCCTAGTAAATCTCCTCTGTACCCTCTTCAGTGCAATCATGTCCTTCCTGTAACACGGTGACCAACCTGCACGCAGTACTCCAGCTGTGGCCTAACCAGTGTTTTATACAGTTCAAGCATAAACCCCCTGCTCTTGTATTCTATGCCTTGGCTAATAAAGGCAAGCATTCCGTATGTCTTCTTAACCACCTTATCTACCTGGCCTGCTAACTTCAGGGATCTGTGGACATGCATTGCAAGGTCCCTTTGTTCCTCTGCACTTCTCAGTGTCCTACCATTTAATGTGTATTCCCTTTCCTTGTTAGCCCTCCCCAAATGCATTACCTCACACTTCTCGGGATTGAATTCCATTTGCCACGGTTCTGCCGACCTGACCAGTTGATTGATATCTTCCTGCAGCCCGCAGCTCTCTTCTTCATTGTCAACTACACAGCCGATTTTATTATCATCTGCAAACTTCTTAATCATACCCCCTATATTCAAGTCTAGATCATTGATGTATATCACAAAAAGCAAGGGATCTAATACTGAGCCCCGCGGAACCCCACTGGAAACAGCCTTCCAGTCACAAAAACACTCATCAACCATTACCCTTTGCTTCCTGCCTCTGAGCCAATTTTGGGTCAACTTGCCACTTTGCCCTGGATCCCATGGGCTTTTATTTTCGTGACCAGTTTTCCATGTGGGATCTTATCAAAAGCTTTGCTAAAATCCATATACACTACATCATACGCACTGCCCTCATTGACTCTCCTGGTTACCGCCTCGAAAAATTCCATCAAGTTAGTCAGGCACGACCATCCCTTAACAAATCAATGCTGACAGTCCCCGATTAATCCGTGTCTTTCTAAATGAAGCTTTAACCTGTCCTTCAGGATTTTTTCCAATAATTTTCCCATCACGAGGTTAGGCTGACTGGCTTGTAATTACTCGGTCTATCCCTTTCTCCCTTCTTAAACAAAGGTACTACATTAGCAGTCCTCCAGTACTCTGGCACCACACCGGAAGCCAGAGAGGATTGGAAAATGATGGTCAGAGTCTTTGCTATTTCCCCTTTTGCTTTGCTCAACAGCTTGGGATACATTTCATCCAGACCTGGGAACTTATCCACTTTCAAAGCTGCTAAACCCCTTAATACCTCCTCTCTCACTATGTTTATTTCATCTAATATTTCACACTCCTCCTCGATTGCAGTGTCTGCATCGTCCCTCTCTTTTGTGATAACAGAAGCAAAGTATTCATGAAGAATTATACCCACATCGTCTGCCTCCACACATAGATTACCCTGATGGTCTCTAATAGGCCCTACCCTTTCTTTAGTTATCTTCTTGCACTTAATATATTAATAAAACATCTTAATCATGTAAATTGCAGAAAGTGTCAGCCAAAGCACTGGATTCTTTATTATTAGCGAGAGTAACTTTTAACTTCATGTGTATGGGACAAGTGAGTCTGCAAACTGCTCTAATTGTCTGTTTGAAAGCAGACTCACTAAGCTTACATACAATTGATTAGGGGCACTCAGGCTGCAAGATCTTCACTCCACCATCCCACTGGTCACCAATGTGCTTCATCATATTGTGTGGTTGTGCAGACTAGAACTATGGGGCACAGCCTCAAAATATGGGGGAGCCAATTTAAAACTGAGTTGAGAAGGAATTTCTTCTCCCAGAGGGTTGTGAATCTGTGGAATTCTCTGCCGAGGAAGCAGTTGAGGCTAGCTCATTGAATGTATTCAAGTCACAGATAGATTGATTTTTAACCAATAAGGGAATTAAGGGTTACGGGGAGTGGGCAGGTAAGTGGAGCTGAGTCCACGGCCAGATCAGCCATGATCTTGTTGAATGGTGGAGCAGGCTCGAGGGGCTAGATGGCCTACTCCTGTTCTAATTATTATGTTCTTATGTTCTTATGTATCTGTGCTGGCACCTGATAAAGTGGGTGCTTTTCCAATGTGCCTCCCTGTGTTCTCAAGCTCTGTAAAAGAGAGTCAAAGAAACATTGGGGTCAAGTTTCGGCCTGTTTTTTTTGAGCAACTGGTTTAGAATGGAGTATCTTAGAAATTGCAATTCTCGGCATTTAGTTTGTTCCAGTTCTAGCCAGTTAGAACAGTTTCATTTTGGAACAGATTTTTTTTTTTAAAAGGGGCTTGTCCGGCTACTTAAGCCTGTTTTGAAAGTTTAGGCAGTGAAAACTTACTCCAAACTAACTTAGATTGGAGTAAGTGTAGACTTTTGTACGCTCAGAAAAACCTTGCCTAAACTTTAGAAATCAGGCGTAGGTTACAAATCAGGCGTAGGGAACAGTGGCGGAGGGGGGACGGGGGGGGAGGGGGGATGGGGGAGGGGGGAGGGGAAGAGAAGTAATTAAATTCTACAAGCATTCAACAGTCTTACTTATATAAATAAAGAGCCACCCTGAATAAAAAATTATAAACAAAGCAAATACAAAATATTGAATATTCCTACCTGTGTGAAGCAGCAGCAGCCTTCGAGCTGCGGTGCTTCAGGCAGGCCTTCCTTCCATGTAGGAGACAGGGGCGACGTCAATGGCTCGACGGCAGCCGAAGAAACAGCAAGCAGCCTTCGAGCTGTGAGGGAGGCTGAGGCTATTCGGCCACAGGACACAGAGAGGCAGCCAGATAGCCAATTTGAAACTAAATTTGCAATTGCAGAATGGGTGCTGCATTGTCAACACCATGGATTATGCAATGGTTCGCCAGCAATTCACTGCATAGGAGAGAATTGATTAGAGCTCACTGCACCAGGAACCTCATATACTGTAGGCTGATGGGCAGGAGACCTTACCCACATCGGCAATATCGAGCCAGGCGCTTGTACCTGGACATGAGTGAGGCTGATTGTGTCAAAAGGCTGCATTTCTGCAGAGAAGTTGTCGTTGAGATCTGTGATATGCTGAGAGCAGATTTGCAGCCCAGAAGCAGAACGCTAACTGCCCTGTCTGTTGAAGTGAAGGTAACAGCTGCACTTGCCTTCAATGCCTCAGGATCGTTTCAGGCTACAACTGGAGATGTGTGCACCATCTCTCAACGTGCAATACATGCCTGCATTTACCAGGTCACAGCTGCACTGTATGTGCAGAGGAATGGCTTCATCAATTTCCCAATGACCGCACAAGCGATCCATGAGAGGGCTGTGGGCTTCTTCAGGATTGCTGGCTTTTCAAAGGTACAGGGCTGCATTGATTGTACCCACATAGCCTTGTGAGCACCTGTGGAGGATTCCGAGCAGCACAGGAATAGAAAAGGTTTTCACTTCATCAATGTGCAGCTCGTGAGTGACGACAAGCAGCGCATCATGTCAGTCGATGCGAGATACCCTGGCAGCACCCATGATGCATTCATCCTACGCAACAGCATTATATCTGACATGTTTGAGCAGCAGCCAGAAGGGCAGAGCTGGCTACTGGGAGACAAAGGGTACGGCCTGAACACCTGGCTCATGACGCCCCTACGCGTGACACGGACGGAAGCTGACCGTCAATGCAACATGGCGCACATTGCGACGCGCAGCATCATTGAGAGGACCATTGGCATATTGAAACAACGTTTCCGATGCCTGGACCATTCCGGAGGCCACTTGCAATACTCTCCTCAGATTGTCAGTCACTTCACTGTTGTGTGCTGCATGCTCCATAACTTAGCCATCATGAGGCAGCAGGAGCTGGTAGTGGAACCAGAAGACCCACGTGAGGGTCCAGTGCCTGATGATAGTATTTTGGAAGAGCAGGATGAGGATGATGACGACGATCAGGAAAGCATGCAAGTGCCTGATGCCAGAGCACGAGGTCGAAGGAGGGCCGTCCATCGTGCTCCTTTAACGATTGCTCGAGCTCTGCGCCAGCAGCTCATCCGTGAACGCTTCAATTACTGATGCCTGAGGGCTCTGCGACCACTGTTGCGCATGGACATGTTTATTCTTTGGAATTGTTCCTATGTTGTGTTGTGTTAATGGAAAATGAAACAGTTTTAATGAAAAAATATTTTATTGAAAAGTTAACGTCACGGTAATAAAATATTTGTTGTATCAAACTTTACTTTTTAATATGACACTTGAAGATCACTTAAAAACTTTAAGATCACATAAACTTGTAAAGTTACAAAACAATTTCAATGTGAAAAATCTTACACTCTTAAGATCACTTAAACTTCAAGATCACTTTTTAGGTACAAAATTAAATAAGATACAAAATGAGAGGGCATTTACACTATAAGATCACTTAAAAACCCTAAGATCACTTATAAGTTGTAAAGTTACAAAACTTACAAAACAATTTCAATTTGAAAAATGCTACTACAGCTACATCAAAAACAAGAACAAAAGCAGTAAAGAAAGGCTGCAACCATGTCTCATCCATATCTCAGTGAATGTTCATTTCTTCATGGGGGTGTCATTTGATTGGCGGGGCTGTGTGCCCTTTTGCAGCAGCTACCTCCATGAGGGCCTGTGCCGACACTTGCATGCCCTCCCTGATGGCCTGTGCCGTAATTTGCATGCCCTCTCTGATGGCCTGTGCCATCGATTGCACTCCCTCGGACATTCCCTCCCTAAGTTCCCGTGTCATTACTGCTATTTCTCCCGTCAGGACCGTCACCTCTTCACCCACTGCACTGACGCCACCGATGAGTGATCGGGTAAGCTCATTGGTCTCCATACCCAATGTCACAACCTGAGCCGCAGCTGTTGCATGCTGCATCTCAGGAGAGCGTGTCTCCAATCTCCTTTTCCGCTGCCTGGATCTGCCTCGCGGCACCACTACACAGGGAGGCGTGGGCAGGGACGGTGGGACACTTGTCCGTTTGAGGCCGGCTTGAATGGTGCCGTTCTGACATGGTTGATTCCATTGCCTGCCATGAAGTCCTGGAATTCAGTGCTTGTGAAGCACAGGCCATTGTCGCTGACCAAGATATCCGGTAGACCATGGGCGGCGAACATTGCCCGTAGACTTTCAACCGTAGCAGAGCATGTGCTTGAATTTAAAATGGCACACTCAATCCATTGGGAGTAGGCGTCTACTACAACCAAAAACATTTTTCCCATGAAAGGACCTACATAATCCACATGGATGCGTGACCATGGCTTGGCGGGCCAAGACCAGGGGCTAAGGCGGGCTTCCCTGGGTGCATTGCCCAGCTGAGCACACGTGTTGCACCTGCAAGCCATTTTGGCCTTGCAGCGTAATTAAGGACAAAAACAGGGTCATTGATATCAATACATCACACCCTCGCATTCCTGTCATGGTAGTCACATTGTGACTGATGCCTGCTCTCAACAATTTCTTTCATAGTAGGGTGTATAAGGGATAACCTGGTTTTGAACGTACTTTTCATTAGCAGTTCTGCGGGTGGAAGCCCTGTGAGCGAGTGTGGTCGGGATCTATTGGCCAACAGGAGGCATGATAAGCGGCTTTGTAGGGAACCCCCTTGGATTCTGAGCATCCCCTGTTTGATTATCTGTTCTGCTCGTTCCACCTGGTCGTTTGAGGCCGGCTTGAATGGTGCCGTTCTGACATGGTTGATTCCATTGCCTGCCATGAAGTCCTGGAATTCAGTGTTGTGAAACACAGGCCATTGTCGCTGACCAAGACATCCGGTAGACCATGGGCGGCGAACATTGCCCGTAGACTTTCTACCGTGGCAGAGGATGTGCTTGAATTTAAAATGGCACACTCAATCCATTGGAAGTAGGCGTCTACTATAACCAAAAACATTTTTCCCATGAAAGGACCTACATAGTCCACATGGATGCGTGACCATGGCTTGGCGGGCCAAGACCAGGGGCTAAGGCGGGCTTCCCTGGGTGCGTTGCCCAGCTGAGCACACGTGTTGCATCTGCAAACACAAAGTTCCAGATCTGCAGCTATCCCTGGCCACCAAACGTGTGACCTGGCAATTGCCTTCATCATGACAATGCCCGGGTACTCATTGTGAAGTTCTCTGATAAACAACTCTCTGCCCTTCTGGGGCATGACTACTCGGTTTCCCCACAGTAGGCAATCGGCCTGAATCGAGAGTTCATCCTTGCGCCTATGAAACGGTTTAAACTCCTCAGGGTATGCCCCGTACGTGGCTGCCCAGTCCCTATTCAGGACACATTTCTTAACTAAAGACAGTAGCGGGTCTTTATTTGTCCAGACTTTAATCTGATGGGCTGTCACAGGTGAACCTTCGCTTTCGAAAGCTTCAACAGCCATGACCATCTCAGCATCATTATCAGCTGCCCCCTCAGTGGTGGTTAGTGGGAGCCTGCTGAGTGTATCGGCACAGTTTTCAGTGCCTGGTCTGTGCCGAATTGTGTAGTCATAGGCGGCTAACGTAAGTGCCCACCTCTGTATGTGGGCCGATGCATTCGCATTTATGACCTTGTTGTCGGCCAAAAGGAACGTTAAGGGTTTGTGATCTGTCTCCAGCTCAAATTTCCTGCCAAACAGGTACTGGTGCATTTTTTTTACTGTATATACACATGCTACCGCTTCCTTTTCTACCATCCCGTAGCCCCTTTCTGCCCGGGACAGACATCTGGAGGCATAAGCTACCGGCTGTAACTGACCATTGGCATTCACATGCTGCAACACACACCCGACCCCATAGGACGACACATCACACGTTAAAACTAGTTTCTTACAAGGGTCATATAACGTTAACAGTTTGTTGGAGCATAACAAATTGTGTGCTCTATCAAAAGCCCTTTCCTGGCTGTCTCCCCAGACCCAATCATGGCCTTTGCGTAGGAGCACATGTAGCGGCTCTAACAGCGTGCTCAATTTGGGAACAAAGTTGCCAAAATAGTTCAGGAGCCCCAGGAATGAATGCAGCTCCGTCGTGTTACGGGGTCTGGGTGCTCTCTGGATCGCTTCCGTTTTGGACGCAGTGGGTCTGATCCAGTCTGCTGCTACCCTCCTCCCCAGGAATTCTACCTCTGGAGCTAAGAAGACGCACTTCGTCTTTTTCAGTCGCAGCCCTACCCAGTCCAGTCTGTGTAGCACCTCCTCCAGGTTGTGGAGGTGTTCTTCAGTATTGCGACCCATGATGAGGATGTCGTCTTGAAAAACCAACGTCATTGGAATCGACTTAAGAAGGCTTTCCATATTTCGCTGAAGGATCGCGGCGGCCAAACGAATCCCGAACGGACACCTGTTATACTCAAACAACCCCTTGTGTGTCGTGATGGTGGTCAGCTTCTCCGACTCACTCGCCAGCTCCTGGGTCATGTAAGCTGAGGTCAGGTCCAATTTTGAAAAAAGTTTGCCACCGCATAGCATCGCAAAGAGGTCCTCCGCTCTCGGTAGCGGGTACTGGTCTTGGAGTGACAGCTGATTGATGGTGGCCTTGTAATCACCACATATCCTGACCGGCCCATCCGCCTTGAGCACCGGCACGATCGAGTTCACCCAGTTACTGAATTCGACTGGCGAGATGATGCCTTCCCTCAGCAGGTGGTCCAATTCACCTTCTATCTTTTCCCGCATCATGTACGGCACCGCTCTGGCCTTGTGGTGTACTGGCCTGGCGTCCGGGTTTATGTGAATCACTACCTTGGTCCCCATGAAAGTGCCAATGCCAGGTTGAAATAATGAGTCAAATTTGTCCAGGACCTGTGAGCATGATACTCGCTCCACAGAAGAAATTGCATTGACATCGCCCCATTTCCAGTTCATGACAGCAAGCCAACTCCTCCCCAGTAGTGCGGGACCGTCCCCCGGGATGATCCAGAGTGATCTCCGAATCTTTGTGGGTCACGACTACCGTGGCACTGCCTAACACCGGAATGATCTCCTTTGTATATGTCCGTAGCAGTGCAACAATCAGCAATAATTTTCGCCTCCTGGCCTTGGACAGCCACAACCTTTTGAACTGTTTGATACTCATCAGGGACTGGTTGGCCCCCGTGTCTAGCTCCATTAATACTGGGATGCCATTGAGGAGCACTTTCATCATTATCAGTGGCGTCCTGGTATATGAACTGTATATGTGCTCCACATGAACTCGCTGAACTTCAGCTTCCAGCGATTTCCCCCAGTATTCATTTGGCCTCGTAGGGCTTACATCGGGCCCGTCCTCCTCGTACATCAACCTGGCTGCAGGCTTCCTGCACATACGCACCAAGTGACCGCTGACGTTGCAGTTTCTGCAGGTATATTGCTGATACCTGCAAGCTCTGGCTGTGTGTTTGCCTCCACACCTCCAGCATGAGCTGGAGGCCCATTGTTGGAAACAAACGGTCCATTACCAGTCGATCGTCTCTGACTGTCTCTGTAACTGTCCTTAAGCGCACCATTAACAGGTCTTGATGGCCCCATTACTGGCCGCATTGTCCATTGCGATGGCATGAATCGCCGTTCAGCTAGCCATTGTCTCTGTTGAATTCCCCCTTTGGGTTCGACTGCATGCTGGGGCATGTCCGATTGCCCTTGTCTGCCTAGAGAAATGTGTGGCGCATTAACAATGTTGACTCCCTGGTTGTTTGCCGCATTTGAACCAAGATTTTTGCCATAAATCATTCTGGTCTCTTCCTCCCCTGAGATAATTGTCTGGGCTATCATAGCCGCCGCTTCCAAGGTCAGGTCTTTGGTCTCAATCAGTTTCCTGAAAACCCCAGCGTGCCCGATGCCCTCAATAAAAAAGTCTCGCGGCATCTCCGCTCTGCATGCATCTGGGAACTTACATAGGCTCGCCAGTCGTCTGAGATCTGCCATGAAGTCTGGAACGCTTTGCCCTTCTCACCGCCGGTGCGTGTAAAACCGGTGTCTCGCCATGTGCATGTTGCTCACCGGTTTAAAGTGTTCCCCGATCAACTTACTGAGCTCTTCGAACATCTTGTCCGTTGGCTTCTCTGGCGTTAGAAGGTCTTTCATCGGGGAGTACATTCTGGATCCACAAACCGTCAGGAGATGAGCCCTGCGTTTGTTGGCCGAATCCTGTCCCAACCATTCCTTAGTGACAAAACTTTGCTGTGGTCTCTCAATAAAGTCATCACAATCATCACCAACACAGTACCTCTCTTCTGTGCTGCTAGTGGCCATGCTCGCATGGTTTAAATCCCAGTTTTTCATCGCCAATAATATGTCCTTACTATACAGTATAAATGCACACGAGGCCCATACTTGAGAAAAGATCACTCTGTGACCAGTTACCCTTATTACCAAGACCTCAAGAGGCAGATGGTGGGTGGAGCTTCCCCTCTTATACCGGAAAGTCCAGGTTAGGAGTGTCTTCCACAAGTTCGCACCCTGTGGTCAGTGTTCTCAAGGTATATAACTTAGGTCAGCTTATACATGGGTTACAATGACAGTTGAATACATGACACTCTCCCCTGTAGACATTTCAGTCATCGCCACCATCATTCAGTCTGGATCGTCCGCATCTGGTTGTACTGGTTCTTGTTCTGTATCTTCAGGATCCTCAGGGTTGACAGCATCATCGTCATCATCATCATCATCATGTTCTGCAAAATACATCAGAACAGTCAAACGTTTAACAGCAAATGAGGGGGCAGGATGGGTGGCATGAGTACTCTCACACATAGCAGGCCAGGCAGCAGGTTGATTTGAAGGGCCACGATGCATTTTCAGGACTTACCTTCTTCCTCGCATGTGGGCCCAGTTTGTGCTGTACTGATTGCTTTTCTCCATGTACGACTCATCTTGGCAGCTACCCTCTGTTCCAAGGGTGTCAGTGGATGCAGATTGGGCATGCCTCCTCCTGTTCGAGTTGCTTCCCTTTTGTTGTGGGCCAATTTCTTCTGCAAAGAGTAAAATATAACTTTTTACTGAGTGCATCTTTTTGCAGGGTGGGACATACACATAGTCACATTACAATTACGATTACATTAAAAAATGAAAATATTACTTACCAAGGTTGTGCCATTTCTTTTTACACTGGCTTCCAGATCTCATGGTATGCACCACTGCACAGTAATCTTCTGCAACTTGGTTCCAGCGTTTCTTCATTTCGTTAGGTGGCACTTTTATGCGACCTCTGTTGCTGGTATCTAGCTCCTGCCATCTCTGCTGAATGACGTTGACTAATATCTCCACTTCCTCATGCAAGAAATTCTTTGTTCTTGGTGGACGTTGTTCCATTGCTGTATTGAATTGATACTCTTATTTTTCAAAACACACAGTCCTTATTTTGCATGCACCTATGCAGCACCTGTTCTGGAAGTTTAGCAGTGAAAAGCAGCACTCACTGATTTCAGCAGCTGATTTCTTCAACAGTGCTGCTAAAAGCACTCCTTCAGACACCAAAAAAATCACCAAAATTCAATCCCAAGCCTTTCCAGAGGTCCACAAGACAAATCAGCACTTTTCTTCAAGTTCCTTTAAAAATGGTCGAGTGCCAATATGTTTATGGGCTACTGCGCGTGTGTGCGCGCTCCAACGCGCACGCACAGGGCTGCCGGCACGACGTTCTTTCATTTGACTTAGCCCCGCCCCCCTGCACTTGCAGAATCGGCGCGACTCAGTGGCTCCGCCCCCCCGCTGATGTCTGCGTGCCACGCTGAGCTCCGAGGGACCTGCAGGGAGCCCGAGAATTGCAAGATACATTTTTGTCGCGCTTTTAGGCATGAAAAACGGGCGTCCATGTCGGGGCTGCGCCGTTGTAGGCGCGGCCCGAAACTTGACCCCAATATGAGTACATAAGCACACTGTTGATTTTGTGTCCTTAGCTGCACTATTAGTGTGTCTATACACAGTTATGTAACGTATCATGTATTCGGCAATTTACATGATTAATATGTTGCAATTCAATTAGTTTAGTGCTTCTCTCCAATCTCCACAATCCCCACATCTCTCCTGAATAAATCAATGTTAGCTTCTTCATTTAAGTTCATTGTTAACTGCCACGGACTCAAGTTCTGTTCCATGCTGCCTCTTCCTGTTAAATACCAGGTTAACTTTAATGCTGAAAATGGTGGGGAATTGAGACAGGGTGAGTTGGCCCATGGAAATTAGTAATTTACACACTATTTCTATCTTTACTTCTAATACCTAACTGGTCATGTTCTTGCGAACATTTCTCCATGTCAGTACATATTTTGCATATATATCTAACAACTACAACCTGCCGTTATAATAATATTAATGCCTTACCCTTGAGTTCGCCCATCGAGCGGCATGTAAGTCAAGCTATTGCCTATATTGCACTGCCATCCAGGACACCCCCATTTATTTTTAAAGCTAGACATTCCTTTGGTTTTGTTAAAGATTTGTTAGTTACAATAAAAAGGGACATTTCTCCTATGTTGCAGTAAGAAGGAAAGTTGGGCCCCTCGTGACTTTTGGACTGTCAATCTTCTTGATGATCCTTCTTCTGGAAGGCTCGTCCAGCGACAGTCAGCAATGGCATTAGCAATGGAGAGATGGCGTCTTCCATATCGGTGCGGCAAGTTAGTGGATGGAAAGTAACTGGCCCACTGATTCCCCTTTGGGACAACAATCCCCCTGCATTGGTTCCCCAGTCTTTACTTACCTTATATCTTGGCCATCACTTTGACAGTACATGATCTCAGGATTTTAAAGGATTTTTTTTTAAAGGAGGTGCTTTACACGTCAATACTGCACAAGTATCATCTTGTAACATTTAATATACAGAAAATAACACAGACAGCATGGAATTTGACATGTTTAGATTGAACTATTCACAATTACTCACCTTCAGGGGGATGAATTCCAACTTTGGCAGGGCCACAGAATGGAAGGGTAAATCGGGCAGGGCATTTAATGGGTGATCAAACCACTACCATAAATTTTGCCGCTCTGCCGAAATTGAATGTTATCCCCTAGGTTTCATATCAAGATATAAAATAAAATTAAACTAGTAATCCTATAACATTAAGCAGTAGAATTGTTTTTAAACAGATACATTTCACCACGAGTGGATTTACAAAATGAATGGTTATTTAATTGGTATACAGTCCACCTATGCGGAAAACTGTTTACAATTGATTGAGCCCTGGAATCAGTTTATTGTATGAAAGACGTAAATCTGTGGCATAACGTATTCTGTCTGGTAATCTCTGTGTTTTGAAGTCTGGGACTGGGTGGCATGGGTTTTGACCTTTGGATACAGAGTTCAAGCACAGCCAGAGAAGAGGAATAATGATTTCCTCTTACAGACAGCTGTTAAAAGTTACAAGAGAAAAAAATTCTCATGGTCTAATTTCTGTTCCCAATCAATTTATCAGCAGACAAGTACCACAAATACTGCACTAGCTGCCAGTGTTAATCTGAGCAGATTCATTCTGAAAGTCCCTCGGAGCGGAACTGTGGAAAATGAAACATCTCTTGGTGTTGAAGGGATTCTGGCAAAGTTCCAGTCGATATACATTGTCGGGATAGTGAACAAAAGGGCTAAGTCTGGCTGCTTGGGAATTCTGGCTTTTCTACCTTGGTACAGAATGAAAAATGCTCTCCTTTCAGTGATATTATTCTTCACAGCGAAATGATCCTCTGGAGAGAGTAGGGGCACTGTTGTGAAGTTCTACTTCTGAAGGTATTAGGGAAATTCAAAGATGATAGTGCAAGAATATATACATATATATATATAAAATAAGTGCAGTGACTAATAAGTGCAATGAATCACAGAAGCGATTTAATTGAATAGTTAATCATTGCTTGCCTCTGTTTATGTGAAGGGATAGGCTTTTTGTATTTGTTTGGAGATGCCCTGAGCAATAGTTGTGCCTCTGTTTAAAGCTTGTCGAATTATAATATTAAAAGGCACTTTCAATTGACAAACCAACATTGATCAAAATATCAGAAAGTATGCTTGGAAACAATATGACACGCAACGGCACAGAGTTCTACATTTTGCCCAAAAAGTGATCTTGAGGAGTTCAAATGGACGTGGTGATCATTCTTTATTCAAGGATCGATTAATATCTTTATTGAAACAGTAAACAGACCCCTGTCAATAATTTCTCAATGATTGATCTGAAGAATGAAGTGAACAACATTTCGTCTTCTTTCAATCCAGTAGCACAGATGACGAAAGTATACTGACAAACAGTATTTCATTATCTGGATTTAATCTGATCAATAGGACATCTGTCTCTGGATTGAATAGTTAGTTATATTTCTCACACTCTGGGTGTTGACCCCTCTGCAATGGGAAATAGGTCTGTCCTATCCCTCATAATTTTATACACTTCAAAAAGGTCTCTCCTCAGCCTCCTCTGTTCCAAAGAAAACAAACGCAGCCTATCCAATCTTTCCTCCAAGCTAAAATTCTGCAGTCCAGGCAACATCCTCATAAATCTCCTCTGTACCATCTCTAGTGCAATCACATCTTTTTTTTATATGATGACCAGAACTGCATGCAGTACTCTAGCTGTGGCTTAACTAGTGTTTTATACAGTTCAAGCTTAACTTCACTGCTCTTGGCTAATAAAGGCAGTGCTGGAAATTATTAACAGATAATGTAGTGATTTCATAGAGTAATCGTATCGATGAGAAAATTAGTTAGTTTCTGAAGCACAGTGTCATATTTGAAGCTGAATAGACATATTGACTAAAAAAATGATACTTTCTCGCTGGGGCTGCTCTTATTAAAGCAGAGAAGGTTGAGAAGAGATTTGGTAGAGGTGTTCAAAATCATGAGGGAACTAGACAGAGTAGAAATTGTTCCCATTGGCAGAAGGGCTGAGAATGAGAGGACACAGATTTAAGGTGATTGGCAGAAGAACCAAAGACAACACTAGGAAAACCTTTCCACGCAGCTAGTGGTTAGGATCTGGAATGCACGGCCTGAAAGGATAGTGGAGGCAGACACAATCGTGGCTTTCAAAAGGGAATTGGATAAGTACCTGAAGGAAAATATTTTTCAGGGCTACAGGGAAAGGGCAAGGGAGTAGGACCAGCTGAAGTACTCTTGTAGAGAGCCGGCACGGGTGTAGCCATTCTATGATTCTATAATTCTTATTTTCAGTGAGAACATTTCTGTCAAATGTCTGGAGAGACTGGGGTCAAAATTTGTCTTGAGCGGTAGAGCAGACCTAGTGTTACTGCATCAGCTGCCCGTTAGATGCTTCACCCGATGTTCAGTTCCATTTACTTCAGCAGAACTGAATTTTAGGCGGGGCATATAACAAGCCATCCAAGGTGACCCTGAACTAATTGGATGATTTGCTATCGAGATGGAGAGGGGATATTGTTTCGGGTAGTTGAGTCAGATCTGGTAGTACGCACCTGGTCATGCATCATGTGCTCCAGCCTGTCAGCCCGAGATTTGAGGATGTGAAGGTGAGTGTCTTACAAGAAGAACATCTGGGCTATCAAACCATGAACATGGGGATGAGGACATGAAAGGAAAATTATAGCTCAAGGGGGGAGCTGAGAAATAGGTTTTATTCTAAGTGATGAAGGGTGGGCAAGGATGAATGCGGAACTGGTCAAAAATGGCCTCGTCAATGACAGAAGCTTGGAGTTGGCAAAGCCCAACAGGATGGTAAGGTGATGGGGTGGTCATGGATGGGGTTGAGGGAGTTGATGTACATTGTGAAGTTGAGTGAGGACAGAAGGATAGAGAAGTTGTAGCCTCTTTAATGAGCGCAAACAGACAATTTTTTTGTGAATCAGACCCTTAACGATCCTTCGGATGGCTATTTCTCGCGCAAGATTCAACCTTTGAGACACATCGGAAGATTTTCTGGGAAACTTCATGAACAGTCTATCAACATTTATTCCACAATTTCTCTGAGGACTTCAACTAAAAAGAGTGAGTGCTGTGCTACTCTACCTTATTGGACACCTTCTTGGAATCCCCAGAAGAAAGGGATTGCTCCGTCATGGGCATTTTGCTAGAGGTCCCCCTTGGTCTGGAGAAGGAATGGTGAGAGGACATGAGCTGATGGAGAAGGAAAGGGTAGGGAAATGTAAGTGTAGATCAACATCACTGAGGATAAGGAGGGTCTGAGCAAAGACACCAGGGAGGAGATTTTGGCAAGGAAGCCATCAAGGTGCTTGACTCTTTCATCCTGCTTACTTGGATGACTGTACATCATCATTTCTGTCATACCAAAAGGTTGAGCATGCTAATGATTCAAATTGAAGTCAGCATTAATTGAGGAAAAATTTGCCTTCTGAAGTTAGCTTCATTTGTCACTCATACTGTGTTCATCAGTTTTTATTTGAAAACTTACCTTCCTTTTAAAAGACTTAGGGGGTGTTTTTCCTGGATACATTAGGTGCTAAAGAGCCTCCAAGGTGGCCAAAATGGTGCCTTGAGTCGCAACGGCAGTTTAGCCCACCTTTCGCATAAGGCACCATCTTGGTGAAGAAGTTGAAGCTTGAGCTAGGAACGGCCGTCCGGAGGATTGTTAAGGGTGCCCATTGCCTGCTCATGCTCATTAAAGTAACTGCACATGATTTTGCTGGCTAGCACTTCAATTAACGACCTCTCCTAAAAATGTCCAGCTGAACAGGTGTAAAGAAGTCACTGCTGAGGATTCCAAGTGCTCCTTAAAGCCATGCTCAGCTTTCATTGTTTATTTGCTGCTGGAGATTTGCAGAGGACTTCTGAGACACAAGGGAAATTTTCTGGGGCACTGTGTCAAGATTTCATGAAAGGTCTATCAACATTTATTGGACTTCAAGTATAAAAAAGAGAGAGAGAGATGTTCGCTGATGATTGCACAGTGTTCACTTCCATTCACAACACCTCAGAAAATGAAGCAGTCTATGCCTACATGCAGCAAGACACGGATGACATTCAGGGTTGGGCTGAAAAGTGGTAATTAATATTCACACTAAAGTGACAGGCAATGACTAACTCCAACAAGAGTCTAACCACCGCCCCTTGACATTCAACGGCATTACCATCACCGAAACACCCACCATCAACATCCTGGGGGTCACCATTGACCAGAAACTTAACTGGACCAGTCACATAAATACTGTGGCCACAAAATCAGGTCAGAGGCTGGGTATTCTGTGGCAAATGTCTCGCCTCCTGATTCCCCAAAGTCTTTCCACCATCTACAAGGCTCCAGTCAGGAGTGTGATGGAATACTGTTCACTTGCCTGGATTAGTGCAGCTCCAACAACACTCAAGAAGCTCGACACCATCCAGGACAAAGCAGCCTGCTTGATTGGCACCCCATCCACAACCTTAAACATTCACTCCCTCCACCACCAGCGCACCGTGGCTGCAGTGTGTACCATTTACAAGATGCACTGCAGCAACTCGCCAATGCTTCTTCGGCAGCACCTCTCAAACCCACGACCTCTACCACCAAGCAGGACAAGGGCAGCAGGCGCATGGGAACCTGCAAGCTCCCCTCCAAGTCACACACCATCCTGATCTGGAAGTATATCACCGTTCCTTCATCGTCGCTGGGTCAAAACCCTGGAACTCCCTCTCCAACAGCACTGTGGGAGTATGTTCACCAGAAGGACTGCAGTGGTTCAAGAAGGTAGCTTACCACCATCTTCTCAAGGGCAATTAGGGATGGGCAATAAATGCTGGCCTTGCCAGCAACACCCACATCCCAGGAATGAATAATTTTTAAAAGTACAAACAAGCCAATGAAGCTCTCAGACAATTACATGTGCTTATTAAAGCTGCAGTGTCTATAGTCACACTATAATTACAGAGTATTAGCTGTCAGGGTAAAGCGAGGACACAGCACACTGAGGTGACTGCATGCAGCTGAACAACTAGCATAAACACAACTTTGACATTATGCTAGAATCTGGCCTAATGGATCTTGCAGGATGTCTGGCCACCAGCTTAAAGGAATTTCCTGAAATTTAAAGGCATGCACCCACTTCAACGTTTAATGCGGTAGTGAGTCTTCACATCCAGGGAAGGGCTTTCCTGGAGGTGCAAATTCTCTGAAAGTAGCCTCCAGGGCATGACCTAGCTGTGTGTCAACTTCCTTTCTGAATAGGAGGGGCTGAAAGTAGTTATCCTCTGACATTCCTGGGAGGTCTGTCCGGGCAAGTAAATATCAGCCAGCTGGGCAAGGACAGGTGTTTACATACACATCAGGTATAGTCAGAGCTACCTTTCCTTTCACTCAGGAACTGCTCTTCCTCTTCGAAACATGATTGGAACCTCCAGACGAATTGCATTCCTGCCCATGTTGGTTACTGTCAGTGAAATTGGAGTTGGAAGCAAGACTGTGGTTAAAAAATGGATTTGGAAATAAAAGAAACATATCAAGACACGGTTTAGTAACCCCAGAGCAGAACTTTGCACAATTGGAATTTAGATCCAGAGTTCTGTGAGCTAAATTTCCAGCCTGTATGATTTTCTCTGTGTCACCTGCCCCTGTGGCAACCTCGTAGCAACATAAAGGGGGTTGAGCTCTGAAATTTTGCATCCAGGGCGTGGGCCAAATTCAGGAAAATCAGCCCTTTGTCTATCACCAGCATACACAGGAAAATCACAAATCTGCTACACCTACACCATCCCTTTACTCTATCCTTCAGCCTTCACTCGATACATACCATCACATTACCTTTAATAACTTAGGCCTTAATCTTTCCAATAAAAGCTGTCAAAAAAGCAACACTGTGCTCTATTAATCTACATGGTGCATTTGGTTAAAACATCTCAAAACACAAGTCTCATTCTCTTAAATGTTGCTACTTTTGTAAGCTCCTGTTTTAGGGCCTGTGAGGATTGATGGAAGGGAGTCTATGAAGAATGTGTGATGACTAATGACGCTACCAAAGTATGCAATCCATCTTTCTTCTTCATTCCATTTTCTCCACACACCACAGCAACATTCCCAAGTGGTAACATTTAACGGGAGTCAGGCATCTGTAATGGGGCTTTGGCACCGACTGAGACAATAAATCTGTGCAGGCGTCAAATCAAATGAATCTTGTTTTACCAATATGATGGATTTACAAATAGGTTTAATCAGTACGTGACTGAGAGAAATGACAAAGTCAAGAGAAACGTGATTGAAATGACAAAGTCATTTTGTACCATTGTGTTCATGGCCCACAAGGCTGTAACAGTGCAGAATACCTTCCACCACCCTTCCACCACCATGGGATTGCAAGAGGGACAGGAGGAATGAAGATTGCGGGGAAGAATGAGATTATGAATATGATGATGTGCAAACCTCAGAACAAATGCTGCCATCCATTTTATAAGGACATAAGAACATAAGAATTAAGAGCAGGAATTGGTCACATAGCTTCTCGAACCTGCTTCGCCATTCAATAAGATCATGGCTGATCATCGACCTCAATTCCACTTTCCTGTCTGATCTCCATATCCCTTGACTTCCTTGGAGTCCAAAAATCTATCAATCTCAACCTTGAATATACTCAAAGTCTCAGCATCTACAGCCCTCTGGGCAGAGAATTCCAAAGATTCACAACCCTCTGAGTGAAGAAATTCCTCCTCATCTCAGCCTTAAATGGCTGAACACTTATGCCCCCGAGTTCTAGACTCTCCAGCCAGGGGAAGCAATCTCTCAGCATCTACCCTGTCAATCCCCCTCAAAATCTTGTATCTTTCAATGAGATCACCTCCCATTCTTCTAAACTCCATAGAGTATAGGGCAAAACTACTCAATCGCTTCTCATAGGACAACCTTCTCATCCCAGGGATCAATCGAGTGAACCTTCATTACACTGCTTCTAAGGCAAGTGTATCCTTCCTCAGATAAGGAGAACATAAATATGCACAGTATTCCAGGTGTGGTCTCACCAAGGCCCTGTACAATTGTAGTAAGACGTCCTTACTCTTGTACTCAAACCCCTTTGCAGTAAAGGCCAACATGCTATTTTGCCTTCCTAATTGCTTGCTATACCTGCATACTAACTTTCTGTGTGTCCTGTATGGAGACATGTAAATCTCTCAGAGAACCAACATTTAATTGTTTCTCACCATTTAAATAATATTGTTTTTCTATTCTTCCCATAATTTCCCCTCATTATACTCCATCTGCCACCTTCTTGCCCACTCACTTAACTGGTCTATAACCCTTTGCAGGCTCTTTGTGTCCTCCTCACAGCTTATTTTCCCACCTACCTTTGATCGTTAGCAAACTTGGATACATTGCACTCAGTCTCTTCATGTAAGTCATGAATATCATCATCATCATCATAGGCAATCCCTCGGAATCGAGGAAGACTTGCTTCCACTCCAAACATGAGTCCTTAGGTGGCTGAACAGTCCAATACGAAAAACACAGTCCCTATCACAGGTGGCGAAGATAGTCATTGAGGGAAAGGGTAAGTGGGACTGATTTGCCACACGCTCTTTCCGCTGCCTGCACTTGCTTTCTGCATGCTCTCGGCAATGAGACTCGAGGTGCTCAGCGCCCTCCCGGATGCACTTCCTCCACTTAGGGCGGTCTTTGGCCAGGGTCTCTCAGGTGTCAGAGAGGATGTTGCATTTTATCAGGGAGGCTTTGAGGATGTCCTTGTAATGTTTCCTCTGCCCACCTTTGGCTCGTTTGCCGTGAAGGAGTTTCCAAGTAGAGCGCTAGCTTTGGGAGTCTCGTGTATAGATTGTAAACAGCTGAGGCCCCAGCACTGATCCTTGCAGCGCCTCACTAGTTACAGCCTGCCAACTGGAAAATGACCCATTTTCTGTTTTCTGTCTGTTAGCCAACCTTCTATCCATGCTGATATATTACCACCAACCCCAAGAGCTATTCTCTTGCATAACAACCTTATCAAATGCCTTTTGGAAATCCAAATACACTACATCCATTGGTTCCTGGCCACCTCTGTTTTCGCCTCTGTTTACTATTCTGGAGCAGTACGGCCGGGAAAGGTGAGCCGGTGTCCAACGTCCCTGGGTGTGACAACAGCTCGAAATTTGAAAATTGCCCAATACCCGTATCACCCCACAGCGCCCCCTAGTGGGACCGCCTGTGAAAGCTGGTGGTGCCAGCTATACCAGCCGCAGTGAGGGAGGGAACCTCTACCTAAGGTATGTGTGATTGTTTCTTATTTTTTTATTTTTGCGATTCATGTGGATGTAGCATCAGGGAAGTATTAGGAATGTTTGTGGTGGGGTTTTTTCTAATTTATTTTTCCCGGGTGCTCCAAGGCCGGCTGTTTAGCTTGGGATTTTCACTTGCTCAGCTGGCCTAATGTCCTAAAAGAGGTTTGAAACACCTCCATCAGTGCTCCTCTCCACACTTGGGGCCCAGCTGGTTAATTTTGCGGCTGGAGACGCAAACCATTTCCCAACAGTAAATTTACCACTCCACCCGGCTTAACGTCGCAACAGAGATGCAACCAAATTTCTACCCCCTTGGGTTTGAAATCTTAAATACAACACACAAAATACATGTAAATTAGACATGGATGAAGAGGATTAATGTATTCAACTGGCTAATTACACTAATAACGTCATACTATAGATCAGGATGTGTTTAATTAGAGCTCTCAAAATCCTAGTAACTTGATTATAATTATTTACCAACTTATTACATTCCTTCTCTGGTAGTTGAGCTCAGTATGAAAATAATTACATCTGTCACTCTGAGTTAACTTATACAGAAGGTTTTCCTTTAATTTCTTACTTCTGAAATGTTTTCTATGTTTGTTAATTGTATGCCAGTTGTCCCTCAAGTGATTTGAGAGTCGGCCGCGTCTCCGCGAATAGTGTTCCTGGTTTGACAGATTCAAAAAGCGAGTATGAAAAGAAACTTGTGAGGGACATAAAAATCAACACAAAAATGAAATTTTAAATAAATATATTAGGAAAAAGAGGGTGGTCTTGAACAATCTGGGCCCCTTGAAAACTGGTAATGGTGACATTGTAAATAAGGAAATGGTGGACATGTTGAATAATTACTTTGTGTCAGTATTTATAGCAGACAGAGGGGATCGCATGCCAGATATCCCAAGGAAACTAATACTGAATCAGGAACAGGGACTCCCCAAAATTAACGTAAGCAAAATAACAATAATGAAGAAAATAATGGCACTAAAGAGTGACAAATACCAGGGCCAGATGGTTTCCATCCCAGGGTTTTAAAGGAAGCAGGTGAGAACACTGCAGATGCTCTAACTATAATCTTCTAAAGTTCTCTCGATTTATGAATCATTCTTTTAGATTAGAAAATTGCGTGTGTCACGCCGCTATTTAAGAATGGTGAGAGACAGAAACCAGGGAATTATAGACCAGTTAGCCTAACACCTGTTGTCAGGAAATTACTAGAGTCTATAATTAAGGATAGGGTGATTGAACACCTTGAAAATTTTCCAGCTGATCAGAGAGAGCCAGCATGGATTGTAAAGGACGGCCCATGCCTGATGAACCTAATTGAATTTTTTGAATTAGTGAATAAAGTAGTGGACAGGGAAATGTTATTTATTTGGACTTCCAGAAGGCATTTGATAAAGTCCCACATCAGAGATTGTTAGCTAAAGTTGAAACTGATGGATTTGAAGGCAAATTATTGACCTGGGTCAGAATTGGTTGAGCGTCAGGAGATGGGGATAATAGGCAGGTACTCTAATTGGCAGGATATGATTAGTGGTGTTCCGTAAGAGTCTATGTTGGGGCCTCAACTTTTTACCGTATTTATTAACGATTTAGATGGATAATAAGCCACTTAAAGTTTGCCAATTATGCAAAGTTAGCTGGCATTATAAACAGCGTAGATGGAAGTATGAAATGACAAAGAGCTATTAATAGATTAATCGAATAGGCAAAACTGTGACAAATGGATTTCAATATGAGATCATCCACTTTAGACCTAAAAAAGATAGAACAGAGTACTTTCTAAATCGTGAAAAGATAAAAACAGTGGAGATTCAAAGAGACTTGGGGGCCCATGCACAAAGATCATTACAATGTCATGGACAGGTACAGAAAAAAATTAAAAATGCGAATGGAATGTTGGCCTTTATATCTCGGAGATGTCGAAATCTCGACTCTCAATATACGACTCTAACACAATCAGCTCCGGTAGATGTTCCTTTAATAAGTTTTTCTTGCAGCAAGGAAGAGTCCCACTCAGTCAAAGGCTAAGTGGGGACTCCCAATATGGTACAGATTCACAATGTATTTATACAGTAGAACAAACAAGTTATGGTTCCATCCTGTGTATTGGTTCTGCCTTTGCAGTCAGCGAAAACAGATAAAGGGTTCTCCAATCGGTTAATGATTACCACATCTTTGTCTTTACATTTTTTTTCAAATGTCTCCTTTGTCAGTGTTTTTGGTGGGCTAGTCAGTAGTAATTCGATTGCGGTGTGATAATGTGCTATCACTGGTTTTGCAATGTTTTAGGATTGTTCAGTTTCCTGGCCATCTATTTGGGCCCATGATTTCCATTGTGGTTGATTGGGTAATTGGCTTCTTGCACATTTTGGATGAGTTCTGTAGTTTAGATAATGGCTGGTAATTTGATTATCTCTTAGGGGGTGAATTGGTGCTGCATCTTTAAAACCTTTATCCAGCCCTTCTAAGGTCTGGCATAGCAACAAACTATTGATAATACAGGGAAAGACAGTCTTAATGTTGTCTGGTGGCTATCAATCAGCTATCAGCGGTTTCAGTCAAGGTTAGCATGTTTATGCAAACAGGCTGTCTGCTGCAGAAGCCTCTGGCAGGATCAGGACTCCATTTTGTTTTATTGCAAAAGGGATACAAAAAACAGTGTAATGCAACTTGAAAAATACATTTCCACATTGACTAGAAAACAAGGGATTAGAAGTCATGCTCCAGCTATACAAAGCCCTGGTCAGACCACACCTAGAGTACTGTGAGCAATTCTGGGCACCACATCTTAGGAAGAATATATTGGCCTTGGAGGGAGTGCAGTATAGATTTACCAGAATGATACTGGGCCTCCAAGGGTTAAATTACAAGGAACGATTACACAAACTAGGGTTGAATTACCGGTAATTTAGAAGGTTAAGTGGTGATTTAATCAAAGTTTGAAGAGATTAAGGGGAACTGAGAAAGTAGCTAGAGAGAAACAATTTCCCCTGGTTGGGGAGCCTAGGACTAGGTGGCACAGTCTAAAAATTAGAGCCAGGCCTTTCAGGACTGAAGTTAGGAAACACTTCTACACAGAAAGTGTGGTACAAATTTGGAACTCTCTTCCACAAATGGCAATTGGTGGGAGGTCAATTGTTAATTTTAAATCTGAGATTGATAGATTTTTGCGAACCAAAGGAATTAAGGGATATGGGGCAAAGGCGGGTATGTGAAGTTAGGTCACAGATCAGCCATGATCTAATCGAATGGCGGAACAGGCTCAAGGGGCTAAATGGTCTACTCCTGTTCCCATGCTCCTAAAGTCCTGTAACTGTGAATAGGGTTGCCAATCCTTCAGAATTGTCGTGGAGTCTCCAGAAATTTAAGATTAATCTCCTGGACACTACTTTGAGCAACCCAGGAATACAAATCATAGGGTCATTAAAAAGTGCTGTTTTCTTTTCCTTTACTTTGAACACTTTTGTTTATGAGTGATAGAAATATTGGAGATAAGTAAACTGGGACTGGTTGGAGGCAGGAGGTCATGGGATGAAACTTCCAGGAATACCTAAAATCAGATTTGGCTGTCCTAACCATGAGGCATTGATGTGCCTATACGGGTAGGCCTCGACAACCATCAAACCTACTGTCCTCGCTTTGGCTTTGCACCCTTGCTCTGCTTATCATCATCATATCATAGGCAGCCCCTCGAAATCGAGAAAGACTTGCTTCCACTCTAAAAGTGAGTTCTCACGTGACTGTACAGTCCAATGCAGGAATTACTGTCTCTGTCACAGGTGGGACAGACAGTCATTGAAGGAAAGTATGGATGGGGAGCCTGGTTTGCCGTATTCTCCTTCCGTTGTCTGCGCTTGCTTTCTGCATGCTCTCGGCGACAAGACTCGAGGTGCTCAGTGCCCTCCCAGATGCTCTTCATCCACTTTGGGTGGTCTTGGGCCAGGGATTCCCAGGTGACAGTGGGGATGTTGCACTTTATCAAGGAGGCTTTGTGGGTGTCCTTGAAAGGTTTCCTCAGCCCACCTGGGGCTCGCTTGCCATGTAGGAGTTCCGAGTAGAGCGCTTGCTTTGGGAGTCTTGTGTCGTGCATGCGGACGATGTGGCCCGCCCAACGGAACTGGTCAAGCATGGCTAGTGCTTCGATGCTGGGGACGTTGGCCTGATCGAGAACACTGACGTTGGTGCGCCCATCCTCCCAGTGGATTTGCAGGATCTTGAGGAGGCAGCGTTGGTGGTACTTCTCCAGCGCTTTGAGATGTCAGCTGTATATAGTCCATGTCTCTGAACCATATAGGAGGGCAGGTATCACTACTGCCCTGTATACCATAAGCTTGATGCCAGATTTGAAGTCCTAGTCCTCAAACACTTTCTTCCTCAGGCGACCGAAGGCTGCGCTGGCACACTGGAGGCAGTGTTGAACCTCATCATCGATGTCTGCCCTTGCTGATAGTAGGCTCCCGAACTATGGAAAATGGTCCACATTGTCCAAGGCTGCGCCGTGGATTTTGATGACCGGGAGGCAGTGCTGTGTGGCGGGGTCCAGTTGATGGAGGACCTTTATCTTATGGCTGTTTAGTGTAAGGCCTATGCTTTCGTACGCCTCAGTGAAGGTGTTGACGATGGCTTGGAGTTCGGCCTCTGAGTGTCTGCAGACGCAAGCGTCGTCCGCGTACTGTAGTTCGATGACAGAGGATGGGACAACCTTGGCAATCCTGTTAATATTAGTGACGCACTGCCCAGAAGAAAACTCAGATGAAAATGTCAGAAGGGGCTGGGATTTGAAGTCGTGTTTCACAATCCAGGGCACTTCCAGTCCCGTCTGAGGAGTTTTATCGGAAGAAAAAATCTATATGATCGTAAATGAGCAAACCCTGAGAGATGCAAAGTGCGACACCGCCAGTGGGAGCTGTCATTCACTCTCTGGTAACATTTAACCAAACTACTGGCTGTATATTGTTTAAATTACTCAGTTCATCTTTATCACAACACAGTCCATTTATTACAATGCATTGTCTGGCATTCATTTATCTGCTTTTGGTCAGAATATAACAGAATGAATCTATATATTATTTTTACTGCAATATTGTTTTATTACTTTGCATGATGTTTGACAAGCTGTACTTTAGTCTCAGAATTGAACTTATAATAATTGCTTCAGGCTGATTGAGTGCAACCACATATTCCTGTCTTATTAAAATTTTACAACATTGCCCTGTATTTCTTTCTAAAGCATCATTTCATATTAAAATAGCGTAAGGATTAAAAGAAATCTTCTGATGTTCAATTAGATTAAATATCAAGCAGCTTGTTCAAATGCTTTCCTAAATTCGGCACATGGACTGCAAGAGTCGTAATTTCACCTCGCCTTTTGCATTAAAGCCTTGTATCGTAATCCATTCAGGAATCTATGACTCTAGCTGCATTAGATAGATCCCAGGTGGGAGTCTGATCTTGTCTAGCAGTGGAACGGCAGAGAGATTCAGCAGCGTAGGGTACACTTTATTGGCCAATAGAGGAGATGTGCGATCCTGACTGCGTGTCCCTTCATATTTCTCTTCAAAAACGAATTAAAATTAGGAAACAGCAATCTCATCATTATGGCTTCCAGATGTTGGTAGAAGCGAACAGTGTGCACGCACTCCTGATTAGCTCCACAGTGGGGTCCTGACAGTAAAGCAAACTACTGTACTTCTGCAGTTTATTATCAAAGAGCTCAAGACATATTTCATGCTGTTGTCAAACTATGCATGATGCAAGCCAGTAGAATGAATACCTTTTGCTAGTTATTACCTCCCATTCCTCTTTAATCTGGAACTGTCCATTTGTTCACCTATAAAACGAATGAAGACAATATATCATGGGAGTGGCATCTGATATAAAATTAACTGTTAGGCTGCGTAATATATACATCCCTATAGCCTGCATGCATTTTATAGGCCATGTAATGAGCAGTTTATTTCCTGCAGCATTTCACTGCTCTGTTATTTATTCTTTTTATACTACTGCATATTTGTTCAAATATAATCTTTCTGTTCATTGCTGATGAGTGATTTTATTGCGGAATTAAGCACTGTTGCATATTAATACAGACCTGACATTTTGCACCATTGCTATGTCCTAGTTGGCATGTATTTGATTTCTGGTGAACAAAACATAATTGAAAGGAATGGCCATAGCATAGTTTATCACAGTGTAAACATATATGCATCCAGTGAAATGTGAGCATATAAAAAGGAAGGTAAGATAGGTCTACCCGCCGCAACCTCGAGTAATGCAAACTCCTGGAGTCCCAGGCAGTTACGTAGCTTCCGGGTGGGGTGGAAGTGAATATTGTGATGCACAAGTCATCACAACTATGTGGGGCAGGCTGGATGGACCAATAGACCTTTTCCTGACTGTCACGTCATATGTTCGTATGAAATTGAGGAGAGGGGGGGAAATATCCCAGATTGTACCCTATCCATAATATCCTCTGTTTCCACTGCATCCATTGAGAGCTATTCCACATGGTCACCACACTCTGCGTGAAGGTTAACGTTGACTGTGTATGCACTTATTCCCATCTGTTTTGAACCCATGACTCTTTTGTCTTGGAGTTTGTGTCACTATTGAACATTGCTCTTGGTTCGAGTTTATCTATTTCCTTGAAAATCATAAATGGCTCAACTAGCTTACTAACAAGGTAAAGTAAAGCTTCCGCTTTTCCAACAAAGAGCATTTAGATTTGAAGAATTTTACACTCCATTATAATTTTTGGACTTTTTGCTCTCTGTGATCCCTAATGTTTTTCTTTTTGGTGCTCGGAGTTGGGGTGCAATTAAAATCATCGGTAAAAACCCCTTTGTTTTCTTAATTTTACAGAGTAGATTTGATGTTGTATGTTTTCTTTATAGAGTCATAAAAAATATAGGAACATTGAAGGGTATATGGCTTACAAATCTTTCAAATATCTCGGACGGAGGGTGTTGTGTTTGTAAATAAACAGACTAACTGAAACAGGAGTAATGTAATTTACTGTATCCTTTATAGAAACTCCCCAAAATAGTGTCCCAAAACAGCAGGTTTACAGCAGTGTGTGAATAGCTCCTGCAGGGTCCTAATGCCTGTCTAGTGAAGGTTAGTGTAACAAACAAATAGAGTATGAACACAACATATTTCTCCCCTTCTGAAAACACAGTCTATGAACAGTCAAAGTCCTTGAGATAGCCAGACCATGTTCTGATACGCTGAGACCGGTGTGGAGCTTGAGGTGTTTGATCGAGGTTTTCGGTTGGGAAACATAACGGTGCCTCTGTTCCATCCTGCTGGTCTGTTGGCCTGTGAGTTGGGATCAGTCTACGAGCATTTCATCGAGTTCCATCATTAAGCTCGTAGGTGTGAGGGCTGAACTTTCGCCCGATCTGTTTTGGAGGCGAGAGTGAAGATGCAAGCTTATGACTCCGGTTTGGGTGCTTAACTCTGACCCAATCTCTGTTCTTCAATTGGGGCTTTTGAGCACGTCATTTTGTGTCAGTGTGCGACTTCGCTTCGGTGTTCCGAAATCTGGGATGCGAGTGTGGTTATCTGTGCTAGGTTTGGCTGAGAATGTCCAGTAGTCAGCGAAGATTCTGCCCAATCATGAGCTCAGCGGGTGTCTTCTCCGTTAGAGAGTGCTTTGTCGAACGGTATGTGTGGAGAATGGTTTGAACCACTTCATTGAATGTTTGGCCTGCTGCGAGGTTGGATTTCAAACCCTCTTTGATGATGCAGTTAAATCGCTCAACACCTCCGTTGCTTTGAGGATTGTACCGAGCAGTAAGGCGATGCCCGATAGCATGACGAGTGAGCAAATCCGCGAACTGGTCAGAAACAAACTGTGATCCATTGT
The DNA here is from genome assembly GCF_044704955.1 of Pristiophorus japonicus. Classification (NCBI taxonomy): domain Eukaryota; kingdom Metazoa; phylum Chordata; class Chondrichthyes; family Pristiophoridae; genus Pristiophorus; species Pristiophorus japonicus. The sequence continues at coordinate 58,233,250 of NC_091989.1, forward strand.
CAGTGATTATGACCTCTGAGAGGCCCCACTTCGTGAACATATGCTGCAGAATAGTGACGATCGTTGATGAGGTCACTGAACTTGTTGGAGCGATTTCTGGCCATTTGGAATGCAGGTCATGTACTACAAGGAAATGCTGGTGCTGTAGAGCTGCTTCAACTGGACCGAAGATATCCAACTGAAGTTGTTGCCATGGTCTTTGTGGCCATGGAATGGGCTTCATTGGTGCTGGTTGGATGTTTGTGACCTTTTCACTCAGACTGCATGCTTCGCAGTGTGAGACAAACTCCTCGATTCAAGTGTCAATCCCAGGCCACCGTACTGAATCATGACATCTCTGCTTCATGCGGATAATGGCAGGGTGTCCATTGTGTGCCAATGAGAGAATGCACTGTTGAAGTGACTTTGGAATTACTGCTCTATCACCACGAGCTAGGCAGCCATCGTTCCAAATGGAAAATTAATCGCGAAGTCTGTGGAAGGTTTTCAGCTCTTCCAGAATTTGCTTAGGCCAGTCAGTCTGGAGGAAGAGGCACATGTGCTGGAGCGTAGCATCACTCTGTGATTCAGTTTTGAGTTTGCCACAGGAGACAAGGTTTCTGATGGACTGAGTGATGATCGACGTGATATATGTGTCGTCATCTGTGAACAAGTCAGCACCAGAGTCCAAAGCAGGGGACGAACGGCTGAGCATGTCAGCTACATGGTTGGGACTGCCAGCGATGTACTGTACATCAAAGTTATACTGATGAAGGCGATCTGACCATCGGTTGATTCGTAGTGGTCTGTGCCCAGATCCAGTTGTAGCGAGTAGCGTAGTTAGCGTTTGGTGATCCGTACGGAGGGTAAATTTCCTCCCATAGAGGTAGATGTGCCATTGTTCACATGCGTAGATGCAAGCGAGTGCTTCGCGTTCCCCTGTGGAATATTTACATTCTGCAGACAAGAGCGTGTGAGAGGCAAAGGCGACTGGGCGTTCCAGGCCATAAATCCAGTGCGAGAGCACAGCCCCATGGCGGTGCCTGACGTGGTGACATACGTAGTGGCATTCGGATCAAACTGCACGAGGATAGGAGGGGATGTGATTTTCTCCTTAAGCGTGGTGAATGCCTGAGCCTGGGAATCTGTCCATTCCCAAGGGACATCCTTGCGCAGCAACTTGTGAAGTGGTTCAGCAATGTGTGCATAGTGCGGGACGAACTTCAGAGAGAAGTTGCAAGTGCCGAGGAATGATGTAAGTTCTTTGACATTGGTAGCCTCCTGCATTCGCTGGATCGTGTTAATGGTGCCAAGCCTTGTGCTGTGAATCTGTAGCCCAGAAAGCTTATTTCTCCAGCAGCGAATGTACACTTATTGGTATTAAGTGTAATGTTACGTGTCGCAAGTCTAGCCATGACTGCGTGAAGTCACTGGTTATGTTCATCTATTGTACATCCATGGACAACTATATTATCAAGCTGATTGAAGGCTCCCTTATGCCTGTTAGCATAGTAGTGACAATCTTCTGAACTGCACTTGGTGCAGAAGATATTACATAGGTCATGTGTCGATACTAATACAGGCTATCATGCGTCGTGAATGCCGTGAACGGTTTGCTGTCCTCTGCTAGGGGTATTTGCAGGTAACTACGGCCTATATCGAGTTCCTAAAAAAACTAATGAGCCATAGAATTCTGAAGACAGGTTGGTCGATGGTAGGAAGAGCGTACTTGTCAGGGATGATGGCTTTGTTGACCTCTTTCAGTCGATACATATGCAATCTCCCCATTTTTACACTGAGCATTGACTAAGTTTGAGATCCAGGGTGAGGAATTGATGCTCTCAATGATTCCCTGAGATTTGAGTCACATTAGTTCTGTGGATACTTGGTCGCGAACTGCGAATGGAAGACGACAAAGTTGCCGTGTAACCGGTTTGACGAAAGGGTCAACGCGGGGACGATGGCAGACTTTTGTTGTCACTCCAAACCCTGCAAAGATTGAGGGATACTGTTTGTCAAAGTCCACAGATGTATCGGTGGGTCATAAACTTTGAACCCATGCTTGTCCAAAAGGTCAACACCCATGAGGCTTCGTCCCTTCGCGACATGAAAGGAAAAGTTCTCCAATGTTATGTCCTTGTAGTATATCGGGACAGATATGATCCCAAGTACCTCAGTTTTGGAGTCGGAGTACGCACGTAGAGTGGAAGTTGTGGGCTGAAGTTGACAGTGCGTGAAGTGGGTTTTGTATACAGCTTCGCTCAATTTGGAGACTTTGGCTCCAAGGTCAATGAGGAGGTAGATGGGCATGCCATCAATGTTTACCTCACAGTCCTTGAATTTGCCCGAACCGATGTGCGAAATGTCACTAACGGTGCAAACCATACTGGGTTCATCATTATTGAGGTTGTCCGCATGTCAAATATGCTGCGATGAGCGACATGGTTCATTTTACCACATGCAGAGCATTTTTTCCCACATGCAGGGCAGTTAGGACTCTTTGCTGAGTGTGATTTGTCCCCACAGTTAAAGCAATGGAAGTTAAGCCCACGATCTGTAGTGGGTGCCTTATTACTAGCTGCTGTGATTTCTGCTTTGGATGAATGCCTTGCACATGGGCTGTAGCTGCAGTCTGCTGCACAGGGGGAGCAGGGGATCTGAACACTTTTGAATCGGAAAGCGCTGATTCAATTTGGATGGCTAAATTAGTTGCATTGTCCGATGTCAGTTTGTCATCCTCCATTAGCAAGTGTTCCCGAATGTGGGGGATCATTGTTTTCTCAATTATTTGATCCCTGATCATTTCCTCTGTAAGTGTTCCAAAGTTAGATGTAGCAGCCAGTTCAGTTACTGAAATGATCAGGGCCCCCTGACCTGCGAGAGAACAGCTCCACAGGTCGGGCTACAAAAGAGCTGGAGCGGCGTACCACTTCAACCTCCAGTGTGAGCTGCTCCAAGTATGTGACAATTTTGAGATGGGTGACTGGGTGACGTCATCAAAACCCTGGGCGCCGTTTTAGAGCATGGGCAGGAACATCAGGAGGACCCAGGTACAGAGGAGTGGGAGGGTCGGGCCGGATGAGCGGCGAGTGTTTGTGGCAAGATGCGGTGAATGTTTATGGCGGAGGAGCGGAGAGAGATCGTGGCGGAGGTGCGACAGATGAGGGTACGGGGCACAGAAGAGCCGAGGGTTCAGGAGCGGCACGGGCCAGCCCACACTACGATATGTGTGCGCACTAGGTCCATGCAGCAGAGCAGGTCTCTAGCCATCTTGGTTAATCCTTGCCGCTGGACCAAGACCTAGCTCTGTCAAGCCCGTGTGGTGGCTGGTGTGCAACGGTCACCACACGTTAAAAAAATTCATGCACAGACATCTTCCACCCCTTCAATTGGAGTTCAGGACTGGAACATCGGGTCCTTCATCGAAACACCTGTGAACTCGTGGAAGCAAGTCATCCTCGTTCGAGGGGCCGCCTGTGATGATATGATAATGAAATGATATACTGTTTGATTGGTTCACCGTTCCCTTGCCCGCTTTGATGAAATTTGTATCTCTCCATCATGATACTTTTCTTTGGCCCCAAATATTTCTCTCGGGCGCTTTCTGCTTTGTCGTAGGAATCCATGTCTTCGATTTGGCCAAAGATGCGTTGGCCTTCGGTACCGAGGCAGTAGATAAGTATTGCACTACAGCGAGCTGGTGTTACATTGTCGCCGTCTAACCCACTCGCTGTGATGTACGTAGAAAAGCTTTTTATCCATCTCGGCCAAGGGATTGGAGGGTCCCCGGGTGTGAAGAGAAAAGGCGGGAGCATAGGGAGGTTCATTTGATTCATCCTCGTCGCCAAATTGTGTTGTGTATGTGTAAATAAACAGACTAACTGAAACAGGAGTAATGTAACCTACTGTGTCCTTTACAGCAACTCCCCAAAATCGTGTCCCAAACCAGCATGTTTATCGCAGTGTGTGAATAGCTCCCGCAGGGTCCTAATGCCTGTCTAGTAAGGGTTTTTGTAACAAACAAATAGAGTATGAACACAACAGAGGGCATGACAGTCGCAAAACCACTGCAGCAGCCAAATGGTGATGAGTGAGCACCAATTGTAAACCATGTGTGTCATTTAACAGTTTCTTATTTGGATACCAGTCCTTACTCAGGTCTGTCTTAATACACAATGGGTCAAATGCCACTCATCAAGCACTTTGCTTCAGCGTCTCGTCAAAGTTGACATAAAGAGAGTCCATGATTCGTGGCTGCAGGTCTTACTTGTGTCACGTGGCTATCTAATCTATTGCATATCACCCACCGCTCCGCATCATGTATGCGCACTGCATGACTGAAGCAAAAGACAAAGATATTTGATTCTTCCAGGGGACAGATAAAACATGGAATGTGTTCAGCATTCAGAAATTCACAGCAGTGTAGATAAGACTCATATTACACATATATAAAAAGTAAGCTCTCCCTGCTATATGGGGCAATACTTTACCTCGGTTCAACTGCAATTCATAAATGTTCAAAGACATAGTTGTCCTTTTAGCATGGGAAGTTTATTTTGTAAGCTCTCTCGTATTTATGCTATTCAATAGGCCAGTACTTAATTATCTCCATATATTATGTGGCTCAGTGAGTAGCACTCTCGCCTCTGAGTCAGAAGTTTGTGGGTTCAAGTTCCACTCCAGAGATTTAAACATGAAAATGTAGGCTGAAACTCCAGTGCAGTGCTGAGGGAGCGCTGCACTGTCAGAGCTGCCACCTTTCAAAAGAGACATTAAACCGAGGCCTCGTCTGCCCTCTCAGTAGAATGTAACAGATGCCACGACACTATTTTGAAGAAGAGTTAACCCCGGTATCCCGGCCAATATTTATCCTTCAATCCACATCACTAAAACAGATTATCTGGTGATTATCGCATTGCTGTTTGCTGTACGCAAATTGGCTGCCGCATTTCCTACATTAGAAAGAAAGAGATACTTGGATGTATATAGCTCCTTTCATGGCCTCAGGACGTCCCATAACACGTTACAGCCAATGAAGTATTTTTGAAGTGTAGTCAGTGTTGTAATGTAGGAAATGCAACAGCCAATTTGTGCACAGCAAACATCCACAAACAGCAATGTGATGTTGATTGAGTGATAAATATTGGCCAGGACACTGGGGATAACTCCCCTGTTCTTCTTTGAAATAGTGCTATGGGATCTTTTACGTCCACTGGAGAGAGAAGACAGTGCCTCGGTTTAACATCTAATCCGAAAGACAGCACCTTCAACAGTGCAGCCCTCCCTCAGCACTGCATTGGAGTGTCAGCCTAGATTTTAATGCTAAACTCTCTGGAGTTGGGCTTGAACCCACAAACTTCTTACTCAGAGGCGAGAGTGCTACCAACTGAGTCACGGCTGACATCAATAGTGGTTACACTTCAAAAGTATATTATTTTCTGCAAAGTGCTTTGGGACGTCCTGAGGTCGTGAATGGTGCTATATAGGTGCAAGTCTTTCTTTCTTTAAATGCACAGTATTTTGCTTTTTCCTCAGGAGACAAATTTAATTCACGGCAGTCTGTTTGGTGCCTGGTAAATTGGCAGCCAGCAGCTGACAATCAAGGGGGCACCTCAGCCACCAATGCCACTCAAGGACTACCTGATGTCATGTTCAGGTGGGCCTGTACATGGGCGAGCAGCACGCCCGCCTTAAAATGGCAAAAGGCCACTTAAATATGCAAATTGGAGTCCTATGTCGGCCCTGCGATCCTATTTGCAAAACTCAGGTACAAATGGCCAGTGCTTGCCCCACCCCAGCCCCTGCCCCATCCCAGCCCTTGCCTGGCCCCAGTCCTTGCCCAGTCCCATCCCTTGCCCCGCCCCAGCCCTTGCCCGGCCCCCAACCCTTGCCCGGGCCCCAACCCTTGCCTGACCCCAGCCCTTGCCCGGCACCAGCCCTTGCCCGGCACTAGCCCTTGCCCAGCACCAGCCCTTGCCCGGCACCAGCCCTTGCCTGGCCCCAGCCCTTGCCTGGCCCCAGCCCTTGCCCCACCCCAGCCCTTGCCCAGCCCCAGCCCTTGCCTGGTCCCAGCCCTTGTCCCACCCCAGCCCTTGCCCCAACCCAGCCCTTGCCCGGCCCCAGCCCTTGCCCGGCACCAGCCTTGCCCTACCCTCACTCTATGCTTGCTCCACCCAGTTGTACGAGGCATGAAGGAGCCTAAGCAGTGACCCGTAAAGAGACCACTGAAGGCCATTCAGAAAGAGGCCCAGGAAATGTTGAGTGCTTCTCCTGGAACCTATAAAAAAATGACTCTGGCATTCTGACAGACTGTTTGGGAAGGCATCTCCCCCCACCCACCTCCTGAGACCCCCGCCTATCTTTGCAAGTTGATTTCTCCCCTCCCACAACCAGCGAGCTGCAGTGGTGTATGCCTGTTTGACACTTGCAGTTTGCTGGCAGAATTTAAATGAGACCAGAACTCGAACTCGGGCCTCATAGAGTTATAGAAATTTATAGCACGGGAGGAGGCGATTTCGGCTCACCGTGTCCACGCTGGCCGACCAAGAGCTATCCAGCCTAATCCCACCTTCCAGCTCTTGGTCCATAGCCCTGCAGGTTACAGCACTTCAAGTGCACATCCAAGTATTTTTTAAATGTGGTGAGGCTTTCTGCCTCTACTGCCCTTTCAGGCAGTGGGTTCCAGACCCCCACCCCCCTCTGGGTGAAGAAATTTCCCCTCATATCTCCTTTAAACCTTCCCTCAATTACTTTAAATCTATGCCCCTTGGTTGTTGAACCCTCTGCCAAGGGAAACAGGTCCTTCCTATTGACTCTCTCCAGGCCCCTCATAATTTTATACACCTCAATCAAGTCTCCTCTCAGCCTCCTCTGTTCCAAAGAAAACAGACCAAACATCTCCAATCTTTCCTCATAGCCAAAGTTCTCCAGTCCAGGCAACATTCTTGCAAATCTCCTCTGCACCCTTTCCAATGTAATCACATTTTTCCTGTAATGTGGTAACCCGAACTGCACACAGTACTTCAGCTGCGGCCTAACCAGTGTTTTATACAGCTCAAGCATAAGCTCCTTGCTTTTGTATTCCATGCCTCGACTAATAAAGGCAAGTATTCCTTTTGCCTTCTTAACCACCTTATTTACTTGGCCTGTTACCTTCAGGGATCTGTGGACATGCACTCCAAGGTCTCTTTGTTCCTCTACACTTTTCAGTGTCGTACATTTAATGTGTGTCCCCTTGCCTTGTTAGCCCTCCCCAAATGCATTACCTCACACTTCTCCGGATTGAATTCCATTTGCCACTGTTCTGCCCACCTGACCAGTACATTGATATCTTCCTGCAGTCCGCAGCTTTCTTCTTCATTATCAACCACACAGCCTATTTTAGTGCCATCTGCAAACATCTGAATCATATCCCCAACATTCAAGTCATTGATATACAGCACAAAAAGCAAGGGATGAACCGGGGGATAGAGCGCTCGCTCTGTCGACATGGTGCCCCTTTTGGGTGGAGTTGAATTTTTAGAGCACAATGTTTTCCAGAGAGTATACTTGTGACTCGCCTGCCCATTACTGACCTGGAGCCCCGATTTTTACTCACGACAGATGGGGAACATGCGGACAGCTGAGTGAGATTGGGCCATTGTCACTCCGGGCCTCATTTGCATTTCTCTGGACTGCCTTTTGCCCGAAGCTGGTAGGAATAATGTAAGAGCCGGTGGGAGGGAACAGGAAATCAGGCAGGAGGCTGCCATCATCAGGGACCCACTGGAACGGTCTCCGGAAAGGTAAATGAGGTAGTGTGGTGTCTGGGCCAATTGTGGCCAGAGAAGGGGGCTATTGGAGGGTAAGCCTGATGGAAAGGTGACCCAAGGATTCCTTGCTTACCTGGGAAACACTTACCTGGGCCTCTTCTGGCCCGATTCTGATTACCACCAGCTTTCGCTGTCTAGTTCGGCACCGTGCAGGTCCTAGAGTTAATATCACGTCGCAGTGCCTTTTACATCATCGGCTCCTGACTTTCCCATTCTAATTACATCCCCAGCTGTCCAGGGCAGACAACTCCCACACCTGGGCTGGATTAAAATATTTGAAGAAAGAAATATTTGAATGGCTATTGGCCCAGAAATCCCGGTCGGCTGCTTCCCACGGGTGATCGGGGGAAAAACTTAAAAAAGATGCACACTTACCTGAAGCTGCTGCGCCCACGTGAGTTCCCGGTCCTGAAGCCTCCACTGACTGCGCGTCACAGTGCATGCACGTCTGGACATACGCAGGGCTGGAACAGCAGTCACATGGTTCTGGGCAGTCAATCAGGTAAAGTATGTTCTCATTCATAATGATGGGAACTCTGTAAGTTGGAGTTCCTATTATTATGAATGAGAACTAACCACCCACCCCCAAAACAACCAAAACACTAATAAAAAATAGAAAAAATACACCACATATTTTTAATAATTTAAATTAGTTATTAATGTCATAAAAAAATATATATTTTTCTGATTTTTTAAAAAAGTATTTTAATTATTGTTTAAAATAAATTTACCTTAGTGGGGAGTGTTTTTAAACAATAAAATGTGTTTTTATAATTTTATTTGAAAATGTTTTTGTGTATTTTAAAACTCTTACGCCTGCAAAAGTAGGCTATGCACCTGCTTTTATCATGTGCAAGAGTTTCAGGACGTTTTGCTGGGCAAGATAGGGGTAAATACACAATCTTGCCCTTGCAAATGTCCTGGCTGCCGAGATACGGAAGATCTGTCAAGCTCCAGCTTGGCAGATCGGAAAAGCCGGTTTTCAGCACATATGCATTGTGCGCTGAAAACCGGATTTTGCGATGCCTTCCTGGATCAGTACACACTCCGTACGGACCCGGGAGGCCGGAATTTCTGGGCCAATCCTTTCATGTCCTCAGGACATGCCACATGCTTCACATGCTTCACAGCCAATGAATTATTGTTTTTGAAGTGCAGTTTCTGTTGTCATGTGGACAAGCACAGCAGCCAATTTGCGCACAGCAAAGTTTGACAAGCAGCAATAAGATAAATGTCCAATTAATATGTTTGGTGGTGTTGGTTGAGGGATAATTGTTCACCCAGAGACTGGAAGAATTCCCTACTCTTCTTCAAAATCAGACCTTTAACATCCTCCTGAACATGCAGATGGAGCCTTGGCTTCAAGTCTCATCTAAGGACTCTTATTCCAGATGCTTGGGCAGTGTCGGACTGCTTCTTAAAGTAAGGAAGCTTCAGGATGATTTTAATGAAATAGTTGAACATTGTTCTTTATCAATAGGAGTTCCAGACATCTTCAGAATAATATTTCCAAACTTCTACCATCATAACATAGTTTGAATCATATATTATCTAGAATATATTTTGTGTGAATTTGAGTTTGACTGCAATCCTTATATCACCACATTAAATTTGCATTTTACTTAAGTAATAAAAGGTATTTTAAATTCTATGCTAATGAAGTAAATATGCCTAAATTGACTTGCAGATCATAAAGATCATACTTTAATTCAAAAATAGAAAATGAGTCAATTTCCTGTAGTACTGTTCTGTGCAGCATACCACAGAGGAGAAGTCATGGGCTTGGAGAGACTACAAAGAATGGTAACTAAGTTGATGGGTTTGAGCAGCTGACACAGATGTGTGGTTTGAATGTGGAACTCGCTACCACATGGAGTAGTTGAGGCGAGTAGAAAGATGCATTTAAGAGGAAGCTTAATAAGTATACGAAGGAGAAAGGAATAGAAGGATATGCTGATACGGTGAGATGAAGTAGGGTGGGAGAAGGCTCCTGTGGAGCATAAACACCGGCATGGAACAGCTAGGCTGAACGGTCTGGTTCTATAGGTTCTATGTAATTCTATGAACTATAAGGAAAGACGATGGGTACCAGGATCTTTACATGATAAACACCAGCTTAGAGGTGTCACTAGCCTCGCTCCTGGGGGATCATTTTGTAAATGTGCGCTCTTGGCATGGAGTCATGGCTACCAAAAAAACATAGCAAGAAATCCATCAGATGGAGAATCACCAGACAGCACCTATCCTGCGCTCCCGATTGGTGAGGCACTACCCAATCTCTGCTCTACACATTACATTGCACAACTCTCAAATCCTTCAACAATGCTTTCCGAATTAATTACATGTCACAGGGGCAATGGCTGCATTAATGCTGTTTCTTCAGTCATTTAATAAGCAGTTACATTTTCAGATCTATTACACTTAAGAAGAACAGCTAGCATGCCTTATCGTTCGGTACAAATGACAACTGCTGCCCAGAATCAGTAAAATAAACACATAATCACATTGTTTATTCAGCATGATGATTAAAATATGTGCATTCATTTACTGAAGTTTTATTCCATGATGGGATTATTCGCCAGCTGCAACATGGAGATATATAAAATCACTGCCAGCAACCTTATATTAAGTACATCTTTATTCAATCACCACACATGAATTGTGAAAAAGTGAGCATATGGTATCATGACATTAGAACTATTATCAATAAACTTTAATTGTAAGCAACCAATGAAGTCATAACTGTTGGCAAAGACTTTAAGCCATAATAAAGTCAAACTATAGTTTCTGTTTGTCTGAAGCGACCTCTATAAAAATAAATTCAGTCTTTAATCCTGTTTACTGTCTTTTATACAGCTATTAAAAGCCGGTCGCCATCTAAGTAACCGAGTAAGGGGCCTCATTCAAGAGCTGCACAAATTGCATTCACAATGTTGTTCATTTCTCAGCCATATAAGGTGTCAGCCATGACTCAGTTGGTAGCACTCTCGCCTCTGAGTCAGAAAGTTGTGGGTTCAAGTCCCACATAAAATCCAAGTTGACACTCCAGTGCAGTACTGAGGGAGTCCTGCACTGTCGACGGATGAGATGTCAAACCCCATCTGCCCTCTCAGGTGGATGTAAAAAAAATCCCATTACTCTATTTCAAAGAAGAGTTGGGGAATTCTCCCTCAATCCTACAAGGCACAAGTCAGGAGTATGATGGAATACTCTTCACTTGCGTGGATGAGTGCAGCTCCAACAACAATCAAGAAGCTCAACACCATCCAGGACAAAGCAGCCCACTTGCTTGGCAACCCATCCATCAGCTTAAACATTCACTCCCTCCACCACCGGCATGCTGTGGCTGCAGTGTGTACCATCTACAAGATGTACTGCAGCATCTCACCAAGGCTTCTTCGGCTGCACCTCCCAAACCCGCGACCTCTACCACCTAAAAGAACAAAGGTAGCAGGCGCATGGGAACACCATCACTTGCAAGTTCCCCTCCAAGTCACACACCATCCTGACTTGGAAATATATTGCCATTCCTTCATCGTCGCTGGGTCAAAATCCTGGAACTTCCTCCCTAACAGCACTGTGGGAGTACCTTCACCACAAGGACTGCAGCGGTTCAAGAAGGTGGCTCACCACCGCCTTCTCAAGGGCAATTAAGGATAGGCAATAAATGCTGGCCTTGCCAGCGATATCCACATCCCAAAATGAATAATAAAATAAATCATCATCACTAAAACAGATTATCTGGACACTTCCACATTGCTGTTTATGGGACCTAGCTGTGTCCAAATTGGCTGCTGTGTTTTCTATATTACAACAGTGATTACACTTCAAAAGTACTTTATTGGCTGTAATGTGCTTTTGGGCGCCCGGAAGTTAGGAAAGACGCTTTATGAATGTAAGTTCTTTCACTATTAAAATGAATAACTGGCGAAGTCAGGATTACCATGAAACGAATGTGCTCATCCCCACGTCTGATCCTTTGATTTGCATTGGATGAAAAGTCGCATGGCTTCACAGCTTATATTATCACATTGTTCATTGATGGCAGCTTCACTAGTTTTTGTCTGTAAAGGGGAAGATTTTCTACATGTGCTATGTGTAGAAAAATTGTGACGTAAGTTACAAAAAACTTCACAAATAAAAAGAGGGAAATTTTCCCCCGAGGATTGTAAATAGACCCAGAGCTTCCAAAACTGTTTCAATTCTTCCTACAGCATCCTTTTGCACTCTCTCCCGACCTAATGATTTTTAACCAAAACTATTTAAGGGTAAACACTTCCACTTGTGTGTCACCACTGTGCAGCCTCGCCCATGGATGCTTATATCAGGAAATCGCATGCACGTAGATCCTGATTTTCTGTCCTTTAAAATTAATAACTGGAAAATTGAGGTTGTGAGCACACGGTGTCAATTTTGATCTAATTCACGCTCCAGTGATGCGCCTTGGGATATTTTACTACATTAAAGGCGCAGTAGTTGTTGACTGGCCTATCTGAGCTCGCACTAAGCAAGGCTTCACACTGGGAGCTCAAAAGTGGAAAAGTTACCCGTAAATATTTCCTTTTATGCATTCACTAAAGTTTTTGAAAGGAATATGGTGCTGACTCATTTGTGCTTCAAGACTGAAAAGCCCCCGAGACCCACTAATACAGAAAATCAGTGTATCGCAGCAGGCAAGTACTGCTTTCATGTCTTTTTTATGCAGCGCTGAAAGATTATATCAACTAACTTAATAGAAATTGGACCAGTGGAGGAACATTCTGAGTTATTGTATAATATGAAAATCCACCCTGTGCCCCGTGGAGGCTTCATTAGTCACGGGCAATGACAGGGGGTGGGTGTATGACAAAGCATGGTGCTTACTGGCATTTTCCTCATGTACACTTCAGCACAACAATATTTCCAATTGCTTCAGTGCAGCCGATTCTGAAACGTAACAAGCTCAGATGCCAGAAGCGCCTCACCCTTCAGTGTGATTTAATTCAGTGGGAGGTCATTGTCAGCAGTTTAGTGTGTTTACAATACACGCAACCCGAAGAAAATGGCATTTTAATTGACTCTTTTGATGCAGGTTCACTGCATTCAAAACAAACTTTTTAACCTCAGCGACTGGAGCTGCTCATGTTTCCTCTACCAAAGACACATGGATCTTCTCCTGGACTTGAGTTTGCTTTTGTCTCAACGTCTTAGTCATCCTAATTGTGCTCTGCAGCAGAAGAGCCTGCAGTGAAACACCAGAGGTCCAAAGCAACAGCAAGAAGAAAGAAAGACATGCATTTATACAGAGCCTTTCACAAGCTCAGGATGTCCCAAAATGCTTTACAGCAAATGAATTATTTTTGAAGTGTCGTCACTGGGGAGTAATCCCTTGCTCTTCTTTGAAACATGGGATCTTTTATGTCCAAAACTCAGAGGAACTTGTTTTAATGTCCAATACAGCACTCCCTCAATACTGCACTGAAGTGTCAGCCTGGATTTTGTGCTCAAGTTCCCTGGAGTGAGACTTGAACCCACAACCATTTGACTCAGAGGCGAGAGTGCTACCCACTGAGCCTCAGCTGACATGGAGGACAACTTGCACCTATAGAATGGCGCTAACGTAAAAATATCCCACACACTTCACAGATAGGCACAGCAAAATTGAAAAGAAGAAATGAGAAGAGCTAACCAAAAGCTTGGCTGAAGCCATATGTTGTGAGGAAATTCTTAATGGACAAAAGAAACAGAGAGGAAGCAGGTTTTGGGGAGGGGATTGTGGAGAGTGGACTGCTGATGGCTAAGCATCATAAAGGACATGTAAAAGTTGATATTTCTATGCTGATTTGACTATGTTGACCCCCCTTCCATACACACTTGACAGTTTCCAAGTCATTCAATCAGCTTTTCTGGCTGATTCAGCTCAACCAACTATCTTGCCCAAATCTGGTAATTATTTCATCAGTTAATGGATCTCTGCTCACCTCACCAAGCTGCATGAACCTCTGTGATGTTGGTGGAAAGTGGAAATGCTTTTGAAGACTCCATTATAGTTGCCTTGGACTCAGGTGTTACCATGGCCAATTCTCCATTCACTCCATTACTATTCAAACCCAATACGATACATCAGTCTCACTGAAACATGCAAACTGTTCTGCGATTATCTGCTCAGATAGATGTCAATGTGAAGAAAAGACAAACTGATTGCTATGTTTTCAGTACGATATCACAAACCCACAGGCTCTAAGATGGCTGATAACTTCAGGGAGCCCTGTCAGGTGACCTGAACTGTTTATTGTTGTAAACAGCACTAGCTACAGTGCCACAATAGTCCACTGGGTGGAGGTATATATATATATATATATATATATTACCCTTCTCCCTCCTTAACGAAGAAGTAATTATAACAAACAATCATCATACATAACTTGCATGGTTATATATAACAAAGGATATGGTCTTATTTTGCCATATTTACAAATCAAGCCTAACCACTTGTTTTCTGATTCGAAGAGGATACCTTCGCTCTCGAATAGAACTTCCCAAACATGGTGTCGAAATTAGACTCATTCGAGGCTGATCCTGAGGAAAGATTTCCTCCAAGAGTTGCCCTTGATTTACATTTGAACATTTCATAACCTCAGACTGTTTGATTGCCTGACTCAGACTCAGACTTAAATTCTGACATTCTCTTCAACTATCTGATGAGTCAGAAATAATTGAATCATTCCAACCTTCAACTCCTTCCACGTCTGTATGTAAAATATAATCAACGTGAACAAACCTAACCTGTCCATGATCAAACATCTTGACCAAATATGTGCGAGGACCACATATCTTCACCCTGGTAACTACTTTAACCATTTATGGTGATGGTTCTTCACTCTCACCTTCTGATTTAATTTCACACTTCTCTTTTTACCTCTATCATGTTTCTCTTTCTATCTTAATTGTTTCTCTTCTACAGACTGTGCCAACTTCGGTTTTAACAATGAGAATCTGGTTCGTGGCCGTCGTTGGAGAAACAACTCTGCTGGTGTTCTACCAGTGGTTGTATGAGGAGTATTACAATAAGTAATTGGAAAATTAGCCCATTTGTGGTCCAATGACAACTGTCGTTTCTTTGGATTTGGCTCCAACATCTGTTTGATGAGGGCATGTACTGTTGTACTATGCGCTCTGCTGCACCATTTGGAGCAGGGTGGTACGGTGGAACCTTGGTATTTTTCACACCATTTTTGCTCGTGAACTGTGCAAATTCTTCTGAACAAAATTGGGGTCCATTATCAGAAACAATTTCTTCTGGAAAGCCAAATGAAGAAAATAATCTTCGCAAAATGTCTAATATTTTACTTGTTATTATTTTCCGCATTGGAAACACCTCGACCCATTTCGAATTGCTATCAATCACAATGAACAATTATTGTCTTTCTAGCTCAGCAAAATTGATAAGTAGCCTTTGCCACATGCTTGAAGGCCATTTCCATGGCAGTAATGGTACTGATGGTGGTTGCTTGCATACCGATTGACATGTTGAACACTGACTGGCGATGTACTCTATATCTTTATCTAAACCTGACCACCATAAGTAACTGCATGCAAAACTCTTGGTCAAGCACATTCCCAGGTGCTGGTTATGAAAATCTCCTAATAATTTGTACCTGAATTTATTTGGTATAACCATTCTTGCACCCCACATAATGCAATCTTTATCGACTGATAATTCATTCCTATGAATGAAGAATGGATGAATATCTTTGTCTGTTACCTGGTTTGGCCAACCATTTGCGATGTAATCATACACATTTGACATAACTGGGTCATGGTTGGTTGCTCTACCAATCTCTTCAGCTGTGACTGGCAGTTCATCAATGTTTGAGAAATAAATCATTTCTTCCCTATTGGGTGTAACTCGTGATGGGGAAGGCAATCTAAACATAGCATCAGCATTATTGTGATCAGCTGATCATCTGTATTCTATATCATATGTATATGCTGACCTGGGTGATCTTCTGCATGAAACACAAAAGGTTAGTATGCAGGTACAACAAGTGAATAGGAAGACCAATGGTATCTTGGCCTTTATTGCAAAAGGGATGGAGTATAAAAGCAGGGAAATCTTGCCACAGCTATATAAGGTATTGGTGAGGCTACACCTGGAATACTGTGTGCAGTTTTGGTTTCCATATTTACGAAAGGATATACTTGCTTTGGAGGCAGTTCAGAGAAGGTTCACTAGGTTGATCCCGGGGATGAGGGGGTTGACTTATGAGGAAAGGTTGAGTAGGTTGGGCCTCTACTCATTGGAATTCAGAAGAATGAGAGGTGATCTTATCGAAACGTATAAGATTATAAGGGGGCTTGACAAGGTGGATGCACAGAGGATGTTTCAACTGATGGGGGAGACTAGAACTAGAGGGCATGATCTTAGAATAAGGGGCCGCCCATTTAAAACAGATGAGGAGAAATTTTTTCTCTCAGAGGGTTGTAGGACGGGGCCCAGGAGAGGCGAGGGAAATGGGGCAGCATGGGCCAGCCCACACTGCAATATGTGTGTGCACTAGGTCCGTGCAGCAGAGCAGGTCTCCAGCCGTCTTGGACAACCCTTGCCACTGGATAAAAGCCTAGTTCTGTCAAGCCTGTGGGTTGGCTGATGTGCAACGGGCACCGCACGTTAAAAAAGTCCACGCACAGGCATCTTCCACTCTTGGAGTTCAGGACTGGAATATCGGGTCCTTCATTGAAACATTTGTGAACTCATTCCTTTTGGTGTGGAATCAAGTCATTCTCGTTGGAGGGACCGCCTATGATGATGCTGATATGCTGACAAAATCAAAGCCCATCTCTGCATTCGGGCTGCAGCTAATGTTGGAACTGGAGACTTTGGATGGAGGATTGCTGACAGGAGCTTATGGTCCATAATGATGGTAAACTTATGACCATAAAAGTATTTGTGGACCTTCTTGACCCCAAATATGAATGCCAAAGCTTCCCTTTCGATTTGCGCATAATTATGCTCACTGGCATTGAGAGTGCGTGAAGCAAAAGCAATTGGTCTCTCCTCCCCACTACGTAATACATGAGAGATCACTGCCCCAACTCCATACGGAGAGGCGTCACATGCTAGCTTGATCTCCTTAGATACGTCATAGTGAACTAACATGGTGCTCTCTACCAATTTGCTTTTACACTCCTTGAATGCTGTGTCACATTCTTCTGACCACTTCCAATGGACCTGTTTTTTCAATAGTTCATTCAGTGGATGTAACACTGTAGCCAAATTTGGTAGGAACTTCCCATAATAGTTCAAAAGACCCACAAATGATCGCAGTTCAGTGACATTCTTGGGAGTGGGTGCATTTCTGATTACATTCAGCTATCCCTTGGTTGGATGTAAACCATCTTTGTCTTCTCTGTACCCTAGGTACTCCACTGAGTTTTGAAATAACTCACACTTTCGAGCAGTCGCTCATACTCTGTGCTTCTCTAGCTGTTTGAGTACTTCATTCAATATTTTATTATGAATTTGGTGTTGAAATTAGTATGTCATCTAAATAACCCTTCAATACCTTGCAAAATCTGGTTCATCACCCTTGGAATATGGCGGGGGCAGAAGATACTCCAAATGGTAGCCTATTAAATTGATATAGACCTCGATGAGTATTTATAGTCAAGCATGACTTGGACTCCTCATCTAGTTCAAGTTGTAAGTAGGCATTCCTAAGATCCAACTTTGAGAAGATCTGACCACCTGTGTTGTGAACAAATCTTCTACATTTGGCAATGTATTGGGGTGACTACCCTTTAGAACCTGGTTTACGGTTACTTTATAATCACCACACAACCTTACCTTACCATCTGACTTAGGTACAACAACAATGGGTGTAGCCCAATTAAATAGATCTATCTTAGAGATAATGTTCTCAATCTCTCGTCTTTTGAGTTCTTGCTCAAATTTCTCCTTGAGTGCATATGGTACGGGATGTGGTTTGCAGTAAACCCGTCCAGCGTCCTTTGTACCCTGACACTCGCCTTGAAGCCTTGGATTGGACTGCCTGTTTTGCAGAACACCTTCGGATATTTCCTGGTGACATCATCCTTTGATGCAAATCTCATTTCAACATGAAAAATCTCACTCCAATCCAGCTTCAGTGATTCCAGCCAATTTCTTCCTAGTACGGCAGGCTTGTCTCCTGTCACTACTAATAGAGGCAAGCTCTGAAATTAATCCTTGTATTTCACCAGTACGGTGATATGACCTACCACAGGAATGTTCTCTCCCAAGTAGCCTCGCAGCTCTATCTTGGATTTCTCCAATGGGAAGTCACGCAATTTGTCGAGATATAGCGATTCCGGTACTACACTCACAGATGCACCAGTGTCGATTTTCATGGGTACCTTGGTTCCTGCAACATCTACGTGGATGATGATATTTTTCAAATCACTGTTAGTTACCCTCGTGCTCCTGATGATATGTAGCTCTAAAACCTCCTCGTCCTGTTGTTTTTCTTCAATGCTATGTAGTCTCTGGGGATTTCTTCTTATAGCTTTGAAAGTTGGTTTACTCTGCAGTTGGCATGGCTTCGCAAGACACCCAGTTTTCCTGCAGAAGAAACACTCTGCCTTCACATATGGACAACTTTGAGCAATGTGTTGTCACAAGCACCGATAGCATGACTTCAAAGCTTTGTTACCCACGCCAGTTGTTGAGACTTTGGGGCCCAACTGCATTTTACTTTTAAGTTGCAGGCAATTCACCTCAGTTGTCTGACGACTGGAAATGCTACGAAATTCTCGGGAATATTGGTCGGCCATGTCCATTGACATAGCTGTCTGACAAGCGAAATCAAAAGTCAAGTTAGGAGTTGTCAATAACTTTCTTCTGATCACATCATTTTTCATTCCACAAACAAAGCAGTCATGCAATGCTCAGTCCTGAAAGTTTCTGAGATTACAGTGAATAGATAAGTTTTTTAATGCTATAATGTACTCACTGATATTTTCTTCTGTTTATTGATCTTGTATTCCAAAATGATAACTTTCAGCAATTTCCAGGGGCTCAGGACTGTAGTGCTGTTCTAACTCAGTTAAGCTCTGCTTAAATAATGTGTCCTTGACTGGCACAAGCAAATTTTTCAGAGTTTCATACACCTCGGGCCCTGCCTCAGTTAAGAAAATAGCCTGTTTTCTTTCCAACACCACCCGATTATGATTTTCATCATCGGTGAAAAACATTTCTAGCTGCTCCACAAATGCTCCGAAACTTTCGCGGTCATGTTGAAACTCCTACAAGCACCCTATTATTCCCATTGGCATGGCCATTTGGACTCAGTCAAGTTAGGAGTTGTCAATAACTTTCTTTGGCAGATCAGCCAAGTGTGTTTGGATTTGTAGCTGTTAATCAAAACAGAGAAGCTCTCAAAGTCTCTCTGTCAGGTGGCTGAATCATCCACCAACAAAAATTTTAACTTGGTTCTCCGATTATCCCATTCTCGTCACCAATGTTATGTTTTCAGTACGACATCCCAAATACACACGGGCTTTAAGATGGCTGATAACTTCAGGAAGCCCTGTCAGGTGACCTGAACAGTTTATTGTTGTAAACAGCACTGGCTGCATTGCCACAGGAAGAATGTTCCCGATTTGGGAAAGTCCAGAACCAGGGGACACAGTCTAAGAATAAGGGGTAAGTCATTTAGGACCGAGATGAGGAGAAACTTCTTCATTCAGAGAGTTGTTAACCTGTGGAATTCTCTACCACAGAAAGTTGTTGATGCCAGTTCATTAGATATATTCAAGAGGGAGTTAAATATGGCCCTTATGGCTAAAGGGATCAAGAGGTTTGGAGAGAAAGCAGGAAAGAGGTACTGAGGTGAATGATCAGCCATGGTCTTATTGAATGGTAGTGCAGGCTCAAAGGGCCAAATGGCCTACTCCTGCACCTAGTTTCTATGGCCCCAAGTTTCCACATGATTTGCTCCTTATTTTTTAGGAGCAACTGGTGTAGAACGGAATATCTTAGAAATCGGAATTCTCCACATTTAGTTTTCTGCAGTTCTAGTCAGGTAGAACAGTTTCACTTTGGAACTGAATTTTCTTTTCAAAAGGGGGCGTGTCCGGCCACTGACGCCTGATTTGAAAGTTTCCACAGTGAAAACGTACTCCAAACTAACTTAGAATGGAGCAAGTGAAGATTTTTGTACGCTTGAAAAAACCTTGTCTACACTTTAAAAAATCAGGCGCAGGTTACAAATTAGGCATAGGGAACGAGGTGGTGGGTGGGGGAGGAGGGGGGAAGGGAAGTCATTAAATTCTACAATCAATCCTTAGTTATACTTATATAAATATTATACAAATAAATCCAACCTGAATAAAAATTTATAAGCAAAGAAAAGATTAAATAAACCATGTTCCTACCTGTGTGAAAGTGCTTCAGGCAGGCCTTTCAGGCAGCGGTGTGGCGTCAGTGTCTCAATGGCAGGGGCAGGCAGCAAGCAGCCTTCGAGCTGAGCTGCGGTACTTGAGGCAGGCTTTCATTTCCCGCGAAGATGCAGCACCCGGACGGACTTGAGGCCATTCGGCCATGGGATTGCAGCGGCGTCAGTGGCTGGCCGGGAGCCGAACAATCAGGAGCGGACGTGAGGCCATTCGGCCATGGGATTGCAGTGGCGTCAGTGGCTGGTCGGGAGCAGCAGCAGCCTTCGAGCTGAGCTGCAGTGCTTGAGGCAGGGGTGTGGCGTCAGTGTCTCGTCTCGACGGCAGGGGCAGGCAGCAAGCAGCCTTCGAGCTGAGCTGCGGTGCTTGAGGCAGGCCTTCATTCCCCGTGAAGATGCAGCACCCGGACGGACTGAGGCCATTCGGCCATGGGATTGCAGCGGCGTCAGTGGCTGGCCGGGAGCAGCAGCAGCCTTCGAGCTGTGAGGGGGACTGACTGAGGCCATTTGGACAGGGAGAGGCAGCCACATCGACATCTTTATATTTAAATTTGCAGAATGGGTGCACCACATATTATGCAATGGTTTGCTTCCTCATGCAGAAAATTCTTTGCTCTTGGTGGACGTTGATCCATTGCAAAGTTGAATTGGCACTTTTATTTCTTCAAACACACAGTCCTTAATTTGCAGACACCGGTTCTGCAAGTTTAGCAGTGAAAAGCTGAACTCACTGATTTCAGCAGGTGATTTATTCAGCAGTGCTGCTAAAAGCACTCCCTCACACACAGAAATATCAAGAAAATTAAAATACAAGCCTTTGCAGGGGTCCAAGAAACAAATCTTCACTTTTTCTGCAGCACTTTTAAAAATGGCCGAGTGCCAATGTTTACTTCAGACTGCGCGTGCGCGAACGCTCCAATGCGCACGCGCAGGGCTGCCGGCACCAAAAAGCCTCATTTAAATTGAACCGGTCCCCTCCTACTTACAAAATCGGCGTGAGTGGTAGGCTCCGCCCCCTGTGCACCGCGCCAAGCAGACATCGAGCTCAAAGGAGCTCGAGAATACCGCGTTTTTTTTCCGGTGCCGTTTTCGGCGCGAAAAACAGGCGCCCAGCTCTGAGGTGCGCCTTTTTCGCCGCGTGTGGAAACTTGGGGCCCTGGTTTCTATATTTCACAGTAGCCCACTGAGTGGTGCTATATACATTGCACTGATCTTCACAGTATGAATACAGGAAGCAATTTTTCACACAAAGTGTAAAGTAAATCTGGAAATCTTTCCCCCAAAATACTGGGTCAATTATAATTTTTAAGACTGACATTGATAGATTTTTGTTAGCTAAGGGTATCAAGGGATATGGAACAAAGGCGGGTAAATGGAATTTACGTACAGATCACTCACAATCTAATTGAATGTTGGAACTGTCTCATGGGGCTGAATGAGTTATTCCTGCTCCTATGTTCCAATGCACATATACAAACACACATTGAAACATACATATGAACATATATGAACACACACAAAGACACACAGGGAGCACATGTACAGAGATTCAGGAGTTCAGGAGTTGTAAACAGTAGTTCTCTTTTGCACTCTGTCAATCAGTCTGGTTTAAATTCAACCCAAAGTGGGAGAAATGCAGGAAGGATTGATTGGAGTTTGCATCCGGATTTATTTTGCAGTGAAATTGTAATTTTTGCAACCCGTTACCTATCAATAAAAAAAGATCAAATTAGTGAATAACATCCCATAGCAATTGAAAGTTGAAGCTATTTATGATAGTTACCAGTTACTCTTCAGCTCTTTCATCAATGACCTTCCCCCCATCATAAGGACAGAAGTGGGAATGTTTGCTCAAGCTTGCACAGTATTCAGTTCCATTCGCAACTCCTCAGAAAATGAAGCAGTCCATGCCAGCATGCAGCAAGACCTGGACGACATACAGGCTTGGGCTGATAAGTAACATTCGTTCCACACAAGTGCAAGGAAATGACTATCTCCAACGACAATCTAACCACCTCCCCTTGATATTCAATGGCATTACCATCACCAAATCTCCCACCATCAACATCGTAGGGGGTCACCATTGACCAGAAAAGTAATTTGTCCAGCCACATAAATATTGTGCTACAAGATCAGGTCAAAGGCTGGGTATTCTGTGGCAAGTGTCTCACCTCCTGACTCCCCAAAGCCTTTCCACCATCTACAAGGCACAAGTCAGGAATGTGATGGAATACTCTCCACTTGCCTGGATGAGTGCAGCTCCAACAACAATCAAGAAGCTCAACACCATCCAGGACAAAGCAGCCCACTTGCTTGGCAACCCATCCATCAGCTTAAACATTCACTCCCTCCACCACCGGCACGCTGTGGCTGCAGTGTGTACTATCTGTAAGATGCATTGCAGCAACTTGCCAAGGTTTCTTCGGCAGCACCTCCCAAACTCGCGACCTCTACCACCTAGAAGGACAAGGGCAACAGGTGCATGGGAGCACCACCACCTCCAAGTTTTCCTTCAAGTCACACACATTCCTAACTTGGAAATACATTGCCGTTCCTTCCTCGCCACTGAGCCAAAATTGTGGATCTCCCTCCCTATCAGCACTGTGGGAGTACCTTCACCACAAGGGCTGCAGCGGTTTAAGAAGGCGGCTCACCACCACCTTCTCAAGGGCAATTAGGGATGGGCAGTAAGTGCTGGCCTTGCCAGCGATGCCCATATCCCGGAATGAATTTTTTTTAAAAATCCATAACCTGCTTTAGAGGCTCCAGGACAAGGCAAGATGCACAAAATCCTTTAAATATAGTTTTAAATGTGATAAATATCAGGGTAACCATCAAACCCAGCTTTTAGAATTAACAAAATACTGAATAACTTTTGAGCAACATGAACATTGTACAACATTAATATATATTAACATAACATGATATAATTAAACCTTTGTAGTCAAAGCAGCACAGTAACAAAGGTAGATAGCTATCAATGTTAACTCTACAGAAAAGAGCACGTGATAACAAAGACGTACAACTTTGCTAAGCTGCTGACAGTTTGAATGATATGAGGAAACAAATTTGGATGGCTCGGAGCCACTGATTCTTCTGGTTTGATGGAATGATTAAAATGTCTTTTTATAATACTGAGAGAATGTTCTTTCTGTATTGTGTGAAGCGGCTGATAAACCTGTTTCAATTTTTTCTTTCGGAGAATCTGGTTTCATTTTTATCCAAAATCATAAAAAGAAATTGCTGCTTGTTCACAGGTGCTGGGATTTAAACTGGCTAACTACCGCAAAAGGGCCTGGGGATCAATGCTGCCGCTAGACTGCCTTTGTTGAGCACGTCCTGTTTATTTCAATGCGGGATCCCTTTAAATGTCTGCGCAAGCTCGGTATTTCAAATGGAAAAGCTTGTGAGCGGCCTGCGCGGGACCTTGCAGATTACTGCGTGGCCACTCACACACGCAGCTTAGAGGGAACAGTCCGCAATTTACCCACGCCCGTTCATTGCGCTGCAGGAAGAATGTTAAATGTTGCTGCCTGCTGATTTCCACAATTGCTGCGTGCAGCCAGTGCTCCCCACGCTATTCATTGGCTGCTCGCAGCAGCAAGGGGGACCGATATCACCGGTGGCTAGTGCTACTTAATGGCAGCCTGCACCTTTTAAAGGGGAGGTGCATTGTGGCTGCTGGAAGTGGTGTCAGAAAGCAAATTGATTTTGAAATTTTTGTCAAGAAGGCTCAACCTGCAAGAAATTGAGCACTAAGATTTTCTGATGATGCATTGGAGGCCTTGGTGCAAGATGTATAAAGAAGGAGAGATGCCCTGTATCCACAGGGGGCATGTAGTCCTTCAGACAGGTGCTCAGGAGGCACTGGGAGGAAGTAGCAGTGGAGGTTAATGCCAGGAGTATAACTCCACGAACATGAATGCAGTACAGGAAGAAGTTTAATGATTTAACACGCGTTGTCAAAGTGAGTGAGTTCAATCATCAAATGGCATATCCTGCCAACTGTACCATTAGCCTTATTCATTGCTCAATTTACTACACCCCCATCACCCACCTACCAACAACCTCTATCAATCAGTACTCAACCCTTCAATTCATATGCTCTACCTCACCCCCACACATTTAGCACTGTTGCAAGCCTCGCACTTATAGCTCGCACACACAGGCAACTATCCAACCTCGGCAGCCACAGGCAATACTGTCCTTGCTCAGCGCTGAGATTGCAGTTGTAGTTGCAGTAGTTGACAGATTTCAGTCATGACCTCTTTTGTGAACTAGAGTTGTCTCATGCACTAGTCCTGGTGGGAGGATGGCAGGGGTGGGGGTTTCCTTCATACAATT
Organism: Pristiophorus japonicus; assembly: GCF_044704955.1. Taxonomy (NCBI): domain Eukaryota; kingdom Metazoa; phylum Chordata; class Chondrichthyes; family Pristiophoridae; genus Pristiophorus; species Pristiophorus japonicus. Next base: position 58,257,794 of record NC_091989.1, read on the forward strand.
TAACAACATATTCAGCGCTGCGACGTTAAGACAGGGTGTTGGCTGGAGTGTGCAGTTGGAAAATGGCAGTGCTGGAGTCAGATCAGTGCTGCACACTGATTTGCATCACAAACTGCTTGCTCTGCATGTTGCCGGCAGTGGTTAGATGCGCTCGCGCAAACCCCTTTACAAAGATGGCAGTCTGAGCACTTCCTGTCGGATCTGTGCACACACTGCTTGGACCCTATTTTGAAGCCTTAAGTGGCTGCATAGAGCCTATAAAACATTTTCTAAGTGGCCCAATTTAACCCTCATAGGATAGAAACCAGAATTTGAATATATCCAAAAGGCCATTTTGATACAAACCTGATGCATCTATCTGGGCACAGTGACAGATATATCTATCTGGGCACAGTGACATATTGATCTATCTGAGCACAGTTTCAGGTGTATCTATCTGGGCACAGTGACAGGTGTATTTATCTGGGCACAGTGACATATGGATCGATCTGAGCACAGTTTCAGGTGTATCTATCTGGGCTCAGTGCCAGCTGTATCTCTCTGGGCACAGCGACAGGTGTATCTATCTGGGCACAGTGAAAGGTGTATCTATCTGGGCACAGTGAGAGGTGTATCTATCTGGGCTCAGTGCCAGCTGTATCTCTCTGGGCACAGCGACAGGTGTATCTATCTGGGCACAGTGACAGGTGTACCTATCTGGGCACAATGACAGGTGTATCTCTCTGGGCATAGTGACAGGTGTATGTATCTGGGCACAGTGACAGAAATGTTCCCCCTAATTTGTTTGGTTGTGCAGCCCCTTTAAGGGGCTGTGTGGCCCATTCACAGTTATTAAACTTGGAAATGCTGGTCGTGGGGTTCCGCGCAGCCGGTGAGCCAGCCTTTCAATTGAAAGAAATATACATCTGGAGCTCAATGACAGATGCACCTACCTGGGACATATTGAGGTCGAAATTCGGTACTGCCGATTTTGAGGCGGTGTCACCGGCTGAGATGATTTTTTAACGGCAGCCGTTAGGCGCGGCATCGAAATGCGAAATTCAGTTTGGATTGCAGTGTAAAATCATGGCATTGCACACTTACCTGGTGGCGGTAAGCGGCGTTGAGTGGGCCGTTAAGCGAGGCCCCAACATCTGGGCATGTGGAACTGCGCCACAGACATAGTGGCGCCAGCTGGATTCCTTTGAGGCATTGCTTGGCGCTTCAACGCCTCGTGGTTATATTCGCTTCCTACACACTCACTCAGATGGTGAGGATGGCAGACGCAGCAGCAGCAACTCGCCTACGTGCCCACCGCTTCTCGGACACCGCCGTGGATGCACTCCTTGATGCCCTGGAGAGGCGACGGGAGTTGCTCAGGACAGAAGCTGGGAGGAGACCACAACCACCAACTGACAGAGGGCTATGGAGGGAAATCGCAGAATGAGTTTCTGCAAGTGACACGGTGTTCAGGACAGCCACTTAATGCCGAAAAATGTGGAATGAGATGACACCCTGGTGAAGGTGAATTTTACATTTGAAACATCACCATGCTATGCTCTGAGCTCAGTGTGCACTCTCTGCTCAATGCAGTGTTTGGGAATCCATGCTCTACATGGGTGAGGCTAGATGCAAGATTCCCATTTGAAACTTTATCCACTGCAAGGGTCTACATGCACTGTTAGCCTTGCTACTTGCTACCCAACCCTCATGCTCTTAACTCCTCAGTTACTCTCGACGACGCTAGCCTCCCCATTACTCTTAGATCCTTGCCCTGTAATTCAAGCATTGCCACAGCAAGTCCATGCAGCGAATGGAAGTTACATCGAACTGTGAAGACTCTCATACAGTAACATCTACTAAACTATGTAAGGCACTTGGGACGCACTGATAGAAGGGCTCTAACTCAGACGTTCTCTTTAATCTTACAGGAGAAGTTCACCCACATCCGCAGGGAGCAGATGAGGACTGGAGGAGGGGACGCTGAACTCTAGGACCTGACTCCGTTCAAGGAACGCGTCTCAGCTCTGATGGGTGTTCAAGTTGGTGCCGTAGCGATGGTAGAGGCCGAACCCCCTGGGGACAGTGATGGTCTGTTGAGTTCCTTTGCAGCATATGTCAGGCCACGGCCTGACATCACAATCCTTCAGCTCTTTCCGTGAGACTGGCATTCTCAAATGTCTTTGACGCTCCTGACCTCCTCCCCTGCAGGTAACCTATCTTCTCTGGCTTTGTGCTTTCAGATGATAAGTCAGATGGCCAGGGACCTGTACATCAGCATTCCACTGTGGGTGATGGTGGAGAGGTCGAGGAGGCAGAGGACACCTCTCTGGACGTGACAGAGGATCCAGCGTCCTCACAGAATGGGGCCAGCTGTTTTTTTCCAGAAGATGTGATTGGGGAGATGGAGGTGGGTGATGCTCCGGGACCCTGTGGCCTGCAGCAACACCATGGGGAGGGGAGATCAGGGGGCCAGCTCCCTGGAGGGTGAGTGCACGCCTGAGTGATGCTCCTCAGCATTCTGATGATGAGGCCGAATTTGAGGATTTCGCAAGACAGTCATTGCAGATCTGATGGGTGTTTTGTCAAGAGTGCCCGAGAGTGTCGATGCACTTGCCTTAAGTGTGGTGGAGGCTGCCTCAACTCTTGCTTTTGTGTCTCAGCAGCTCATTGAGCTCATTCTTGGTAGATACCGATGGATGTTGGATGCTTCAAGTGACCATGGGGTCCCAGACATGGTGGCGTGTTCAATGGCTGACATGGCAATAGCCATTGAGCAGCAGGCCAATGCTATGGTAGGCCTGCAGACTGTCATGTCGTCAGTGTGTAGTGGCATCCACCAGCTCTGTGCTGTGCTGCAGTCACAGTCGGCCCTGATGCAGAGCTAACTTGAATCCATGCAAGCATTGACAGCTGCCATCGTATCTAGGGCCCCATCAGTTGCACGGGGAACTAATGTTGGCGAAAAACGGCAGCAATCTCTGTTCAGCCAGATAGCTCCAGATGCTGAGGCTCTGCCCCAGGGGAATAACAGTGTGTCGGGCCTGTTGGAACCTGATGTCCTCACTCAGGACAACATCATTCTGCCTTTGCCCTTGCTGCTCTCTGCAACCCATCCACCATAGAGTGCTGCCGCCCATGCTGAGGTGATGCAGTCCACAGCTGGGCCTTCCAGGGCCCGAGGTGTTGTGGAACGTCCTGCTAGGCCATCAGCTGTGTCAGCAGCACCAACACAATGACCATCTACCAGCCTTGCTGCAGGTACTGAGACCCAATTGAGGAGGAGCAGTAGGCCTGGGAGGGGGAGAGAAGGGAAGGGCTGGGAAAGCACTGAGAAAGAGATGGTAAATATGTGTGTGCAAGTGGCCAGATGTGGTGACCTTGCTCAATTATGAACTAATGTCAATAGTTGCACTTGGATGACTCAATAAAGAATTGGCTGATAGTGGCCAGATGTGGTGACCTTGCGCGAATATGAACTAATGTCAATAGTTGCACTTGGATGACTCAATAAAGAATAGTGTGATGCTGCCCAGTGATGCTGTCCTTGTTCCAGATGAAGTAATGTGAATAGTTACATGTGGATGTGGGTGATAATGTTTCAAAGGGACTGGTTTCAGTTATTGTTTGCTGTGGATGATGGTGTCCTTTACTGCTTCTTTACAGCATTCTGTCAATAAAAATTTGTTTCATTTGTCGCAATCCTGTCTTGCCATTTGTATGCATGAAGACTTGGAGGGTGGGGCATGATGCCTTCAGCAGATGGCGAGATGAAGAGGCTGACCAGGTGAGATGGGGCCCGCAATGCTTCATGAGTACAATCAATGGCCGCCTGAACCCTGGGGAAGCACGCTATCTTAGTGAAGTCACAGGAACGCTCATCCAGGTCTTCCTTGGACATGCTGAACTTGATGTAGTCCATTCATTTGCTGTAGAGAGCGCCAGTAACCAGTCGAATGCAGCAATGTACAGCAAACTGCAAGATGTTGCATATATTGCATACAGGAGACTAGAAGGAGCCGGTAGCATAGATGTAGAGGACTGCTGTCACTTTCACTGCCACTGACAGCGAGGTCCTGATGCTGATGTCAGCTGCTAGGTATGTCTGCAGAAGGTGGCAGAGCTCCATCACCAGCTCCTTGCGGAAACTCAGCCTGCTTAGGCACTGCTCCTCGGACATCTCAAGGTAAAAATAATGAGCACGGTAAATGCTGCGATTGTACGGCCTCCTGCCCCACCATCTAGGGTCTGTCCTCTGGCGAACATTGACATTTGCCATAAGCCATCTTTGCAGCCGGCACCTCTGAAGTCCTCGCCTTTGAAGTTCTCACCGCTCGACGACGTGATTTGCCATAACTTTGCAGAGATAACAGTGATATGCTAGTTTCAAATGTATCCAGTGGTGAAGACAACAATGTCTCCGAGATGCTAGTACTGAAGCTTAGGAGTCAGTAGCCACAGGGCGCCAGCACCTTCGAGCTGTGCGAGCAGCCAACGCAGCACACCCACGCATAACGCCGTCGGCCAGCCGTTCACATTCCCTTACTTCAGCGGCATCAGCTGGCAGGAGCAACTGAATTTCGATCCCATTGACAGCTGTATCTCTCTGGACACAGTGACAGGTGTATATATCTGGGCAAAGTGACAGGTGTATATATCTGGGCAAAGTGACAGGTGTATATATCTGGGCACAGTGACAGGTGTATATATCTGGGCAAAGTGACAGGTGTATATATCTGGGCACAGTGACAGGTGTATATATCTGGGCAGAGTGCCAGGTGTATCTCTCTGGGCAAAGTGACAGGTGTATATATTTGGGCACAGTGACAGGTGTATCTCTCTGGGCACAGTGACAGGTACATCTACCTGGAAACAGTGACAGGTCCATCTATCTGTGTCATAGTGGCAGGTCCACCTATCTAGGTCACAGTGGGCCACAGTGACAGGTGAGGTGGAGCCAATGATCGTGACAGCAATTGAGCTGCTACAAGAGAAAACAGGGCTACGGGCTGTTAATTCATAACGTGCTTGCACAGTGGACTGAATGGTGCAAGATGATGGCCATTATGAGGCCTTTAAGTCCCGTTAACACCAAGATGGCACATTAAGGGCTCATACCAAGCTGCAGAGTCACATTTCCTCTACCATGCTCAAATAGCTGTGGTGAGAGCTGTGTACCCATGTGCATATGTAACGATGGCTTTGTGCAGCCTGCCTCAGAGCTAGCTCTTTCTGATAGATCAACTCCTCATGCTCTAGCTTCTGGAGGGCAATGAATACCCACAGGAATACCCATCCAACTAGTAGAGGCTGTTTGGATTGACAGGGAAACTCCCTTCAATGGAAGCTTTTGAAAAAAAAAATGGAGAAAAAAGGAAAATTCAAAATGATACTTTTTCTAAATGCAACAGGACAAAAAAAGCTAAAAACAATTGCCGCCTCCACACACTCAGAAAGCAGCTGCACTCAGTTTGAAGGAGGTAATTGCTGAAGGCCAGAAAACAAGGTTGGAAGTGTGGCCGTTTTATACCAACGCTTCGTGGTTCCGTTGCACCTTCAGAGCAAACCATTAAAAATCTCGAGTAAGGAGACATTAGGGGGCAATTTTTACCTACCAATGTGCTGGGAACTAGGTAGGGCAGGAAACCGGGAAGTCAGTGGAGTGCATATGTCAATGGCTTTTAAGCCCAGCCACTAATTTCCCGACCAATTAGGTTGAGTGACTACATAACAATCCACTTGAGTCGATTTCAACTCCAGTACTTAAAGGGACGCTGCAATTATGACAGTTGATGCATTGTGGACGTGGGAGAACAAAAGAAACAGCTTTGACAATGGACTTCCAATGTTGTAAGTCTGCGCCTCGCTTCCGTGTTGCCTCCCTGGATGTGCTGCTGGGGGCTGTAAGGGCCCTCAGGAAGATACTGTTCCCTGCGGACGGGAGGAAAAAGCCTGCCAGTGAGACCAAGAATGCGTTGCTGGAGATTGCTCATGAGGTGAGCAGCAGGAGTGTGGTGCCATGCTCCTGGATTCAGTGCCGAAAATACTTCGATGACCTCAGCAGGGCGGGAAAGTCTGGCAATTTATAACTTGTGATGAATGGCAAGACAAGAATGAATGCTGAGCAATGGGGGGCTGCGAAATGGATGTTTGGTTGTGTGCACGACTACGTTGTGTTGGGGGAAGGAGGAGGGAAGTGGATTTTGCATGTGGCTGCTGGGTGGATGCACTGGTAGAACCTAACTGAACCTTGCAATGATGAGGGCATCCTGGGCAGCATTGTGCGCCACTGCTGGTGCATTAGTCGCATCACGTTCCTCCTCTTCGTCGTCCTCGTCCTCGGCTCTGTGTTCTGACTATCTTCCTCCTGAAAGTCCAAACCTCGCTACTGTGCAATGTTATACAGAGCGCAGCACACCGCGACCATTCTAGAGACCCTGTATTGAAGGGCGCCTCCAGATCTGTCCAGATCGGAATTTATAATGCGGACAAAGAAATGGCGGACCAGTTAAACAAATACTTTTGTCCTGTCTTCCTTTGGAAGACACAAATAACCTTCCGGAAATACTAGGGGACCGAGGGTCTAATGAGAAGGAGGAACTGAAGAAAATCCTTATTAGGTGGGAAATTGTGTTAGGGAAGTTGATGGGATTGAAGGCTGATAAATCCCCGGGCCCTGATAGTCTGCATCCCAGAGTACTTAAGGAAGTAGCCCTAGAAATAATGTATGCATTGGTGATCATTTTCCAACAGTCTTTAGATTCTGGATCGGTTCCTATGGACTGGAGGGTAACTAATGTAACACTACTTTTTAAGAAAGGAGGAGAGAGAAAACAGGTAATTATAGACCAGTTAGCCTGGCATCAGTAGTAGGTAAAATGTTGGAATCAATTATTAAAGATGAAATAGCAGCACATTTGGAAAGCAGTGACAAGATCGGTCCAAGTCAGCATGGATTTATGAAAGGGAAATCCTGCTTGACAAATCTTCTAGAATTTTTTGAGGATGTAACTGGTAGAGTGGACAAGGGAGAACCAGTGGATGTGGTGCATTTGGACTTTCAAAAGGCTTTTGGCAAGATCCCACAAAAGAGATTGGTGTGCAAAATTAAAGCACATGATATTGGGGGTAATGTACTGACGTGGATAGAGAACTGGTTGGCAGACAAGAAGCAGAGAGTTGGGATAAACAGGTCCTTTTCAGAATGTCAGGCAGTGACTAGTGGGGTGCCGCAGGGCTCAGTGCTGGGACCCCAGCTATTTACAATATACATTAACGATTTGAATGAAGGAATTGAGTGTAATATCTCCAAGTTTGCAGATGACACTAAACTGGGTGGCAGTGTGAGCTGTAAAGAGGATGCTAAAAGGCTGCAGGTGACTTGGACAGGTTAGGTGAGTGGGCAAACAAATGGCAGATGCAGTATAATGTGGGTAAATGTGAGGTTATCCACCTTGGTGGCAAAAACACGAAGGCAGAATATTATCTGAATGGCAGCAGATTAGGAAAAGGGGAGGTGCAACGAGACCTGGCTGTCATGGTACATCAGTCATTGAAAGTTGGCATGCAGGTACAGCAGACGGTGAAGAAGGCAAATGGTATGTTGGCCTTCATAGCTAGGGGATTTGAGTATAAGAGCAGGGAGGTCTTCCTGCAGTTATACGGGGCCTTAGGGAGGCCTCACCTGGAATATTGTATTCAGTTTTGGTCTCCTAATCTGAGGAAGGACGTTCTTGCTATTGAGGGAGTGCAACGAAGGTTCACCAGACTGATTCCCAGGATGGCAGGACTGACATATGAGGAGAGACTGGATCGACTGGGCCTGAATTCACTGTAGTTTAGGAAGATGAGAGAGGATCTCATAGAAACATATAAAATTCTGACGGGACTGGACAGGTTAGATTCAGGAAGAATGTTTGAGATGTTGGGGAAGTCCAGAACCAGGGGACATAGTCTAAGGATAAGGGGTAAGTCATTTAGGACTGAGATGAGGAGAAACTTCTTCACTCAGAGTTGTTAACGTGGAATTCCCTACCACAGAGATTTGTTGATGCCAGTTCATTGGATATATTCAAGAGGGAGTTAGATATGGCCCATATGGCTAAAGGGATCAAGGGGTATGAAGAGAAAGCAGGAAAGGGGTACTGAAGTGAATGATCAGCCATGCTCTCATTGAATGGTGGTGCAGGCTCGAAGGGCCGAATGGCCTACTCCTGCACCTATTTTCTATGTTTCTATGAGGCACCTGACGCGCATCTTCAACACACCAAATTACTTACTCAATGACACATTTGGTTGTCATATGACTTTTATTGTAGCGCTCCTGAGTCTCATTGGTTGGGTTCCTCATGGGTGTCACCAGCCACATTTAAGTGGATAGCCCTTGTCTCCAAGCAGTCAGCCGATAAATCTGCTTCAAGGTGCGAAGAGATCTGGGAGTGTGGGAATCTTCGGAACATCTGCATAATAACGTTTCTGTGGTTGCACACTAGCTACACATTGATGGAGTGGAAGCCTTTGCAGTTGACGAACACTGCTGAGTGATCTGGGCATGCCTTAATTGCCACATGTGTAACTACAATCGATGATGCCTTGCACCTGTGGGAAGCCAGCCAGAGCTGCAAGCCCGAGGGTCCACTTATTCTGACTGGCTTCATCGGTGCCAAAGTGTACTTGATTGCCGGGCCTGGTGAACATGCTATCACTCACCTGGGTAATGCACTTGTGGGCAGCGGACTGGCAAGATCTCATAAATGTCTCTGGCAAGAACCAGAGGCAAAGAAGGTGAGGGCAGTGGTGACTTTGATAACGACTGGTAAAGAGTGAGCTCCAGGTCCACTTGGCAGCAGGTCTTCTTTCAGCAGGTTGGAAATGTCTGCTAGCCCCTGACGCGAGACCCTGAGCCTCCAACACATCCAGGAAGCTCATCCTCTGCTTGTACACCCTGTGTTGTGGGTATGGCCTCCTGTGAGCTGCACCTCTCTGCTCATCCCCTCTCTCTTGTGGGGCGGCAGGTCTGTGAGGAGCAGGCTATGGCTCCTCCAGCTGGTGCTGTGGGTGGAGTTCCTGCTGCTGGTGCTGTTGATGTTGCTGGTCATCTTGGTCCTCATCTGAGGCCCAAAGTAAAACAGCATAAGCAGCATCCATGCTGATGTCATCGATCACAGCTGCAACATGGAGATCAGATGTAGAAACCTCCAGTTGTGAAAGTCACCTGCCATATCATGACAGTAACCTCTCAGCACAAGTACTGTGAACACCAGCCTTTCACACAAACAGGCAAGAAAGCAGCCGTGAGCTTTCAGTACATTTGGTAATATTTGCCTGTTATTGCTTCCACCCCCTGAATTGCTGCTTTGTTCTCGCCTTGCTTTCACTGGCGAGCTCCAGGAAGTCCGGGAATCCTGTGCACCCACAGCTAAATCCCCAAGGCTTTGTTAATATCACTTTATTGAGCTATTAAAAAATAGAAATGAACAACCTGCTTCTCCAAGGGGGTTTGCTCGTGTGCAGCCTAACACGCTGCAGTTAACTCCTAGTCGATGGGTTGGAGGCGGCTTTATGGTGCTCTGTCACTTTCAGCGCATTTAACCTCACATCCGCTACCAAACCACTCACTGCTGTTAGTCAAAATTCCCCCCATTATCTAGTTGCATTTTTTTTTTGACATCCTTCATGAAGCCTGCGTGGACCAGAAGACAGAGGGATCGAAATTCGATTGATAATGCCTGCTGATAACGCCGGTGTTAGGTGTTAACTGGAGTGGCGCTGGGTGTTGTTCACCCCTGCCATGAAATTTGGTTGTAATTTTTTAAGGGCATAAAAGGGTAACATCCCGCCGGCTAACGCCATGGAAATCATGATGTCAGTACACGTGCAATGCCTCCTTGGCGTCCTTCTCTCCACATTCACTTTTACCGCCTCACTTAACAGCTGGCGTCCATGACGCCTGAAAAAGTTGGACTGCACAAGGCGGAGAAAAAAAATCGTTATTTAAACAGAGTTGCAGCCGGAGCTCAGAGGTCTCGCTCAGTGCTGCATTTGATGCTCGCACAGACAGTAGGGTGTTGGCGTTGCATCACTGCTGTCTCCTCAGATTGACTACTAGTATCTGGGACACATTGGCTGCCAAATCAGAAAACTTTGAAATCTCTATTTCGCTGTGACCGGTGCCAAGTGATGGAGGCAGTGATCGTACACCACGTCATCCTGCGGCGACAACTTGAGAGACGCCGGCTGTAGAGACAGCTTAGGGCAAATGTGGATCATCCCCAGTGGAGAGGCCCCAGACGACGGGGCAGGAGGCTGTACACAAGCAGGGTTTACCGTCGGCATTACTCTTATCTTGAGATGTCTGAGGAGCAGTGCTTAAGAAGGCTGAGGTTCCGCAAGGAGGTCGTCATGGAGCTTTGCAACCTTCTGCGGACATACCTGGCAGCTGACATCAGCACCAGGACCTTGCTGTCGGTGGCAGTGAAAGTGACAGCAGCACTCAACTTCTACGAACGTAAGAACATAAGAAATATGAGCAGGAGTAGGCCATACGGCCCCTCGAGCCTGCTCTGTCATTCAATAAGATCATGGCCTTAGCTCCACTTCTCCGTCCCCTCCCCATAACCCCTCATCCCCCCATCGCTCAAGAAACTGTCTATTTCGATCTTAAATTTATTTAATGTCCTAGCTTGCACAGCTCTCTGAGGCAGCGAACTCCACAGATTTACAACCCTCAGAGAAGAAATTTCTCCTCATCTCAGTTCTAAATGGGCAGCCCCTTATTCTAAGATCATGCCCTCTAGTTCTAGTCTCCCCCACCCAGTGGAATCCTTCTCTCTGCATCCACCTGTCAAGTCCCTTCATAATCTTATACGTTTCTAGAAGATCACCTCTCATTTTTCTGAATTCCAATGAGTAGAGGCTCAACACCCTGATCTCCGGAATCAACCTAGTGAACCTTCTCTGAACTGCCTCCAAAGCAAGTATATCCTTTCATAAATATGGAAACCAAAACTGCATACAGTATTCCAGATGTGGCCTCACCAATACCCTGTACAGCTGTAACAAGACTTCCCTGCTTTTATACATCATCCCCTTTACAATAAAGGCCAAGATTCCATTGGCCTTCCTGATCACTTGCTGTACCTGCATACTATCCTTTTATGTTTCATGCACAAGTACTCACAGGTCCCGCTGTACTGCCACACTTTGCAATCTTTCTCCATTTAAATAATAACTTGCTCTATGATTTTTCTTTCTTCCAAAGTGCATGACCTCACACTTTCCAACATTATACTCCATTTGCCAAATTTTTGCCCACTCACTTAGCCTGTCTATGTCCTTTTGCAGATTTTCTGTGTCCTCCTCACACATTGCTCTTCCTCCCATCTTTGTATTGTCAGAAAACTTGGCTATGTTACACTCAGTCCCCTCTTCCAAGTCGTTAATATAGATTGTAAATAGTTGTGGTCCCAGCACTGATCCCTGCGGCACCCCACTCGTTACTGATTGCCAACCAGAGAATGAACCATTTATCCCTACTCTCTGTTTCCTGTTTGTCAGCCAATCTTCTATCCATGCTAATATATTACCCCCAACCCCGTTAACTTTTATCTTGTGCAGTAACCTTTTGTGTGGCACCTTGTCAAATGCTACTGGCTCCTTCCAGTCTCCTGTAGGCAATATATGTAACATCTCGCAGTTTGCAGTACATTGCTGCATTCGCCAGGTTACCGACGATCTCCATGGCAAACAAATGGATTACATCAAGTTCAGTATGTCCCAGGAAGTGCAGGATGAGCGCACCCGTGACTTTGCCAGGATAGCGGGCTTCCCCAGGGTTCAGGGAGTCATTGATTGTATGCATGTGGCATTGAGGGCACCGCCCCACAATGGAGAGGTGCTTCGGAATCGCAAGGGATTCCACTCCCTCAACGTACAGCTGTTCTGCGAACACAGGCAGGTGATCCTCGCTGTCAATGCCCGATATCCTGGCAGCTGCCACGATGCCTTCATCCTGCAGGAGAGCAGTGTGCCACGACTCTTCAAGCCACTGCATGAAGATCGTGGCCGGCTCCTGGGCGGCAAAAGATATGGTATGGCCCCCTGGCTGATGACACCCCTCCGCAATCCCACCACCCCTGCCCAGCAGCGCTACAACACCAGCCATCCCACAACCCGGGCCATTATCAAGCAAACTATTGGGGTGCTGAAGCAGCGTTTCCACTGCCTTGACCACTCTGGAGGGACATTCCAGTACTCATCTGATAAGAATGTCCATCTTCATTGTTGTCTGCTGCCTGCTGCACAACCTGGCCATTATGAGGGGCCAGCCATTACCACCAGGGATGGAAGATCCACCTCAGGGGGAGGATGACAATGAGGATGAAGATGAGGAGCTTCAGCCAAGGAGGAGGCAGCCTGACATTACTCGGTTAGAAGGTGTTGCTCGTCAGAGATTCATCGCTCAACGACTCAACTGAATGAGTCTTGACGTGCCGAATGGCCAGCCTATACACCTGGGCATCAACTAAACACATCGCTACTCACCATGCAGCAATCCATCTTTAATAATTACTGCGTAATCATGTGAACAATCAAAACTTGCTTTATTGCGAACATAAATCATGTGTGCTGAAAACAACCACAAGACAACAACTTCATCTCCAATACATCGCCATACCCACAAAACCCCTTCAAACAATCTCAGAGACATCCAAGTGAACATATTGACATCAGTTCATTTGGCGAGTACCAAACAATTGTGGCATCATTCATCCACATGCAACAATTTACACAAGCTCACATTGCGACCAGCTAACCATCTCTGTTGACTATCAACCAAGTGTTTGTGCATCATACAAGTGCAATTAATATTAAAAGTTCATATCTTAACAAGGTCAGCATATGTGACCACCTTCCCAAATGCGTTGTCTTAAAGAGGGCTTTACCACCCCTTCCCTTCTCCCCCCTCCGCCCCCTGGCCCCGCCCACGCCTACTGCTCCTCCACAATGGGGCCTCAGGGCCTTCAGCAAGGCTGGTAGTCAGTTGCTGACTTGGAGCCGCAGCAACACATGATGGCCTAGCAGGACGTCCCCGACCAACTCGGGGCCCTGGAAGACCCTGCTGCGGACTGCATAACCTCAGCATGGGCGGCAGCACTCTCTTGTGGATGGAATGCAGATAGTGGCAGCTGCGAAGGTGGAATGATGTCATCTTGAGAAACGACATCATGGTCCAATTGGCCCAACAGGCTTCTATTCCCCCGGGACAGAGCATCATTATCTGCAGCAAAATGGGTGAGGTCAGAATCCTGTGTTGAGTCGGCGATGTTAGGTCCCAATCAAATGATGGAACCCCAGACTGCTTGGCAGCAGTCAGTTCGTCCGCTGAATCTATTTGCCTCTGCATCAAAAGTGTCTGCAACTGCAGTACACCAGAGAGCTGACTCAGAATACCATGCACTGAGGACATTTGAGTATGGAGGCCTACAATTGCATCGGCCTGGTGCTCAATGGCCACTGAAACTGTTATGTTTTCAGTACCACATCACAAACACACAGGCTCTAAAATGGCTGATAACTTTAGGAAGCCTGTCAGGTGACTCCCTCTTTATTGTAAACAGCAATGGCTGCAGTGCCCAGTAGTCCACTGGGTGGAGCTATATATATTATACTTCTCCCTCCTTAATGAAGAAGTAATTATAACAAACAATCATCATACATAACTTGCATGGTTATACATAAACACAAGAACCTCGACTCTTGTGCTTATCGGTGTGGGCGATAAAAAAGGGTTTTCAGATCACCGGCTTCTCATCCACTCTCAAACACCTATTCCTCATTTTTGAAAATGAGCGTTACCGCGAGCGATATGAATTGGACGGCAGCGTTAACTTTTTCTGACTTTCTGCCGTAAAATGTGGCCATCCTTGGCAACAGCATGGCAACACTCGATTCCCGCGATTCAGGAGGTCAAGGGTCATCATGACAGGCGCAGAAGAGGAGAGAGAGGGGGAGCAGAGAGGGACTGAACGCCTGTGTCGCTATGATGTGTGCCTGTCTGGCTGCTGTGGGAGGCACAAGGGAGATTCACCAGTATCAAAAAGCTTATTAAACACTAAGAACATAGTTGCATAGTTGGCACCGAGCTTCTGTCCAACAAATAAGATATAACATGGAAGGGATGGAGGAGGCCCTGGAGCTGTTAGCCAGGAACACTGGTGGCAAAGGGCTTCCAGTGGTCGCGGAGCACGACACTGCACCCCAAGGTGCTGCACCCCCATTGCCAACCACACATGAGAGCCAGGAGCAGCATCTTGTTTCTGGCTCGGAGCAGGTTCCACCTTGGGACCGTCTTCCCCCGAATCTGTCCAAGCAGCATTTCGGCTGGCACCCCCCACCCCCCACCCCCCCCCCCCCCCCAATGAAGCATCGCCTGAGGAGCTCTTCAGCCAGGTGGCTTGGAGTCAGGAGGGGAAGGGGAAAGGGTAGAGGTGGGGAGGAGGGGTGGGGGGGGATGCAGAAGGGTTGGTTTGTACAGAAATATTGATGATTTCAGACTAATGTTCGGTTTAAAGGTGTTTTATTTAACAAAACCTTGCAGCGCATTCACTCAGATAGCTGTACCATTACATGCTGCTGATTCCTTAACATCAAAGGGTATAATTACACTTAACTTCAATCAACTTAAGCTTTAACTGCCACCAAGGTGTTGCCTACCATTGATGTATCACCTGCACACCCAGCAGTGTGTCAGCCTTGTAAATATCACCAACGTTCTGTCTGGCAAAGCGATCATTGATGAGCTCCTGATGTAAGGCTCTTGCAGCTATCATGCCACCACGGACTCTTTCATGCAGTCGACAGGGGGGTTGGGGACATGGCTTAAGCGTCAGCCTGATTGTCTAGCCCGAGGTCAGCGTCCACCTCCTCGTTCTCCTCTTCCTCTCTCTGGTGAGGTGGACTGTCAGACTCATCAGACAATTTTTGTCTCCGCCTGATAGCCAAATTGTGCAGCATGGAGCACACCTCCACGAATTGAGCTACCTGCTCAGGGTAGTATTGGAGCTTGCCTCCTGAGTGGGCCAGGCATCTAAACCGCTGCTTCAGCACTCCAATGGTTTTCTCCATGATATTGCGAGTTGCTCTGTGGCTCTCATTGTATCACCTCTCTGCTTTGGTATGGATGTCACGCAGGGGGTTCATCAGCCAGGTGGCAAAGCCATATCCTTTGTCGCCAACCATCCAGCATTGACCTTGTGGCTCATTGTTAAACAGTGCTCTCACACAGGATGTGAGCATCATAGATGCTGCCTGGAAATTGAGCATTCACTGCCAGTATAATTTGCTAGTGGTCGACAATGAGTTGGACATTCAGGGAATGGAATCCCTTGCAGTTCCTGAAAACCTCAGCATCCTGAAAAGGTGCCTGCATCGTGATGTACTACAGTCTATTGTTCCCTGCACCTTGGGGAAGTTTGCAATTCTGGAGAATCCTAGAGCCCTCTCACTCTGTGCCTCTCTGGTCATAGGGAAGCTGATCAAGTCCCTCCTATGTGCGTACAGGGCTTCAGTGACCTGTCTAATGCAGTGATGTGTAGCATGCTGAGAAAGTCCGCAAATGTCTCCAGCTGTGGCCTGAAAAGAACCCGAGGCGTAGAACAACAGTGCCGCGGTGACTTTGACCTCGACAGACAGTGCAGTACTGATGGTGCTGGCAGGCTGCAGATCTGCCCTTATCAGCTGGCATACCTCAGTGATAACCTCTTTGTGGAAGCGCAATCTCCAAAGGCAGGTGGTGTCGGGCAAGTTGAGGTAAGAATACTTCTCCTTGTACTTGCGGGGGGTGTAACGTCTGGTCCTCCTCATCAGTCTATCACGTCTTACATTGGGCACATAATGCAGTGCTGAGGATGTCATGAATAGCACATTTAGTGAGTTGGTCACACCGCAAGTAAAGGTTACACAGGCAGATAGGGAATGGGTGACCATCAGGAAGAGCAGTGGAAGGAAGGTAGTGCAGGAGTCCCCTGTGAACATTTCCCTCCAAAGCAGATGCACCATTTTGGGTAATGTTGGGGGAGATGTCTCATCAGGGGAAGGCAGCAGCAGCCAAGTTCATGGTACCATGGGTGGCTCTGTTGCACAGGAGGGCAGGAAAAAGAGAGGGAGAGCTATAATGGTATGGGATTCTATTGTAAGGGGAATAGATAGGCATTTTTGTGGCCGCAAATGAGATTCTAGGATGGTATGTTGCTTCCCTGATGCAAGGGTCAAGGATGTCTCGGAGCTGCTGCAGGGCATTCTGGAGGGGGAGGATGAACAGCCAGATGTCGTGGTGCATATAGGTACCAACGATATAGGTAAAAAGCGGGATGAGGTTCTACAAGCTGAATTTAGGGAGCTAGGAGTTAAATTTAAAAAGTAGGACCTCAAAGGTAGTAATCTCAGGATTGCTACCAATGCCACGTGCTAGTCAGAGTAGAAATAGTAGGATAGTTAAGATCAATATGTGGCTTGAGGAGTGGTGCAGAAGGGAGGGATTCAAATTCCTGGGACATTGGAACCAGTTCTGGGGGAGGTGGAACCAGTAAAAACCGGACAGTCTGCACCTGGGCAGGACCGAACCAATGTCCTAGGTGGACTGTTTGCTAGTGCTGTTGGGGAGGGTTTAAACTAAAAAGGCAGGGGGTAGGAATCTATGCAGGGAGACAGAGAGAAGTAAAAAGGGGTCAGAAGCAAAAGATAGGAAGGAGAAAAGCAAGAGTGGAGGGCAGAGAAATCAAGGGCAAAAATCAAAAAGGGCGATATTACAACATAATCTAAAAATGACAGAGTGTTAAAAAAAAGCCTGAGGATCCTGAGTCTCAATGCGAGGAGCATTCGTAATAAGGTGGATGAATTGACTGCGCAGATAGCTGTTAACGGATATGATGTAATTGGGATTACGGAGACATAGAAACATAAAATACTGACCGGACTGGACAGGTTAGATACAGGAAGAATGTTCCCAATGTTGGCCAAGTCCAGAACCAGGGGACACAGTCTAAGAATAAGGGGTGAGCCATTTAGGACTGAAATGAGGAGAAACTTCTTCACTCAGAGTTGTTAACTTGTGGAATTCTCTACCGCAGAGAGTTGTTGATGCCAGTTCATTGGCTATATTCAAGAGGGAGTTAAATATGGCCTTAATGGCTAAAGGGATCAAGGGGAATGGAAAGAAAGCAGGAAAGGGGTACTGAGGTGATGATCAGCCATGATCTTATTGAATGGTGGTGTAGGCTCGAAGGGCTTATGGCCTACTCCTGCACCTATTTTCTATGTTTCTATGTTTCTATGACTCCAAGGTAACCAAGACTAGGAACTCAAAATCCAGGGTTATTCAATATTCAGGAAGGAGAGACAGGAAGGAAAAGGAGGAGGGGCAGTGTTACTGTTTAAAGAGGAGATTAACGCAATAGTAAGGAAGGCCATTCGCGTGGGTGATGTGGAATCTATATGGTAGAGCTGCGAAACCCCAAAGGGTAGAAAACATTATTGGGAGTTGTGTACAGACCAACAAACAATTATAGGGAGGTTGGGGATGGCATCAACCAGGAAATTAGGGACACGTGCAATAAGGGTACAGCAGTTATCATGGGTGACTTTAATCTGCATATTGATTGGGCTAACCAAACTGCTTGCAATACTATGGAGGAGGATTTCCTGGAGTGTATAAGGGATAGTTTTCTAGACCAATATGTCAAGGAACCAACTAGAGAGCGGGCCATCCTAGACTGGGTCTTGTGTAACGAGAGAGGATTAATTAGCAATCTGGTCGTGCGGGGCCCCTTGAGGAAGAGTGATCATAATATGGTAGAATTTTTCATTAAGATGGAGAGTGACACAGTTAATTCAGAGACTAGGGTCCTGAACTTAAAGAAAGGAAACTTCGACAGCATGAGAGATGAATTGGCTAAGATAGACTGGAGAATGATAATTAAAGGGTTGAGGGTGGATAGCCAATGGCAGATATTTAAAGATCACATGGATGAACTACAACAATTGTACAGCTCTGTGTGGCGTAAGAATGAAAATGGGAAGGTGGCTCAAGCGTGGCTAACATGGGAAATCAGGGAAAGTGCTAAATCCAAGGAAGAGGCATATAAATTGGCCTGAAAAAGCTGCAAACCTGAGGACTGAGAGAAATTTAGAATTTAGCAAAGGAGGACTAAGGGTTTATTTAGGAGGGGGAAAATAGAGTATGAGAGTAAGCTTGCAGGGAACATAAAAAACTGACTGCAAAAGCTTCTATAGATATGTGAAGAGAAAAAGATTAGTGAAGACAAATGTAGGTCACTTGCAGTCAGAATCAGGGGAATTCATAATGGGGAACAAGGAAATGGCAGACCAATTGAACAAATACTTTGTTTCTGTCTCACGAAGGAAGACACGAATAACCTCCCAAAAATACTAGGGGACCGAGGGTCTAGCAACAAGGGGGAACTGAGGGAAATCCATATTAATCAGGAAATTGTGTTCGGGAAATTGAAGGGACTGAAGGCCAATAAATCCCCCAGGGCCAGATAGTCTGCATCCCAGAGTACTTAAGGAAGTGGCCCTAGAAATAGTGGATGCATTGGTGGTCATTTTCCAACATTCTATAGACTCTGGATCAGTTCCTATGGATTAGAGGGTAGCTAATGTAACCCCACTTGTTAAAAAAGGACAGAGAGAGAAAACAGAGAATTATAGACCAGTTAGCATGACATCGGTAGTGGGGAAAATGATGGAATCTATTATTGAAGATGAAATAGCAGTTCATTTGGAAAGCAGTGACAGGATCGGTCCAAGTCAGCATGGATTTATGAAAGGGAAATCATGCTTGACAAATCTTCTAGCGTTTTTTGAGGATGTAACTAGTAGAGTGGATAAGGGAGAACCAGTGGATGTGGTGTAGTTGGACTTTTAAAAGGCTTTTGACAAGGTCCCACACAAGAGATTTGTGTGCAAAATTAAGGCACATGGTATTTGGGGTAATGTATTGACGTGGATAGAGAACTGGTTGGCAGACAGGAAGTAAAGAGTGGGAATGAACGGCTCCTTTTCAGAATGGCAGGCAGTGACTAGTGGGGTGCCGCAGGGTTCAGTGCTGGGACCCCAGCTATTTACATACACATTAATGATTTAGATGAAGGAATCAATGTAATATCTCCAAGTTGGCAGATGACACTAAGCTGGGTGGCAGTATGAGTTGTGAGGAGGATGCTAGGACGCTTCAGGGGGAATTGGTCAGGTTAGATAAATGGGGAAATGCATGGCAGATGCAGTATAATGTGGATAAGTGTGAGGTTATCCACTTTGGTTGCAAAAACAGGAAGGCAGATTATTATCTGAATGGTGGCAGATTAGTAAAAGGGGAGGTGCAACGAGACCTGGGTGTCATGGTACATCAGTCATTGAAGGCAGGCATGCAGGTACAGAAGGCAGTAAAGAAGACAGATGGCATGCTGACCTTCATAGCTAGGGGATTTGAGTATAGGAGCAGGGAGGTCTTACTACAATTGTACAGGGCCTTGGGGAGACCATACTTTGATTATTATGTGCAGTTTTGATCTCCGAGTCTTTGGAAGGACATTCTTGCTATTGAGGGAGTGCAGCGAAGGTTCACCAGACTGATTCCCGGGATTGCAGGACTGACATAAGAAAGACTGGATCGACTGGGCTTATATTCACTAGAATTTGAGAGGTGATCTCATAGAAACATATAAACTTCTGACTGGATTTTGCAGGTTAGATGTTCCCGATGTTGGGGAAATCCAGAACCAGGGGTCACAGTCTAAGGATAAGGGGTAAGCCATTTAGGACCGAGATGAGGAGAAACTTCTTCACTCAGAGAATTGAGATCCTGTGGAATTCTCTACCACAGAAAGTTGTTGAGACCAGTTCATTAGATATATTCAAAAGGAAGTTAGATGTGGCCCTTACGGCTAAAGGGATCAAGGGGTATGGAGAGAAAGCAGGAATGGGGCATTAATGTTGCATGATCAGCCATGATCATATTGAATGGTGGTGCAGGCTCGAAGGGCCGAATGGCCTACTCCTGCATCTACTTTCTATGTTTCTATGTATCTCTGGAGCATTCCTTCGGCGATCTCGAGTCTGCTGCATGTAATTGGTCAGCAAGAGAGAATGAGAAAGGACAGGCCCCATTGCAGTAGCTCTCTGTTTTCCACCGATTGGTCACAAACAAGGAATGTCCCGCCGAAGACACCTATTCCATTACAATCGGTCACAGTATGTTCAAAATGTTTGTAGAGATGTTCACATCAACTCCAACGACCTGCAGTGTACATGCGAACTCCACCGAGGTTGAAGCACAGCAGTCTTTTAAAGGACGCGACATGTGATCTAGAACATGGCGTCAATAACACTGTGATTAGTTCCAATTTTTCTGAGTGTTATTTTGGGCGAGCGATATTGTGGGCGATATGTGTGCGAGGTGGTGAAATTGACGCTGGGCGATCTCGTGGCCGCTAGTTTCGGTAAATATGCTCTTTATGACAAAAAAAAGTGGGCGGGCGGTATTATTGAATCTTGGCGTTAAATCAGTGCGGAAATTAACACTGTGCGAAATTTTGGGATTTGATTTTGCCCATTCTGATTATTCCGTCCCAAAAAAAGTGGGCGGGCGGTAATATTTTTTCCCTGCATAGAGCACATGGGGAAAGTAACGCTCGCCGATAAGTTAACTAAAAATGCCCGTCAGTTTCCATTTTGTGCCAAAATGGACGATGTATGGCCGTTGTCATTTCAGCGGTACAATGGGCATTACGTGGGTGTTAAGCATGCAAAAAAAGTGGAGGTTCTAACCCACAGATTTTAACAAAATCTCCTTTCCTCCCCTCTGGTGCTTTTGCTAATTATCTTAAATCTGTGTCCTGTGGTTACTGACGTCCTGTCAGTGGAAATGTTTGTTCCTTATTTACTCATAATATCGAACATCTCTAATAAATCTCTCCTTAACATTCTCTGCTTTAAGAAGAACAATCCCAGCTTCTCTTGTCTCTCCACATAACTGAAATCTTTCATCCCCTGTACCATTGTAGTAAATCTTTACTGCACCCTCTCGAAGGCCTTGATATCTTTCCTGTAATCTATTTGCTTCATGGGTTCTTTGCTTAAGAATTTATAGCAATACATTTCTATTAAGAACTAGTTGGTTTATTAGCAAAAGGTTTAACAATCACACTACACATCAGTAGTTCATCCACCAGGCTCACAACCACCTGCCTAATCGTGGGTCCATCGAACCCAACTGGCTGGGGCATTATTGAGTCTTGTGAACATCATGTGACTGGCTAAACCACTCCCAAATCAACAGCTCTACAACTATTTTAGATAGAACTTTAAATCAAGTACCCCATTTTAGTAAGGGCACTGGAACCCACAAATTTCCAAATCAACTGGGAACCTTGTCAAATCAAATTAAAATTCGGTTGCCAGGGATGATGATGCAGTCCAGTCCCTCCGGCGCCCACCTCTCTTGGATGGCCGCGAGCGTACAGGTGGACACCGCGTGTTCCATCTCCAGGGACACCCTGGCTCGGATGTAAGTGCTGAAGAGAGGCAGGCAGTCGGGCTGAACGACCCCCTCGACCGCCTGCTGCCTGGACTGAGAGCATACTCACAGGTGCCTACATTACACTTCCTGAAGTACGCTGCCCAGAATTGATCACAATATTATGGCTGAGGCCTAACCAGTGATTTATAAAATTTTACCATAACTTCCTTGCTTTATGCCTCTATTGATAAATCAAGAATCCCATTTGCCTTTTTAACAGTTTTAGCAACTTGTCCTGTCACCTTAATGTTAAATTGAAGAGCATTAAAAAACCTGTTAATTATATTAATTTGTCCTTAATTCACATGTATAAATTAAATTGATTCACAATTATAACTCAAAGTATATATATTGAATTTGTATTTGGCGCTTAAAAGGAGTAATATTTACTATGTTAATAGAACTTAATTTACATTTGAAAATTAAGTTAATAAAAACACATTTCCCTGAGCTTCAAATGCTGTAAATATTTGGACAGGCTGGTCATGCATGTAGTTTTTAATCTGTTGGCCCTCATTGATCTTCTTGTTCCCAGGGCTGTAATTGGCTGCATATATCTTTGTTATTGGTATTACTTAGGGCTAGAATTTCCCAACAGCCGCCAGTGCCCGATTGCTGCCCAAAAGATTGCTAAGATTCCCAACATTATCGCCTGCAAAAACTTCCCCCCAAAAATGAAAAAAATCCGCCCAGCGGTAAAAATTGGTGTTGCACTCCGATTCTCCGTGAAAAAGTGGAATTTAGGGTCGATTGGGCAGTTCTTAAAGAAAATGGGCGATAATTTAAAAATTCATTAAAAATTAACCCCGAGGCTGTGGGTTGGGCCTAGGATAGAAAAACACAAAAAATATTCTTTCAAAAAACTGAACATATAAAAATTATTAAAAGATTCTCAGGACTCTTTTAACTTAAATCACTGCACAGAATTTTAAAATAATGAGTAAAAAATCCAATTACGAACCTTTTTCTTGCAGGGCTTTTCACCTACCGCCCAGCTCCACTGATTCTCATGGGCGTTTTTCTTTTATACTTACCTACAGGTCACCGCTGAGCCAAATGCCACGTCAGGGTGATCTGTGGACAGTGCACGCTGGCAGTCTGCTTCCCAGCAGTACCTAGAAACCGCCAGCATAACTCAGCTGGGCAATTTCTCGCCGACCCGGTTCTCGCCCAAAACAGCCAATACTGCTGAGAAATCAGGCGATGAACCAATGTAAATTCTAGCCCTTAGTCGTTAGCTAATTAAATCTGGCTTGGAAAGGCAGTTGAGTATAAAGAACAGCTGAATAGCTGGGTATATATCTGTGACCAGAGAGGCCTACAGAGAGAGGGTCACGCAGAAATAAAGGGCTGCATTTCCCGCCTGCCACCCTCAACTCCATCATGACCCTGGCTCAGTATTCTTGTTGGGCTAGTTGCTGCCTTTCTTCTCCTGGCCAATCCATCATTAGGCCGCTTTCCAGGGTACAACTGCGCAGAACACAGTAGGTGACAATAATCTTACAGGCCTTGAGTGGGCTTATTGTAAAACTCCCCCAATCATGCCAAAGAATGGAGCTGCTTTTTGCAGATGTCAAACATTGCAGATGTCAAACTGTACAGCCATTCACTAAGCCCGTGCCAGCTCCGCTTAGCCTCTGAAGCCAACCATGTTCCCAGTATACTGTGGGAAATCTAACCACACTATTATGGGGATAGTATTAAGGATGCCGATCATGGGTGGGACAGCCCGACCCACACCGGTATACCGGGTGGAGAACATTGGAGTTATTCAGGGAGGTGCACATAGTCCCGGGATGGCGGGACTGACCTATCAAGAAAGACTGGATCAACTGGGCTTGTATTCACTGGAGTTCAGAAGAATAAGAGGGGACCTCATAGAAACGTTTGACATTCTGATGGGTTTAGACAGGTTAGATGCAGGAAGAATGTTCCCAATGTTGGGGAAGTCCAGAACCAGGGGACACAGTCTAAGGATAAGGGGTAAGCCATTTAGGACCGAGATGAGGAGAAACTTCTTCACCCAGAGAGTGGTGAACCTGTGGAATTCTCTACCACAGAAAGTTGTTGAGGCCAATCCACTAAATATATTCAAAAAGGAGTTAGATGAAGTCCTTACTACCAGGGGGATCAAGGGGTATGGCGAGAAAGCAGGAATGGGGTACTGAAGTTGCATGTTCAGCCATGAACTCATTGAATGGTAGTGCAGGCTCGAAGGGCCGAATGGCCTACTCCTGCACCTATTTTCTATGTTTCTATGTTTCTATGTGTTCCATTATGACCCTGGTTGAAGCATTATACCTCTCCTCAGCTCTTGTCCTCAGGTACTGGACTGTATCCTCTGAGCCACGGCTGTGGGGCATACTCCTGGTCTCCCAAAAGTCAACCTTGGACTTTTCTGGAACCTTGATATAAGGTTTGTATTGTAAGGTGTTGCCACCGCTGCATTTCCGCCTCTCTCGTGTAGTCACCGCCCCCATTAAGAGCGACTTCCAGATGCAAATTAAAAAAACAACAAAGAGCGGAATTTCGCTCAACCACAACTGCAGTGAAAACCATTGAAAATGGGAGTGTGCGCTCCGTTTCGGGCGAGGGGCAATTTCTACCCACAGGTCTCTTTCTTACCACTGACTGCTTACCGCAGCGACTGAGATGCAATCCCAGGCCATGACAAACAATGCATCCTGCTTCAGTTGTAGGTTAATGCTGGGAGCTGTAACCGAACATCTCCCAACATTGACCTGGAGGCAGGTGCTGCGTAAAAATTCAAATAAGCTGTAATCTTAACAGCGACAGCCAGTACTGTCCCATGGCTGGAACTGGCCTCCACTTCTGGCCAGAGACGTCCTTTGGGAATCTTGATTGGCACCGGGCCAGTTTCTGACCAGCCCAGGTAGCTGCCCTTGTATATCTGACCACGCACTAACATCCCAACAATTTTCCAGTGATGGGCAGCTCTGCTCAGCAGACTGCTCAACAACCTTGGCCCCAAGATACAGGGCCTGCAAGGATGGAACGAGAATGTAAGGTGGGCGAGGGCAGGGAATTGAGAGCGGGAGCCGATTTTACTGGGACTCCACCCTATTTATTTACACTGGGAAATTCTGTTGCTTCTTGCGTCCACCCCCCTTCTGTTCTGACATCACTCAAAGGGGATGGCATTCCCCTGACAGGAATCCCAATAACTCCACCTTACTTATGGCCAGGGAAAGTATTTAATAGACAAACTTGGTAGTGGAGGGCCTCTCCAGCAAGGTCCTGCTCCTATATTCCTGCCCCTTTCCACCACAGGGTAGACTCCCACGGAGCACTGTAATTGGCACTGGTGTCCATTCCCTTTACTTAAATGGTGCCCTTTTCCAAAGATTTGGGACAGGGTCAACACCACAGCAGAGTGGCAGCTGAAAATCCTTCCCTACCTTGCTGTGTAAGGCACAAGGAAATTCAGCTCCACTGTTTCATATTCCTGGTTAGCTCACTCGATAGTCTACCTATTGCTTAATCCTCATTCTAACACTGTGTAATGTATTTGCTTCATGGATCCTTTGCTTAAGAATTAATTGCAACACATTGCTATTGAGAACTAGTTGCTTTATTAGCAAAGGTTTAACAATCACACTACACATTACAATTCATCCACCAGGCTCACAACCACCTGCCTCATCGTGGATTCCCTGAACCCAACTGACTGGGGTTTTATTGAGTCTTGAGTCTAACCCTTTACAAACCTGCGAGCATACTCACAGATGCATGCATTACATCCTAGTTTTGCGCTGCCTCAGAATTGTTCTCCGAAAGGTAATATTTCTATGGGAGTACTCCCAATCTCCTACCATAACTTCTGCAGGAGATCAGCGGAAACCCTGAGGTAATGACGTAAGGTTTCCCCAAGATTTCTGCCGATCTTCCACTGAGTTACAGCAGAAATCATGTGGAACTTTTACCCACTGTCCTTTTTCTTGGTCTTGGTTCGTTAATGTCACCCGGAAAAAAACTGACAAAAAGGGAAAATAAACAAAGCTGAGGGGCTGAAATTCCTTGCGATGGTAATTTTACGTCAGTGAGAGTGTACAGCAGGAAATTCTCTCTGACGCTCACACTGACTTTTCCTTCTAAAGGTGTATTAGTGGTGGTGTGAAGCCGTTTGGGGTTCCCACTGGTGCCAGACTTGTATAGTATAAATCGAGTGTCAAAACACAAACTGATTTCAAAACAAAGCAAATTGGGACTCCATCTTTAGTAGTCTCACTCTGCTTTATTGCTTTATTAAGTTGGGCCCGGACTCTGGATTCAGGTTCAATTTCCAATATAACGATTAGATAGGTAAAAATCCACCCTAAAACTGATCAAGAGCAGGAACTTCATCCCTGT
Organism: Pristiophorus japonicus; assembly: GCF_044704955.1. Taxonomy (NCBI): domain Eukaryota; kingdom Metazoa; phylum Chordata; class Chondrichthyes; family Pristiophoridae; genus Pristiophorus; species Pristiophorus japonicus. The sequence goes on from NC_091989.1 coordinate 58,283,742, forward strand.
GCATTAATCTTATAGTGAATGTAATGCCGCAGCAAATTTTAATCTTCATGAAACAACACAAAATTGAACCGCCTCCTCCTCTCATTTTTAAATCCATCATTCTGCAACCCATGTTGAGAGGACAAAAGCTTTTGCTTTGAAAGAACCCTCTGTAGATTTCTGCCAATATGTCGGTCTGTTCTTGGCATCAGGCATGATAGCACATCTGGGCATAGTTGCTTATTCCATGCAGCTGAAAGAATCATCATTGGCAGGAGCACATTTATCATTATGTCAGGAAATCACATCTCTCAGTGGAGGAGAATTGCTGTAAAAATGCCACAACCAATATCACAAAGAGGGAACTGACACCTGGGAATTACTCAGGGCACTAACTGTACTTTATGGCTGAATCATTCCATGAGTGCTATATACTGTTGAACTTGTCCAGCTTCAAGGAACGTTAAACTACTCCTGGTGTGAATTTACCTGCTCAGTGTTATAATCTGTACGATAGTGCTCCTGTTAGTTCCAGTATACTGCCGTTTAAATGCAGATTGCTCAATATTGCAATCCTTTTCGTCTGCCCGTGTGGTGCCCTTGGAATGGTGGTTTAAAGTGCAGCTGCAGCCTGCCTTTTTTTCTCAGTCACAGTAGATGGCCAGCAGAACTGGTGAGGAAGTGCTCTGGCTGTGCTGGGGACTGCATGGATTCAGTGCGCCACTCACACTGCAGTTGGCTCAGGAGAAACAACAGACAGCAACTGTGAGGTTAAGTGCCATACAAGATATCGGGTCAACTCCTGCTGGTACCCTATGAACCAAGCATAATGTCCCTGGCAGATCACATGGAGGCAGGTAAAGAACTTTACATTCGAGATGTGTGGAAATTGGGAGCCAGTGTAAGTCAATGAGGATAGGGGTAATGGGTGAACGGGACTTGAGCTGGAGTTTATGAAGGGAGGAAGATGGAAGGCTGGAAAAGACTGGGGAGAGTTGGCTAAGGGAACAACAGCATAGAAACATAGAAAATAGGTGCAGGAGTAGGCCATTTGGCCATTCGAGCCTGCACCACCATTCAATATGATCATGATTGATCATTTTTGCAACTTTAGTACCCCATGCCTGCTTTCTCTCCATACCCCTTGATCCCTTTAGCCATAAGGGCCACATCTAACTCCCTTTTGAATATATCTAACGAACTGGCCTCAACAACTTTCTATGGTAGAGAATTCCACAGGTTCACAATTCTGAGTGAAGAAGTTTCTCCTCATCTCGGTCCTAAATGGCTTGCCCCTTATCCTTAGACTGTGACCCCTGGTTTTGGACTTCCCCAACATCGGGAACATTCTTCCTGCATCTAACCTGCCTAATCCCATCAGAATTTTATATGTTTCTATGAGATCCCCTCATTCTTCTAAATTCCAGTGAATATAAGCCTAGTCGATCCAGTCTCTCTTCATATGTCAGTCCTGCCATCCCGGGAATCAGTCTGGTGAATCTTTGCTGCACTCCCTCAATAACAAGAATGTCCTTCCTCAGATTAGGAGACCAAAACTGTATACAATATTCCAGGTGTGGCCTCACCAAGGCCCTGTACATCTGCAATAAGACCTCCCTGCTCCTATACTCAAATCCTTTCGCTATGAAGGCCAACATGCCATTTGCCTTCTTCACTGCCTGCTATACCTGCATGCCAACTTTCAATGACTGATATACCATGACACCCAGGTCTTGTTGCACCTCCCTTTTCCTAATCTGTCACCATTCAGATAATAATCTGCCTTCCTGTTTTTGTCACTAAAGTGGATAACCTCACTTTTATCTACATTATACTGCATCTGCCATGCATTTGCCCACTCATCTAACCTGTACAAATCACCCTGCAGCCTCTTAGCATCTTCCTCACAGCTCACACTGCCATCCAGCTTAGGAGGGGGAAGCAGCTGAAAAGATGGCCTTTATCCTGAGGACAATGAGATCCATGTGATCCTTTCACTTGGCAGTAGAGGTGAGGGTGGAGGGGGCAGAGGAGAGCAGTTTAAGGAGGCAGTCAGTGGCAGAGTTAAGAAGCCTCTCCTCTTCATAAGGTACAAAGTCAAAGCCAACAGCAATCAGGAATAATAAAAAGAAGTATTGGTGGGGGAAACAAACTAAGAATGGACAATTATTTAACAGAACTAACTAATACATGGAATGAAGGGAATGTGTAAACACCCAAAAAAATCCCCATAATCTTACCCTGTCCCATTAAAGAAAACCTGCTTCTACAGGCGGGGTCCAGAGACTTTCAGTGGGTCAGTCCTCTTTTGATAGTGGCATGGGTGGAGTCTCTCACGTGGCACAGCCTCACTATTTTGCCCCACGATGCCTTTGAAAAAACATCCGCCATGCGAATCAGAGGCGTGCAGTCGAATGCACAATCTTCCAACCTAAGCTCAATGCACAAGAGGCCCCGCAGCAAGGCAGGGTCATAGAAATGATGCCCTTTAAAGTTTTTTAAATTAAAAATAAAACCCTTCTCATGTTCTACAAGTGGTGGCTACTGATGAGGGCTGCTGTCATAAACTGCATGCCAATAGTCAACAACCTCGGTAAAACCTGTCACAAGCTAACCATTAAATGACAGTCACTGGGTTTGCTATTTCATTGGCAGCTTTAAGATTGCATGAAACTAATCAGAGGAACTCATGGGAAAATGTATCATCTTTCTTACATGTTTTTAATTTTTCCTGAAGAAAACAAAGTCATTTCCTTATAGCAAATTTGGCGCACGTTTTGTTGTATTTGGGCAGCATGTTTTTCATTCTAGAGAACACTTAATATATTGGGCCAGATTTTGCTGTGACAATAATGGTCAGACAATTTCCAGCAAGCTCAGATGTGCGGTTAAACTGTGTGAAAATGCAGCTTGCCATCTGGCTCCCCATTTAAGTGTATTGAATGGCGTGAAGTTCTTATACTGATGCCATAGATATGGACTAAATTCACCACAAAAAGTCAATTTTAGTCTAAGTACCCCTTTAACGGTGTGGTACGTCTTCATTGCTGCCATACAACCTCTCTGACACAGAAAATTAACGATAATAAGTGTGGAGTCTCTTTCTTTCATATTTTAATTATTGTCGGGGATTTTAAAAAAATGTCACTAACTTTTTATTAAACATTTTTCTTTCTCTCTTTTTTTTATCTCTCTCTTAACCCAATCTTTCTTTCCCTCTCTTTATTTCACTTTCTGTACCTGATGTGACATTGAATTCACTATTCCAACTTATACTTCCTGGTTCAGACTCTGCGCTGCTCATTAATAGCTCTTTCACCTGATTGGTTAAGGAGATACTCAGTTGCTTACCCTGTTTGCACAGGTCCAAGATGCCCTGTAGAAGATGCTATGCAATTTACCATGCAAAAGCCCATTGAAAGTCTTTGGGCAAGTGCAAGTGTAACATTCATTTGCCGCTCACATGAAGATCTGGCCCTATATTTTCAAGAGATAGTAGGAAGAGAAATAGGTTTCCAAAACCCCTACCCCAAATACAGCCTATTGGAGGCTTCTTACCATGCAACACCATAGCACTTCCCACCCCACCAATGAAATGAAATAAGAAGGCAGAGAGAGAAGCAAAACAAAGAGTTAAGGGGAGCAAAGCATCAGAGAAGCAGAAGATTATATTTATGCTCTTGCTTGTCTCTAATGTCTCTGTGTTGCTGTTTCTCTGTGAAACAGTAACACCTAGTTTGCAAACAGTCTGGTTCAGCCTCAGACAAATGCCAGGGAGAGGGATGGAGTCGGTGGTGAGGGAACAGAAGACAATGGCTGCGGTCTTCCCAATATTCAGTTGGATAAAGGATAAAGTGGAGAATCTATCAGAGCAAAATAGGAGAGTGACTGTACTTTTAGAATTAGCAGCCCAGAATTTTTTGGGAAGTTTCAGCCTCACTATTAGTGCAAGAGTGTAGTGGCACTGTTTTCTTCCAAGCAAATTCGGGCTTATTCTGGTGTTATGCCGAAACATTGCTATGAGTATATCATCCTCATTATCATAGACAGTCCCTCGAAGCGAGGGATGAGTTCACAGGTGTTTCAATGAAGGACCTACTATTCCAGATCCAGAACTACATCCTGAAGGGGTGGAAGATGCCTGTGCTTGGATTTTTTTAACGTGTGGTGTCCATTGCACACCAGCCACCACACGGGCTTGACAGAGCTAGGTCTTGGTCCAGTGGCAAGGATTACCCAAGACTAACTGGAGACCAGCTCTGCTGCACAGACTGAGCGCGCACACATATCGCCATGTGGGCTGGCCCATGCTGCCCCTCGCCTCTTCTGGGCCCCAGATTCACGCTTCTCTTGGGCCCCGGTCACTTCCCTCTATGGACTCTTGCCGCTCCTTAATTCGTTATGAGTATATAACGAAGTGGGGAAGGAACTGTCATAGCGACAGGATAAGTTCTTTAGCTGTATTGTGATTGGTTGGATTTTTTTTCCACAATCAGCTTTTGGGGGGGTGGGGGGGGGCGGAGAAATTAAAATTATGCAGAAAGGTTTTCCATAACATGATTGGTGAATGACGTAAGTTGCAAATAGTCAATTAGTAAGGAGAGAAATACATTCAGTGAAAGTACAGAATGAAGATTCCTGCAGTAGAATTTCTCATGTCCAAGGTCACACCCACTCCTTACATTTTATCAAATAGTTCTGAATTGGCATCACATTCCTCAACTGAATAGTAAGATGAACAAGTTGTGTAATAGTGATTGAATATTTTGCAGTTAGCTAATAGCACTTCTGAAACTTCATGGGTAAGGCCAATGCTTAACGCAACTCACAACCTGTGCAAGAATATCATAATAAAATGCCCAAATATTCACAATCAGTTCAGTGAATTTATGAGGCACATTGATTTTTCTTTATCTAACTGAATAGCGGGAAGACCGAAACCATTGTCTTCGGTCCCCGCCATAAACTCTGTTCTCTAGCCACCGACTCCATCCCTCTCCCTGGCATCTGTCTGAGGCTGAACCAGACTGTTCACAAACTTGGTGCCCTAGTTGACCCTGAAATGAGCTTCTAACCACATATCTGCACCATCATTAAGACCGCCTATTTCCACCTCCGTAACATCGCCTAACTCTGCCCCTGCCTCAGCTCATCTGCTGCTGAAATCCTCATCCATGCCTTTGTTACCTCTAGACTTGACTATTCCAGCACTCTTCTGGCTGGCCTCCCATGTTCCACCCTCCATAAACTTAAGCTTATTCAAAACTCTGGTGTCCATATCCAAGTCCCATTCACCCATTCATCGTCATCATAGTCAGTCCCTCGGAATCCAGGAAGACTTGCTTCCACTCCTAAAGTGAGTCCTTTGGTGGCAGAGCCACAGACCCTGTCACAGGTGGGACAGACATTCGTCAGGGGAAGGGGGTGGTGGGACTGATTTGCCACATGCGCCTTCCGCTGCCTGCTCCTGACCTCTTCACGCTCGCGACGTTGAGATTCAAAGAGCTCAATGCCCTCCCGGATGAACTTTCTCCACTTAGGGCGGTCTTCGGCCAGGGACTCCTTGGTGTCAATGGTGATGTCGCACTTTACCAGGGAGGCTTTGAGAGTGTCTTTGTAACGTTTCCGCTGCCCACCTTTGGCTCATTTGTCATGAAGGAGCTCCGCATAGAGCAATTGCTTAGGGAGACTCGTGTCTGACATGCGAACTATGTGGCTTGCCCAGCAAAGCTGATCGAGTGTGGTCAGTGCTTCAATGCTGGGGATGTTAGCCTGGGCGAGGACACTGATGTTAGTGCACCTGTCCTCCCAGGGGATTTGCAGGATCTTGCGGAGACATCATTGGTGATATATCTCCAGCGACCTGAGGTGTCTTCTGTACATCGCCCATGCCTCTGATCCATACAGGAGGACGGGTATTACTACAGCCCTGTAGACCATGAGCTTGGTGGTAGATTTGAGGGCCTGGTCTTCGAACACACTTTTCCTCAGGCGACCAAAGGCTGCACTGGTGCACTGGAAGCGATGTTGAATCTTTCTTCTGTGCTTGCTGACCTACATTGGCTCTCAGATAAGCAATGACTTGATTTTAAAGTTCTTATTCTTGTTTTCAAATCCTTCTGCGATGTCTGCGCGACTCCAATTCTGGCCTCTAGAGCATCCCCGATTTTAATCGCTCCACCATTGACGGCAGGGCCTTCAGCTGCCAAGGCCTTTAACTCTGGAATTCCCTCCCTAAACCTCTACGTCTCTCTTCTCCTTTAAGAAGCTCTTTAAAACTTACCTCTTTCATCTGCCTTATTTTTTCCTTATGTGGCTCGGTGTTAAATTTTGTTTGATAACGCTCCTGTGAAGCACCTTGGGACATTTTATTATGTTAAAGATGCTATATAAATGCAAGTTGTTGTTTGTTAGTTAGTGCTGCTTTTACTTGCTTAATTTTCCCTTTTTCTTTATATTTATAATTTTGTTAATTCTAGTGGATTTTTTTTCCCGATCAATATTTCCTCTTATTAACTTAAATCTTGCTTCTCTGTTCATTTTTCTGGCTGAGCACTATTGGGGCACTGAGCCAGCATCTATCTGCAGCTGGAATAGGAGGAGCATAAGCATTAGCAGCTTCAGGCCTGGTACAACCAGACTCCATCAAAGGTAAGCCATTTACTCTCGGCATTGGTCCATCCAGTAGGCGTATTGCCAGGATCAAAGCTCACTCGGTGTCACAGGAACCTGGTCTTAACCATGGCAACCACAACCCACAACCGCAATCTCCTGTAAGAAAACCTGCATTCATAGTGAATGATTTGCTCAGCATTCCCAATAACAGTTAAGATCACTGCTGCCCTTAATCTACCCACTCAAACAAGTGATCTCTGAAACACTATTTAGTTTGCTCTTTGCCATTTGCATCAAGGATGTTACTGACACTATTCACTCACCCAATTCCACCTATATCAACATCTCTCAGTAGCAGCAATAACAGTATGGGATGACTGGTTTTTACCAATTATCTGGTTTCCCAAAAGTGCCGGGACCTTATTGATTGCATCAATGCAGTTGCTTGTGCCCTTAGCAATCCGGGGTCGGGGGGACGGTGGGGGGCTTATGTCAGCCACAATGGATCCCTCGATGTACAGATGGTTGGTGACTACCAGCAGAGGATCATGCACGTCAATGCCCAGTTCCCTGGCAGTTGACACAATGCTTTCTCAGAGACGTTAGTCTGTCAGGTTTTTTCATTGCTGTTTGGCAGCATTCACAGAACACAGTGCAAGAGACTTCAAATGGTAAAATGCTCTCCAGCCTGCAAAACTGCCTCTCAAGCTGTCACAAGATATGATTGTGCAGCATGTGAACCAACTGTAATCAATGCCAGCAATAACTGAGAGCAAGTGATATTTCGTTAAAAGACTGTTTGACACTCTGTCAAATTGGTTGGGTTTACTGAGAGAAGAGCAGCTTATAATGTTGCAGATTCAGATATCTATATCCAGAAAAAGTGCAATGACTGGACCAATCGTTGTGAGTTGGTGGCTGAGTTCTACATTCACCTTCCAAAGTTAATCAGAGAATTTGTGTTCCAGCATCCAGCCATTTCTATGTCTTCTGTACCCAACAGGTAAGTTTCTTATACCATGAAAACACTGATGGTTAATACATTTACTGAAGAGGTTGAGTGGCATTGCAGGATCTTGAATATCTTCATTAAAAAGGTACTTAAACAGTTAAGAGCCAGCCTTAACATTTCTGCTGTGAAAGTAAACGGCAATTAAAGTGGAAATGCTGCAAATTCTTGAAATTCACAGGGAGATTGAGGGAGGGCGAGAAGCCATTTTCACGAGGCTAACTGTGGAGTGTGCAAATCATCTAGCAATTTGTGGTGATTTACAATTCGTGGGGTATCTCTTCCTCACCAAAATTTACTGGACAATTTATACATTAATAATGGTGAGCACCCTTAAACTCGCCGTTATTTTGACAACAAATTCTGGCCCAAAAGATAGTCGTGATGAGAGCAGTGGTGAGTGAATCAAGGATATGGTTTTGTGGCCCTACCTCTAACCCAGCAGCAAAGTCTCATAAATGTACTCCTAATATGTACCTTCAGATAATTCTGCAAAGGTTCTGCAAGTTGTCTGACATAATTTTGGGCCAGATTTTGCTGTAGCAGGGCAGCTAACGGTGTCTGCCATTAGCCAGACATGGCCCTGCTCAAAAGGATTTTGCCCACTATGTTGCTGAAAGTGTGAGCTGGTAAGAGTGCAGCGAGGGATCAAGAGCATTTGAGATGTGAGTGAACAGGAAAACCAACAGGGTACCTCTTTAACCAATAAGATTTAAGGATTGGGAATTAAACAGCACAAGGACTGAGAAGGAGGGTGAAATAAAGATGGGGAATTCAATGTCAAATCAGGTACTGAAAGAAAAATAGAGAGAGAGAGAGAGAGAAAGAGTGGATTAAGAGAAAAGAGGCAGAAAGAAAAAGTAAGAAAATAATTGCATTTACCATTTGACATTTTTAAAATCTCCCTGAAAAATTCAAAACTTGAAGGAATGAGATTCCACACTTTTAATTGTTCACTTTTTGAGCAAGAGAGATTGATTGACAGTAATTTACAATTATCACTTCATTAAAAGGGTAATTACACCTTTAATACTAGCCCCATATATCCACGGGGGTTGAGATGGTATCTACCACACACATGCAGCAATGCACGTCAGTGGTGAGGCAGACAGCAAAATGCCATTTATGTGAAGCAACTCAGACAGCAACTTTTGGATATTCCCATTTAACTGCGCATCTGCTCCTCGCCTGAAGTCGCTGTACCATGTACGCATAAAGTGAGCACCATTAGCCTCACTGTTATTTTGACAACAAAAGCGGGCCCAACTGAAACCTGATACTAAAACTCTGTGCTGCTCTTTTAGCAGCGGGTCTACCCATTTATTTTATACAGCCTTCACCAATATAATAGACACAGGAATTCACAATGAATACAAGAATTTGTATGCTGGCGTTCCATAGCATAATTTCTAACTCAGTGTATTTCTGTGCAGATCAGCTTTAGCACACATTCAATGAGCCTGTTATTTTTTCATTTCCTTTAACACTTTTAGGCGCAGGAGGGAAACTGTGGTTCTCAGTTAAGAATGAAAGAACACTCTGTTTTCCTCACCAGTGTCCTCATATCCACTACTCCATTGAAGTTAACCCAGAAATGTACCACTTCTAAATGCTTTCCAAAACAGACCTTTCAACGTGGTTGTAAGTGTTCTGTGGGGAAAATCCTTCGTAGCCAACATTCAGAAGTTTCATTATCAGCAACAGCTTTCTAATCATGAAACCATTTAATAGAACCAGGGTCCCAGCTTTTCAGTGACTAAAACAAAATTCTACTGCAGTAAATTCCGATTTCCCACTATTGCTGATGCGAGATAGTTGGTTTTCTGCCTTATCACTGATACTCGAAGCATAATAGTGCATATTGAGAAATCACAGTCGCACTGTCCACAATATTCAGTTTGTCTATGGTAAAGTTGACACTATAGTGCCAGTTAAGGACAACTAAAAGACTCTGGGGCTGAAATCCAGGCCTACCCAGGTCCATACTGAGTGTGTACGGAGGCCGGAAACGATCGCAAAAGCTGGTTTTCGGCGCGCAATATGCATGTGCTGAAAACTGGCTTTTCCGATCTGTCAAGCTCTGGCTTGTGAAAGGAATGGCTTGGGCATTTAGGAATGCTTTTTTTTTTTATTCGTTCATGGAATGTGGGCATCGCTGGCAAGGCCAGCATTTATTGCCCATCCCTAATTGCCCTTGAGATGGTGGTGGTGGGCCACTTGTTGTTTATGGTGCTGTTGTGGGGTCGTGCAAACCTGACGCATCATGTGGCAGCCAGGGTGTACAGCATCAAGTGAAGTAAATGAGGCCATCCCTGGCATCCCGGGCAGCAATGTGGTCGGGTGCTGGTGTCCTGTGCAGCTTCAGTTGATTGCGGAGAAGGTTGGTGTTGTTGGTGGTGCTGCTGGTGTGCCCATTGCTGCTGGGGTTGGGGCTGATCGTGGTGGGATTCTGAGGACCAAAGTGAGAAAATTTCAAGGGCGCCAATGCTAATGCAATAGATGGCAGGTGAAGTAGAGATGACAGAAGCGATCTGTCAATGGTGAAAGAGGTTGTTCCAATGAGATGACACTGGATAGAGAAATTGCTCCAAAGATTTGCAACCTACATCAAGGTCAATGTGCCTTCCAAATGCAGTAAGCAAGAAGTTCTGAATTTGGAAAGTGAACAGCTGTGAGATGGGAGCTTTTATAGCACACTTGTAGCTGTCAGGTAATGAAATGAATTTATATTGACACAACTCCCAGATGTGACATTCTTATCTCACATGATCCCTGAGCAGTGGCAACCTCATAGAAAACCTGGAAAAATGGTAAGTTGACCTCAAAATTGTGTTTAATTGTTTTTTAACAAGGTCAAATGGCCTAACTTGATTACCTCGCCGCTGCGTGTCAGGTCTGTTCAGCGTTGACGGACCCAACACCTAGTAAAGCAGCATGGAGGTGGGTTGACAGCGGGGTCCTGACCCGCCGTCAATCATTTCACATTTCACAGCTGACCCACCTCCGATCCCGTCCTCTGAGTCTCGGCAAAATTCCGGCCGTATAGAGGAAGAAAATATACTTCACAAGGGACAAATCTCTGTCTCTATCAGAGCTTACTGCACCCATTTTATAAACACATTGCATCCTCCACTTCATCATGAGAAATGCCACAGGCAGTTCATTAATATTTTTAATTAAATTTAGCTTTCCTCAACTTCTCAAAATGATAGGGTCAGAAACGATCTTTACTTTCAAAAGTTAAACTTTTAGAGAATTGATGCTCTAATTGGATTGCTCAGTCTCCTTCTGCTCAGACTGCAGGTCAGTTGGTGGGACAGCTGTGATGGTTAACCTATCACAGCTCTCACTCTATCACCTATTGAATGGAAAATGGAGCTAGGCTGCAGGTGGATACAAGTGTACAAATGGAATCTGCTCATGTTAGCCATATGCAAAATAGCAACCCCAGTGACACAGGAAGATTATGCCACATCATATTTTAGAAAGTGTGGAGGGAAAGGCAACTTGTGCGGTAGTGTCAAACGGGCAATAGGAAATTGGCAGCCATTTTATATTCCGACCGATTTCCTTTTCCATGAATTTCAATGGAAGAGAAAATCGTGCAGATTTTAAAACAGGTTGCTGATCCATTATCGCCCAAGATGAATTTCTCCCCCGAGTTTCATTCAGTAGATTTTTGCTGGGAGAAATACAATCTATAACCAACATCACTAAATTAACACACGCATTTTCTTGAATGTTGAAAGCCATCATGCTGTAACTGTAACAATGGTGTAGGGCAAGAAAATATCACAAATGTCTATGCATTTGATAGACCCACTTGAGATTAAATGCATGTGTTGTGCCACTGAGGTCTATACTTTGGCCAAGTATAACATGTTGTGCTTTTTTCATAGGTTTCTCGCTTTTAGTTCTCAAGATCAGAGTCCCTCTTTAACGTACTGAAGATTGGATTCCCCTTCTGCTGCACTTTCAAAACTACTTATTGGAATACCTCATCAATTTGAACATACTACTGTGATCTACCCTTTCAAGGTCATAAATATCAATGACCCTGCACATGTAGATAAGGCCATAAAAAAACATTAAACAGAACTCTGGGTTTTCTATCTAGAGGCTTGCAAAAACAAGAAGGTAATGTTGAACTTGTGCAAGGCCTTATATAGATATAATTAGAGTATCGTCTACAGTTTTGGCCACCCAATTGTGTAAAGGATACAAGAGCAATAGCAGAATATTAAAAAGATTCTCAAGAATGTTACCAAGAAGGAATGGTTACAGTTATGACAAGAGTGACTTGAAAAGTTAGGTCTTTTTCAATAAAGCTGGAAAGTTTAAGGAGTGGCCCAATGGAGATCTTTGAGATTGTGAACATGGACCGTACAGATGGATAGTCTTTTTATGGTCTGGTGCATTCCTATATTCCGACATAGGGTTATGACGAATAAATATAAATTTAAGATAATCATAAGAATTAATGGGAGAATACTACAACAGTTCTTTGCATAGAGGATAATTAGAAAGTGAAATTCTCTGCTATAAACCATTGTTGAAACAATCCATAATTTTTTTTTGTGAATTAGATCGTTTATTTAAAAAGAGGGCTATTAAAGGGTATTGAGAGTGAGCAGGAGTAGGGGAAATGGACTGTGTAACTCAGATGGAATAAAACTGCAGCAGAGGCTTCATGAGCCTGATGGCCTGTTTGTGTGCTGTCACATCTATGATTCTCTATCTAAAACATTCTTGTCAAATGAAAGCCCCGGTAGCTGATGCAGTATATTCTCTCCAACAGTTTAAGTTGGGTCTTGGTGAAGTTGGCAGATCGAGTGCCCTGTGAAGTGCTGTTCCATTTCAGGAAAGGAAAATGATTGCGTTGCTTGAATCAGAATGTTTACTTGCCAAGTACATTAATTAGTAAATGACTGCTGGCCAGTGGGGAATGCCACTGTTGGGAAGGGAATAAAAATACATTCACAAAAATAAGATTGTAACATAGGCCAATTTATTAAGCACGGTGTGTGATTAGAATTCTCCTGGTGAGCCAACTAGCTTGAGGGAACAAACCAAATAAAATAAATCTTTCTCACAATCAGAAAAATAAAGGGATTCATAACATCTATAAAGAATGGAATAGAAACTGGTTTTCAGGTGACCTTTAGCATCGAATGAGTGATCACTACATGATGGTGAAACCAGTTGCAAAGAGGATAAACCTCTTGTCACTTTTCATCCCTCAGGTAGATTAGCAAACCAACACTATTTCTTAATGATTCCATTGATGAAATGTTACTGAGTGACATTTATCTCTTATGGAATTTAACAGCTAGGTTTCTGCTTAAAAACTCAGATGATTGTATTACACCAGTTTAGATATACGGTTACCAAAATTCCAAATGACAATTTTCCCTCAAACATTGTGACTATTACATTACAATTTCCACAATTTCTAGATTAATAGATGTGTACAGGTAGCTGAAGATGAAGCGGACAGAAGCGTAGGACCCTGAGTAAACTCAACACTTAACATGCCCAACCAACACTGAGCAGGAATCAACAACTCCAATAGCATGCTGTGCTACATAGCTAAAAGAGTTGGATGTAAGAAAGAAAAGAAAGACTTGTATTTATATAGCGCCTTTCACAACTTCAGGATGTCCCAAAGTGCTTTACAGCCAATGAAATACTTTTGAAGTATAGTCACTGTTGTAATGTAGGAAATGCAGCAGCCAATTTGCACACAGCAAGCTCCTACAAAGAGCAGTGTGATAACAACCAGGTAATCTGTATTAATGATGTTGATTGAGGGATAAATATTGGCCAGGACACTGGGGATAACTCCACTGCTTTTCTTCAAAATGGTATCATGGAATCTTTTACCTCCACCTGAGAGGGCAGACGGGACCTGGGTTTAATGTCTCATCTGAAAGACGGCACCTCCGACAGTGCAGCACTCCCTCAGCACTGCACTGAGAGTGTCAGCCTAGATGTTGTTGCTCAATCTCGAGTCGACAGATTACTTGCAAAGTGCATTAATCAGTAAATAACTGCCGGCCATTGGTGAGTGCCACTGATGGGAAGGGAATAAAAATATATTCATAAAAATAAGTTTGCAACATAGACCAATTTATTGTGCATGGTTTGTGATTAGAATTCTCATTGTGAGCCAACTAGCTTGAGGGAACAAAACAATTAAAGTAAATCTTTCCCAACCCACAATCAAAAAAATAAGGGGATTCATAGCATCTATAAACAATGGAACAGAAATCGTATTTTAGGCGACCTTTAGCATCGAATGGGTGATCACTATGTGATGGTGAAATCAGTTGCAAAATCCTTAGCCTTCGTCATCTGAAATTATCTCATGATCTTGCAACAGTAAGGGTGTATGTAAGTTAGAGGAGGTGATGAACAAACTTTATAGTGCTCTAGTCAAACTGCACCAGTTCTGTCTGTCGAGACACAAGGGAGGTACTTAAGCTTGGAACGCAGTGCAGGGTAGAGCCACAGGACTGATCCCCCATGTCAGGGATCTGAATTGTAAAGATAGATTGAAGAACCTTGGGCTTAGCCGAGAAAGGGGGATTTGGAGGTGATCCTATGGAGGTATATAAAACAATGTAACTATTTGTATTACATTTTTCTTTGACAGACAGGCATCTGTCAAGCCCTGCTCCCCCTGCCCGTACTGCACTTTTTGACAGACAGGCGACAAGCCCCGCCCCTGTCAAGCTCTGCCCCCTCCCTCCCCCCCCCCCACATCCCGGCCCAAATCATTCCCTCCATGTGGTGTCGAGAAACAGGACCTGAGGCTCCGACTCTCTCCCCCACCCCGGCTGGTCTGGGCCTGAGAGCGGCCGGCGGGGACAGAGACAGGCTGCGGGGGGGGGGGGGGGTGGAGAGCGACATGGGTGGGGTGAAGACGGATCACATTCTTCCAACCCAGTACAAGGGACAGCGTTGGAGTGGATGATATCCAGAAATCATGATATTGTCACTATTCACTTCATACCCAATAAACCTGTTATCAATCTGTACACAATGCCTGTCCCATCTATGGTGGGGGGGGGGGGAGGGGGAGGAAGGATGCACTTGTGTTGGGGTAAGGCACTTTGGCTGGGGGAGGGATGTACTTGGACTGGGATAAGGCACTTTGGCTGGGGCAGGGATGTACTTGGACTGGGGTAAGGCACTTTTTGGCTGGGGGAGGGATGTACTTGGACTGGGTTAAGGCACTTTGGCTGGCCCTTGCTGTCTTCTGGGAGCTCTGTCCTCTGTTGCTTCAGGACGGCAAAGTGGATTGAGCTACAATTTGCAAAGTCAGTGAGACCTGGGGATGGGCGAATCCAGTGACACATTCCTGTGAAACTTCAGGGTGTGGCTGATCCTCCAAGGGGACTAATCAGAAACAAAGGGTGAAGCATGTTTGCTATTTTTGCAGTACAAATAAACGCATCCTATATAAAATTGTTAAGAGAATGAAAGTAGTAAACCCAGAATATTACTTGAACTTAAATTATGGGTGTGGAACTACCGGCACAGATTCAAACTGGTAAAAGGTAACTTTAGAAATTTCACTTCACATAACGAGTGATCAAAGTATGAAATAAACTTCCAGCTGGGTAATGGAAGCAAAATCCCTGCAATCTTTTAACAAACAATTGGATCAACAGTGGAAGGACTTAAACGTGCTTCTAGATAGATTAATTAAAATAGGCTGAATGGCTTTCCTCATCTGTAATTATCTTATGATCTTGCAAACTTAAGGGTGCATTTACTCACCAACTTTAGTATCACAGAGAAGCAGTTTCTGCTGAAGTTAGTGTATGAATACCAGTGATTCTGGAGTGAATCACACTAGCTGGGTGAGGCTACAGCGAAGAACTGTACAGCTCAGCCAAAGAGTTTTTATTTTTTGTTCTTCATGGAAACGACCGAAATTGCTGATCAGGACAATGTGCATATCGGGGTTGATGGTGGACCTCCTTTGATAACCAAAGGTAGGCAAACATTTAAATTAGCAGATGGCAAAAGATTGGCAAAAGGGCCCACCTTTCATTGAGGAATAATTTCTTTCCAAAGCCACATGATTCTAAATGTTGCCTGTAGGAGTTTGACAACCCGTGCTTGGAATGTAGGACAACTCTATCACCATCTGTGGCACAGTCGTCCTGGCACAGCATGCAACCAGCAATGGATGTTGTTTTATTTATGCGATTTGCACCATTAAAAATAATTCCCAGGCAGCTTGTATATGAGGACTGTTAGAAGTTGTAACGTGAACGAGAGACAACAGCTTGGCCTGAAGGCCATGAACGTTTGTCCAATGAAAATTCACATGTGATACACTCCCTTTCATTGCCATCCATTTCCCTCTCACTTTCTTTTGCCCAATATTTTCCCTTCAATGCCATTCATTTTCTCCTCTCTCTCATTTTCATTACCATTTCTTTGTCTCCCCCGTCCCTCTCTCGTCAGAGCCACTTCTGCCAATGGAAGTGACTCTGGCTGCTGCATATTTCGGATGGGAACTCCTGTTCTCTTAAGAATTCTCACCTACAGTACGGAGTATCCAGAAACCTAACCTATCTCTTTGACCATGCATTTTGCCACCTGTCCTAATATCTCCTTAAATAAACACTCAACTGGTCAGGCAGTATCTATGGAGAAACAGAGTTAACGTTTCAGCTCAGAACTCTGACAAAGATCATCAACCTGAAACGATAACTGTTTCTCTCTCCACAGATGCTGCCGGGCCTGCTGAGTGTTTCCTGCATTTTCTAGTTTTAATTCAGATTTCCAGCATCCACAGTATTTTGCTTTTGTTCCAATATCTTTTTATATGGCTCAGTGTCAAATTTTATCGAATGATGTTCCCGTGAAGCGCCTTAGGCCGTTTTACTACATTAAAGGCGCTATATAAATGCACTTTGTTGTTTACAAGGCAGGATCAGCTCCGAGGGGAAGGAGCTTCTGGCAGCAAATGGTAACATATGCACAAGACCACAAAAACAATAAGGTCGCGAAACTCAATATCGCCCATCGCGAGGCACGAGACTTTGCCCCAGGTGCAGAAGTCTTGCCTCTCACGATAAATTGGGGTTACCAACCCCGAAAGTCGGTGAGTGCTCCACTTCCTTTCTGGGGCAGGAGCGGGACGCACGGCTCAGCAACGCTACGCACTGCGCCACGCAGCACTGCCGCATAGGAGGGACTCTTCCCTGCATTAAAGGGAAGGGCCCAAGCTACATACTCTGCATATTGGGAACCCACCCACTGGGACCACCGGGGAGCAGGGGTGCTGCACGATCAGCCCGGCACTCAAGCAGACTACCGGGCTGAGCGATTACGACACGGACCCCATGTCCAAAGTGGCACTGGTGCGGAATAGAACACCGGAGATTTTATTCAACAGCAGCCGGCTACTCCCCTTTACATTTTGCCCCGGTATCGGCCGGCCGCACAGTAAGCTGTCATCACCTGGCACAGCTTCAGGGGGTGATACCCAATTTAGGGTCCGGGTGCAAACGGGGCGATGCGGATGGCAATGACGTCACGATCTCTGCGTGCAGGAGATCGGGCGCAACGCACAGCCCTGGGGGCGCTAACTGGAGGTGCAAATGATCCCAATTTCTCCCCCTAACTATCAACAACTGCTTGCATTGATGTTGTACCTTTCACACAGAAATATGACCTAAGGCAATCGCAAATCGTAAATCGCAAATAAACCGACCCAAAGAAGGAGATATTCAGAAGGCTGACCAAAGACTTTGCCAAAAAGTTGGGTTTTAATGAGAGTCATAAAAGAAAAAGGAGTCGGATGGGCTTAGGCAGGGAATTCCAGGGAGTAGGGCCTTGGTGGCTGAAGATTCGGCTTCCAATGGTGGGATGAAGGGAGGGCGAGTGATGCAGAAAAGGCCAGAGTAAGAGGAGTGGAGAATTTGGAGGGGTTGTATGGCTGGAGGACATTACAGAGATAGGGAAGGGTGAAGCCATGAAAGGATTGAAATATAAGGTTGTGAAATTTAAATGAAAGGAATTGGGGTCCAGCACCTAGTGTAGGTTAGTGCGGACATGAGTGATGGGTGAGCTTGTCTGGAATACCATACGGGAGTTTTGGGTGAGCTGAATTTTATGGAGAGTGAAGAATGGGAGTCTGACCGGGAGGGTATTGGAATCATCGAGTCTGGATAAAGCCACGGATGAGGGTTTAAGTAGCAGATGGGCCAAGATGGGGAGGGCGAAGATGGGCAGGTACGAAGGTGGAAGTAGCTACTCTTTGTGATGAACAACAGCACATGGCAATTTCCGCACAAGGGCAATTTCATTACTGTTACCAGCTCCGCCTTCTGGTATGAACTAGGCAAATTTGACAGCAAGGAATGGACACACATTACAATGGTAGTGGTTCTCATTGGATGCAGTTCAATAATAGAAACATAGAAACATAGGAAATAGGTGCAGGAGTAGAACATTCGGCCCTTCGAGCCAGCACCACCATTCAATATGATCATGGCTGATCATGCAACTTTAGTATCCCATTCCTGCTTGCTCTCTATACTCCTTCATCCCTTTAGCCGTAAGGGCCACATTTAACTCCCTTTTGAATATATCTAACAAACTGGTCTCAACAACTTTCTGTGGTAGAGAATTCTACAGGATCTCAATTCTCTGAGTGAAGAAGTTTCTCCTCATCTCAGTCCTAAATGGCTTACCTCTTATCCTTAGACTGTGACCCCTGGTTCTGGACTTCCCCAACATCAGGAAAATTCTTCCTGCATATAACCTGCCCAATCCCGTCAGAATTTTATGTGTTTCTATGAGATCTCATTCTTCCAAATTCCAGTGAATATAAGCCTAGTCGATCCAATCTTTCTTCATATGTTAGTCTGCCATCCCAGGAATCAGTCTGGTGAACCTTTGCTGCACTCCCTCAATAGCAAGGATGTCCTTCCTCAGATTAAGAGACAAAAACTGTACACAACATTCAAGGTGTGACCTCACCAAGGCCCTGTACAACAGCAGTAAGACCTCCCTGCTTCTATACTCAAATCCTCTCGCTATGAAGGCCAACATGCCATTTGCCTTCTTCACCGCCTGCTGTACCTGCATGAAAACTTTCAATGACTGATGTATCATGACACCCAGGCCTCATTGCACTTCCCTTTTTCCTAATTTGTCACCATTCAGATAATATTCTGCATTCCTGTTTTTGCCACCAAAGTGGATAACCTCACATTTATCTACATTATACTGTGTTAGCGCGAATGTTTTCCTGCAAGAATCACTCGACACTCTGGGTCGGTTCCAACGCCAAAACGGCTTTTATTACGCCGGCGGGGAGAGAGCCTCTGGTCCAACTCCAGGCACTCCACTCTCCACCGAACAAAGAAATTCATCGATATTTATAAGTTTTACAATAGTTCATTACAGTTACTCAGCCCACTTCGGCTGGACACAATCCAATCATAACGATTATAAATTACATTTCGGTTTCTTTTACCCAATAGAATTCCCCTGATACCTCAGGGGCTGTATGTTCGGTTTTTGTCAGCTCGGGCTGATTAATGACCTCGTTATATGAGGTAGGCCCCCCCTTATCTCTGTTCTTCAGGGCTCCGCTGTGCGAAGTCTTTGATTAAGGACATTCCATACCAGGTACTATAATGGTTCGTTATAGTTATCTTGTCTCAAGCGGATGATCCAAGGCATTCCCGATAGTGGGCCTCACTAGGTCATTGCTCGGTCAGCCTCAGTCAACAGTTCATTGCTTGACTAACTGAGTTCTCATCATGCTTGGGCAGCCATTTTATATGTGGCCACTTTAAACCTATATGAGTTTAGATATATTTAGCAGGTGCCTAATGCCTAGTGTTTTGATATATTCAGCAGGTGCCTAATGCCTACAACATTCTGCATCTGCCATGCATTTGCCCACTCACCTAACCTATCCAAGTCACCCTGCAGCCTCTTAGCATCCTCCTCACAGCTCACACTGCCATCCAGCTTAGTGTCATCTGCAAACTTGGAGATATTACACTCAATTCCTTCATCCAAATCATTAATGTATATTGTAAATAGCTGGGGTTCCAGCACTGAACCTTGTGGTACCCCACTGGTCACTGACTGCCATTCTGAAAAGGCTTGTTTATTCCTACTCTTTGCTTCCTGTCTGCCAACCAGTTATCTATCCACGTCAATACATTGCCCCCAATACCACGTGCTTTAATTCTGCACACTAATCTCTTGTGTGGGACCTTGTCAAGAGCCTTTTGAAAGTCCAAATACACCACATCCACTGGTTCTTCCTTGTCCACTCTATTAGTTACATCCTCAAAAAATTCTAGAAGATTTGGTCAAGCGTGATTTCCCTTTCATAAATCCATACTGACTTGGGCCGATCCTGTCACTGCTTTCCAAATGTGCCGCCATTACATCTTTAATAATTGATTCAAACATTTTCCCCACTACCGATGTCAGGCTAATCGGTCTATAATTCCCTGTATTCTCTCTCCCTCCTTTGTAAAAAAGTGAGGTTACATTAGCTACTCTCCAATCCATGGGAATTGATCCAGAGTCGATAGAATGTTGGAAAATGACCACCAATGCATCCACTATTTCTAGGGCCACTTCCTGAAGTATTCTGGGATGCAGACTATCAGGCTCTGGGGATTTATCGGCCTTCAATCCCATCAATTTCCCTAACACAATTTCGTGACTAATAAGGATTTCCTTCAGTTCCTCTTTCTCGCTAGACCCTCGGTCCCCTAGTATTTCCGGAAGGTTATTTGTGTCTTCCTTAGTGAAGACAGAACCAAAATAGTTGTTCAATTGGTCTGCCATGTCTTTGTTCCCCATTATAAATTCACCTGATTCTGACTGCAAGGGACCTACATTTGTTTTCACTAATCTTTTTCTCTTCATATATCTATAGAAGCTTTTGCAGTCAGTTTTTATGTTCCCTGCAACCTTACTCTAACACTCTATTTTCCCCCTCCTCTGCTGAATTCTAAATTTCTCCCAGTCCTCAGGTTTGCTGCTTTTTCTGGCCAATTTATACGCCTCTTCCTTGGATTTAACACTATCCCTAATTTCTCTTGTTAGCCACGGTTGAGCCACCTTCCCCGTTTTATTTTTATGCCAGACAGGGATGTACAATTGTTGAAGTTTATCCATGTGATCTTTAAATGTCTGCCATTGCCTATCCACCATCAACCCTTTAAGTATCATTCATCAGCCTATCCTAGCCAATTCACATCTGATACCATCGAAGTTACCTTTCTTTAAGGTCAGGACCCTATTCTCTGAATTAAGTGTGTCACTCTCCATCTTAATGAAGAATTCTACCATATTATGGTCACTCTTCCCCAAGGGGTCTCGCACAACAAGATTGCTAATTAATCCTCTCTCATTACACAACACCCAGTCTAGGATGGCCAGCTCTCTAGTTGGTTCCTCGACATATTGCTCTAGAAAAACATCCCTTATACACTCCAGGAAATCCTCCTCCACCGTATTGCTACTAGTTTGGTTAGCCCATTCTATATGTAGATTAAGGTCACCCATGATAATGCTGTACCTTGATTGCACGCATCCCTAATTTCCTGTTTGATGCCATCCCCAACCTCACTACTACTGTTTGGTGGTCAGTACACAACTCCCACTAGCGTTTTCTGCCCTTTGGTGTTCCGCAGCTCTACCCATACAGATTCCACATTATCCAAGCTAATGTACTTCCTTACTATTGCGTTAATCTCCCCTTTAACCAGCAACGCCAACTCACCTCCTTTTCCTTTCTGTCTATCCTTCCTGAATATTGAATGCCCCTGGATGTTGAGTGCGCAGCCTTGGTCGCCCTAGAGCCATGTCTCCGTAATCCCAATTACATCATATCCGTTAACAGCTATCTGCACAGTTAATTCACCTCCTTATAACGAATACTCCTCGCATTGAGACACAGAGCCTTCAGGCTCGTTTCTTTTAACACTCTTTGTTCTTTTAGAATTATTTTGTAATGTGGCCCTTTTTGATTTTTGCCTTTGATTTCTAAGTCCTCCACTTTTCCATATCTCCTTTCTGCCTTTTGCTTCTGTCCCCATTTTACTTCCCTCTGTCTCCCTGCATAGATTCCCATCCCCCTGCCATATTAGTTTAAATCCTTCCCAACAGCACTAGCAAACACTCCCCCTAGGACATCAGTTCCGGTCCTGCCCAGGTGCAGACCGTCCGGTTTGTATTGGTCCCACCTCCCCCAGAACCGGTTCCAATGTCCCAGGAATTTGAATCCCTCCCTCTTGCACCATTCCTCAAGCCACGTATTCAGCTTAATTATCCTGCTATTTCTACTCTGACCAGCATGTGGCACTGGTAGCAATCCTGAGATTACTACCTTTGAGATCCTACTTTTTAATTTAATTTCTAGCTCCCGAAATTCAGCTTGTAGGACCTCATCCTGTTATTTTACCTATATCTTTGGTACCTATATGCATCACGACAACTGGTTGTTCACCCTCCCCCTCCAGAATACCCTGCAGCCACTCCAAGACATCCTTGATCTTGCATGAGGGAGGCAACATACCATCCTGAAGTCTCGATTGCTGCCGCATTATTCCCCTTACAATAGAATCCCCTACCACTATAGCTCTCCCACTCTTTTTCCTGCCCTCCTGTGCAGCACAGCCACCCATGGTGCCACGAACTTGGCTGCTGCTGCCTTCCCTTGATGAGCCATCTCCCCCAACAGTATCCAAAGCAGTATTATCTGTTTTGGAGGGAGATGACCGCAAGGGACTCCTGCACTACCTTCCTACTCCTGCTCTGCCTGATGGTCACCCATCCCCTATCTGCCTTTGTAACCTTTACCTGCGGTGTGACCAACTTACTAAACATGCTATTCTTGACCTCCTCAGCATCGCAGATGCTCCAGAGTGAATCCATGCGCAGCTCCAGTGCCACAATGCGGTCTGACAGGAGCTGCAGCTGGATACACTTCCCGCACACATAGTAGTCAGGGACACTGGCAGTGTCCCTGATTTCCCACATAGCACAGGAGGAACATGACATGGGTCTGGGCTCTCCTGCCATGACTTAACCCTTAAATTAACTTAATTTGGCAACAATGCCAAAGATTTCTTACTGATAAGAAAAAGAAAAAAAATAAAGAAAAAAGAAAAACTACTCATCAATCAACCAGCCAATCACTTACCCTCTTGGTTGTGACATCACACTTCGATTTCTTTTTACTTCTTTCTTTTACTTTTGACCCGGCTGCCGCCGCTTCCCTCACAGGTCCGCCCGCTCCCGCTGCTGCTCCTGACTGGCTCAGTCTGGTCCTCGAGCCTCGGGCTTTATTGAAGCGCTCCACTGCCACCGCTTCCCTCATACATCCGCCCACTCCCACTGCTGCTCCCGACTAGTATGCAGAAGGTAGTAATGTAGAATAAGCATTGGATACTAAAAGATAAACAGGCAAAATTCATTAATTCATAGGCGGTCCCTCGTATTGAGGCTGACTTGCTTCCATGCCAAAAAGGAATGAGTTCACAGGTGTTTCAATGAAGGACTTAATATTCCAGGTCTCAAACTACATGTTCAAGGGTGGAAGATGCCTGCACATGGATTTTTTTTAAGTGTGCTGGCCATTGCACAGCAGCCACCATACGGGCTTGACAGAGCTAGGTCTTGGTCCAGTGGCAAGGGTTAACCAATACAACTGGAGAACAGCTCTGCTGCATAGACCTAGTGCGCACACATATTGCAGTGTGGGCTGGCCCATGTTGTCCCTGGGCCCTTGCCTCTCCTGGGCCCCGATCACGTTGCTCTGCAATCTCTTGCTGCTCCTGCACCCCAAACTCGCCACTCCTGCTGTACCTGCCCATACTCCAATAACCGACCTGGATCTTGGTGACGTCCAATCCAGTCGCCCTCTTCACAGCCATCGCTCTCCAACACACGCTGCACCTTGAAGTGGTATGATTCTTTGAAGGCCAAAGCAAGCCTAACCACAAACAGGTCTTGCAGAGTTTCATTAGTTTCAAACAACCTTTTCCTCATAATTTTGTCTCATTTCATTTCACAGAAAGTTCACAGTTAATACAAAACAAAATTGATTGAGACTTCATATTAATGGGGCCAAGTTAAAGATCTCTGCACCTTAACGACACCAGTGTTAGTTTTCAAAAATAATCAGCTCCATCTGTGCGCCATATTCGCAGTGATTTTTTTGTTACTTTTACATTACATTGGCCTTGAGCAAATGAAGTCAAGATGCAGAAGGGGAAGCATTCTTTTTGTTACTAGAAAGAGGGTGTGCATAATCGAAATTCCAGCTTTCTTAGTGTGTTCACAATGATGCCTCCAACAGTGCTGCTCGTCACCTTTTAGAGGATTATAAATGCCTTTGAGTAGAATCACATAGAAAGCTCAGAGGGATTGTACACGCGAATGCTAATGACAGCTAACTCAGGCTCGGCGGTAAGCTGTTCTGGTCCAGGACATCAGTCACATCCCCATATAGAATGCAATGGTTCAGTCTTACTTGAATAATAGATAGAAGAGGGAAACAACATTAAACTGACTCGAAGATTAGAGCCTCCAATTTCTCGTGATTTCGCGTGAAGTGTAATCATGACATAAAGCCACTTTCTGGCGCAAAAAATTGAGGAAATTTGATCATGTGTGTTACGAACAATATGGCCGGTTTTCCTCAATCTTTTACACCCCTTCACCAAAATCTGTGCTGGGGCGCATCGTGGCTCATTATCATGGCTCTGCCTCCCATGGTAGAGAGTGGTACATGCAAATTTCCTTTAAGTATGCTGTTTCAAAACAGGAGCAAATATGCACCTGCAATTTTAGGCACAACAGGACAGTCATATTTCGAGTGTTTAAACGGTGATCTTTTTACTCATTCAGAGCTGCACTGTATGTTGTGTTTTTCCGAATGCATTTTTGTGTCTTCAAAATGAGTTTCCTTGGGCGATAACTTGTCGGAGTGAATCACACTGCGTCTGCCATTAGTCAGACTGCCCTTGCATGTTTAGATTTTTTTTTAATTTGCGTGGCTGATATCGTCGCAGTGAGGGAAACAGGGCAACTGGGACCTGAGTGAACAGAACAAGCAACTGTGTATCTCCTTAACCAATCAGGTTAAAGAATTGTAAAATTAACAGCACAAGAACTAAGGAACAAGTGTAAATAAAAGTGGGGGAAGTCAAAGCCAAATCAGGTACAGATTGAGGGAAAGAAAGATTGCATTAACAGAGAAAGAATGAAAAGAGATAGAAAGGAAAAGCAAAGTATTAAAAAAATATATTACATTTTGGGGTTGAAATTGCCCCTTTTTGCGACACCTGTTAGCACAACTGGGGGGCACAAAACACTTTTTGCCTGGGAAGGGGAGGGGGGAGGCGCTACCGGTTTCCAGGAAATTGCCCATGAGGCTGATGTGAGCGGATGTCAGCGCCAGCCTTGTGGGTCGTGAACTGGACCGATATCCACTCGCATGGCAGAAGTTAAAGTGGAGGTTGCAAGCACCCCGCGCCGCCATCTTCGTGGTTTTGCCAATTCACGGGTCAGCTCCAATGCTTGTCTGCTCGTGTGGTCCAGGCCGCCATTGTGGAGCTGGGCACTCCGTTTTGGGTGGAGGCCATCAGAGGCCATGCAGAGTGCACTGTGACCCTCTCCTTTAAGCGAAGGGGAGGGGTGTTGAAATGCGTCAGTGCTACGTGGAGCATATGCGTAACGCTGTCGATCTCATCCCATTAGTGCAATTGGACCCGCCCCAAGAGGAAGTGGAGACCACGGTATTGCGGTAAGGTGGTAAGGCCAATTCAGCGGCCGGGGCAGGTCTTCCACGCCTGCCGCAAGAAGTACTGCCCCGAGCAGGTTGCCGCCCGCAATCGGGGCACAAGTCAATTTCTCCCCCAACATTTTTAAATCTCTAACAACAATTAATACCTGACGGAATGAGATTCCACACTTGTAAAAAATAATTGTCAGTGTCAGAGAATTTGACTGGCTGTAATTAACACTTATCATACTGTTAAAAGGATATTTATACTGAAACAGACAAGATTTAACTATCTGTGGTGAGTTGATACATAAATATGGGAACTTCACATCATTCAATGCATTTCAATGGGGAGCTAGACAGTGAGATGCTGCTTTTAGGAAGCTAATAATTGAGTGGCACATCTCGAACAGTAACGTTTAACCATGCATCTGCCCACGCCTGAAGTTACTGTGGCATTTGTGCATTAATAATGGCAAACAACATTAGCCTCACTGTAATTTTGACAACAAATAATGAGCCAAGGAAAATTGACAAAATTCCTCAATTGCATTTTCTTAAACATGTTTTGTCTAATGTGCATAAAAGATGGTTATATACCATTAATTTTTATACTTAAAGAAGGAATAAATGGTGTGAGCTCCATGCTTTGCTTAGACCCCAATTGTTTACACTAATTTCCGCTTGGTTATGCTGATTTTCATGTTCCAGTGTTATCTAATGAAATTTAAATTACGGCGTCAATTGAAATCGGCTAAATTGGCGAGAATTTTGCCTAAAAGTTTTGGCATAACATTTTTTGAATATCCGTACTAAAATTACTTTTCAATAACTCCTTTCACTTCCTTTGATTTTATTTTCCTGCCAATTTTTGAGGCAGCAATATGAGCTTATCTGATCTATACTATTTATAATTTTATAGACTTCAATCAGATCTCCCCTTACTACCTTCGCTTCCTTCTAGACTGTAAAGCTGGAACTACTATAATCTTCCCTCTAGCTACATCCTCTACAATTAGACTCAGCACTTTATCTTGAGTGGTCCTACCATCTATTTTGTCTACAACTTTTTTCTTTTAATTGATTCTAGGGATATAGGTGTACCTAACAAGGTCAGCATTTATTGCCCATCCCTAGTTGCCCTTGAGAAGGTGGAGGTGTGCCTAGTTCTTGAACCGCTGCAGTCCGTGTGGTGAAGGTACTCTCCTACAATAGACATCCATATAATAAATAATCAAGGGGCTATAGGGAGGGGGGAAATTAAAACAATCACTATCATTACTCAGTAAAATAATGGAACTAAAGGTGGATAAATCCCTTGGACCGGATGGCTTGCAACCTAGGCTATTAAAATAAATGACTGCAGAGATAGTTGATGCATTGGTTGCAATCTACCAAAATTCCCTGGAGTCGGGAGAGGCCCCTGTGGATTGGAAAACTGCAAATGTAATGCCCCTATTTAAAAAAAGAGGCAGCCAGAAAGTAGGAAACTATAGACCACTTAGCCTAACATCTGTCATTGGGAAAATGCTGGAGTCCATTATTAAGGAAGCAATAGCAAGACATTTGGAAAATCATAATGCAGTCAACCAGAGTCAGCATGGCTTTATGAAAGGAAAATCATGTTTGACAAATTTGTTGGAGTTCTTTGAGGATGCAACAAGTAGGGTGGATAAGGGGGAACCAGTGGATGTGGTGCATTTGGATTTCCAGAAGGCAGTCGATAAGGTACCATATAAAAAGTTACTGCACAAGATAAAAGTTCAAGGGGTTTGGGGTAATATATTAGCATGGATAGAGGATTGGCTAACTAACAGAAAACAGCGAGTTGGGATAAATGGGTCATTTTCTGGTTGGCAAAAGGTAACTAATGGGATGCCACAGGGATCGATGCTGGGTTCTCAACTATTTACAATCTATATTAATGACTTAGATGAACGGACTGAGTGTAATGTAGCCAAGTTTGCTGATGATACAAAGATGGATGGGAAAGCAAATTGTGAGGAGGACACAAAAAAATCTGCAAAGGGATATAGACAGGCTAAGTGAATGGGCGAATATTTGGCAGATGGAGTATAATATGAGAAAGTGTGTGGTTATCCACTTTGGCAGGAAAAATAAAAAAAGAATATTATTATTTAAATGAAAGAAATTACAAAATGCTGCAGTACAGGGGACTTGGGGGTTCTTGTGCACGAAACACAAAAAGTTAGTATGCAGATTCAGCAAGTAATCAGGAAGGCAAATGGAATGTTGGCCTTTATTGCAAGGGGGATGGAGTATAATAGCAGGGAAGTCTTGCTACAACTGTACTGGGTATTGGTGAGGCCACACCTAGAGTACTGTGTACAGTTTTGGTTTCCTTATTTAAGGAGGGATATACTTGCTTTGGAGGTAGTTCAGAGAAGGTTCACTCGGTTGATTCCTGAGATGAAGGGGATGATTTATGAAGAAAGGTTGGGCCTATACTTATTGGAGTTTAGAAGAACGAGAGGTGATGTTATTGAACCATATTGGGTCCAAAATTAGTGGGCTTACCGTCTGATGACGCTGAGTTTTCTGGGCGGTCTCCCCTCCGAGACGCATTTGGTGGAAGCCTCCCGTCGGCGGGGAGGGAAGACCGCTGGGAACCACCCGCTGACATCCACTGGCGCGTAAGTGTCCTCCTGCCCGCTGAGCTGCCAGTTTGGTCTGGGCGGGAGTCCATTGCAGCAGGGAGAAGGACCGTCGTGTGGAGGCAGGTCTAACCTCAAGGGTGAATATGAAGACCTGCAAAAACAGGTTAGTACACTTCTTTTCTTTAATTTTTTATTGCAGCAATTCAGGTGGATGGGGTCCCCTGAAGGTTTTCTAGTGTTTTTTTTTATTTTTTGGAGATTTTTTATTTTATCTGTTCCCCCCTACCTGGGCCCGACTCAATCCTCGGCAGTACTTTGCTGAGGATTACATTTGCTGCTGAGATTGGGAGTTCCCGCCCGCTGCCACCCAGATTCAGGGTGTAAGTCCCTTTTACGCCGCCAGGCGGTCTTTCCAGGACTTTTTCATGAAACTTCCGCCTAAAGTAGCATCAGGTATTCTCACTGGTCCTTTGGCGACACTTGGGCAGAACTTAGCTTCCACCAAGTTCGGAGCTATAAGGTACTGAGGGGGCTTGACGGAGTGGATACAGTGAGGGTGTTGCCACTCGTGAGGGAATCTAGAACTAGGGGGCAGAATTTAAGAATAAGGGTCCGCCCATTTAGAACTGAGATAAGCAGGAATTTCTTCTCTCAGAGGGTTGTAAATCTGTGGAATTCTCTGCCCCAGAGAGCTGTGGAGGCTGGGTCATTGAATATATTTAAGGTGGAGATGGACAGATTTTTGAACGATAAGGGAGTGAAGGGTTATGGGGAGCGGGCAAGAAAGTGGAGCTGAGCCCAAGATCAGATCAGCCATGATCTTCTTAAATGGCAGAGCAGGCTCGAGGGATCAAATGGCCTACTCCGGCTCTTATTTCTTATGTTCTTATGTTTTTCCACAGTGCTGTGAGGTAGGGAGTTCCAGATTTTGACCCAGTGACGATGAAGTAATGGTGATATATTTCTAAGTCAGGGCGGTGTGTGACTTGGAGGTGATGGTGTTCCATACACTTGGGTCTAGCTCCCATTATCTTTAACTGCCCGCTTTGGCTCTGGCTCCGGCTCCCCACTGTTTTAACTACCTTACGTATCCCTGATTTTAATTGCTCCACCATCATTGGCTGTACTTTCAGCTGCGGAATTCCCTTCCGAAACCTCTATCTCTCTCTCCTCCTTTAA
This sequence comes from Pristiophorus japonicus, assembly GCF_044704955.1. Taxonomy (NCBI): domain Eukaryota; kingdom Metazoa; phylum Chordata; class Chondrichthyes; family Pristiophoridae; genus Pristiophorus; species Pristiophorus japonicus. The sequence goes on from NC_091989.1 coordinate 58,312,936, forward strand.
AATCTACATCTTTGACCAAGCTTTTGATCATCTGTCATGATATCTCCTACCAAGGCTCGGTGTCAAAATCTTTTTGGTAACACTCTTATTAAGCGCTTGGGACGTTTTGGTACATTAAGGATGTTATATAAATGCAAGTTGTTGTTGTTTATAAAAGAAAATAACAAAAGCAAATAAAGATGATCTCCTACAAACTATCCATTAATGTCCTACAGTGCCTCAGACTAAAAAAGAAAGATGTTCTACATCTCCTAGTATCAAAAGGTATGGCACAGGTTAATTCCTTGAAAGTGCAAAAAAAAGTTCTAATCTCATAAAGAAATTTTCGGCCCCATAATTTTAATATTTCTGCATTAACAAAACCAAATTAGTTGCTTTTTATCTTGTAGGCATATAGACCTGTGAATTAAACTGAGACTGTAAAAACTCAATTAACTTATGACCCTGAACCACAGTCAATGTAAAAATGTCTTTTCCTAAATTGTGTTTGAAGAAATGAGCAGAATGAACGTCTACAGGACTTCATACCTCTGCCTTCAGAACAATGTCTACATCGAAGTGCATTTACCTGATTTTGATGTTATAAAGGTCACAGGGGGCGAAATAGATTTAATTCACCTGTTTACCAAGTGGAAAATGGGGACACAGAAGTCCTTTTTTGGATCAATCTCCTGTGCCTAAACAGCATCAGAAACATGCCTGCCACCATATTAGTTCAGACACTGTAGAGGTGTCCTTGGTAGCTGCATCAACAGCATTTAGGCCACTTGAATATGCTAATCAGGGGCCTTATGCCTGTTTTAGGATTCACAAAAGAGATTTGTTTGCCTTGAACAGATAAGGTGTCGGATCTGCTGTGTTCAGGATTACCTGGTGTGCATGCGGCCTAACCAGTGGCCATTTAAGGTCGGCACCAAAAAATATATATTTAAAAAAAAATACTTACCTTAATGTGGATTTTCTTAGCACTACTGTGGACCACTGCCAGCCCGCACCCAAACCCCTCCATGTTCTCCCGGCCCAGAACTTACCTTGGGACCGCTGGCCCAAAATTAAAGGGGGCCAGACTGCAAGTTGCCTCTGGAAACACGTCAGGTGCTGAGAGCTGGCCCAAAATATTAAGTGAGGCCTGAGGACCAATTTCGGGTGGTCCTCGAGCTGGTCCTCGGGCCTGTCCCCCTGGACCCAATTCATTAAGGTGCATTTCTTGCAGAGCAACTGCCAATAACTATGCACACCCAACATCACACAGTTCCAAACAATAACTGGTTGGAAAGCAAATGAAAAAGAAACATGTAATAACTGAATCACTCATGGCAAAATATCACAATAGTTTAGCAATCATTGAGGTGTGTAGAAACTCAGTAAAATATTGATTAAAATTGAGGCCAGATTTTTAAACGTGCTTACCAACTGTATCCTAGCTACGTCATTACATAAGAACATAAGAAATAGGAGCAGGAGCAGGCCACACAGCCCCTCGAGCCTGCTCCGCCATTTAATACGATCATGGCTGATCCGATTATGGATTCAGCTCCACTTCCCTGCCCGCTCCCCATAACCTCTTATTCCCTTATCGTCTATTTCTGTCATAAATTTATTCAATGTCCCAGCTTCCACAACTCTCTGAGGCAGCGAATTCCACAGATTTACAACCCTCTGAGAGAAGAAATTTCTCCTCATCTCAGTTTTAAATGGGTGGCCCCTTATTCTAAGATTATACCCCCTAGTTCTAGTCTCCCCTATCAGTACAAACATCCTCTCTGCATCCACTTTGTCAAGCCCCCTCATAATCTTATACGTTTCGATAAGATCGCCTCTCATTCTTCTGAATTCCAATGAGTAGAGGCCCAACCTACTCAACCTTTCCTCATAAGTCAACCCCCTCATCCCTGGAATCAACCTAGTGAACCTTGTCTGAGCTGCCTCCAAAGCAAGTATACCCTTTCGTAAATATGGAAACCAAAACTGCACGCAGCATTCCAGGTGTGGCCTCACTAATACCCTGTACAATTGTAGCAAGACTTCCCTGCTTTTATACTCCATCCCCTTTGCAATAAAGGCCAAGATTCCATTGGCCTTCCTGATCACTTGCTGTACCCCCAGGTCCTGCTGTACTGCAGCACTTTGCAATCTTTCTCCATGTAAATAATAACCTGCTCTAAATGGTCACAGATTAGCAGCATTTGGGAGCACTTTAAATTTAAGACAGATGGCAGTAATAAGCAAAATTATGGATTTATTATGTCAAATTAAGTAGCAATGTTCTTTCTTCAATGCTAAATAATAATGAGAGTAAATGTTCCAACATTTATTTGGCAAACAATGATGCATCTTTTTACATGTTTTTCCTTCCATTGAGTGTGGGCAGGTAGCCTGTTGCTTGGCCTCAGAAATGGTTCGCTTCACTGCTCCTCCTACTCCTGTAATCTATTTGCTTCATAGGTTCTTTGCTTAAGAATTCATAGTAACACATTGCCATTACCCTGAACCATCAAGAAATGGCAAAAGCGTGGCAGCTCTTTCGTCAGCTGGTAGCAGGTCCCGTGGCGTCCTCCAATAGTGCAATGGAAACAAAAGTGGCGGATTGGCGACATCAGTCAGCGTGCAACTCCGACTTAATGTCACCGTAACTAACTTTGATCCTCGCACATTATCATTCCAGGGAAACCCAGCGTGGAAAGAGACTGACAGCAGCACTGTCAGCACCTTTTAAAGGGACACACACATCTTTCAAGTAAGTTTGTATTTAATTCTTTGGACTTTTTAAATGTTATTTTATTGAAGTAGTTGCTTGCTGCAATAGTGGTTAAAAGATTTTTTAAAGTGCTGGGAGTGATGCTGAAAGCTTTCAAAGCCTCGGATGGAAAAAGGCCTCTGAGAAGACAGGAAATGCTGCAAATACTCAACAGGTCAGGCAACACCCATGGAGAATTGACTTGAGGTGGAATTTTGCGGGGGTCAGCGGGCACGATTGGTGACGGGTCGGGACCCCGCTATCAGCCCGCCGAAAACACCTTTCCCAAATGTCGTGCCTGTCAGCACTGAGCAGCGGGAGAGGCAATTCAGGTCATTATGACCTTGTTAACAGACCACTAAGAACTATTTTCAGCTCACCTTCAGAGTTTCCCAGGTTTCCCAGAGAGTCCACACTGCTCAGGTATCACATCAGGTAAGCAGGGAGAGAGTTGAATGGCCATGGAGTCATCTTATTACTTGACAGCTGCAAGTGTGCTGTCAAATCTCCCATATCACAGCTGTTCACTTTCCAAGCTCAGAAGATGTTGATTACTGCATTTGGAAGACAGATTGAGCTTTTTGCAAGTTGCAAGTGTTTGGAGTAAACTCTCTATCTGTTATGGCTGTAATGCACTTAGGAATGACTCCACGAGACTATGTGTTGTACTCAAACTGTAGTTACCTTGGTCCTTTATTCGTAACTCCAGAGTGAGGCACAAGCATGGTGGGCAGCCTTTTATACTGGGCCCTGCACACCTATGCAGGTGACCCTCAGGTCTCCCACCGCAGTGCCCTCTGGTGGACAGCCTCTGCTACAGGGGCAGGAAACCCCGGTCTCCACCAGTTGCACCATCGAGTGGTGCCAGCATAGTTTATACCCAGTGTAAACCTTATTGATAGTACATCAGGTAACAAGTCTCCATCTTATGCAACTATACAGTGACTACACAGAGAGTATATCCATAGTCTGCATATATAACATCACTCTTCCCCAAGTCTTTTGTGCCGATTACCTTTGCACTATGTGCTCTGGCTTAGCTCTCCCCAGACTTAACTGCCAATAGCCCTTGCATCTTGGCTGTGCTTTGGCTTGGCTCTCTCCCTGTTAACCCCCAAGTCTTTTTGCCACAACGTTGGGTAGTGGTTACCAGTTTGGATGGTTTGATGATGCAGTGGAGGTTCCAGTGGGTTCTGGGTGTGATCCATGTGTGTGTCCATGGCTACATATATCCATTTCCACCCCCCCCCCCCCGCCCGCACACAGCGAGATCGTGCAGCTGGCCCATTACATTAACATACAGGATCAGACACAGTGCAAGTACAAAGAAAGGAACACCTTGGTTCAGTGACTTACATTCGTTACGTTTTGCGGTCGTGTGCCAGGATTGGGTAGATTGCATTCATGGTTCAATCATGGTAAGTACTGAGGTAGCGGTACAGGTATGCGAGGACGCAGGTTCCAGAGCAACCAGACAGCGTCCTAGTCGTCTGATAGCGGCGCTGTGCCCCCTGCTAGTGGGGTGGGCTTGGTTCGCTCACCTAGCCAGGACTCAGTGCCTTTGCCATTGCCTAGTGGTGGGCAGAGCCACAGATGTGTGTGGCCTCCCTGTCCTCCTTTGAGGGCTGCAGAATCTTCTGCTTGCTCTCTAATGGTGTTGGGAACCTGGCTGTTCCAGGTCCCATTTGGGGAACTCATTGGTTCTGACGTTTCGTTCCCGGACATGGCCAAGGTAGCGACTGGGTCTGGGGGCTGCGCCGTCTCCACCCTGGTGGTGGGCAACGGTGGCCGACTGCGCGTATTGGCGCCGTTTTCATTTCCAAGTCCATGGCAAATAGCAACATTGGGTGCCTGCAGCGTGGGATAGACCTGGGGCAGGGTATAATGATCACTGCCTTCACCCTCCTGAGGATGCTGGTCTATAACTTATGGGGACACCTGGGGCAGGGCATCAGGATCGGCGTCTTTACCCTCAACAACATTTTGTTCTTTACATTAGGATTGGTACCGACATCTCACAACAACATTTTGTGCTTTACATTAGGAATAGTACTGACATCTCGCAACAACATTTTGTTCACAATCTTAATCGGTTTGTTACATTGATTGCCACGCATACAATGTCTCTTTAAGTTCAGTTGGTTGCAGGTCTCCTTTAAGAGAACCCTGCTGGCTTTACCCCAAACAAATCCTTTGGTAGACACCACGTGTTGGTCCCTCAGCATTGCACCTCGTGATATAGCCGCGGTCATCTTTTTTTTCACCACGCTGCACCTCACTGCAGCAGGGACGCCATCTTGCATCTGTCCTCGAGGTCAACTGCCTTGATCCTTTTACCCGCGATTCTGCCACAAAAGCTGGAAGAGTGCCTGTGAATTCGATCTTCCTCCCCAGTAATGAGAAAGGACTAATTAGCAATCTTGTTGTGCAAGGCCCCTTGGGGAAGAGTGACCATAATATGGTAAAATTCTTTATTAAGATGGAGAGTGACATAGTTAATTCAGAGACTAGGGTCCTGAACTTAAGGAAAGGTAGCTTTGATGGTATGAGATGTGAATTGGCTAGAATAGACTGGCAAATGATACTTAAAGGGTTGACGGTGAACAGGCAATGGCAAACATTTAAAGATCACATGGATGAACTTCAACAATTGTACATCCCTGTCTGTAGTAAAAATAAAATGAGGAAGGTGGCTCAACCGCGGCTAACAAGGGAAATTAAGGATAGTGTTAAATCCAAGGAAGAGGCATATAAATTGGCCAGAAAAAGCAGCAAACCTGAGGACTGGGAAAAATTTAGAATTCAGCAGAGGAGGACAAAGGGTTTAATTAGGAGGGGGGAAACAGAGTATGAGAGGAAGCTTGCCAGGAACATAAAAACTGACTGCAAAAGCTTCTATCGATATGTGAAGAGGAAAAGATTAGTGAAGACAAAGGTAGGTCCCTTGCAGCCAGATTCAGGTAAATTTATAATGGAGAGCAAAGAAATGACAGACCAGTTGAACAAATACTTTGGTTCTGTCTTCATGAAGGAAGACACAAATAACCTTTCGGAAGTACTAGGGGACCGAGGGTCTAGTGAGAAGCAGGAACTGAAGGATATCCTTATTAGGTGATAAATTGTGTTAGGGAAATTGATGAGATTGAAGGCCGATAAATCCCAGGGGCCTGATAGTCTGCATCCCAAAGTACTTAAGGAAGGGGCCCTAGAAATAGTGGATGCATTGGTGATCATTTTCCAACAGTCTATCGACTCTGGATTAGTTCCTATGGACTGGAGGGTAGCTAATACAACACTACTTTTTAAAAAAGGAGTGAGAGAGAAAACGGGTAATTATAGACCGGTTAGCCTGACATCAGTGGTGGGGAAAATGTTGGAATCCATTATTACAGATGAAATAACAGCGCATTTGGAAAGCAGTGACAGGATCGATCCAAGTCAACATGGATCGATGAAAGGGAAATCATGCTTGACAAATCTTCTGGAATTATTTGAGCATGTAACTAGTAGAGTGGACAAGGGAGAACCAGTGGATGTGGTGTATTTGGACTTTCCGAAGGCTTTTGACAAGGTCCCACACAAGAGATTAGTGTGCAAAATTAAAGCACATGGTATTGGGGGTAACGTACTGACGTAGATAGAGAACTGGTTGGCAGACAGGAAGCAGAGATTCAGATAAATGGGTCCTTTTCAGAATGGCAGGCAGTGACCAGTGGGGTGCCACAGGGCTCAGTGCTGGGACCCCAGCTATTTACAATATACATTCATGATTTGGATGAAGGAATTGAGTGTAATATCTCCAAGTTTGTAGATGACACTAAGCTGGGTGGAGATGTGAGCTGTGAGGAGGACGCTAAGAGGCTGCAGAGTGAATTAACAGGTTAGATGAGTGGGCAAATGCATGGCAGATGCAGTACAATGTAGATAATTGTGAGGTTATCCACTATTGGGGGCAAAAACACAAAGGCAAAATATTATCTGAATGGCGACAGATTAGGAAAGGGAAGGTGCAACGAGACCTGGGTGTCATGGTACATCAGTCATTGAAAGTTGGCATGCAGTTACAGCAGGAGGTGAAGAAGGCAAATGGTATGTTGGCCTTCATAGCTAGGGGTTTTGAGTGTAGGAGCAGGGAGGTCTTACTCCAGTTGTACAGGGTCTTGGTAAGGCCTCACCTGGAATATTGTGTTCATTTTTGGTCTCCTAATCTGAGGAAGGACGTTATTGCTATTGAGGGAGTGCAGCGAAGGTTCAGCAGGCTGATTCCCAGGATGGCATATGAGGAGAGACTGGATCAACTGGGCCTTTATTCACTTGAGTTTAGAAGGATGAGAGGGGATCTCATAGAAACATATAAAATTCTGACGGGACGGGACAGGTTAGATGCAGGAAGAATGTTCCCGATGTTGGGGAAGTCCAGAACCAGGGGACATGGTCTAAGGATAAGGGGTAAGCCTTTTAGGACTGAGATGAGGAGAAACTTCTTCACTCAGAGAATTGTTAACCTGTGGAATTCCTACCGCAGAGAGTTATTGATGCCAATTCAAGAGTGAGTTAGATATGGCCTTTACGGCTAAAGGGATCAAGGGGTATGGAGAGAAAGCAGGAAAGGGATACTGAGGTGAATGATCAGCCATGATCTTATTGAATGGTGGTGCAGGCTCGAAGGGTTGAATGGCCTACTCCTGCACCTATTTTCTATGTTTCTATGTTTCTATGAGTCCTGCCACTGGAGCCAGGAAGATACTTTTAAGTCGTTCCGGTGGGATCATTGCCACGCAGTCGTGATGGATGGTCTGTGCCTCAGGTGCTGTGCTGGTCTGTTCTCTGGTGCCTCACCCAAGTGAAGGTGAGGTTTTGCTCTGCCTCTGAGCATGGGGGACATCGATTGCTGGAATGAAGAGGTCTTCCCATTTCCACTGGGTCTTCCCAATCCACCTTCTTCCGAGTAGCGTTGGACCATCACCTGCAACAATCCACACAGGTAACTTGTGCACCACGCCATTATAGATTACATTTACATCCGCACTACCTGGGATCAGCTCCTTAGTATAGGTGTGCAACTTTTCCTGTACTGGAACCAGCTCGGGTCGTTTTTCGTTCCATAGTCTCTCAAAGGCATCCTAGCTCATCACTGACTGGCTCGCTCCCGTGTCCACTTCCATGAAGACTGGAACGCCATTTATCTCAACTTCCATCTTCACTGGAGGACAATTGATGGTGCAGGTATACAGTCCATACACTTCTTCTTGGGGCTGAGCTGCCTCTCTGGCCAAATCATCACACCTCCCGCTGGATTCAAAGTCATCTATCGACTCCTCCGGTAGATTGTGAATCGTATTTCTTTTACACATACGCTGGAGGTGGCCCTTCGTGTTACAGGCATTGCATATGTACTCAGCAAACTGACACTGGTGAGCCCTATGGTTTCCTCTGCAATGCCAGCATGGTGCTACGCAATTAGCACCCCTCGGCGGACTCTGAGTTCTGGAACCCTGAGGTCTGTGATCTCTGCCCTGGGCAGAGCCACGTTCTACAGTCTTGCCTGTGAAAGACACCTTCTGTGTAAGTACTTGACGGGTTTGAGTCCACAGGATGAATAATTTGCTTGGTGCTGCAGGTCGAGGTCATGAACGCCTGACTGATGCTGATGGCCTTCTGCAGGTTGACTATGGTGTCGGCAGATAATAGCTTGTGAAAGAGGCCCACGTGGCCAATTCCCATAACGAAGATGTCTCACAACGCTTCGTGGAGGTGCGTGTTGAAATCAGACGGTGCAGCAAGTCTCCTGAGGTCGGCAGCATATTTTGCAATCTCCTGGCTCTCAGGTCTGCGGTGAGTGTAAAATCTGTGCCTGGCCATGAGGATGCTCTGTTTTGGTTTTAGTTGGTCACGAATTAGTTCAGTCAGCTCATTGTATGTCTTATCCTTGGCCTTCGTGGGTGCCAGCAAGTCCCTGACGAGGCGGTAGACCTTGGGCCCACAACTGGTCAGCAGAATAGCCTTGTGCTTCTCCGCCAATGTGTCCATCTCCCCTGCCAGGTTGTTTGGCACAAAATATTGCTTGAGCCTTTCCGTGAAGCCATCCCAATCATCACCCTCTGCAAAGTCTTTTAGTGTGCCAAAGGTAGCCATAATCGTGTGAAAGTCCGTATTCTCGTCGCCAGTTGTTACGTCTGTAATGCACTTATGAATGACTCCACGAGGCAATGTGTTGTACTCAAACTGTAGTGACCTTGGTCCTTTATTCATAACTCCAGAATGAGGCACAAGCATGGTGGGCAGCCTTTTATACTGGGTCCTGCACATCTATGCAGGTGACCCTCAGGTCTCCCACCGCAGTGCCCTCTGGTGGACAGCCTCTGCCATAGGGGCAGGAAACTCCGGTCTCCACCAGTTGCACCCTCTAGTGGTGCCAGCATAGTATATACACAGGGTAAACCTTATTGCTAGTACATCAGGTAACAAGTCTCCATCTTATGCAACTATACAATGACTACACAGAGAGTATATCTATAGTCTACATATATAACACTATCCAGTGTCACCTCATTGGAACAACCTCTCTCACCATTGACAGATCGCTTCTGTCATCTCAAGTTCACCTGCCATCTATTACATCACCATCGGTGTCCTTCAAACTATCTCACTTTGGCCCTCAGGATCCCACCACGATCAGCCCCAACACCAGCAGCACCATCAACAACACCAAACTTCTTCGCAATCAATTAACGCTGAGGGCATCAGCACTGACCATGTTGCTGCCCAGGATGCCAGGGATGACCTCACCATGGCCAGATTTACTTCATTTGACACTGCACCCTGGCTGCCACATGATACGCCAGGTTGCCATCATCCCACACCAACCATAAAACATACCTGCAAAGCACAAGCCATTCCGATTTGGCATCATTATAAGCCTCTTTCTTTGATCTAATACTATCTTTAACTTCTCTTGTTAGCCACAGTTGGACCACATTTCCTGCGGGGTTTTTGTGCCTTAACGGAATGAGAAACCATATGTGACCACGAGAGGTGTTTCGACATTCTGTCTGCCCCTTAATGAAATCCAGTACTGCTCGTCAGGGATGAGGTTCCCCAGGAAAGAAACGGTTAAATTTGCTTGGTATTAAATTACATTTTTATCTCTGTCACATCCAAATAGAACTTTTAATAATAGATGAAAAGTTAAATTCATTGATCCGTGCAGCAGGAGGGAACCGAGCTTGGATGGAGCATAGATCAGAGAAAGGGCTACAACATTGTAGATCCCAGGATCAATAAAGTCATCTGTAATGTATATATTTTTAGATGTACAATCATTGTCACTAATCAGGCATCATTGTGCAGTGACTAAAAGACTAGCGCACACCTACAGAACCTCACCAGGCCCTGCGTAAAACATCTAAAGAACTATTTACTGCTAAGCTAAGCCAACATGTGACCTGGATGTTCTGCATCAAATAGTGATGTCACCCACATACAACAGAAGATAGAATTGAATCAAACAAAATACCCTTTACACAAATCTTCTAATCACATCAATGGTCTATCTCCGGTGAATGGAATATCTTACAGCAACATTTTACGGACAGAAGACAAATCTGGAGCATGAGGCTGTTATGGATGGAAAAAGAGTCAGACTGAACACTATGAGCTCAAAGTAAAGTGTGACCTTAGTTTTTTATTGCAGATCTCCAGAGTGCCTCGCCAACCTGTGAAGTCTCCTTAAATACCTGTGTTCGCAAGGGATTATGGAATCCCTTGGGACTCCAGGGAATGAGCCCTCTGGTGGTTGTACATAGTAAATACAAGTATACATATATAACAACACTTACCCCCAAAGTCAATAGTGTAACGATTTACAATGTGAGTCGATTAGGGGCCCTTCTTGCCCTGGTTGATCGTCTCGGTGTGAAAGCTGGTGTTGTTGAATGATTTATTGAGCCCTCGCTGGGCTTGTTGAAGCCGCCTGCTCTCTACCTGTTCATGTAGATTATGGTGAACTAACGAGAGCCTTGTCTTGAGTGCTCTTTTCAAGAGCAGTTCAGCAGGTGGGATCCCAGTGAGTGAGTGGGGTCTCGTGCGATAGCTAAGCAGGACTCGGGATAGGCGAGTCTGCAGTGAGCCTTCAGTTACCCTTTTCAAGCCTTGCTTGATGGTTTGCACTGCTCTCTCTGCCTGACCAGTGGACGCTGATTTAAATGGGGCAGATGTGACATGTTTGATCCCAAAATTTGAATTCAGCACTGGTAAAACATGGCCCGTTGTTGCTCACCAGTACATCGGCTAGGCCGTGTGTGGCAAACATGGCCCGCAGGCTTTCAGTAGTGGCAGCGGACGTGCTAGCCGACATTATCTCATATTCAATCCACTTGGAGTATGCGTCTACAACCACAAGGAACATTTTACCCAAGAATGGGCCTGCATTGTCGACGTGTACCCTAGACCACAGTTTGAAGGGCCAATACCATAAACTTAGCAGCGCCTCCCTGGGTACGTTGCTTAACTGCGACCATGTATTACATCTGTGAACACAGGACTCTAAGTCCGCATAGATACCGGGCCACCACACGTGGGATCTGGCTATCGCTTTTATCATTACGATGCCTGGGTGAGTACTGTGGAGGTCATTGATGAAGGCATCTCTGCCTTTCTTGCAGACCAGTACTCATCTTTGCGCCACTGGAACAGCTTTATCTCTTCCTGCATTTCCACTGGGACACTGGACCAGCTCCCGTGAAGCACACAGTTTTTGACTGGAGATAATAAGGGGTCCTGGCTTGTCCAGGTTGTGATCTGCCGGGCAGTGACGGGTGATTGCTCACTCTCAAATGCTTCCATAACCATGGCTAGATCTGCGGGCTGTGCCAGTTCCACCCCTGTGGTGGGCAATGGCAGCCTACTGAGAGCATCAGCGCAGTTTTCTGTGCCTGACCTGTGGCGGATGATGTAGTTGTATGCGGATAATGTGAGCACCCATCTCTGGATGCGGGCCGATGCGTCGGTATTTATCCCTTTATTTTCGGAGAACAGGGATATAAGTGGCTTATAGTCAGTTTCCAATTCGAATTTTAGCCCAAACAAGTATTGATGCATTTTCTTTACCCCATAGACACAAGATAATGCTTCTTTCTCAATCATGCTGTGGGATCTCTCAGCCTTAGACAGACTCCTGGATGCATAAGCAACCAGTTGCAGTTTCCCGAAATCATTAGCTTGTTGCAAAACACACCCGACGCCATATGTCGACGCTTCACATGCTAGTATCAAATGCTTACATGGATCATACAACACAATCAATTTGTTTGAGCATGACAATTTTCTCGCTTTTAGAAAGGCATTTTCTTGGCTTTTGCCCCAAACCCATTCGTCCCCTTTTCGTAGTAAGACGTGCAGTGGTTCTAACAGTGTGCTGAGACCAGGTAAGAAGTTACCAAATTAGTTCAGGAGTCCCAGAAACTATCGCAGCTCTGTCACGTTCTGTGGCGTCGGTGCGTTCTCGATTGCCTCCGCCTTTGCATTGGTGGGCCTGATGCCATCCGCCGCAATCCTCCTTCCCAGGAACTTTGAGCATTTTAACCTGAGCCCCACGCGGTTGAGTCGATTAAGAACCTCCTCCAGGTTCTGCAGATGCTCGACTATGTTTCGACCTGTGACCAAGATGTCGTCCTGGAAGACCACAGTTTGGGGACCGACTTCAGTAAGCTTTCCATGTTTCTCTGGAATATCGCCGCCGCCGATCAGATTCCAAACGGGCATCTGTTATAAACAAAAAGACCTTTGTGCATGTTGATGCAGGTGAGGGCCTTCGATGATTCCTCCAGTTCCTGCGTCATGTAGGCTGAAGTCAGATCTCGCTTTGTGAACATCTTTCCTCCCGCCAGCGTTGCAAAGAGGTCGTCGGCCTTTGGTAGTGGGTATTGCTCCTACAGGGAGAAACGATTGATAGTTACTTTGTAATCGCCACAGATTCTGATGGTGCCGTCTCCCTTCAGGACTGGGACGATAGGACTGGCCCACTCGTTGAACTTGATTGGGGAAATGATACCCTCTCTTTGCAGCTGGTCTAGCTCGATCTCTACTCTTTCTCTCATCATGTACGGTACTGCTCTCGCCTTGTGATGGATGGGTCGCGCCCCCGGAATTAGGTGGATCTGCACTTTTTCTCCTTGGAATTTACCGATGCCTGGTTCGAACAGCGAAGGAAATTTGTTTAAGACCTGGGCACACGAAGTGTCGTCAGCGGACGGTAGCGCTTGGGTGTCGTCCCAGTTCCAGCGTATCTTTCCCAGCCAGTTCCTGCAGAACAGCATGGGAATCACCCGGTACCACCCAGAGTGGTAGCTTGAACACCACTCCATCGTAGGAGACCTTTACGGTAGCACTGCCGATTATAGGAATCAGTTCTTTCGTGTAAGTTCTTAGTTTTGTGCGAACTGGAGTTAAGACTGGTCTTACGGCCTTGTTGCACCACAACCTTTCGAAAGTCTTTTTGCCCATGATGGACTGACTCGGTCCCGTGTCCAGCTCTATTGACACCAGGAGTCCATTTAGTTCGACATTCAGCATTATCGGGGGACAATTCGTGGTAAATGTGTGCACCCCATGTAACTCTGCCTCCTCGATTTGAGGCTCTGGTTCGTCGTGATCCTCCATGGATCTGTCCTCCTCTCAACATGTTGATTTGCAGGTTTAACAGGCTTAGAAGCTCGCCTGCACACTCATTAGAGGTGTCCACAGCCCTTGCAAATGTACTCTTTGAATCGGCATGAATGGAAACGATGATCACCCCCGCAGTGCCAACAAGGTGTTAATGGCCTTGCATTCATCACCCTTGATGGTGGACTCTGAGTCATGTACAGACGTGTAGCTGCAGGTACGTGTGACCTGCCCTGTACGTTACGATTTGAAAACAACGTAACTTTGTTCACAATATTTGTAGCAGCACTTATGTGCTGAGAGATTTGCTTCGTATTGTCACTGGTGGCAATGAACGCCTGGGCTATCGCTATGGCCTTACGCAAGGTTGGGGTCTCTACAGTCAAAAGTTTGCAAAGTATGGTTTAGTGGCCAATGCCAAGTATGAAAAAGTCTCTGAGCATGTGCTCCAAATGTCCTTCAAATTCACAATGTCCTGCAAGGCGTCTTAGCTCGGCGACATAACTCGCCACTTCCTGGCCTTCAGACCTTTTGTAGGTGTAGAACCGGTACCTCACCATCAGAACGTTTTCCTTTGGGTTTAAATGCTCTCGGATCAGTGTGCACAAATCATCGTACGATTTCTCCGTGGGTTTCGCTGGAGTGAGCAGATTCTTCATGAGGCCATACGTTGGTGCCCCACAGAGGGTGAGGAGGATCGCCCTTCATTTGGCAGCACTCTCTTCCCCATCTAGCTGATTGGCCAAAAGTATTGGTCGAGTCACTCCACAAAAGTTTCCCAATCATCTCCCTCCGAGAATTTCTCCAGGATGCCCACTGTTCTCTGCATCTTTGGGTTCGCTATTTGTATCTTGTCGCCAGTTGTTATGTATGGAGAAAGAGTCAGACTGAACACCGTGAGCTCAAAGTAAAGTGTGACCTTAGTCTTTTATTGCAGGTCTCCAGAGTGCCTCTCCAACCTGTGAAATCTCCTTAAATATCTGTGCGCCCAAGAGATTATGGGAGCCCTTGAGACTCCAGGGGATGAACCCTCTGGTGGCTGTACAGAGTAAATACAAGTATACATATATAATAGAGGCATTGCCATCCAGAAGACATTACTGGCAAATAATCAATCTGGTACAGACAGGTTTGTTGGAGTTCCAAGGGCTCTGAATGATCTTATCCTCTTGTTCCGATTCCACAGATGGGCACAGCATGGCTCATACAACAACTGCACAATTGACAAAGTCTAGCTCAGCAGCGATACCGGGAGGTTGATGAAGCTGAAGATCAGCGAGAGATGATTCTTTAAAAGCTTAAATTTAATGCCTCTGGTGCCTGAGAGCGCCAGCACCCATCCTGCTGGAATCTGCCTGTTTCGGCTGGTCGATTTAGCGCAGCAAGCTGACACTGGTGATTAAGAAGGCTGAGCGACAGAGGTCTACTCCAGGCCAGGAAAGGTATCTTTTGGCCCAGATGTGAGCTCACAGGTCCAAGCTGTGAGGTGAATTTGTGGGGTGAGGGAAGTGACATGTTGCAGAGAGGGAACGCTTCAGCCTACACCAGTCAGTGAGTACCCTGGAGAGTAGGCACATCTCTTTGCCAAAGACCCTCACATGAGACCAAGGATTAAGAAAAAAAAGGCACAATGCTCTCATTGTACATCATATTAATATAACCACCAAATATCTCCTTCAGTCCCTAAACTAATTGATTGAACTTTCCGAATGTTCCATTGTCCTGGTGTGAAATCCTGCTCACAATAAAAATCTGATTGGTGGAATATTAGTTTGGTGACATTACCATGTGTCACAGGAATATCAGTTTCCCTTTTAAAACTCTTAAGTAAATTCTCCAAACTAAGATTTCATCATGCGTTTCTATGATGTCAGCTTGGCTCAGGGGATAGCTTGGAGTCAGAGGGTCATGAGTCATGGGTTCCAGCCCCACTCCAGGAATTGAGCATGTAGTCTAGCTCGACACTTCAGTGCAGGACTGAGGAGTATTGTAGGAGGTGCTACTTCTCAGATGAGATGTTAAATTATGACACAATCTGCTTGTTTCAGATGATGCAGATCCCATGGCACTGTTTAAAGAAAAACTTGGAAATTCTCCTGGTGTCTTGGCTAACATTTACCTTTCAACCAACATCACTAAAACAGATTAGCTGATCGTTTATGTTGATGCTGTTTGTGGGATCTTGCTGTGTACATATTGGCTGCTTCATCTGCCCACATAACAATAATAGATATATTAAAAAATATTCATTAATTGGGAAGCATTTTGGGTGTCCTGGGGGTGCTATATAAATGCAAGCTTGTTCTTTCATTCTATTCAGCATAGCCTCCACTATAGACATACACATACAATAGTCATTCACATAGAATACCGTCATACACAACAACAACAACAAACTGTATTTATACAGTGCCTTTAATGTACTATAATGTCACAATGCGATTCACAGGAGCGTTATCAAACAAAATTTGATACCGAGCCACATAAAGGAGATATTAGGACAGGTGATCAAAAGCTTGGTCAAAAAGGTAGGTTTTATGGAGCGTCGTAAAGGAGGAAAGAGAGGTAGAGAGGTAGAGGGGTGGAGAGGTTTAGGGAGAGAATTCCAGCGCCTAAGGCGCAAGGAGTTGAATTACATCGGATATACAGCACAGAAACAGGCCATTCAGCCCAACCAGTCCATGCTGGCATTGTTGCTCCACTCGAACCTCCTCCCGCCTTTCCTCATCTAACTCCATCAGCATAACCCTCTATTCCGTCCTCCCTCATCTGCTTGTTCAGCCTCCCCTTAAATGCATCTATTCTACTCGCTTCAACCATTTCCTGTAGTAGCGAGTTCCACATTCTCACCACTCTTTGGGTAAAGAAGTTTCTTCTGAATTCCCTGTTGGATTTCTTGGTGATTATATTATATTGATGGCCTCTAGTTATGCTCTTCCCCACAAATGGAAACATTCTCTCTGTATCCACTCCATCAAAACCTTTCATAATTTTAAAGACCTCTATTAGGTTACACCTCAGCGTTTTTTTTTCAAGAGAAAAGAGACCCAACCTGTTCATCCTTTCCTGATATGCATACCCTCGCATTTCTGGTATCATCCGTCTAAATCTTCTTTTCACTCTCTCCAGTGCCTCTATATCCTTTTTTTAATATGGCGATTAGAACTGTATGCAGTACTCCAAGGTTCATGACAGGTTTAGCATAACTTCCCTACTTTTCAATTCTATACCTTTAGAAATAAATTATATATCTCTAATGCTTGGTTTGCTTTTTTTTTATGGCCTTGCTAACCTGTGTCGCAACCTTTAGTGATTTGTGTATTTGTACTCCGAGATTCCTTTGTCCTTTTACCCCACCTTGACTCACATTTATCTGTGTTGAACTTAATTTGCCAATTATATGCCCATTCTGCAAGTTTATTAATGTCCTCCTGTAATTTGTTGCAGTCCTTCTCAGTATTGATCATCTTGCCCCCCACCCCCAACCCCCCTCCCTTTGTTACCTCTAGACTTGACTATTCCAGTGTTCTCCTGGCCAGACTTCCATCTTCCACCCTCCATAAACTTAAAGTCATCCATAACTCTGCTGCCATTGTCCTAACTCGCACCAAGTCTCGTTCATCCTTTACCGCTGTGCTTGCTGATCTACATTGGCTCCCGGGTAAGCAAAGCCTCGATTTTAAAATTCTCATTCTTCTTTTCAAAGAGGGATTCGAAAACAATAATGAGAATTTTTAAATCGGCCTAGAGGTAACAAATACAACACCAAGGTTGTGAATAGTCTGGTTCAGCCTCGGACAGATATTAGGGAGAGGGATGGAGTTGGTGGCTGGAGAACGGAGTTTGTGGCAGGGACAGAAGACAATGGCTTCGGTCTTCCCAATATTTAGTTGAAATTTCTGCTCATCCATTACTGGATGTTGGGCAAGCAGTCTGACAATTTAGAGACAGTATTTGTGCACATACAATTAAGGGCTCCATTTTCCCCGGTCATTTGTGCCGTTTTTTTTGGCGCGCGCCGCTTTTTTTGGTGTAAGTTTTTAAATTAAAGTTTCCCCAAGGAATCTGCACCAATCAAATGCAGAATGCAGAATGGGCAGAAATAGCTGAGTTAGTTATGATTTTTTTAGGTTGTTTTTTTTGATGTCACAGGAGGCGTTACCTCATGTCTGCGTCAGTTTTTATCATTTTTCAGAGTTTGCCCCCAAAAAAACTATCCTAGGTCAGTGTATCTGGCCACTCCCGAAAAAACTTCTGGTGAGTTAAGAAAAAGCAGCGCACATTGAGAAATTGGCGCAGAAAGACGCCATTGATTTTCATCAAAGTTTTGGAGGGAGTCAAGAACACTTTAAATATGCCTAATAAAGATGAATTTGTTTTGCCTTACAACATGGTAGATGGAAGTTTGATGGAATTCTGAAGTTTTCATCTTTTTTTAACTCACGCCACCATCGAAAGTCTTCAAACAGGGCTGGAGCGTCGGCCAGCAGAATTGACCCTGCACCAAGACACAGGGGCTCGGGGCTTGGCTGCAAAACAAGCCTTGGGGGAGGTGGCGATCGGGAGACTGCACTAGGCAGCAAATGAGCCGGGGGTTTGGGGGGTGGGGTGGAAGTGCTGTTCAACACGATTGGAACAAGTCACAAGACTGCAATGAGTCCAGGGGAGCTTGGGTCTTCCCGATCACTGCACTTGCTCAGACCTGGGTGTAGTCCATATAGACCTTGGGGAGAGAGAACAAAGAACCTGTCCTGCCTTCCTTGCTGCCGTTTTGAGCTTCTTGCAAAGGTAACATTTAAGCATGGGGGCAATACTGATAATGCCATACCTTGTGTGAGCCTTCTGCGTCATGGTGCTGCGGATTAGAAAATTGATTTGACGTCATCGCATGAGGAACCTCAGAGCCCATAGGGTGCTGGGCAGGAGGCCTTACCCACATCAGGTATTTCGAGACAGGCGTTCATACCTGCACCTGGATGATGCAGACTGTATCAGAAGGCTGCATTTCCGCAAAGAAGTTGTAACTGAGATCTGTGAGTTGGTGAAAGCAGGCCTGCAACCTAGAAGCGTCAGGAGGACTGCTTTGTCAGTTGAAGTGAAAGTTACAGCTGCACTTTCATTCTATGCATCCGGATCCTTCCAAGCTACAACTGGGGATGTGTGCACCATTTCTCAGCATACAACACATGTCTGCATTTGGCAGATGACAGCTGCACTATATGCCCGGAGGAATGACTACATAAAGTTTCCCATGACTGCCCAGGCAATGCGTGATAGGGCTGTGGGCTTCTCCAGGATTGCTGGCTTCCCAAAGGTACAGGGCTGCATTAATTGTACCCACATTGCCTTGCGAGCACCTTTGGAGGATTTTGAGAGGAGCAGAAAAAGGCTTCTACTCCATTGATGTACAGCTTTTGTGTGACGACATACATCGCATCATGTCAGTCGATGCAAGATACCCTGGGAGCACCCATAATGTGTTCATCCTACGCGACAGCGTTATATCTGCCATGTTTCAGCAGTAGCCAGAAGGGCAGAGCTTAACATTTAGCAAAGCCAGACTGTGGAATTTGCAGGACTTACCCTCTCCCTCGAGTGTGAGCCCAGCTTGTGCAGAGGTGATTGCTTTTCTCCAGACAGGACCCATCAAAGCAGCGACCCTCTCTTCCAAGGGTGTCAGTGGCTGTAGATTTGCCGGGCCTCCTCCTATTCAAGTTCTTTCCCTTTTGTTATGTGCCACTTTCCTCTGAAAAGATTAAAATACACCTTTTTAGAGAGGGTGTCTTTCTGCTGGGTGGGACATATACAGCTGGTCACATTTAAATTACAGTTGTAATTGCATTGAATAAATGAAAAATGTACTTACACTAACTACTTGACCAAGGTCATGCCATTTCTTTTTACACTGGCCTCCAGATCTCGGGGTGGTCACCATTGCACAGTAATCTTCTGCAAGTTGGTTCCAGTGTTTCTTCATTTCTTTGAGTGGAACTTTTATGTGACCTCTGCTGGTGTCCAGTTCCTGTCATCTGGCCTCAATCACAGTAACTAGTGCCTCCACTTCATCCTGTGAGAAATTCTTGGTCCTTGCACCGCATTGCATCTTGTATTGCGCTCCGATTTTTCCAATGTTCTCACACAGCACTCAACATTCTCACACACACAACTGGCTCTTTAAAAATGGCCGATTGCAGACCGGAAGCTGTACTGCGCATGCCCGCCTATAGCTATCACGTCAAAAACGTCATTTTGTTTTTCGCGCATGCACAGAAGGTGTGGCATTATTTTTTCGGCGCGCACAGCAGGCTCCACCCCCTGAGGCGACTGGACAGGCAGCACGGCGCTAAATTCGAAAAATACAGCAGGGAAAGTTGGGACAAATATTTTTGGAGTATTTCTGGTTTAGAAAAACGGGCGTAACTCTGGCAATGCGACAAAAACCGGCCTTGGGCAAAATTGACCCCTAAACAATATAGTCCTCACATACAATATAGTCATGGATATACAATTTTGCCATATATATACAATATAGCCATACACATACCATACAGCAATACACATACTATATAATCATACACACAATATGCAAAATGCTGTTTTCCTTTCTGTGGCCTCCTGTGGAAAAAAAACACAATCTCAGTATATTTTCATTGCACGATCATTTTGTGGGGCTCTCCTTTTGATGTGGAGCCTGTGTTATCAGAAGCATGGGGCCCAGAATCAGCCCTACAGACTTCTATCTGACGCACGCTGGGGGTGGAGCCTTTTCAAATAACCCCTTACACCTCAAAATGTTGTCACTGTGCAGATACATCTGTTGAGAAAACCAAACCATGTGAGAAAAAGCCTAGACACAACATGTAATAGGTCATGGGACTGACTAACCTCCATTACAATGGACAGAACATAACTGTGCTCAAACAAGAAATTCATTGATATCCACGAAATATTAATAAAATGCTATCGGAAACCTGGATTTACAAAGTGTCTAGGACACAGTCTTAATCTGAAATGTACCCTTTTCACTGGTAACTTTCTATTAATTTCAGTGAAATGGCCTGCAAATGATTTTATAACACGGAAAACAAGTTTAAATATCATAAAATTACTTAGGAATTATAACTCACTTAAGGAAAGCTTTTGGTTTTGTGATCATTTAAAAGAGCGATTTTCTTACTATCAATATTTTTAGTTCATGTGAAACTTTACTGCTAATCGTCTTCAGACTTCAAGGGCCCATTTTTGACTGGCATTGAAACATCTCTGCCTTCATTGGCTCCATTTCTCTAGTTCTCCGTCAGGCCACTAGATGGAGCACTGCATGGCAATGTAGCTGTTTGAGGGTTGTGGCAGGGGCGGGAGAGGAAAAAGTGGCAGGACTGGTCCTTCCCCACAGAGCTGCACCTCCTGTTAACCAATCAGAGCGCAACATCGACAGCTGCCAAGGAAAGCTTTGAGAACCAGGCAGCTTTGCCCTTCTGGCTATTGGAGTTAGTGTGGTGTTGAAAGACAGCAGTGCGGAATCTAAAATAGCAACCAAGACGGGAGAAGCAGTAATTACAAAATATATCTTACACGTTACATTTGATTGTGACCTATATTTTTCCTGTTTTTTAAATACTTCTATTTTTTTTAATTTTCACTTTGTTAAATGCATGTAGGGAAACATAATTTAAAGAAAAACTCCAACAGCACTGGCTGGATGAAATAGAGACACAATGGGGCTGAAATTGCCCCTCTGTGGAGTGGAGAGGCCGCTGACTTTTTGTGGAATGGCCGCTGATAGCCCAATTGCCCTCCCGAGTTTTCCCGGCTGTGCCCCGATCCCCCCTCCTATCGCTCCGCTGCTGCCGATCTGTGGTAAGTGCGTCATTACCGTGCGCACCGCCGATGATGACATTCCCCTCGGAAAATCTTCGGCCTGACGCGCAGTGCCAAAACCTGTTTTTTCCCGGAGGTCCAGTGAGGCTGTGGCCTTCTGCAATGGCGGTGCGGCTTCCCTTAAAGGGGAGGATGCACTGCCACTGCCGCCATGTTTGGTTTTTGTCAGCCAACTGCTATGTCGGCCGGACAATTATGCCCCGGGTTCGGCCGGGCCGCCAACAGGCAGCCTGGCACCTCCTCTTGGGTACCAGGCCGCTGGCCCGGCCGAAACCCTCCCTGATGGCCCAATGGGCCGAAGTTTTAAAAGCACGGAGGCTCTCCCCTTTAATTGAAGGGGAGAGCCGTGGTGACGTGGCGCCATGATGATGTCATCGCGACAATCACTCCGCACCGCCTCCAACTTCTGCCCCTCAGGTGTTGTCACCGCCCCCAAAAACAACAAAGAGCCGAATGTCACTCAAGAGGCAACGTGAACCACAGCTGCGGTAAAAACCATCGTTTCGGGCAGGGGCCAATTTCTACCCCAATATAAATTGGCATTGATCTCTGAAATATTGAAGCTGAGGAATCCAAGGAATTGGTGATCCCAGCGTGGAACCGTGCCCAACAGGAACACACATCAAGAAATTGCTCATTCCTAACTTGCCGATGTTTGCATCCATTTCCAGTGAATGGCGGGCTGCGGGTGTTTAGTGTCCCGGGATGTTCTCACGGTGGGGGTGGGGCTTCACAAGGAGCACGAGGTGGAATATTTACCTCAGACTTTCCTCGGGGTTATGGAAAAGATGCGCTGAGGAAAATCTCGTATTTTTTTCTCAAATTGCCTTCATTAGATTAATTAGATTATCACCTAAAAACAATTTTCTCTTGTTTCTAAAGCAAAGTTTGTGAAGGATTTGTTCGCCGCTTGTTAATCTCAGGATGTGCTTGTTATTGCTATTTGTGCTGAAACAGTTTGTCCTTTCCTCAACTTAGGGACATTCTTGCTTAGTCAGTCCTGATGCTAATTTTCTCCCTGCAGTGCAGCAGTCCAAATCCTGTTCTTCTGTATGTAAAATTAAAGAAAAATTCTTTCACTAAACCATCATTCAAAGTCAATAAAAGGTGGCTTAAATAATTTACCAGCACCTGTATACACACATACAGGCAACATACATGCCTGAGTTTCAGAAGACAACACTATCTGCAGCAGGATAAATGGTTTCTGAGAAAAGAAAGACTTGCATTTATATAGTGCCTTTCATGACCGCAGGACGTTCCAAAGCGCTTTAAAGCCAATGAAGTACTTTGTGAAGTGTAGTCACTGTTGTAATGTAGGAAATGTGACAGCCAATCTGCGCACAGCAAGCTCCCACAAGCAAGCAATGCGATAATGACCAGATTATATGTTTTAGTGATGTTGATTGAGGGATAGATATTGGCCAGGACACCAGGGAAAACATCCCTGCTCTGCTTCAAAATATTGTCATGGGATATTTTACATCCGCCTTAGAGAGTAGACAGGGCCTCAGTTTATCGTCCCATCCAAAAGACAGCAGCTCCAAGATTGCAGCACTCCCTCAGCACTGCACTGGAGTGTCAGCCTAGATGTTTTTTTTGTGCTCAAGTCTCTGGAATGGGACTTGAACCCACAACCTTCTGACTCAAAGATGAGAGTGCTACCCACTGAGCCACAGCTGAGGAATGCTGTTCACAATCCAAGCCCTGCACTGTCACATGGCCCTACAGTCAGTGGCTGTTAGTTTTAACTTGTTCATAGTGTACAGATAATTTGAATGTAATAGATTTTCAGAAAATGTTTGGTAAGGTGCATATAAAAATTAAGGCAGATAGTATTAAAAGGAATGTAACTTCATGGACAGCGGAATGGCTAGGGGCAGAAAGCCAAGAGTCATGGCAAATGGATGTGTTTTGGGTTGACAGGATGTAGGTAATAGCATGCCCCAAGGATCTGTGCTGGGACCACAATTATTTTCCATTTACAGAAATGATTTGGACATAGGCATGAGAGGAATGATTTGATAAATCATAGGGATCAGGCAAACCGCAGGGAAGAAAGAAATTGCATTAATATAGCGCCTATCATCAGCCTTCAAATACAACAATGATTTTTGAAGTGTAGTCACCATTATTGTGTGGATAAATGAAGCAACAAATCACAGCAAAATCCCAAATGAGATGAATGGCCATTTAATCTGTGTTTTATATGCTACTGATTGAGGAATGAATGGCCAGGACAGCAGGAGAATTTATTGTTTTTCTTCAAATAGTGTAATGGGATCTTCCACATCTAACCAGCCGTGCAGATGAGGCCTTGGTTTAACATCTTGTGCAACGGGTAGCACCTACAGTACTGCACTGAGGTATCAACCTAGATTAAGCGATGCCCGTTATCGCTTCTGGGGGTGCTAACGGGGTGTGAAACACTTTTCGCTTGGGGGGGTGGGGGGAGGTCACTGCCACGATAGTGCTGTTCCCCACCAGTAGCGCCCCGAGCCACCGCTCAACCGGCGATGGCATCATTGCCGTGCATAGCGACCCCTTCCAGTCCCGCAGCGGATATTGCCCCGTGTCTCGCGAGGCTGCCATGAGCGGTGTCAGCACTAGCCTCGCGGATTGCAAACCAGGCCGACATCCGCTCGGGTGGGGAGGGGGGGCGTGGAAGTTAAAGGGGAGGGTTGGAGCATCCCGTGCTGCCATATTACCTTTTTGGCTGCCGCTGGTCGGCCCGACGACTTCCTCTGTTGGGTGGCCCAGGCCACCATCGTGCAGTCCAGCACTCCGCTTTGGGTGCTGGGCTGCGGTCTCAGCATCCCTGGTGGCCATCAGGGGCCCGGCGGCCATCAGGGGCCCGGCAAAGTGCGCAGTGGCCCTCCCCTTTAAGCGAAGGGGAGGGGCATTGAACCACATCAGCGCTACGAGGAGCCACTGGTGCCCCAGCATCGCCCCGGAACCCACCCCATCAGCATGAGATTGCGCTCCATTTCCTGTGAAGAATGGTAACCTCAATTTCACAGCCGGGCCAGAACCTCTGTGCTGGGCGCAGGAAGTCCTGCCCCAAGCTGGTTATCACCCCCAATCGGGGTGCTGGGGAATTTCTCCCCCCGGTGTCTGTGCAAGTATGCTGGGGTAAATTCCTGTGTTCACTGCCTGCACAGTAACCTGCCGGAGAAAATCACCGACACATTGTACAGCATGTCCGATTTTCATTTAATTGAAACCTACGGAATGAGAATCAGATGAGTTCTAAACAGACAGGTGATCTGTTCCACCAGATTACCACCCAGGCGGCGAAGACAAGAATTTCCCGCACTGACTTTGATGAAGGTGGAACCTTCGTTTTAAATGTGGCGTTTATAACCATTGTCTAAAACTCACCAGAGATAAATTTTCATTTTCATTATTATAGCCTCAGTGACCCACATCACCCCACTACCCCTTCCTGGCTCTGTGGGGATGCAGAGCTATTAGAAGTTCCAAATGTCTGATCTTTGCTGGATTAAGCTACACGCTCAGCACAGTAAGGGATGTGGAAAAGTGCTGAGGGACCACATGTGCAAATCAGACTGCTGGCCTCATTAATTATTATTGCCTTCTATAATTTTTGTTCATGGCACAGACTTCCAAAGTCATGCACTTTAACAAGTAATGTCATGTAATATCATTGCTCATCATCCTTCAACTGTACAATCGTTGTACATTTGTGCATTTCTTCCAAATTGACTGCAGTCAGAAGCTACTCTTAGGGGGAGAAATTGGGATCATTTGCACCTCCCGTCAGCACCCCCGGGGGCACCGACGGGACGCAAATGACGTTGCGACCGGGCGTGGCGCCGCTAACGACTCCCGCTGAATTTGTCGTGAGTTTCGCACTGACGTTACGACATTGCACCCCGATTTCCTGCGCCCGGAGATCGTGACATCATCGCCGTGCGCATTGCCCGGTTAGCATTCCGGACCCTAAATTAGGTATCGCCCCCTGAGGCTGCGTCGTGCGATGACAGCGACAGCTTCAGGGGATGCGGACCGGGCAGCCGGCCGCTACTGGGGTGAAATTTAAAGGCTGCGGCTGCTAAGAGTCTCCCGTTTTCTTTTCCGCTCCGGTGCCGCTTTGAATGCGGTGTCGCTACTGCAATCACTCAGCCCGGCACTCGGCTTGAGTACTGGGCTGATTGCTCAGCAGCCCCACTCCCCGGTGGTCCAGGTCGGTGGGTTCCCAATAATCAGAGTATGCAGCTTGGGCCCTTCCCTTTAATTCAGGGAAGAGCCCCTCATACGCGGCAGCGCTGCTGAGCCATGCGGCCCGCTCCTGCCGCAGAAAGGAAGTAGAGCTCTTGATTTAGCGCTCCACTTCCTTTCGGGGGCGGTAACCCCAATTTATCACAAGGGGCGAGACTTCTGTGCCTGGGGAAAATTTCTCGGTACCAAATTTCTAGGCCTAGTTCCTTATTTGCCTTTAACATGAATAGAGTAGTATTTTGATTGTGAAAGTTTACAGGTAGCTCCACACTAAAATGAATGAAGTTTCAGGGTATGAGTAACTGTTTCACAAAATAGATCCATAGTAGTTCCAATCACATCTCGGCACTATAGCCATAATTTTCAGATTCTTCGGAATAATAGTTACTAGCTGAAGCTCAGAATTTTCTACAGAACTACTGGCCTTGTTTCCTCTGCATAATCACTAGCAGCAGAATTGGTGCAGGACCAATTGTGGCCTATGACATAATGGAAGAACAGATGGGCTTGACTGCAGAAGGGGAGTGTCAAGGCATAGAAGACTCATCACTGTTTATACCAGTATCACTAGGGCAGAACAGTTCCATGCTGGCACAGCTATTTGATGCTCACCAAGGAGCAGTGTTGATGAGGCTGAGGCCCAGGAAAGAAACCATCACTGAGTTGTGCTACTGGATGTGGAAATATCTATAGCCAAGGTCATCAGAATAACAGCACTGTTGTTGCAAGTCAACGTAACAATTGCACTGGCCTTCTACCCATTTGGCAATCTTGCAGGCACTTCCCGCAAAGAGTCTTGGGAAAGAATCAGCTGTTAATCAGCAAAATGCTGCATTTTTGACTGAATCTCTCTATTGGAAGCCAAACCAGCTCATTGAGCATGGACCGCAAACTGAGCAAAAACAATTTGGTTTCCACTGTTTGCAGGAAGTGTGATGTCAATGTGTCTATACATATTGGTTGTGAATACATTCATGACAGTGCTGATAAGAACATTACAATATCCAAAAGCATAAGTTTGCTTATGAACTGACTTTATCGCTCCACAGAGCATGACGAACCAGCCACTACTTAAGTAGGTACCAGCAGACTTACACTTACTGTGGGCGATAAGTAGACAGTGATGATGATGAAGAACTACAGGATAAGGAAACAAGTATTGGTGAAGAAGGATAACTGGTAGTGGTTGAAGAGGGGCAGTGCAGTGCAGAAGCCTAGTGCTTTGTGAGCCCAATGAGTTGCATGGCAATACACCTCTTAATGGGAAAAAAGCCTATCAAATAAAGGCTGGTACAGAACTAAAACCCAATTGAGAAGCTACTTGCCTTCTTGGCAACAGTAAAAGATGGTCTGGGTAGTGTGGAAGAATCCAATCGCCAGATATGCACTGCCATCTCCCATGAAAATTATATCATAAAACAATGGCTGAATACACTGCAACAGTAGCTATATCTGTCATGGGCAGCTTGATACCCAGACTGCAAGCACATGAGGAACACCTCTCATGAGTGTTCCCACCGCTATTATTGGAGGCTTTAGAGTTGGAATTCCAAGAAGTAATCAGAGCTAGCTTCAGCTCATTGGTAAAAAATCACAGAGGATCACAATGGAGGGATTCCGAGACCCCAAAGATCAGTGAATATTGTGAAGTGATGGCTTCCATCATGGCATACATGGAGTAGTACAGGAAACGTGGATTAGCATTCATGGCAATGTCAGTTCTGTGCCATCATGTACTCTGTGCAGATAACAGTAGGCACCATCTCTGAAAGCATTGAGCTCATAGTGACTACACCACCAGAGACCCATAGCATTGATGCAGGTCCTTGTAGGGTTAGTTGCAAATACAGATATCTGTCTCATTGATAACTCATCCAAGAGCTATGCAACCATCTACCATTGCTATCTCTTCACCTAAGGGACACTGAATGGTAGGGCACATTTAAAACCAAAAACAGAGAACTTCATTACATACAAGGGCAGATTTTCCTAATGTGAGCTACCAGTGAGGAGCCTGCTGTGCAACCAGCACATATTCCCAATGGATGGGACTACCTACTTGTAGTGGGCGCTCCGAAAATTAGCCCTACAAGGTAAAAATACAACAGCAAAGTACGTGAAACATGTATACACTACACTACACTACACAACTTGATAAACTGAATTCAGTTTTAGCGCGCCTTTTTTTTAATGCAGTAAACCTTCCCGTGAATGAATTACAAAAAAAATGAAGCATCAGTCCTCTAACAGTCAAACAAAATATCTGAATGTTCATTTTGAGAGGCTCCACTGCTGGCACAGAGAATGCTTGACAGGAACAGAGATGGAAGTATCAGGTGCACCCAATTCACGGCACTCCTGATTTTCTAATCATTAAAATTAAGCAGCAGAAAATCAAGCTTGCAGTGACCCCTGCACCGTGTGAGGCTCTCAAAACCTCCCTAGAGGACACAGCAGAATCTAAAAGAGATGGCAAATAACAATTCTGTGTTTGTAAGTAGGATTCAAAAGAAAACAAGAGTAGCCACTTGCAGATGAACCAGGAGACGCTCAGACACCTGGCGAGCTAGCCACTGCTTCTTGTTGACGTGGTTGTAGCAGGGCTCATGGCAACACGTGGTGACAGGCACCTCACTAATGGTGGCAGAATATGACAAGTGACTGGCCCCTAAGATGTCCCTCTGGGTGCCTGGCAGGTCCCTATGGCATAAAGGTTGAGAGCAGCAGGAGCACAGTGTAGATGCCTGACTGCTTCTGCAGGCCCTTTCAGACTCAATGGCATACCAAAGTCACCTTCGACCCATTGAGCTTGCCCACCTCCCATGCACTGCTCCATCATCATGTCCTAGGTAGCTGACTGCAATAGAACCCGCTGCCTCAGACTTTTATCTCCTGCACCTCTGCATTCACAAACAATCCTGTCCTCCTCTTCTACTGTGATATATGTGCCCAATTTGGGCAGAAGACTCCTCTGTACTATTAGCTTCTCTCACCATTGTGATACTTCAAAGTCTTCCCTTGTCTTAAGCTCAATGATGCCAGGTCAGACCAGGAGCAAAACACCTCAGTCAGAAATTCAACATGGTTTTGCCATTTTTTTGGCAAAAAGTGAAGGATAGGGAAATGAATCTTGGGTCATGATCTCCCAACGCCGATCTCACCCAGAACTGTGCCTGCAGCCAAATTGGAAGTTGGCAAATTCTAGTTGTGCAGGATTTCCACCTGAAGCAGGCATTAGGTGCCTGCATATACAAATCAGAATATTACCACAATTGAAGGACTCCAATTGAAATGTGTCTGCAAATGGGCAGATCTTGCTCTGCCCAGTTGTTACAGGTCTTGAATGGCCCAACCAGTGGTCTTTAAAGGGACCACTGGAGGCCGCTCAAAAAATGTCCAGAAAACGTCCAGAATAGTTCCGTTTCTGTGGAGCTGGGAGCAACAGCTCTTCCTGGCTCACACAAAGACTCCAGGACGCTGCCGGCATGGGCCTACCACCCACCCCCCACCCCCCATCGCCCTTCCCTCCCTGCCCCAGGACCTACTCGTGTGCCAGCTCGGCGTCACAGCCGGCCAGAATTGGTCAGGCCACGACCGGTAAGCTGCATCATGGGATGCCCAATTGGTGCCCGCAGATCCCCTGTCTAATGCAAATGAGGCCCAATTTCGATCAGGCCCCAGGCTGCTGGGAGCAGTGTGTGCAGCAATCGCTTCACAGACATGCTGCACGTTTTGGGTGAAAGTCCAATTTCCTGGCCTCAATGTCGCACTGCAGTTGCAGAATCTTCCTTAATTATTACCATTAGCAAAAACAACTTGTACTGATATCGCCAGTGCTGACAAAGGGTCATCGACCTGAAATGTTAACTCTTGTTTCTCACCACAGATGCTGCCTGACCTGCTGAGATTTCACGCATTTTCTGTTTTTATTTCAGATTCCAGCATCCGCAGTATTTTGCTTTTGTATTGATATAGCATCCTTTCAGATCTCAGGAACATCCCACAAGCAATAAATGACTTTGAAGTGCAGCGACTGCTATGGAGACACACATGGCACTGAATGTGTACTGATAGTGTTGGTTAAAGGTGGAATTTTGGCCTGGGAGATCTCCCTACCCCTATAATAGTGTCATAGGCTCTTCAACACCCACTACATCCACAGGGACAGGGAGACAGCATCTTGGCTTAATGCCCAATCTGAAGGACAAGGCACAAAGCAAGTGAAATTGGCCTGAAACAAGTTCAATTCACCTTATAATTTTTCACCGTCCTGTCCCATTAGTCTTCTGAAGGGTTTCGCATTTTCTCATAACATTCCACCGCTCTTTATACTCATGTCTGCTTTTTCATTAAGATCATCAGACAGAAGTGTCAGTACCACATGTAGATATTATGGCAGATATCCCGCTGCAATACACGAGAGATGACTGTGTATCAAATCACACTAACATGGGCATTAAAATGTCTTTCTGTTGACGTGCTCTGAACAGAATGGAAGCTGCACAATGACTATAGCATGTATGCACAGGCCACCCAGTAAGAAGGACATTCATAACTTAAATAAGCATACCATTTACTGGGAGCAGTGAAGTGCATCCTTCTAGGTCACCTTAATGTTAAATTTCTCCATTGCTAAAGCTTTAGTAACTTATCCTGTAAAAATATTCTTTAATAAATAATTAGGAACAGTAGTTATTTTAACGCAGTAGTCCATGTGCACCTGCTTCCAGTGCAGGACAAAGCAATCTATCAGCAGAAAAACTGTGGTAATATTATACAGGCCTCTTAAAAGCATTTATTAGGAAGCTCTTGACTCTATTATACGAATTGTTTGAAATGCAAAAGGACTCAAATTACCGAGCTTTAGCAAAATGTCCATCATATAGGTCACCACTGAATGTTGTCACATCTTTTATCATTTTCAGTTGAAAAGTCAAAAAGGACAATCATTCTTCTGAGGGAAAGCAGAAAATTCAATAGAGAGTGTAAGAGCTCTCTGCGTTTTCCTAAAATGTTTTTTTTCCTGCCCCAGTTGGTTACTGAACCATATGCTACAAAACAACCTTTAGTAAAATGCCTGGTTTTCTACCCAGCTAACTGGCTCAGTGACTCTAACTGGGAGAACAAATTCAGAAGATGTACTTCATTTCACCCCTGTTAATTGGAGGCTCTGGGCTTAAAGGAATATCGACAGTGCAGATTTGATGTTAACCATGCTCTCTGATAGCTTGGTACTGTCCATAAATTGTGCCAAGCTTCCTCAGTACTGGGATAGTTGTAGGTATTAATCGGCGTTGCAAGCCAGACAAAATATAGGCAGCTAAGTGGTGCTGATTAGCAATGTGACATGCTTTTTGGAGAGCAATGAAATGTTTAAAATGGGAGACTAGGTATAAAATTTGAAGGAGAAAGGTATATTTCACTTTCTAGCAATTTTTTTTCTTTATTCATTCATGGGACGTGGGCATCGCTGACAAATCCAACATTTATTGCCCATCCTTAATTGCCCTTAACTGAGTGGCTTGTTAGGCCATTTCAGAGGGCAGTTAAGTGTCAACCACATTGCTGTGGGTCTGGAGTCACATATAGGCCAGACCAGGTAACGACAGCAGATTTCCTTCCCTCAAGGACATTAGTGAACCAGATAGGTCTTTGCGACAATCCAGTAATTTCATGGTCATCATTACTGATACTAGCTTTTTATTCCAGATTTAATTATTAACTGAATTTAAATTCCCAAGCTGATGAGGTGGGAGTTGAACTCATGTTCTCGGATCATTTGTCCAGGCCTCTGGATTACTAGTCCAGTAACAAAACCACTATGCTACTGTTCCCGTTGAAAAATATCCAATTATTTTAAGAGAACAATAAAGTCCCGCAAACAAAAGCACCATACCTGAATTATTGGAAAATTCAGCCTCATTTATTAACAAACAGTAAATAACCAGCACAACTATCTCACTGTGTCTGTTAACACAGTTGTTCCGGCTCCCTGGTGAGTCTGGAAGTTTATCAAGTGTGTTACTGAGTCATACAAGCTGGGGAAGTCTCAGATACAATCCTCAGTCTGTGCTGGCTTGGCTCATCTCAGTTGTAGTGGTGGGAAGTGTGTTATAATTGGGCTCAGTGCCTCTGAGTTAGGGAAGAGGATGATCTGCAAGTGCTCGCACTCCTTTGCCCGGAGATCATGGCGTCATCACCGTGTGCATCGCCCCGGTAGCGCCCCGGACCCTAAATTGCGTTCCTCCCCCTGCAGTATCGGCGGCCGAAAACGCCGACAGCTGCAGGAGGCATGCATCAGGCGGCCGGCTGCTTCGGGGGCGATGCTTAAAGGCGAGGTGGCCGAGTTGAGTAAAAAAAAATGTACTTTCACTCTTGCAAGGTTTTTCGCGGGTTTCTGCCTGCGATCGATCAGCCTGGTACTCTGCTTGGGTAGCTGGCTGATCGGGCATGATCGGGGCTGCTGTTGTGGAGAATGTATGTTTTTTTTTCTTTGAAGACCCTGCCGCGATGGCCCTTCCCTCTAAGGGCGGGAAGGAGCCTTTCAACACAGCAGTGCTGCACGGCCCATTGTGCAACTCTGCACACCTACCACCCCGCCTGCTGCCGATTGCACTCCAGGAAGGAAGTGGGGATTCTGATTTAGTGCTCCACTTCCTTCCTGGAGTGCAACCACTGAATGTTTTTAAAGTTTGAAACCATTAGCGCCTTCAAACTTTTAAAAGTTAGCGCCACAAATGGATTTCTCCCCCAGAGAGTTTTGGTGAATGGCGGTTTTTCGGACTGGAGGGAAGTATACAGTGAAGTTCCCCGAAGTTCAGTTCTCAGACTTCTGCTGTTTTTGATATACTTTAAAGACCTGGACTTGGGGGTACAGGGCATGGTTTTGAAATTTGCAGATGACACAAGACCTAGAAGTGTAGCAAACAGTGAGAAGGATGTTGATAGACTTCAAAAGTACATAGACAGGTTGGTGGAATGGGCGAACACATAGCAGATGAAATTCAACGTGGAAAAGTGTGAGGTGATACATTTTGGTAGGAAGAATGAGGAGAGACAATACAATGTAAATGGTACCATTTTAAAGAAGGTGCAGGAAGGGAGAGAACTGGGGGTACTTGTGCACAAATCTTTGAAGGTGGCCTCGAAATCCCAGTCGAGGTCTTTCTGCGGGTGCTCGACTGAAAAAGGTAAAAAAGGAACAGGTAGGTGCGCATCTTTTTTACCTTTTTCCATCAGCGATCCCAGTCCTGAGGCCTCCACTTACTGCGCATTGGAGCGCGTGCACGTCGGGACGTCTGTAAGCTGGAGCTGCAGTCACATGGTTCTGGGCAGCCAATCCAGGTACAGTATTTTCTCATTCATAATAATGGAAACTCCGTGAGTTGGAGTTCCCATTATTATGATTGAGAAACAGCCCCAAACACCCAAACACTAATGAAAAATAGAAAAAATACACCACATATTTAAGATTAATTTAAATTAAAGTTATTTATGGCTTATAAAAAAATATATTTTTCCAATTTTTTAAAAAGTTTTTAAAATTATGGTTTAAAATAAACTTAACTTAGTGCGCAGGGTTTTTAAACAATAAAATGTGTTTTTTAAATTTAATTTTACAATGTTTTTGTATGTTTTAAAACTCTTATGCCTGTAAAAGAAGGCTATGCGCCTGCTTTTATCAGGCGCAAGAGTTTTCAGGACATCTGCTGGGCAAGATATGGGTAAATACCGCAATCTTGCCCTTGCAAATGTCCTGGCTGTGGGGATACAGAGGATCTGTCAAGCCAGAGCTTGACAGATCGGAAAAGCCGGTTTTCAGCGCATGCTTTATAAATAGAGGCATGGTAAACAAATGCCAGATAGTCATGCTAAACCTTTATAAACAATAGTTTGGCCCCAGCTGGAGTATTGTCTGGACACCACACTTTAGGAAGGATGTGAGGGCTTTGGAGAGGGTGCAGAGGAGATTTACTTCAAAGGATGAGGGATTAGATTATGATGGACTGACTAGTAGAGCTGGGGTTGTTCTTCTTACAGCTGAGAAGGCTGAGAGGAGATTTGATAGAGTGTTCAAAATCATGAAAGGTTCAGAAACTGTTTCCAATGGCTGAACCAGAGCACACAGAATTAAGATGATTGGCAAAAGAACCAGAGGTGACAGGAGGGGAAATGTTTTTCGGCAATGAATGGTTACGGTATGGAATGCACTGCCTGATAGGATGGTGAAGACAGATTCAATCGTAGCCTTCAAAAGGGAATTGGATAAATATTTGAAGGAGAAAAAATTGCAGGGATATGGGGAAAGAGTAGCGGAGTGGCACTAACGGGATTGCTCTTCAAACGAGCCAGCGCAGACTCAATTGGCCGAATGGCCTCCTTCTGTGCTGTACTATTCTATGATTCGATGAACTCGGTGGCAAAGTGCACTACCACTGAACCAAGCTGCCAGGAAAAAGATGCGATACAAGAGTGGATCTTCCAATCTGCTTTGCTAGTTTTGCCAGTGCAGATCAGGTGAGCAGGGATTGAGATATTCGGCATGCAGATTCTGAATGTGTTTCTCATCTGATTCTAAGCTAGGTGGACAATAATCTGGCCTAACAGTGCTCTCACACAACATGTACATAAGCCTAATTAAGGGGCCCAATATAATTTACAAATATTTAAATAGGATAATCACATAATCTTGCAATTTATTTGCCAGGAGTCTGTTGTTTGCCTTGGGCTAGACTTAAACAATGCTTCATGTTCAATGGGGGGAGGGGCTCTTAAAGAGGCAATGGTTCTTTAGCCATATTGTTAATTTTCATTTTCACAATATATTTTATGTTTTGGTGTGCTATTATTGTTTTGCCATTTTAATAGTTTTCTGCTACAAATTTTATTTTGTAATAATAGTAGGTAATTTTTTTAATGAGCCCCAAAATGGCTCATTATTATTCACTACGTCATCAGAAACCGACTGCAAGTATTTTCAGGGCATAAGTAGAACAGTAACAGATGAATGAGGGTGTAATTTTTTTGAAGTTTTTACATGACCAGCTTTAACAGGACCACAGGGATCTGCAAGGAATCTGGGACAAGCTGCAGTGTCCCGTGGCAATGGCAACATAGGAACAGGATTAGGCCATTCAGCCCTGCAAGGCTGTTCTGCCATTCAATAAGATCATGGCTGATCTCTACCTCAACACCAACTCCAAGCAGCAATTGAAGTTAAAGTTAATGATGGGGATTGATTTAGAATTGCTCCAAATATCGGGTCCAAAATTCATCAACATACCGCCTGCTTACCGCCCAAAAATGCAAGTTTGGTCAAAAAACAGGTACATACTGCTGACATACTGCTCAGCGGAAGATTCATCATTGATGTATGGCCGAACGGTATGCACACAGTCCGCCATGTAAACCACCCACATACCGCCCAAAAAGTGCAAGTTTCATGACATACCGCCGACATACCACCGGAGCTGCATACCGTCCTGGAAAAGATGGTTTTACTCGATCTTAAGTGGGCAGAATGGGCGGTAGTGCTTGGTGCCGCCATTTTGAAATCGGGAACAGTCAGCAAAAGCAGCACCTCAGTATTTCTGAGGTGAACAGTGACGTTACAGTACGAGTTACAGTGGGAAAGGTATTTTTATTGGTACTGAGTACATTGTTAAGATAGAAGGCATTTGAGTTAATATTTTTTTCATTGAAAAATCATTTGAGTTTATCTCAGGATATTGGAGGAGATTCTGGAGATTTAAAAAGAATGGGGCCTCTACGATCTCAGCCTGTATTGCTGACTACCTGTCTAATGCAGGATCCAAATGGGAGAAGGTTTATTGAGCAGAGTTATCAGGGTAATGGAGGAGGTCGCAGACTGATGAGGAGGCCTTACTCCTAAAGGATTTTCAGGGAGAAGCGTTCATACTTGGACCTGACCGATCGACAGTGCGTTCGAAGGCTGCGCTTCCAAAAAGAGGTGATCAGTGAGATTTTCCAGCTCACTAAGGCAGACCAACATTACTGCACTCTCTGTTGAGGTGAAGGTGACTGCAGCACTTTCCTTTTATGCATGTGGCTCTTTTCAGGCATCAGCTGGGGACATATGCTGTATTTCTCAGCACGCTACTCATCGCTGCATTCGACAGGTAACCGAAGCACTGTATGCATGCCGGATGGAATTTATAAACTTCCCAATGACCAGGGAGGCACAGAGTGAGAGAGCTTTGGGATTTGCACACAGTGCTGGCTTCCCCAAGGTGCAGGGTGCTGTTGACTGTACCCATATTGCCCTGCGTGCATCATTACAGGAGGCGGAGGTGTACCGAAAGCGGAAGGGATTCCACTCCCTCAACGTGCAGCTCGTCTGCGACCATACACAGCGCATAATGGCAGTGAATGCCTACTTTCCAGCTGTACTGGAGTTAAATTTAAAATGACTGATGGTACCTCATAATGTACATCTTGATACAAGATCTTTCCGGTTGGGACCAATACTAACCCGTTTCTCGGTCCCAGTCTGAGCTTGCGCCTCCAGTTCGGCTATGACCTCCTTTAAATGTATGGTCATAGCCTGGTCCTCCCGTAACTCCGACCCCTTTAGCTCGTTACCCTACCCCAGTATCTTTCACAGCTGGTCCCTTAAAGTGTTAACCTGCATCTGCAGCTGTGCATCGTCCAAACTGTTTATAAGCAACGTTTCTGTGCTAAATGCTGTGGCAGCATCATTGAACACCCCTCGCCTGTCTCCCCGAACCAACACGACTGTTCGGGAGTCGAGGCGGGAGTCGAGAGAGGCAGCGGCCTATAAAAGGCTCAGCAGTCCGGGGAGCGTCGAGAGAGGCAGCGGCCTATAAAAGGCTCAGCAGTCCGGGGAGCGTCGAGAGAGGCGGGAGTCGAGAGAGGCAGCGGCCTATAAAAGGCTCAGCAGTCCGGGGAACGTCGAGAGAGGCGGGAGTCGAGAGAGGCAGCGGCCTATAAAAGGCTCAGCAGTCCGGGGAGCGTCGAGAGAGGCGGGAGTCCAGAGAGGCAGCGGCCTATAAAAGGCTCAGCAGTCCGGGGAGCGTCGAGAGAGGCGGGAGTCGAGAGAGGCAGCGGCCTATAAAAGGCTCAGCAGTCCGGGGAGCGTCGAGAGAGGCGGGAGTTGAGAGAGACGGGAGTTGAGAGAGACGGGAGATGAGAGAGACGGGAGAGAGGCGGGAGTTGAGAGAGACGGGAGAGAGGCGGGAGTTGAGAGAGGCGGGAGTTGAGAGAGACGGGAGAGAGGCGGGAGTTGAGAGAGGCGGGAGTCGAGAGAGGCGGGAGTTGAGACACGTACCGGTGCAGCTCCAGCTGGGAGAGAAGGCAAAAAAGAAGTAGAAAGAAATCAAAAGGTGACGTCACAGCCAACGTGGTAAGTGATTGGCTGCTGATTGGTGAGTAGTTTTTCTTTTTCTTTATTAGTCAGTAACTTTTAACATTGTTGTCGGCAATTTAAGTGTATCTAAGGGTTAAGTCATGGCAGGACAGCTTGGTCACGTGATATGCTCCTCCTGTACCATGTGGGAACACAGGGACAACACCAGTGTCCCTGACGACTACATGTGCGGGAAGTGTGTCCACCTCCGGCTACTGACGGTCCGCGTTGCGGAGTTGGAGCTGAAGGTGGATTCACTCTGGAGCATCCACGATGCTGAGAATGACGTGAGTATCACGTGTAGCGAGTTGGTCTTACTGCAGGAGAAGGGTCCACAGCCAGCGAGGGAATGGAAGACCAGCAGGAAGAGTAGTGCAAGGAAGGTAGTGCAGGGGTCCCCTGTGGTCATCCCCCTGCAAAACAGATACACCGCTTTGAGTACTGTTGAGGGGGATGACTCATCAGGGGAGGGCAGCAGCAGCCAAGT
Organism: Pristiophorus japonicus; assembly: GCF_044704955.1. Classification (NCBI taxonomy): domain Eukaryota; kingdom Metazoa; phylum Chordata; class Chondrichthyes; family Pristiophoridae; genus Pristiophorus; species Pristiophorus japonicus. The sequence goes on from NC_091989.1 coordinate 58,350,331, forward strand.
TCATGGCACCATGGCTGGCTCTGTTGCACAGGAGGGCAGGAAAAAGAGTGGAAGAGCGATAGTGATAGGGGATTCAATTGTAAGGGGAATAGATAGGCGTTTCTGCGGCCGCAACCGAGACTCCAGGATGGTATGTTGCCTCCCTGGTGCAAGGGTCAAGGATGTCTCGGAGCGGGTGGAGGACATTCTAAAAAGGGAGGGAGAACAGCCAGTTGTCGTGGTGCACGTTGGTACCAATGACATAGGTAAAAAAAAGGGATGAGTTCCTACGAAATGAATTTAAGGAGCTAGGAGCTAAATTAAAAAGTAGGACCTCAAAAGTAGTAATCTCGGGATTGCTACCAGTGCCACGTGCTAGTCAGAGTAGGAATCGCAGGATAGCTCAGATGAATACGTGGCTTGAGCAATGGTGCAGCAGGGAGGGATTCAAATTCCTGGGGCATTGGAACCGGTTCTGGGGGAGGTGGGACCAGTACAATCCGGACGGTCTGCACCTGGGCAGAATCGGAACCAATGTCCTCGGGGGAGTGTTTGCTAGTGCTGTTGGGGAGGAGTTAAACTAATATGGCAGGGGGATGGGAACCAATGCAGGGAGATAGAGGGAAACAAAAAGGAGGCAAAAACAAAAGACAGAAAGGAGATGAGGAAAAGTGGAGGGCAGAGAAACCCAAGGCAAAGAACAAAAAGGGCCATTGTACAGCAAAATTCTAAAAGGACAGAGGGTGTTAAAAAAACAAGCCTAAAGGCTTTGTGTCTTAATGCAAGGAGTATCCGCAATAAGGTGGATGAATTAACTGTGCAAATAGATGTTAACAAATATGATGTGATTGGGATTACGGAGACGTGGCTCCAGGATGAGCAGGGCTGGGAACTCAACATCCAGGGGTATTCAACATTCAGGAAGGATAGAATAAAAGGAAAAGGAGGTGGGGTAGCATTGCTGGTTAAGGAGGAGATTAAGGCAATAGTTAGGAAGGACATTAGCTTGGATGATGTGGAATCTATATGGGTAGAGCTGCAGAACACCAAAGGGCAAAAAACGTTAGTGGGAGTTGTGTACAGACCTCCAAACAGTAGTAGTGATGTTGGGGAGGGCATCAAACAGGAAATTAGGGGTGCGTGCAATAAAGGTGCAGCAGTTATAATGGGTGACTTTAATATGCACATAGATTGGGCTAACCAAACTGGAAGCAATACGGTGGAGGAGGATTTTCTGGAGTGCATAAGGGATGTTTTTTTAGACCAATATGTCGAGGAACCAACTAGGGGGGAGGCCATCTTAGACTGGGTGTTGTGTAATGAGAAAGGATTAATTAGCAATCTCGTTGTGCGAGGCCCCTTGGGGAAGAGTGACCATAATATGGTGGAATTCTGCATTAGGATGGAGAATGAAACAGTTAATTCAGAGACCATGGTCCAGAACTTAAAGAAGGCTAACTTTGAAGGTATGAGGCGTGAATTGGCTGAGATGGATTGGCGAATGATACTTAAGGGGTTGACTGTGGATGGGCAATGGCAGACATTTAGAGACCGCATGGATGAACTACAACAATTGTACATTCCTGTCTGGCATAGAAATAAAAAAGGGAAGGTGGCTCAACCGTGGCTATCAAGGGAAATCAGGGATAGTATTAAAGCCAAGGAAGTGGCATACAAATTGGCCAGAAATAGCAGCGAACCTGGGGACTGGGAGAAATTTAGAACTCAGCAGAGGAGGACAAAGGGTTTGATTAGGGCAGGGAAAATGGAGTATGAGAAGAAGCTTGCAGGGAACATTAAGACGGATTGCAAAAGTTTCTATAGATATGTAAAGAGAAAAAGGTTAGTAAAGACAAATGTAGGTCCCCTGCAGTCAGAATCAGGGGAAGTCATAACGGGGAACAAAGAAATGGCGGACCAATTGAACAAGTACTTTGGTTCGGTATTCACGAAGGAGGACACGAACAACCTTCCGGTTATAAAAGGGGTCGGGGGGTCTAGTAAGGAGGAGGAACTGAGGGAAATCCTTATTAGCCGGGAAATTGTGTTGGGGAAATTGATGGGATTGAAGGCCGATAAATCCCCAGGGCCTGATGGACTGCATCCCAGAGTACTTAAGGAGGTGGCCTTGGAAATAGTGGATGCGTTGACAGTCATTTTCCAACATTCCATTGACTCTGGATCAGTTCCTATGGAGTGGAGGGTAGCCAATGTAACCCCACTTTTTAAAAAAGGAGGGAGAGAGAAAACAGGGAATTATAGACCGGTCAGCCTGACATCGGTAGTGGGTAAAATGATGGAATCAATTATTAAGGATGTCATAGCAGTGCATTTGGAAAGAGGTGACATGATAGGTCCAAGTCAGCATGGATTTGTGAAAGGGAAATCATGCTTGACAAATCTTCTGGAATTTTTTGAGGATGTTTCCAGTAGAGTGGATAAGGGAGAACCAGTTGATGTGGTATATTTGGACTTTCAGAAGGCGTTCGACAAGGTCCCACACAAGAGATTGATGTGCAAAGTTAGAGCACATGGGATTGGGGGTAGTGTACTGACATGGATTGAGAACTGGTTGTCAGACAGGAAGCAAAGAGTAGGAGTAAATGGGTACTTTTCAGAATGGCAGGCAGTGACTAGTGGGGTACCGCAAGGTTCTGTGCTGGGGCCCCAGCTGTTTACACTGTACATTAATGATTTAGATGAGGGGATTAAATGTAGTATCTCCAAATTTGCGGATGACACTAAGTTGGGTGGCAGTGTGAGCTGCGAGGAGGATGCTGTGAGGCTGCAGAGCGACTTGGATAGGTTAGGTGAGTGGGCAAATGCATGGCAGATGAAGTATAATGTGGATAAATGTGAGGTTATCCACTTTGGTGGTAAAAACAGAGAGACAGACTATTATCTGAATGGTGACAGATTAGGAAAAGGGGAGGTGCAAAGAGACCTGGGTGTCATGGTACATCAGTCATTGAAGGTTGGCATGCAGGTGCAGCAGGCGGTTAAGAAAGCAAATGGCATGTTGGCCTTCATAGCAAGGGGATTTGAGTACAGGGGCAGGGAGGTGTTGCTACAGTTGTACAGGGCATTGGTGAGGCCACACCTGGAGTATTGTGTACAGTTTTGGTCTCCTAACCTGAGGAAGGACATTCTTGCTATTGAGGGAGTGCAGCGAAGGTTCACCAGACTGATTCCCAGGATGGCGGGACTGACCTATCAAGAAAGACTGGATCAACTGGGCTTGTATTCACTGGAGTTCAGAAGAATGAGAGGGGACCTCATAGAAACATATAAAATTCTGACGGGGTTAGACAGGTTAGATGCAGGAAGAATGTTCCCAATGTTGGGGAAGTCCAGAACCAGGGGTCACAGTCTAAGGATAAGGGGTAAGCCATTTAGGACCGAGATGCGGAGGAACTTCTTCACCCAGAGAGTGGTGAACCTGTGGAATTCTCTACCACAGAAAGTTGTTGAGGCCAATTCACTAAATATATTCAAAAAGGAGTTAGATGAGGTCCTTACTGCTAGGGGGATCAAGGGGTATGGCGAGAAAGCAGGAATGGGGTACTGAAGTTGAATGTTCAGCCATGAACTCATTGAATGGCGGTGCAGGCTAGAAGGGCCGAATGGCCTACTCCTGCACCTATTTTCTATGTTTCTATGTATTTAATGTATATAAACCTTTCCGACTCTCGTCCCGTAACTTAGCTCGTAAAACTGACGGAACATTTCTTTCAAAAAGGTCTCGTAAAATCTCTCCGTTTCTACCGGACACCAGTGGTGTGATAGCAGGACACCTAATCTCTCCTCCCTGTACCTGTGGGGCTGTGGGCAGGGGCTTCCTCTCCTGTGCAACAAGTTCTGTGGCATTTACTGTGTTGGGAGGGTCTGGGATCACGCAGGAGTCCAAACTCCAATCCCATCCAATCCCGGTCCCGGAATCCTGCCATTGTCACAAAAAGGCAATCGACACACCCGCCAGGCAGATCCGTTCCGACCCCCACACACACACGTAAATGCCCTGTTCCTGCTTCCACCACTTGTTCCAGCACACTTCCACACCCACTTTCGTCCCCGTAATCTGTCAGTATGTGTCATGCCCCAGTCTGCGGATCTGTTACCTTTGGCCTGGGCCAACTTTCTCAACCACCACCACCATCCCACGGAAATGTGTCCCTCACATTCTAAGCAAACGCGCTTCCCCTCGGTCACCCTAACCCGTGTGGCTGTGATCTGCAGCTTGGGACACGGTGTGGATGCTTCCCCATATGTGATACCGGTGTGACTGGAATATTTAATCAAATTCAACCCCCACCACCCCAGCCATCTTCCCTCATGGAAGTAAGTAGCCATCCCGTCCATGTCCCCTGTTCTACTCCCCCGTGTCACGGTGGGTCCATTTCCTCCTGTGCAGCCATAGAGGAAGGACACCTCAGTGTCTCCTCTTTCCACGTGTCCTGTTCCGATCAGAATTATCAGCATGCTCAGTCTTAGGATTGTCTTCATTTTACTTCTCTGGTTTCTTCTGCTTTCTACATTAAGACAAACAGATACAGCACCACCATTCTGTGAGAGGTTTCTCCCTCCACAAGTCGGGCTTTCGTTATTTACATATATATCAGTTCATTCCACGTTATCGAGTACCCCCGGTTAAAATCTCTCCTGTCAGGGCTTCTTGTGACTCGTGGCTGGCGAGTAAGTAGGTGTCCATGGCACCCTAGGCCATGGTATCCAACTGCTTCTCCTTACCGCCCCGTCCTCCAGGACATCATCATCGTCCCACACCATGGGAGGAAGACCCGCATCCACCAGGCTCATTATCGTGCCCTGGTTTCTCTTTGTCTTTGTCTTCCCTTCCTCGGGGTTAACCAACTTGCACTGGTTGATGTGATACCATTTCATGCATTTCGGGAGTCTTACTGCATATACCATGGGGCTCACCTTATCTACGATGTTATAAGGCCCCATGTACTATGCCATTCGGGCATAGTTCCTGACCATTGCCTGGTCTCCACCTTCCACTCGTGGGTTCTCTGAGGCTCACTTTTAAAGTGTCAAACAGATTCTGGACAAACCTGTCCTGTTTACCTCCCTGACCTGAGCTTCTGTGAGGACCGGCGCCAACACATGAGTTGGGGTGCACATAATCCGCTTGTAGGGTGCGCTCGTTTATCTTGGCCTCTGTAACCTGACACTGTAGGTATTCAACCATGTTACAGGAGGTCTCTTCTTGTGCACATCTTTCTTGCCTTTTCCCGTGCAGTTCCTCTAATAGTCTGCTCCCGACTATCTCCCTCGTGTCTGACCTATCCAAGACTCTTTAAGCTCATTCCCTAGCTTTTCAACCTGCTCCCTGAACAGTTGAATTTGCTTCTGCAGACACAGGAGCCAAATCGCTTTCTCCTTTGACTTCCTGTGATCCCTGCTACCTGTCCACTCTGCCACCCTATCCTGGGAACTCTCAAAGCGCAGCATCTCCAGCACCCAGTGCTGAGACACGTTAATCTTATTGAACCATCATCATCATAGGCAGTCGCTCGGAATCGAGGAAGACTTGCTTCCACTCTTAGTATGAGTTCTTAGGTGGCTGTACAGTCCAATACAAGAACCACAGTCTCTGTCACAGGTGGGACAGATAGGTATTGGGGGAAAGGGTGGGAAAGGAACCTGGTTTGCCGCACGCTCCTTCCGCTGCCTGCGCTTGATTTCTGCATGCTCTCGGCGACGATACTCGAGGAGCTCAGCGCCCTCCCGAATGCACTTCCTCCACTGAGGGCGGTCTATGGCCAGGGACTCCCAGGTGTCAGTGGGGATGTCGCACTTTATCAGGGAGGCTTTGAGGGTGTTTTTGTAACGTTTCCTCTGCCCGCCTTTGGCTCGTTTGCCATAGATGAGTTCCGAGTAGAGCACTTGCTTTGGGAGTCTCGTGTCCAGCATGCGGACTATGTGGCCTGCCCAGCGGAGCTGATCAAATGTGGTCAGTGTTTCAATGCTGGGGATGTTGGCCTGGGCGAGGACGCTAATGTTTGTGCACCTGTCCTCCCAGGGGATTTGCAGGATCTTGCGGAGACATCGCTGGTGGTAGTTCTCCAGCGACTTGAGGGGTCTACTGTACATGGTCCATGTCTCTGAGTCATTACTACGGCTATGTAGACCATGAGCTTGGTGGCAATTTTGAGGGTCTGGTCTTCAAACACTCTTTTCCTCAAGAGGCCGAAGGCTGCACTGGCGCATTGGAGACGGTGTTGGATCTCGTCGTCAATGCCTGCTCTTGTTGATAGGAGGCTCCCGAGATAGAGGAAGTGGTCCATATTTTCCAGGGCCATGCCCATGAATCTTGACGTCTGGAGGGCAGTGCTGTGCGGCGAGGACAGGCTGGTAGAGGACCTTTGTCTTATTAATGTTTAGCATAAGGCCCATGCTTAAATACGCCGACTATGTCCTGGAGTTCAGCCTCTGTGTGTGCACAGACGCAGGTGTCATCCAAGTACTGTAGCTCGATGACAGAGGTTGGAGTGGTCTTGGACCTGGCCTGGAGACGGTGAAGATTGAACAGCTTCCCACAGGTTCTGTAGTTTAGTTCCACTCCAGCGGGGAGCTTATCAATTGTGAGGTGGAGCTTGGCAGCGAGGAAGATTAAGAGGGTTGGGGCGATGACGCAGCCCTGCTTGACCTCGGTCCGGACGTGAATTGGGTCTGTGATGGATCCGTTGGTAAGGATCACGGCCTGCATGTCGTCGTGGAGCAGGTGGAGGATGGTGACGTACTTTTGGGGGCATCCGAAACGGAGGAGGACACTCCATAGACCCTTGTGGTTGACCGTGTCAAAGGCCTTTGTAAGGTCGAAGAAGGCCATGTATAGGGTTGGTGCTGTTCCCTGCATTTTTCCTGCAGCTGTCGCGCTGCAAAAATCATGTCCGTTGTGCCCCGGAGAGGACGAAATCCACACTGTGACTCCAGGAGGAGCTCCTCGGGCACGGGGAGAAGACGGTTGAGAAAGACTCTAGCGACGACTTTCCCAGTGGTTGATAGCAGAGAGATTCCTCTGTAGTTGCCACAGTCGGACTTGTCCCCTTTTTTAAAGATGGTCACGATCACTGCATCTCTAAGATCTCCCGGCATGTTCTCCTCCCTCCAGATGAGAGAGATGAGGTTGTGTATTCGCGCCAGTAGTGCCTCTCCGTCATACTTCAGTGCCTCAGCAGGGATTCCATCCGCTCCCGTAGACTTGTTGTTTTTTAGCTGTCTTATGGACTTTTCTACCTCGTGCAGTGTTGGGGGCTCACTGAGGTGGTGGCAGGTAGCAGGCTCATGTAGGTGGAAATCCTATCCATCATTCTGGGTCTCTTGCCCTCAAAACTGTCCAAGATCTGACTCAAAACCTGCCGCCGGTTGCCAATATCTGTAGGTGGTTTTCTCGGGCGTACTGAAAACACACCTCCCACTACAAGTTCTGGACAAAATGGATTATATGGACAGATCAGACTTGGACCCATGTTTTTCGGGCTCAACCGTATTGTGTTTAATAAGATTAACAACACCACTCATAAACAGTGCAAAACTCTACAACCCTGGAGTACTGTTCCCAGTAATCACTTTAGATGGTGATGACATCAATTGGCCTGGGTTCCCTTCCACCCAGCCTATCAGTGTGAAATGTTCATTTGCATATGAATGTACCTTCGTGTCACCCCCACAAGCTTGTCAAACAGTACAGTTCTTTCTTGGAGGTTTTGGATTTGAGAATTCAAAGTATTGTTCATAAAAATGGCCAGAAAATTGGTGCTACATCTTGGAATAAATAACATCATCCGTGTTACACTGAACTTACATGGTATGTGACACATGGGCGGTGCATAAATAAAATCATTACTTATTCTTGCTACCCTCACCAGGTTGTTCCACCTCTTACGGCACATTTCCCTGGTGCGTACCATTGTACTTGTGGAGGAGACAGCCTCCCCGATCTCGCCCCATATTCTGTCGTACTCCTTTGGGCGGGGGGGGCTAGCCATGACCACCTTTCGTTAAGTCGGAGTATCTCTCCGTGACATTCTCCGTCTCATCGAAGGCAGGCACCTTCGACCTCCCGTCCTTCTCGACTTCCTTTTCAGCATTTCCATTATATTTATTATATGATTTTTGATTTATAAAATATGTATTATTATTGTTGATATTGTATAATTATTATTTGTTATTAATATTATTTAATTCTGGAATCTCTGATGAATACAACTGACCCTCGAGTACTTTGCTGATCCTGCTGCTCTCTCTCCCTCGACTTCAACTCTCTGTGTATGCGCAGGTGACCCTTGACCCCCAAAATCGCGGGGAAAAAGCATCTGTGAAAAAAAAGCTACAAAAAAAAATTCATGCATGCGCAGTGCAGTGCAGTGCCGTCCATCGACAAGATAGTCGATCCATACCACCCGCTGCACCCCGCTCGCATACCACCGAAAAAGATTCCACCAAACTAGCGCTCTTCGGTCTCGGCAGTATTCCAGCGGTTTTAAACGATGCACCGCCGGAATACCGCCGAGAAATGGGCGGACATTACGTTCTGATGAATTTTGAGCCCATAGTATTTTCTGATGGAAGCAATGCACGATGAAAGAAGGCATGCCGAAGAGATCAGCACACACCAGAGCTGGACTATCCATCTTATCTGCAAACCTGGGTACACTTACATGTCAATGACCATGTGGGGAGCTGGCGCTGCATGCTCCAGGTCAATGTCAAGCCCGTCCCAAAGCTGTGCCAACTACTTCCAGGACACCTGCAGCCCACATGAAAGATAGGAACAGCAGTACCAGTAGCAACCAATGTCACCCAAGGCTTCAAATTTTATGCCTGCACTTCCATCAAGACTAGAATAGCGATCATCTGCATATCAGTTAAAATGCTGATCAACATCTGTATCGAATGACAGGCATTCCACCTTGGGCCATCTACCTGGTAAATGGTACTGTGTGCTAATGTTACCTTGGCAGCTTCCTTAAGATGTGATGCTGTAGAAATTGGTATGTGTAGCACCCGTTTTTTGAGCGTAGAATGGGTGCAAAGCATACAAATTCAGCAGTGAAATGTTTTGTGCCCAACTTGTGCAGCTGTTGATCTCACTGCTAAATTCATGAGATCCTTTTTTTCGGCATGCCTTGCGGATGCCTAGTAAAGGTGTTATAACCTTGTCTATCTAAATTGGTGGCCTAATGCCTGTTGAAGGGCCACTTTTCAAAATTACTCAGACCACTCAGGACTCTTCAAGGGCCGGCAACTACAAGTAAGTTATAAACCTTTTTCTTTAAAAAAAAGCCTTCCTGTGGATGCTCCACCGACTCCACAGCGATTACAATCCCACCCCCCTCCCCCCATGTAGACCGCAGCAATCCCCCTCACGGGACATATCTGAGGGCTGCTGCTGGCAAGGAAGTGGCCCAACATTGCTGTCTGATTTGCCGGTGAGTTGTCTGGGGGTGAGCAGCAGGCGTCTAATTTAAGTGATGCCCAAGGCCCAAATTCGATCGGCCCTCGGGCCTACCTTGCTCAGGCGCAAGGATTGTTGCCTGAGCCCAGTTTGCCCAGACAGGCTGGCACTATGCTATTCTACCTCAATATCTTACTTCTCAGCTTGTGCGAAGGGTGTACTCGGTCATTGGAAAGGCTGAAAAATCTTTGCTTTAAGGACAGGTTAATCGCAATAATTCCCGTCCTCCCACCCCTTTGGCAGATTCCCAACTGCAGGCACAAACTCGGCACGAAAGTTGCAAGCCACAAGTACATAGGCTTAACTAAGTAAATCATGTAAAGTCAGTGTCTGGCAGAAACATCGATCTTAATGTTTGCGGTGAGCTGATCTCGCTGTCTCTGCACCAGGACTGGAAAATTGGCCCCCGCTATTCTTAAAGCTGCGATGAGCTTGATTGGAGCAGTGTAAGAGGCCAAAGACAGGAAGGTCAGAGTGGGAATAGGAGCAGCGAGTTGAAGTCCTATGCCACAGGGAGATCAGGATCACACTTGCAGACAGAGCAGAGATGTTTCACATAATAGTCACCCAATCCGTATCTGGTCTCCCCAGTATAGAAGAGACGACACTTTAAGCAGCAAATACAGTATACTAGGTCAGAGGACGTGCAGATAAATTGTTGCTTCACATGGCAGGAATGTTTGCGACCTTGGACAGTAGTGGGAACAAGTGAATAGTCAGCTGTTGTATCTGGTACAATTGCATGTGAAAGTACCAGGGGAGGAGAAATTCTGGAGTGATGGCAGAATGAACAAGTGGATCTGGGATGGAATGGCCCCTCTAGAAAGTAGGGTTTGGAGGGGGAAATGCTGGGATCATGTTGTATGCAGAAATGGTGGAAGATTCTCCAGTGAATGTGGAGGCTAATGGGGTGGAAGGTGAGAAGAATGGGTACCCTGAGATCCTTGTGACAGGAGGGAGAGGAGATGAGAGCGAAGTGACAGGAAATGAGACTGAATATCTTACACACTCTAAAATGCATTTGGTCATGGTCCGGGGGAGATAGGAGTACGAGTTAGAAAACTGGTGTGTGGTCTGACCCAGTTAGAGGACCATCTGCCACATTACAATACCATTGTTATCAGGTTATTTGATGATGGCAAGGTTAGAACTAAGAAAATGGAGTTACAAGTTCAGATGGAAATAGGTTAGTGAGTAGGATATGTAGAGTAACTGATATCACATTGGCAGTTCTCAATGAAAAATCAAGAGAAGGCAAGGAGCTAGAGGAAAAGATCCAGAGAAATCGAGAAGGTTGGAGATAGAAGAAAGGTTCATATTCATGGGAGGATGGTGGTGGAGGGGGGAGTCACACCCAAAAAGGGAAGCACAAAATTTAAAGTAACAGATGAAGACCTCAGCTTCTTATTGGACCTTGGAATTCATTGGATTGGAGCCATAGGGGAATGAAGGTCAGATCCTTGCTGAGATCAGGTTACTTAGGTCAGAAAGGGGCAGTCAGAGAGAATAGCAGAAACCTGGGAAACTGGCATATAGGCAGGAGTGAGATTAGAAGGGACAAAGAAATCAGAAGGAAGTAAAGGGGTCAAGACATGGGGGGCATCAGCTGGCATTGGAAGAGTTGCTTGCGATTCCAATCATTGCTACCTGAAATTAAGAAAAAAATGTTTTCATTAAAACAATAGAAATGAGGCCCAGGAGGGTTACAGTATGGATTGAATCAATGCTGTACACATGCAGAATTCAATGGAGTAGAACCTCTTCACCAACAGCATAAGCTATATTGACCCTTTGATTTACCGGTACTTTTACCTTATTCTGCACCATCAGAAGGAAACTTCAATCAAATAAAGTAACACCGAGTTACTATCCTAAAAGTGATGTGTGTACGTTACGAGCGTGTTTTTCCCCAGTGTTTGGTGACAGTGTCTCATACATATGTCTCTTTAAAATGATCCTGACGCTCCATCTGGGAGCTTCTTCACAGGCAGGAAAAAGTGGGCGCCTTTTCTGATTGAGATAGTACCTGCTCCCTGCTCCTGCTAAATCATGAGCTGGCTCGGCAAATAATGCTACAATTTCCCATGCTTCAGAGTGACTTATCTTGCCCACTTTCTGATGCATCTTCTGCCATTTGAGAGAGAGACTGGATAGGTTGGATGTGCTATTACCCCGTCATCTGTGCTTAGACCTACCATGCTGCTTGGCATCCCTCAGTATGTCCATTGATCTGCGTAGAAGCAGACCTCTGGGCAGCGGTAACATTTGTCTATCTCTGTATAATGGATAATTCAATCTAATGTCTGTCTCTCTGGTTACGCATCACAGTTATTAATACTTCATTGTAATACTTAATTTAAGTGATAACCACACAGTTATTAAAAGATATCAAACATACAAAATGTCGATAGAAAATGTGTATGACCCTGAAACTCCTCAGGTCATGATTTCAGCGATGATTCTGGAACTGTTTCTGACAGTATCTTCCAGCGTTGACCCCACTGTAGCTTTCAGGATCGGGGGCGGGGAGGGGGGGAAAACACCTTACTTGTATGGTGCAAGTGGGTACAAACACCTTGCACATCTCTAGTGCCAGCTGCCTCATGGTCATGGAAACTCCCATAATTGTTTACCCTGGGGGAGGTTGTCCAGCCAAAGTTATTATTGTATTCCTGAGCAAAGGGGGCCAATCAGGCTTTGGATGTCTAAGCAGGCACACGAATGCCAGATCCCAGCTGAGGAACAGGAACAGGAACTCCCAGTTTGGGGGTCCCCACATCACCCTCCGCCCCCCCACCACCACCCAAGCACTAACCCTGTCCAACATTTGCCCTGTAAATGCGTGGACAAATGTTCTGCCCCAGGCTGTTGAAATGGGCAGATATGGGCAGATGAAATTTAACGCAGAAAAGTGCAAAGTGTTGCATTTTGGTAGGAAGAATGAGGAGAGGCAATATAAACTAAAGGGTAAAATTCTAAAGTGGTACATGAATAGAGAGACCTGGAGGTATATGTGCACAAAGGTAGCAGGATAGGTTGAGAAAACAGTTTTAAAAGTATACAGTATCCTGGGCTCCATAAATAGATGCATATAGGGAGAAATTCGGGTCATTTGCACCTCTCCTTAGCGGCCCCGGGGGTACTAATGGGACGCAAATGACTTTACAACCAGGCGTGACGCTGCTAATGACTCCCATTAAATTTGGCGGGAGTTTAGCGGCAGCGGTAACACGTAGCGTTCCGATCTGCTGTGCCTGGCAATGCTGACATCATCGCCGTGCGCAGCGCCCCATTAGCACCACGGACATTAAATTGGGTATCGCCCCCTGAAGCTTCGCCAGGCGATAACAGCGACAGCTTCAGGGGACACGTACCAGGTGGCCAGCTGCTAGCAGGGTGAAGGTTAAAGGGCAGGTGGCCGGCTGTTCCTAAAACAAATGATCAATTTTCTTGTGCATCCTGTTGCTGCTTTGAATGCAGTGTCTGTGCCGCCATTGGTCAGTCTGGCACTCTGCTTGAGTGCCGGGCTGCTCACATGGCACCCCTGCACCCCGGTGGCCAGGTAGGACCCCTTTTTTTCCACATAGGATGCAGCTTGGGCCCTTCCCTTTAATTCATGGAGGAGCCCCTCCTACGCATCAGCGCTTCGCGGCCCAGTGTGTAGCGCTGTGTTCCGCGCCTGAGACGTCGGCCCCGCTACTGCCCCTACTTGATTTAGCACTCCACTTCCTTTCGGGGGAAGTAACCCCTGAAAGGAAGTGGAGCCTGGCTCAAAGTCTTGCACCTCATGAGTGTCCCCCCAAACGGGGCGCACTCAAATTTTTAGCCCATAGAGTACAAAATTAAGGAAGTTATGATGAACCTTTATAAAACACTGGACCGACCTCAACTGGAATATTCTGAGCACCACACTTTAAGAAGGATGTGAAAGCTTTAGAGAGGGTGCAGAAAAGATTTACAAGAATGGTTCCAGGGATGAGGGACTTCAGTTATGTGAATAGACTGGAGAAGCTGGGGTTGTTCTCCTTAGAGCAGAGAAGATTGAGAGGAGATTTTATAGAAGTGTTCAAAATCATGATGGGTCTAGACAGAGTAGATAGAGAGAACCTGTTCCCATTAGTGGAAGGGTCAAGAACCAGAGGACAGAGATTTAAGGTGATTGGCAGAAGAACCAAAGGTGACATGAGGAAAAACATTTTTACACAGCGAGTGGTTAGGATCTGGAATGCACGGCCTGAAAGGGTGGTGGAGGCAGATTCAATCAAGGCTTTTAAAAGGGAATTGGATAAGTAGCTGCAGGAAAAACTTTGCAGGACTACAGGGAACGGGTGGGGCAGTGGGACTAGCTGAAGTGCTCTTACAGAAAGCTGGCATGAGCTTGACGGGCTGAATGGCCTCCTTCTGTTCTGTGACCATTCTATGATTCTGCAAGGAATTGAGAAAGCCCCAGAAATGGTACAGCCTCGGTATAACCAAGTCGCCGACATTTCTTGGGGGTTCTGCCTGGATCCCAACTTTAGTTAGGACAGAACCCCCTTGAAATTTGAGAGCCTGTCTCTACATAATCTGTGCAGAGGGAATATTTTCATATAATGTGTGTATTCAATTTAACTGTATGCAGTAGTTTTCAGACAATATATTATAGCATTTAGATAGAACTTTATATTTGTGACAGTGTCAGTTCCTCTGATGGTTGGACAGTTCTATTTATTATGGTGGGCATCAAATTTATGTCTTTATATATCTCTTTAAATTAAGTTCAGGTCTGGTCAAGCCAGGTCACAATTGATTATTTTTTAAAAGCTGTATTGATAGACAGAGGGTCATATTGGGATTAAAAGCAATCAATTGTAGTAGTACTCATGGTAACTTTCATTTCATTAATGGCCAGCCAGGTGCCCTCATGCAGTAGCCTTGCACTGAATGTCAAAATTATTTCATTACATATCTCAGTTGATGAATTAGTTTCAGTCGAGTCCCCATCCCTCACCTCCTTACCCTTATCGTCTGCCCTTACTCCTCCACCTTCTGTGTCTCTTGCTCCCCTGTACCTTGACCCATCCCATTTCCCCACCCTCACAGCTCTCCCACACTAACGTGTAATGATCCCGGGCTACCTGCAGTCAATTCTCAGCAATTGCCAGTTCACAGTATGAGCAACCGACAGTTCAAATACTAATTGGCACTAAAATGTCATTCTGACTCAGAGAAGTCATAGGGGAGTTTGGAGTGGCAAACAGAAATTCAGCATCTGCTATGTTCTCTGAAGCCGGAATAATGAGCACAATCATCACCTAAACTTTAAAAAAAATACTGAACAAAATTTGGGCAATATTTGATCTATATGCAAGGGACAAATATAAAGGCAGCTCTGCTCACATTTACTCCCGAACTCTCGTAGGTCTACAACGTTAGTATACAGGCTATCTCGAGGCTCACTGCTGGTTCTGATCAAAGCAGTCCTGCTCTATATTGCCCAGCTAGTTCTGAACAAAATAAGGGCATCAATAATACTCGGGTTGAACCAAATTTTAACTGTGTGCAGTTTAATTTGAAACAAGAGAAGAACAAATGTAATAAAGAGGTGCCCAGTTGAGGAGAGGTATCCAAACAGTCAAACATAATTTTTTTTCACTAATTATCCTTTTAACAATGGTTTGGAATCGGAGGTCTGACTTCCCATATTTAACATGGGCCTATTTCTTCCATTGGTGAGATGAATCATGTCCACTGATGATGTACAATGTATGTATATCAATGTATTAGATTTTTCTTTTCACTCTCTGTCATGGTTTGGAATTTTATGACCATTTTTTCTACATTTTTAAATTGATCATAATGAATTTTAAACCTGTGATGTATTACAGCTTGTGTATAAAATCATTGTCCTGCAGATCAATTATTCGAAAAATGTCCTTATATTCTGCATAATCTTGCAGCATTTGAAGCTCATCAGCTCTACACGGTGCCATACTTGAGAATCAGTTGATCAGAGGTTCTATCCTATGGTGTGCTTTCTCCTTAATGACCGAGAATCTCGGCAATAACCAGCTGTGCCACACTGTGCCAGACTCAGGAGTAATAATGGACAGTATTTTCTCAAGAACAGAAAACAGAGTAATGCACTTGTCACGAATCTATGGACAACAACTGGCTTACACTGCGGATATGCCCAATGGTAGTCTAGAAGAGCTGGAAGACCCTGTAGCTTTATTGGCCACTACCAGTGCCATATGGATGGTCGACATTGTCTGAAGGTATTCCTGTAGAAGATAGAACAACTCTATCACTGCCTTCCTGCTAAGCCTTGGCCTCTTAAGTCATTGTTCTTCAGTCGATGCTAGGTATCTGTGCCAGGGACAGTAGATCTGATGGGAAGCTTGATGGTGGGACTGGGATTAAGTATCACTTGGCAGGTCGGACTGCAACTGGTCTTCCTCAGCTAAGTCCAACGTGAGGGAGAAATAGTGAATGCAACATCCATTTCAGACAGTGTCTTAAAACATTACTGTGTAGTCGCTAGAGACAAGTACCTTCTATGCTGTGAAGTCCAAGGTGCATGGCAGTTATGAGTGCATCACAAGTGTGAGCCACGAACCTGCGACTATGAGAGCAGACTTGCCGCAGTGTGTCAGGGAAGTCCCTGAATCCCAAGATTGTCCAAAGGCAATGGAAAGTAATGTGGGGCCGCTATGGTAACCCCATGTGGCCGTGCAGTGTTGCTTCTTCTTCCCCCATCCTCACTGAGTGTCCAAGATACAATCACACTAACACAAGCTGGGAGTATTTCAATTGGCTGACCATGCCCGAACCCTGGGTACTCTGGTGGGGTCAGGAGCAGTGGTTACTGGTGCAGTGAGATTCAGATTCCGCCTTATTTACAGTGGCAGATCAGGTCTGAGGATTTTCAGCCCCTATTTCTCTGCTAACATGACAAAATGGCACATATACAAGATACAAGGGAACAGACCCCAACTGGACAAGGGCTAAAAAATTACAGATCCTTGATTGGTATGAGGGAGGCCACATTAAACATCCTAGCCTACAGCAGCATGGAGCGAGTAGGGAAAGTTGAACCAGCAGGTAACCTCCAAACTTGGGCCCAGTACCATCCAGCTCTTATGTGTTCTCCTCCTTCTCACTCACTCTCACACAAGCATTTACACAAGCATCACACACAGTATCTTCAAATCCAAGCTCAGTTTGAAGGTACATCTTGGAAGTAGCATTAAACGTTGATACAAGCGTGCCTCGAATATTAGCTGATACTGTTGTGCTGGCCTGGAATGAGTCCGAGGCAGAAACGTTGAGAGTAGTGATGATTTTAAAAGCCGTGGGGAGTGTCTTGCCTTTGCAGGTTGGTTGCCAATATCCTTGGCCCAGATGCCAAAGCTCGGCATTTGACTCCCTGGTGACCCAGAGTCCACGGAGGCAATTGTCCTCAGTCATTAGGACCCAGGTATGCTAAAGCATGCAGGTATGGTTGATGGCATAATGGCATGTGCAGTCAGTGCAGCTAGTGTGTGCTGGTCTCGCTCACGTGCTTTCTTTTGTCTGTATTTGTGTCACATTCAAACCAACCCCATGGCTCACTTACCTTCACTAACTGCCCTACGTGCCTGGTGGCTCCAGAGAAAGTTGGTATTGGAAGAACTGCTTTGTATGTCTCTTCTGATGACGTCCTGTAAATATTTCACTTATCGGTCCCTTTCCAGCAGGCAATAATGGACTGTGTTATTCAGGACATTTAAAAACAGACTTAACGTCATAAGTAAACAAAAATTGTCTCCCTCCAAAAATATCATTCCAGAAATACTTCTCAATACAGATGTCAAAATTATTGAAAAAATCTCAAATAAAAACAGCAAAAACATTAAAATGTACTGGAAGCATTACAACAAAATAAGTCTCAAATCTAGTCACCTTTAAGAGCTCTATCATGCATAGAAAATCCCTTGTGCCCATTCAAAATGGAGCCTGAAGGCAAATAGCATGATTCAGCTGTAGAAGCTGTGAAACTGTGCAGGTATTTGTTTAAATATTTTGCATGTATTCTGCTGCCAACATTCTAGCACACAATATACACACGACAGAAAATCAGGTGCAGAAGCAATCGGACTTAAGGCCGATTTGCCCAGTCTCCTGATTCGCTCTGCACCTGCACAACTGGAGCAGTTATCAGAGGTTCTACCCTGCTGTGTGCTTTCTCCTCGATGACCGAGAATAACCAGCTCAACAAACATGCCACACACCCTCGGTGGAGGGGCACATGGAAGCTGCAATATAATAAATGGTCAGAGAATGTACATAGCTCCACAAATTACTCTGCGGTGCTGCATATATAATGTGCATGTTAGAGCTAATGTCTAGTCTTCCATCACTGCTCAAGCCCACCAAGCCCTCTATGCTGTCATTTAGGGTTCCTTCCTAGGTCCCTTCTTATTTGTCATCTGCACGCCAACCCTCAAGAACATCATTCACAACCATGAAGCCATCTTTCACATCTATGCTGATGACACTCAAATCTACTTCTCTCCCTCCACCATCTGCTCCCAGGTTGTTGCAGCACTATCTAACTGATTGTCCGATATCAAGTTGTAAGTCAGCTGAAATTTTCTTCAGCTCGATGTTGGCAAAACCAAAGTGGTCCTTTTTGTCCCCATATGTATTTTGCGCTCCTGCCCATCATCCTCCCAAGCAGTCGACTTAGGCTGAACCAAGGGCTGGTCACCCAAGCATTCTGCTTCGTGCAGAGCTGATTTTCCAAACACACATCCGTCTAGTCACCAAGATTGCAAGTTTGCATTCCCAGAATATTGCCCACTTAAACTCTACCTCCCTTGCTAAATTGCTGAAACCAGAATCTACATTTTGTTACCCCTAGAATAGATTTATTCAGTGCTCATCATTCTGACCTCCTCTCCTTGAATATTCACAAGCTATGGTTAATCCGGAACGCTGTGATCAAAGTCGTTTCTTGCACTATGTTGTGCACATCCATCACCCCCAGTCCTTTAAACACTAACACAAAAACAAAATACTGAATCTGAAATAAAAACACAAAATTCTGGAAATCTCAGCGGGTCAGGCAGCATCTGTGTTCTGACAAAAGGTCATCGACCTGAAACATTAACTCTGTTTCTCTCCACAGATGCTGCCTGACCTGCTGAGATTTCCAGCATTTTCTGTTTTTATTACCTCCAGTCCTTGGCAATCTCCGCTGGCTCCCTGTACCCCATCACATCAACTTCAAGTAACTCATCCTCATTTTCAAATCCCTCCACCATCCCATTGTGCTCTATTTGAGTGCTTGGCTCTAGCCAAATGCCCCACTCTCTATTTCTCCATTACTGTTGGTTCCTCAATCCCTCTGCTCCATCATTGGAGGCTGGTCTTAGAATCACTATCCACTAAATGTGTTGGTCCTGCCGCTGGGCTGATTGCAGTTCTGTCGCATGGAACATTTTTGGGGGTCCACTCATTGGGCAAGATATGTGGCACAGTAGCACATTTAAAAGGCTGCAGCTCTGCCTTAAAGGGGAACTGACCAGCATTGAACATTCTGCTCACAACTAGAAAATGGGCCATATAAGTACAGGATACAAGGGCAGAGGAAGAACTGTTTCTTTTACAACAAGGAATCTCCAGGTGGTAATGTAGGTGATACAGAAAAGAAAGGTCCTCATATTTGGATCTGAGGGGAACATGGCATGAGTCTAGGTCACTGAGCAGATCAATGCCATGTCCCTCGTGAGGAGGACGGCAAATCAGATGTACAAGAAATTTTCTATCCTCAGGCTGTTTGTCAAAGTAAGTGACCCCAAAAATACATAAGCACCAAAGTTGGCAGGATTAGAGAGTGCATCCACGAATACCAGGCCTTTGTCCTCGGGGGTGGGGGGCTCATCTGTGGTGCTCCGCACAAGAAGAGGCCACATAATATATTGTACATGGTTAAATAGGAGAGGGTTGTGTAAAGCTCATCTGCCATTTTATAACTAATTAAATACTTTTGTAATGTAGGAAATATGGCATCCAATCTGTGCATAGCAAGGTCCCACAAACAGCAATGAGATAATAACGCGATAATCTGTTTTAGTGATCTTAGCTGAAGTATAAATATAGGCCAGGACACCGGGGAGATCTCCCCTGCTCTTGTATAAAAGAGTGCCATGTGATCTATTACAATCATCTAAGAGGGCAGACATGGTCTCGGTTTAACGTCTCATTCGGCACCGTTTCCTACATTACAACAGTGACTACACTCCAAAAGTACTTAATTGGCTGTAAAGCGCTTTGAGATGCCGAGTGGTCGTGAAAGGCACTATATAAATCCAAGTCATTCTTTGTTTGTCTGACAATGCAGCACTCCCTCAGTACTGCACTAAACTGACAGTCTAAATGATGTGCTCAAGTCTCTGGAGTAGGACTTGAACCCACAACCTCTGACTCAGAGATGAGAGTGCAACCACTGGCACTTTACCAAGATATCACTCTCTCTGGGGCTTTCTTTTGACTTTTTGGGCTAGACTTTCCACTTTGTTGTCTATCGTCCGAAAAATGGGCGATGTTCCAGCGATGTTCGATGTCCCAGCCTTGCCGATCGCTGGCTCATCGCCCATTTTTTGGATGGCGACTTTACACTCGGCGGTAGGCCAGTGCTGTCAAATGGGTGATGCAAAAGGTCAGCGATGTGACGCTCGACCAACAAACGGTCAGCAATGTGGAAGGCAAAAGCTTCCCTAGCAACGGCCTTCTGCGCATGCGATTTTTTTTCCCCAGTTGACAGCGTTTTGCACGTTTCGGGAGGTCAGGGGTTAACCACACATGCGCAGAAAGTTGTTGGGGAGAAAGAAAGGAGAGATAAAGGAGAGAGTTGTTGGAGTTGGAGGGAGGAGATTTGTGAAGTTTTTTGCCGTTGGAGATTTGGATAAAGTGTTTTTTGCTTTTGGTAAAGTTGGAGATTTGGATAAATTGTAGAGATGTCATCATCATCATCATCCAAGAGCGTGGATGGGGGTTGGAAAAGGGCAAAGCGTTTTCGGATGAGGCCAACGTTGAGGAGGTCCACTCCAGGTGGGCAGAATTTACCCGGGGTGCTAAGGGCAAACCTCTGCCCCAGGCTTACAGGAAGCTGTGGTCCGAGATTACAGACGTCGTCTCCTCGGCGTCCCAGGAGGCGAGGAGGCAAGACCAGTGCCAGAAGCACTGGAACAACTGTGTGGCATCAGCTAGAGTAAGTACAGATTTTATATTGTATTGATGAAGATTGTAATTAAAACTGTAATAGTAAATCTCCTGGATTAAGTTAAGTTTTGTAAATTCTTACATACATACATACATAAGCATATATACATATGTAGATCCAAAATATGCTGATCTTTGTTATAACCGTGCATCAATTGTGGATCTCATTTGCATGTAACATTTGAAGCTGTTGTCTTTCCATGAAACTACCTAGTCAATTTGCTTATGCCAAGCTCTTTTCCCATTTGCAGAAGAAGATATCGAACAACAGGGCACAGCGGAGGTGCACTGGAGGGGGGCCCTGCTTACATGCAGACTTTAAGTTAGCTGGAGGAGCGTGCAACAGCACTGGTGGGGACCACCAGTCGCTCGGCCACCACCCGAGTTTTTGCGGAACACTCCCATGCGTCACATGGGTAATGCGTGAAACAGTTTTAAAGTAATGTAACATCATTTAATTAAAATGCAATGTACGGATGATGACATGTCATATCATGTCATGAATGCAGCCTTTGTGCTACTCTCAGGTTGACAACATAAGAACATAAGCAATAAGAACGGGGGAAGGTCATCTGGCCAACTGTCCCCTTCTCTGTGCGCTCCTCATAAACCCCTGTGTCCATCTGCGACTGATGCAGCTGCGGCAGGTTTTCTGGGGCAGTTAAATCCACATGATACATTAATATGTAAAGTTTTGTCGGTAATGTGTGCCCTTCTGTTCTAATCAGCTGAATAGGCTCAATTGTGCTTTGAAGGTCAGCCAGAGGCACAAGTGGAGGCCACACAAGAGGAGGAGGATATGACCGAGCCAGAGGAAGAGGTGGGGGAAGAAATGGAGGAAGTCACAAAGGGGGATGAACCTGCGTTCACCGTGGAAGTTGCTATTGCAACTGAAGAAGCACTGGGACCAAGCGGCGTACAGCCGGCTCCGCCAAGACGCTTTATAGCGCGCACGCTGACCCCATGGAGGGCGGGTCAGCGAGCTCAGCGTTCGCCTGCAGTGGACGATCGGATAGAGGGCTTGATCTTCCTGTGCGAGGAGATGGTCGCGATAAATCGCGAGCATCTCCAGCGGTTCGCGCGGGAATTTTCCCGGGTGTCTGCTGCCCAAGCGGAGGCAATGCAGCAGACGCTGGAGGAGATGCGTACACAGACCACCGCCACCAATGCCTTGTGGTATGTGTTGCTGGCTAAGCTCGGTGCTGCACCCCAAGGTGCTGTGATCGATCGAAACACAACCCCGAGCACACAAGCGAGTCAGGAGGAAGCACTTCCTTCTGACTTGGAAGACGATGCCCCTGCTCGTGCTTCGTCTTCTCCTCCAACACTCCCCCAACAACCGATCGTGCCACCATCACCCCCACCATGGCAGGAAGTCTTGCCGTTGCCCGCTACACGCCTGCATCGTCTCGGTACCGGGGGACCAAAACGGGCAGGTGGGGCAGGATCTGGAGGGAAACGTAGCCGCAGGTAGGGAGGGGGGTGTTATTGTTGTTGATGTTTTTCTTGTTGTTATTCTTGTTACTGTTGCTGTTGGGGGGGTTTGGGGGCTGAGTGGGGGCTGGGTGGGTTGGGGGAGCTGGTGTTTAAAATTGAAATTGTTAATAATAAAATTTTGTTGAATCTTACAATTGTTGTGCATTGTCTTTTAATAACGTAAGTAAAGTTAAGTTAAAACATTAATGCAACTGTTGTTCATTTAAATACAAATATAAGTATAAATGTGAGTGGATCTATCAGTAAAAGGATGTTAAAAGCCACTTTTAGCAGCCTTCTCCCTTCCTCCGACGTTCAAAATGGCGTCTGTAGTGCCGAGTTCTGTGAGGAAGGCCAGGAAAAAGCAAATATTCTCCAGCGATGTTCTCGGCGAGCTATCAGCCCGGTGATGTGCCGGCAATGTGCCGAAAGTTGGGCTGGGCGATGTGCGGGCGATCACCTCAGTGATCATCTCGGCGTTGTGAGCCGAAAGTCAGGGGGAGAATTTTTCGGCGATGATCCAGCCTGAATTTCCACTTTTTTGTCAAAATGGGCGATGAAAGGCCATTTTGGGTGATATATGGGCGAAATATGGGCGATGTGAAGTGGAAAGTCTAGCCCATTGTGCTTCAGACTATTTTACCCATGATAGCAGTCTGAGGCACAAAAGTCACAAAAAATCTAGAGTAAAGAAAAGTAAAGAAGCCCAAAAACAACAAGGGATGCATATTAAAAAAATGTAAGTTGCCATTCTTGCTGTTGAAAATTCCAGCATGTGTTTACTTGTCAATTTTTATTTATTTTCTCTCTTTTTGGAAAGCAGTTATGATTTTCAACAATACCTGACATTTATATAGTTAGTTTCACATACAAGATATTCTCAAGGCACTTTGTAAAAGGCACTGTCGGCAGTGAGTAGGAAGTTGTGGGGAGCTAGGTTGATCAAAGGCACAGTCACAGAGCTGGGTTTTGGAGAGGTTTTTGAAGGTGGAGCGAGAGAAAGATGGCAAATTGCAGAGGATGAGGGAGACCATTTCAGAATGCAAGACATGCTAGCCAAAGGCTCCTCTACTGACCATGGAGGGGAAGGAGTGGGAGATGGACAGTAGACCAAGATCAGGAGAGTGGAGAGTATGAGCTGAGATGCAGGGCTGGAGAAAATAGCAGGGCTAGGGTGGAGCGAAGCTATGGAGGGATTTGAAGACAAGATCACTCACTCAGAAGAAGAAATCCAAGTCATTTGAACATCAGCCACTCTGTATTCTCAATTTACAGTTTTTCCCTGGCAGGATCCCTTAGTTTTCCACGAGGGGAAAAAACTGTATCTGCATAAATGGGTATTTGGTCATTTAGGCCAGAGGCTGTAATACTGTGCCTTATGTGCTCTGTACTGTTTACTTATTGTTGGATGAGATTTTTGGGAGTTGATCTACAAAACCAATATGTATTTGTTTTAATTAGAAAAATGTCATTGAGAGAAGGGCAGAAACACACAGTTGAGCAGCTCCTGATCCACTGCCAGAAAGAGTTTATTGTGGTTCTTTCGGCTCAGCACTTTGTGGGAATATTTGCGGCCCCAGGGGATTTATTAATTGGGGGATTTTGTTGCGACCCTCAATCAAGCTTACAGCTATGATGTTTTTTGTCATTTTTTGTTTTGTTTTCTTTCAAGCAATAGCTTTAAGTTTATTTGGCTTTGTTAGTCACAATGAAAAAACAATATGGGGTTATTGTGTGGTGACAAAAGGTTAGGTGGAGTCTTTTCCTATATAACATTGCTTAGTGAAGCAAAGTATTTTTTCATAATTGTGCATGTTTTAACTTGTGCATGGTGTGCAGTGCGTGCAACACAACATTTTATTTTAATGTCCTCACCTATGGGACCAGAGTGGATGAGACAAAGACCTAAAAATTGAAGGAGCCGAAATTGCCCTCCTCCCCGTTTGGGGTAGATAATTTGAATTAACTGAAGACTTAGCGCCGGTAGAGATGGGGTGGAGAATGGAGCGATATTCGGGACTTCTTTGGGAAGCCTCCCAGCGCTCTCAGATGCTGTTGGAGGCGGGGGCTGGACGGGGCGGTGCGGAGCAGAACAGAGTCGAAGGTGGGTCGGAAGGTGGGTGGTGTCATTTAGCGCAGCACTGATGACATCAGTACGATGTGGACGTGCCGCGTTGCACTGGCCCGTCACAATGTCCCTCGCCTTCACTTAAAGGGGACGGATACTGCGAGGCCCAGTGAGGCCTTTGTGGTACCCACTGGGCCACAAGGGAGGGGTTCGGCTGGGCCAGCGGCCCGGCACCCAAGTGGAGGTACCGGGCTGCCTATTGGTGGCCCGGACGAATCAGCGGCCGCCATTGTCGGGCTGACTACAGAGTCGCCGACAATTAAAACAAAATGGCAACCGCAGCGGTGCGCCCTCCCCTTTATGGGCGGCCGCAGCACCCAGCCACTGTCGGGGGCACCGGCCGGCACCGTCTGCGCAAAAGGGGTTGGCGCCGGGCAGGTCGGGAAATAAGTAGTGCGGCAGAAACCCGTTTCCGCTGCCCCCGGGCAGAAAGGCCTTACCGCCCCATTACCGCCTCTCAGAACAAAGGGGCAATTTCGGCCTGAAGTGCCTTCCATTTTGTTACTGATCATAAATTCTTCTGCAGCTAATGGAAACATGGCTGCAATAAGACCCTTTAACTAGTTCTGAAGCAATCATCAAGGATTTATTCTGTATTTAAAGGTTGGACTTACAATAGTTGAGGAGTGTAAAACACCTGCCACTAATGGCAACAACTCGGCAGCAACACAAAGTGTGATTCCAAGAAAAAGCCCTGTGGGCATCTGTCGCCTTTGTCATGTAGCACAAAACACTTTTGGGGAGGCCAGGCACATGCCAAACGTAAGACACTGTGTCAAATACTGTGAATGCTGTCCAGGATTGAATTGCAGTAATGTGCTTTTGACTTGGATAAAAAAACACCAAGTTAAGCCCTTACCACAGGAGCAGGCTGTAATACACAGGGCAGAGACAAGCCAGACCAACCTTCAGAGGATCAAGACAATAACTTTCAGTTAAATAATACCTTTAAGGTAAAGAAACAAGCCAAAGTGCCTTGCAAATGGGCATTTGGAGACCACTGCCAAGCTAGAGGAGGGAATATTAGACGGGGTGATCAAATGCTCGGATGAAGGGATGGCTTTGAGAATATTTTTAAGTATGGAAAGAGTGGTGGTGAAGCAGAGAGATTTAGGGAAGGAATTCCATAGTAGGAGCATAGCTGCTGATGGCTCCATCACTGATGTTGTGGCAAAGGTTAGGCGGATGAATAGAACACCAGAATTACATTAATGGAACATTTTAGTGGATATCTGGGCTGGAGGAGATTGCAAAGATAAGCTGGTGTGAGGACAGAATTGAAAATAAGGACTGGGATTTTAAATTTCATGCATTGTAGGTCAGCAAGGACAGGGGCGATGGCGAGTGATACTTAGCGCAGAATAGCAGAGTTTATGGTGAGCGGAGGATGGGAGATCAGTAAAATGGAGCTGACAAAGCCGCGTATGAGGGTCTCAGCAACAGAGAGGATAAGGTAGAGACGGAGGTGTGCAATATTGTGGAGGTGGAAATAAGCAGTCTTAGTGATGGATAGAATGTGAGGTTTGAAGCTCTGGTCAAGGTTGAACAGCATGCCAATGATGCAAGCAGTCTGGTTCGGCCTGAAACAGTGGGCAGGTATGAGTCTGCAGTCAACAGCAAGGAAAGAGGAGTTTATAGCGGGGACATAAGAACATAAGAACATAAGAATTAGGAACAGGAGTAGGCCATCTAGCCCCTCGAGCCTGCTCCGCCATTCAACAAGATCATGGCTGATCTGGCCGTGGACTCAGCTCCACTTACCCGCCCGCTCCCCGTAACCCTTAATTCCCTTATTGGTTAAAAATCTATCTATCTGTGACTTGAATACATTCAATGAGCTAGCCTCAACTGCTTCCTTGGGCAGAGAATTCCACAGATTCACAACCCTCTGGGAGAAGAAATTCCTTCTCAACTCGGTTTTAAATTGGCTCCCCCGTATTTTGAGGCTGTGCCCCCTAGTTCTAGTGTCCCCGACCAGTGGAAACAACCTCTCTGCCTCTATCTTGTCTATCCCTTTCATGATTTTAAATGTTTCTAAAAGATCACCCCTCATCCTTCTGAACTCCAACGAATAAAGACCCAGTCTACTCAATCTATCATCATAAGGTAATCCCCTCATCTCCGGAATCAGCCTAGTGAATCGTCTCTGTACCCCCTCCAAATCCAGTATATCCTTCCTTAAGTAAGGTGACCAAAACTGCACGCAGTACTCCAGGTGCGGCCTTACCAATACCCTATACAGTTGCAGCAAGACCTCCTTGCTTTTGTACTCCATCCCTCTCGCAATGAAGGCCAACATTCCATTCGCCTTCCTGATTACCTGCTGCACCTGCAAACTAACTTTTTGGGATTCATGCACAAGGACCCCCAGGTCCCTCTGCACCTCAGCATGTTGTAATTTCTCCCCATTCAAATAATATTCCCTTTTACTGTTTTTTTCCCAAGGTGGATGACCTCACACTTTCCGACATTGTATTGCATCTGCCAAACCTTAGCCCATTCGCTTAACCTATCTAAATCTCTTTGCAGCCTCTCTGTGTCCTCTACACAACCCACTTTCCCACTAATCTTTGTGTCATCTGCAAATTTTGTTACACTACACTCTGACCCCTCTTCCAGGTCATCTATGTATATTGTAAACAGTTGTGGTCCCAGCACCGATCCCTGTGGCACACCACTAACCACCGATTTCCAACCCGAAAAGGACCCATTTATCCCGACTCTCTGCTTTCTGTTCATCAGCCAATTCTCTATCCATGCTAATACATTTCCTCTGACTCCGCATACCTCTATCTTCTGCAGTAACCTTTTGTGTGGCACCTTATCGAATGCCTTTTGGAAATTCAAATATACCACATCCATCGGTACACCTCCATCCACCATGCTCGTTATATCCTCAAAGAATTCCAGTAAATTAGTTAAACATGATTTCCCCTTCATGAATCCATGCTGCGTCTGCTTGATTGCACTATTCCTATCTAGATGTCCCGCTATTTCTTCCTCAATGATAGTTTCAAGCATTTCCCCCAATACAGATGTTAAACTAACCGGCCTATAGTTACCTGCCTTTTGTCTGCCCCCTTTTTTAAACAGAGGCGTTACATTAGCTGCTTTCCAATCCGCTGGTACCTCCCCAGAGTCCAGAGAATTTTGGTAGATTATAACAAATGCATCTGCTATAACTTCCGCCATCTTTTTTAATACCTTGGGATGCATTTCATCAGGACCAGGGGACTTGTTGACCTTGAGTCCCATTAGCCTGTCCAGCACTACCCCCCTAGTGATAGTGATTGTCTCAAGGTCCTCCCTTCCCACATTCCTGTGACCAGGAATTTTTGGCATGGTTTTTGTGTCTTCCACTGTGAAGATCGAAGTAAAATAATTGTTTAAGGTCTCAGCCATTTCCACATTTCCCATTATTAAATCCCCCTTCTCATCTTCTAAGGGACCAACATTTACTTTAGTCACTCTTTTCTGTTTTATATATCTGTAAAAGCTTTTACTATCTGTTTTTATGTTTTGCGCAAGTTTACCTTCGTAATCTATCTTTCATTTCTTTATTGCTTTCTTAGTCATTCTTTGCTGTTGTTTAAAATTTTCCCAATCCTCTAGTTTCCCACTAACCTTGGCCACCTTATACGCATTGGTCTTTGATTTGATACTTTCCTTTATTTCCTTGGTTAGCCACGGCTGGTTATCCCTTCTCTTACCGCCCTTCTTTTTCACTGGAATATATTTTTGTTGAGCACTATGAAAGAGCTCCTTAAAAGTCCTCCACTGTTCCTCAATTGTGCCACCGTTTAGTCTGTATTTCCAGTCTACTTTAGCCAACTCTGCCCTCATCCCACTGTAGTCCCCTTTGTTTAAGCATAGTACGCTCGTTTCTGACACAACTTCCTCACCCTCAATCTGTATTACAAATTCAACCATACTGTGATCACTCATTCCGAGAGGATCTTTTACTAGGAGATTGTTTATTTTTCCTGTATCATTACACAGGACCAGATCTAAGATAGCTTGTCCCCTTGTAGGTTCTGTTACATACTGTTCTAAGAAACAATCCCGTATGCATTCTATGAATTCCTCCTCCAGGCTACCCCGTGCGATTTGAGTTGACCAATCGATATGTAGGTTAAAATCCCCCATGACTACTGCCATTCCTTTTTCACATGCCTCCATTATTCCCTTGATTATTGCCCGCCCCACCATGAAGTTATTATTTGGGGGCCTATAAACTACGCCCACCAGTGACTTTTTCCCCTTACTATCTCTAATCTCCACCCACAATGATTCAACATTTTGTTCAGTAGAGCCAATATCGTCTCTCACAACTGCCCTGATATCATCCTTTATTAACAGAGCTACCCCACATCCTTTCCCTTCATGTCTATCTTTCCGAATCGTCAGATACCCCTGTATGTTTAATTCCCAGTCTTGGCCACCCTGCAACCATGTTTCTGTAATGGCCACCAAATCATACCCATTTGTAATGAGTAAGGACTACAGTGGGATGAGGGCAGAGTTGGCTAAAGTAGACTGGAAACACAGACTAAACGGTGGCACAATTGAGGACCAAAGATGATGATTTTGATCTTCTTAATGCTGAGCTGAACTAATTTATGATTCACCTAAGACTTGCTGTCATCATCATAGGCAGTCTCTCAAAATCGAGGAAGACTTGCTTCCTCTCTAAAAGTGAGTTCTCAGGTGACTGTACAGTCCAATATGGGAATTACAGTCTCTGTCACAGGTGGAACAGACAGTGGTTGAAGGAAAGTGTGGGTGGGCAGCCTGGTTTGCCACACGCTCCTTCCACTGTCTGCTTGTTTTCTGCATGCCCTTGGCGACGAGACTCGAGGTGCTCAGCAACCTCCCGGATGCTGCCCATACATGCAATCTGACAGCAGAATCTGTATTTTCAGATTGCTTGTTCGACATTAAGGGGGTGAAATTGGTCTTCGCCATTATCGTGAAATGGGTTCATAGTGAATCGGCTGCCCATTTTACATTGCACCTGACTTTCTTTTCCATTGACCTGTGCAGTGCTACTGGCTAATGTCACCCACTAAGTTTTGAATGAGTCATAAATTGAATGATTAAGTGGAATTTGTTATGGAAAGAGCTAGTATGGGGCATTTGAAACTGCTGAGCAACATTAGTTATGGCATGTTAGCACCAATGCCCAGATACAAGTACTGAGGTGAGTTGAAGCAGGATTGTTTCCTCCGTGATCTATTGGCAGGCAACATCTATAACCAAGAATGGTAACTATATGGTTCTTAAAAATGTGTTGAAGTATATACAGAACTTTTCATAATGCAAAGCAGCAACTTCGCAGATGGGAGTAAACAAGATCCAGGTGCTAATGAAGATGATAAGGCAAATAAATTGGCACAGGGGCAAATATAAAATAAAGGAATGAAAGAATTACTTGAATTTTTCTAGCATCTTCTCATGTTGTCAGAACATCTCAAGACATTTCACATAATGAATTAGCTTTGTATTTGGAGTGCAGTGACTGTTTTATGTAGACTAGATACGACGATGGCACAAAACTAAAGCTATTCATTCCCATAGCAATGAATGCACCAACAATATGGCTCTTCCTCCCTTTGCAGAAGATAGTACTTATAACATATACCTTAAATTGGGTTTTTATCATGGATACACCATTGATGACAATGGCAAGCACAGTATAAACTGCAGCTAATTATGTAAACCTATGTACACACTCATAATGTGCTATCTTTTTTTATACAACAATGCCAGAAATCAGGATGGTATGGCAGAACCTTCCAATATTAAGGCGGCTGCACTACATCACACAGTGACCACATCACAATCTGACATGCACAGAAAGACGTACCCTGGAGGATATAGGTTGTGATATTGAATTGGGGTCATCAGATGATGTATCAGGCACATGTGATGAAGGGGGAGTCTCAGAGACTGAAGGAAGGCCAAAGATCATAGCTCTGAGGATGTGCATAGTGACTGGCAGAGCAAGGGAAATTCAGGAATCAGATCTTGTTGGCTTGCTTTCAAAAATAGTATATTTCTTGAACAGCAACAAACTGGCCAGGCACTTGTTGATTCTTCGTGCGCGCAGGAGGATGAATAGGGGAGTGTGCATTATAAACCAACAGCTCAGTAACTACTGATGCAAGAGAGATTAGTGCTTTAGACATTGACAACTTGTTCAGTGGAGTCCAGCACAGAGCCCCACCAGCAGCCAGCAATAGAACAACTGCACTTCTTCCTCAATGACCTCTTCTCTGTCAGGACATCTTCTAACACAGAGGGAGTATTTCATATACTGACAGCTTACATAAAAATATAAATGAAACAGGTACTGCAAGGATCTGGCAATGTGTTTGGCTATCCTGTGCTACATGAATATGCAACAAACATTTCACCTGCAGATGCCACCAATGTTGCCAAATGGTTACTGACAGTGTGCAGGGCAGACAATTGCTTCTGGTACTTGA
The DNA here is from genome assembly GCF_044704955.1 of Pristiophorus japonicus. NCBI lineage: Eukaryota > Metazoa > Chordata > Chondrichthyes > Pristiophoridae > Pristiophorus > Pristiophorus japonicus. The sequence goes on from NC_091989.1 coordinate 58,381,130, forward strand.
GGCCCAGCAGATGTGTCAGCTGCTACTCCTCGCTAATTTTTTTTAGGAATAACAGGGGCAATTTTAACCAAACCTGCCTGTTGGGAAGCTGGCAAGATCGGGTTCAACTCGGGCTTTACACCCCGGCCCGATTTTACTCTCCATGCAAGTCAGTGGAGAGCAATATTGGGTGGGGCGTAAAACCGGTGTTCCATCAAATCCTGCGGGATTCTCTCCCGGCAAGTTAGATTAGAATTACTCCAGCCTCCCTATTTGCACCAAACCTTCTCAGGCACTGTTCCTCAGAGAATCCCCGCTAGCTGAGCCTATGGCTGCAATAGGGACGTGCCCTGGTTCAATAACGTCTGTCTTCCTACCACATCAACTCTTCCTCTTGATCCAATGCTTCCTCAAGCTAAGTTCCTCCATACTCAGCAGCCCAACCAGACAGACAGACAGTGATTGACTGAAATGGAGTCACTACTGAAGTAAGTCCCTACATCACCTATATTAGCACCTTGTAGTCCCCACTCTTATTTGGAGAGACTCTGCAAATAATTGTGACCAGTGTCTGAATTTAGATAAATCTCCCCTTAAATCACATTTCAAATGCAATTAACAAGGACTTACCCTGGGGAAAAAAACTATTTCCTGGAATGAGGGGGAAAGAATTAACAATGGGTTTCAAAATAGTTGCTAGGAACAAACAAACCTTACAACATTATGATCTCTGGAGGTCACACACCTGTAACACTGATAATATTCATTTCTGAGCCATAATGCCAAGGGGTAGATTTGTGAGCCACTTGCACCCCGCCCACCAGGAGCACCAATCAGAGAATCGATCGTGAAGTGCTGTCGCTCAGAGAATTGGGCACAGAAAGCGTTCCTAAATTAATGACTGGAAAATTGGGTGAACGGTGAAGCAGGAATACATTCCCATCCTCCGTGTCTGATTCTCTGATCTGCGCTCTGTTAAGCAAGACTCCGTGCCTTGAAGACTCAACAAAATTTACATCCCCTCTCCCAGCTAGGGGACCAACTGCCCTGTAATAGTATCTCAATTTCCAAAGTCGAGATTAAGAGCAAGAGGTCGAAGAGCAGTAGCAGTGAAAGTAGTGCAGTATGTTGATATAACAGATTTTGATTAATAACAGATTGAACAGACGCAAAGTTTTGGGAGTGTGGGACTGCCCGATCTGAACTTAAACTGATATTGTAGACCAGTTGGGAGCATCTGTGAGCTTTATCTCACAATCAATTGCAATCCCAAATAACATCTTCAGATCCTATGACGATGCCTTTGAGCTCTGTGTTGTGGTTGATTGTATCTTTACCTCACCTCAGTTACAAAACATTCCCATTAAAACTTGAAAATAAAAATCCCGTTGAAGAAATGCTTACTGGGATGGACAGCACAGATTTAGCACTGTTTCATCCTGACCAGATTGAAGGATCACTCAGGTCAGATTGAAAATGATTAAGCCGGATTCCAACAATAAAAAGCAAATCATTCTATGATCAATACAAATAATGGGCTAGAAATTCCGTAGTGCCCCGATTGAGGCATTAACTTTTGAAAAATGGGAGAAGTAGCACCATAGAAACATAGAAACATAGAAAATAGGTGCAGGAGTAGGCCATTCGGCCCTTCGAGCCTGCACCACCATTCAATGAGTTCATGGCTGAACATGCAACTTCAGTACCCCATTCCTGCTTTCTTGCCATACCCCTTGATCCCCCTAGTAGTAAGGACTACATCTAACTCCTTTTTGAATATATTTAGTGAATTGGCCTCAACAACTTTCTATGGTAGAGAATTCCACAGGTTCACCACTCTCTGGGTGAAGAAGTTTCTCCTCATCTCGGTCCTAAATGGCTTACCCCTTATCCTTAGACTGTGACCCCTGGTTCTGGACTTCCACAACATTAATAAGAACATAGAACATAAGAACATAAGAATTAGGAACAGGAGTAGGCCATCTAGCCCCTCGAGCCTGCTCCGCCATTCAACAAGACCAGGCGCTAATGACTCTCTCCTGCTGGGAAATTCAGCTTTAGTGCTCCAAGAGGGAAGTGGAGTACTAAATCAAGCACTAACCACTTCTCTTAGGCCGCTAAAGTTCGAGGCCGGCAGAGCGCTGAAAATTTGCACCACATTGCTAACACCATCAGAAGCTGCTTCTCTCACTTAAAAGGAAGGGCCAATCATAGTGCACAACCTATTTGTCGACAGTTCTGTTTTGCAAGGCGACCTGCATGACTGCCATTACAGCCCCAAATACTCTCACAAAGTGGAGGGCTTGGACATCTTGCAGCAATAAAACATCAAAACTTTGAGCAGGCACCAGATTGAAGTTGCAAATAAAACCATTCCCTTTAATTAGCTCACCACAAACGGCCAACCAAGTTGACAACGTCTCCTCTTCCTGCCTTTGTTTATGCCCGGCGATACAGCACGGGGCGGGAGGCAATTTCACATCCGGGGCGGTAATGGGACGCTGTGTACTTTATGACGTCATGATCTGCGAGGCGCTAAAGACCCAGGCTGATAGAGAATTCAAACAGGCTGCATTCAGTTAGGCTGTGAACATTCATAGACCCCAAGTCAAAGCTGCTAAGTGCAACTCAGCATGTTGCATTAAGTCATCAATCAACTTGACATTTTAGGACCTTGGGTAGCGAGCCAATTAAAAGTTAAAAGACGATCAATTGAGCCAATAAGGTCAAAGAAGGCGAGTTCTTTTCTGTAAATTGAACCAGGTATAAAAACAACCATTTTGGCCATGTGGTCTCAGAAGGACAAAGGCCTGGCTTAAAGCCAGAAGCTTGTTGCTGCTGCCAGAATAAAGTTACATTAAAACTACAACCGGAGTTCGTATTTCATTGGAAATTAAGAGATCTAACAATTTTGGTGTCATGAACACGATCGCTGAGGGAAGAAACTGAATTTTGGACATCGGACCTACATACTGAGGTAAGGACTCCTCTTTATAAAAGTCCTCAGTCAAAAGTCTAAATTCGCCTCTCCTTCTACGTGATTCCGAAAGCCTCCTCTTTGCGAACCCTCCGGTTGGTAGTCGGCTCGAGCTCCCATAGACGTCTAACTTCGGCGGTGTGTTAGTTAATTAATCACCGACCCACTGATCAGCTGGAAAGCCGACGACTCGAGACCCCAGTAGAGAAATCAGTATTTGGCAGCAGGAGATAAGAGCAAAGGATTGCCTACAACTGTAAAAGGTGGGCAGGCACCACCTGAGGTTTCGATAGATGAAATCCTCCAACAGTTGAAAGAATACATAGAGCAACAATTTGACTTATCTAAAACCTGTATTAAGATCGAACAAAAGTAAGGTACCTCCAAAGGACAATGGTCCTTGGATGAGATTAAAAGGGTCTGGGGAAAAACGACCCGTATGAAAAATAAAGAGCGAACTAGATGGTCCCTAGCCGTTATGGGACAGATCCAAAAGCGGAATGAAATTATAATGCGTTCCCAACATGATAGGGACCTGACCAGTACAAAGGACCAATTACAAGCTGTTTGTGCACAGCTGCGACAGAAAAGATTTGAACTTGAAAAGTCGGAAGCGGAAGTTAAAGATCTTAAAGGTGAAATTAAAGAATGGAAAAAATCATTAGGTCAAGAGACAGTAATAGGAAAAGGAAAATGTATCGATCAATTCCCAGGGTACCCATGTTTGGATAAATTAAAAGCGCAAACCCGAAGACACGACCGAGGAATAGATATGGATTCTGAATCCTCCGACGATACAGGGTCAGAGAATGAAGAATTAGGGGTGTGCTTTGTCCCGTTTAAAAAAAGACGAGTTGTAGTCAAATCAAAAGAGACTGCGGATGAGGGCGGAACCAAAAAAACGAGGAAAAGGATATATGCAGAATACATTTCATGATCCGGCAGACCCAGAGAAAATTGATAAATGGTCCAAGGAGTTGCCCAATCCAAAGAAAGGGGGAGTAAAAATGTGGGACCAATTGGACCGCTTAAGAAATATATATCAACTTCATCCCTGGGACGGAGTGCAAATTTTGACCATAATGGTGCCAAAAACACAGGGAAGAAAATTGCACGACAAGGTAGAAGAAGCTTTGGGGCAGGATGAGCAAGAATTAAACGCAGGATGGGAGGCGATTAAACACTGGCTGCAAGCCTTCAGTCCAGCTAAGACAGACTGGGGAAAAATTGCAGCCTGCCAACAGAAAGGAACAAAGGAGGTCCTGGAGTATGACGAGCGGTTTAGATTTACGTGGCTAGAACATTCGGGTATGAATAATACAGATGAGGAAATGGATGAACAAGTGTTTGGACCCCTGAAAGCAGCTTTCGTGGCAGGTCTAAAGCCAGAACTGTCCAAAATGCTTAAGGTAGTGTTACCGGACTGGGAAGGAAGAGGAACTACCTTTGCAGCATTGGTGGATCGATGTAACCAATTAGATCGGGATATGGGAGCTAAAGTCCGAGCTGTACAGGCTATGGGATGGAAATCCCAGGATTCCGATAAACAGTTATGAGGAAAATTACCCGGAAAATGTCATTATTGTGGGAAAGAAGGTCACTGGGCCAAGACGTGCAGGGCAAAACAGAAAGGTCGTGGCCGGGAAGAGGACGCAGCCTGGGATACAATTCAGCCAACAAACCAGGCTTGTCACAAGACAACGACCTCATAGAAGCATTTAAGCGACTGACAATACAACAGAAGGAGTTACTTGGGATAGCAAAAAACGATTAGAGCCCACCCTGGCCCCCCTCCTCGCACTAATACAACAGAGGGGAGATGGGATATATATAACTGTGAAGGTGGGAGATAAGGATGTGGACTGTCTTTTAGACACAGGGGCGGAATTAACATGCTTACCCCTACAATATGGAGACTTTTTGCCGTTGGATGGTAGGGCACGTACAGCCTATGGAGTTGGGGGCCATAAAATGGAAATTAAAAGGACAACACCGTTACTTATAGGGCTGTGTCCACATGAACTAACCATGCCGCTCTGGATAGGCTCAGTAGATCAACCCCTTTTGGGAATGGAAGTTGTAATCCAGGTAGATTCATCATTGCATTTCGAGGATGGTCGGGTGACATGGTCAATTAGAACTTTGAAGAAAGAAGAATTGAAGGAACACCCGATATGGGCTAAAGACAAGAACGATTGTGGCCTACTCCAGATGGAGCCTGCATCATTGACTGGGACCAAACCTCCATGCACTAAACAGTATCCCATCAGTCGAACTGCCATCGTGGGAATCTTATCGGTTATTCAGCAATTGGAGAAACAAGGGGTGCTTATTAAAACACATAGCTCCTCCAATAGCCCTGTGTGGCCGGTACAGAAATCTAATGAGACTTGGCATTTGACTGTCGATTATAGGAAAGCTAATCAGTGTATTGATCAAAAAGCTCCTTTGGTCGCAGATCCCTCCACCATTTTTAATGCCCTCAAACCGGAACATAAATATTTCTCGGTTATAGATATGGCCAATGGATTTTGGTCAGTGCCCCTGGCACCGGAGGTTCGACAGTGGTTTGCTTTCACTGTCCAAGGACAACAGTATACTTGGACCCGGTTACCGCAGGGTTTCCACAACAGCCCTACGGTATTCCACATGGCTTTACAAAGCCATTTGCGAGAATTACCTCCCCTGTCATCCACAGTCATCCAATATGTAGACGATATCCTGCTAGCTTCAAACACGGAAGAACAGCATGAACAAGATTTACGAGCTTTGCTGGACCACCTTTGGCTGAAAGGACATAAAGCCAGCATCGACAAAGCACAAATATCCCAAGAAGAGGTTGTATACCTGGGACAAAAGATTTCACAAGGAAAGAGAGAACTTACCCAGGATAGAACTGCAGCCATTCGGGCTGCTAAAAAACCCACCACTATTCAGGAACTAAGGTCTTTTTTGGGATTGTGTAACTTTAACAGAAATTGGATTGACTCCTTCACACAGCTTGCTCAGCCATTGAATGATATCTTAAAGGGAAAACGTGCCTCTAAAGAAGCCATCACCCTCACTCAGGAACAGCAAGAGGCCTTCCTGAGTTTGAAAAAGGCTTTGTGTTTGGCACCGGCTCTGGGAATCCCCGACAGTGGTAAGCCATTTACCCTGTTTGTCCATGAGAAAGAAGGATACATGACAGCTATACTGACACAAGAACATGGGGATCGGCAAAGACCTATTGGCTATTATTCGGCAAAACTGTATGCGGTAGCCCTCGGATGGGGAAGTTGCCTAAGGGCCATGGAAGCTACATGTCGAGCGGTAATTATCACTGCGGGTCTAGTCCTCGACCAAAAGCTGATTGTCAAGTGTCCCCACACCGTACATGCTTTGCTGTCTATGAATAGAATGTCTCAGGTGACGGAAGCTAGATGGACCCGCTGGACAGCAGTTTTGGAAGCTCCTAATCTCCATATCGTCCGAGCCAGCCCGGTTAATCCCACAACTATGCTCCCGATGTCAGAATCGAGGGAGCAAGAGGGGGGAGAATGTGAAGAGCATGACTGCGTGGAGATTTTAAAAGAAACAGAAGAAGCAGCTGTAGCAGCAGAGGAGCCTCTGCACAACCCAGACCTCATCCTGTTTACAGATGGTTCCTCCTTTGTTGACAATGGTGCCAGAAAAGCAGGATGGGCAGTTACAACCTTATATGATGTAGTGGCAAAAGGATGTTTACCCTCAGGAACGTCAGCACAACAGGCCGAGTTACGAGCCCTGTCAGAAGCATGTCAAATAGCAGAAGGACAGACAGCTAATGTCTACACAGATTCGCGTTATGCTTTTGGAGTCGCTCACGACTTTGGTCTGTTATGGCGGAAAAGAGGATTCCTCACTGCTGCTGGTACACCTACCCGAAATGGAAAAGAAGTCCGATACTTACTGGAGGCCATACAATTACCTCAGGAAGTGTCCATCCTGAAGTATAAGGCCCATACCAAGGAAAATACCACGGAAGCACAGGGAAATGCCCTAGCCAACCAGGCAGCTAAAGATACCACCTCACAGCGCGTTCCCTCAGAAGAACCAACACAGATTGAAAACACTCAGGACTCTGACACGAGACCTTCAAACAATGCAAGGCGAGTGCTCCCGAGAGGAAAAATGGACATGGATTGAGGCAGGAATTAAGCTATGCGAAGATGGTGTCTGGTGACAAAGAGTTACCGACAAGCCAGTCACGCCACAAGCGCTTATGCCTTTTTTAGCCCAACAGATCCACTCGTGGGGACACTTGGCCCCACAACAGATGACGGCATGGTTCCAGAAAAGCTGGTGGGGTCGGGGATTTAAAAAACATGCCCAGCTGATAGCAGACCGCTGTGTGGTCTACCAGAAAAATAATTCTGGACCCATCACGGTAATGCCCCAACTGAGGCCCCCTGCCCCTGTTGAACCATTCCAGCATCTGCAGGTTGATTATATATCTCTTCCTTCATGCCAAGGATACACTAACATTCTTGTCATAGTCGACAGATTCTCTCGATGGGTAGAAGCTGTCCCAACTAAAAGAGCCACAGCCAATCACACTGCAAAGGTCTTGTGTAAGGATTACATTCCCCAATGGGAAGTCCCGAGTAACGTTGACTCAGATCAGGGAACACACTTCACAGGTGCTGTCTGCCAAGAAGTCTGTAGGTTACTGAACATTACATGGGATTTACACTGTCCTTATCATCCACAATCATCAGGACAAGTAGAACGAATGAATCGAACTCTGAAACAGCTTGCCAAATATCACCAAGAAGGAACATCATGGCCCCAGGCACTACCAATAGTGCTATGTAGTATTAGGGCAACCCCGAAGAGAACTACAGGTCAAAGCCCATTTGAAATTATAACAGGAAGACCTATGTCGCTGCCAGGAACTATTGATTTAAGGAAAGCTGATGTTCACTTAATGAGTGACACTTTGTTATCATACTGTCAGAACCTAACCAATGCTATTAGTTCTGTTTCCCGACAGGTATCGGCAGCTTGGGGTAATCCACCCGAAGGAGAACACGACATCATCCCGGGAGTCTGGTTGTTTGTGAAAAAGTTGCATAAAGAACCTTTGGGTGCCAAGTGGGAGGGACCTTATCAAGTGTTATTGACCACCCAGGCAGCTGTTAAAGTCCAAGGAAAGAAAGCCTGGATCCACGCTTCACATGTTAAACGAGCACCCGTAACTGAAGCTGAAATCTAATAAGGACAATTACTTTTTGCCAAAATGTATAAATTTACTGTATTACTGATTGTAGGTATTCTAGACATAGGCCTACTTCTTACCAGCCGACCCTCTGTACCAAAGGGAAATAGTAGAGTACCAAGGGAATTACATGTAAATACCTTTTTATATATGTCATACATTTATGCCAAACAAGGTAACATTTCTAGTTGTTGGGTGTGTGCACATATTCCTATTCACTCAAAGGGAGGGATTCCCTTGAGGCCAGTTCCCTTGAATATCTCGGAAATGGCTGAGTGGATAATTAATCAAAACAAAACAGGCAAGGCGTTTCAGGATACGGAAAACTGAGCACGTAAATGGAAGTCAGCAGGTTACAATCTGACGACCTTTGAAGGGGGATACCAACCGTGCTACAATAATTCCAAACGGCCCCCATTTTTTGTTATCACTAATACAATGGGAATAGGAAGACCGGGGGAATCGGTCTGTCTGATTAGAAACATCAAAGGAGGCCAAAATATGGGGTATAGTAACTGCTTCCGGAATTATAATATAATCAAGCCGCGGGACCATCCAAACTGAGCCAATGTGGGAATTTTTAACGTAACGGGGATTCTGAATAAAACAGATGGAAAAGCCTGGACAGGCCCCGGAGTGTTGCTGACAAAGAAACAGCTGACATTCATTGCCTATAATGGCACCTACTGGGTGTGTGGTCACAAGGCCTACCTTTGGCTGCCCCAGAATTGGACGGGATCCTGCTATTTAGCCTATATTGTGCCATATATGTATCATATAAAGTCACTGTCGGAACATTTACACCGTCCTAAGAGAGCTATCACAGAAACAGAGAGGTTCTTTGCCATTCTGATCCTCAGGTATGGGACCGCCAGACTGGCAAGGGAATCCATTAACATGGCATCCGTTGTGGAACGGGTAGCCAATGATACCTCAGAGGCCCTAGTTAAAATCAATGCAGAAATGGTAGCGATCCACACAGTAGCCCTACAGAATAGACTGGCCCTTGATTACATCCTGGATGAAAAGGGAGGTACTTGCGCCCTACTCGGAACTGAGTGTTGCACGTATATCCCAGATAGCTCTGAAGAAATTACCCACTTAGCGGAGCATATCCAAAAGGAGGTAGAAAAACTTAAGCAACCCCCATCATTCACTTTGTGGAGCGGAGCCACTGAATGGCTAGGTTCAATAGGAACTTCATTGGTGGAAGGTTTAATTCTATTCGTTGTAATTATTTTACTTTTATATTGTTCGTTTATGTTGATTAAATGTTGTTGCAACCAGGCGGCTGTAGCTGCTGTCCCGCATGTGAGACACCTTGCAATTTCCAGCAGACCGTCTGTAAATGGCACAGGGGTATGTTATGCTTAAGGGAAGGTTGTTTACTGGTTGAATTAAGATATTAATTTGGATTAAATTGGAATAAGGTTAATTAACCTACTAAAACCAGACTTCCATTGTGGCCATGATGGAACTCGGGTTGGTGTAAATTTGTGTGGAAGCTACTAGTCCGGACATGTGGCAAAACACATCAACAAATTTTAGAAGGAAACTCTATTAACATGTATGAAATTATTTTGTCGAATGTTTAACCAGTGATACCTGATGTTTTATGATTCAGTTTGTGAAAGAATCAAAGGGGGGATTGATAGAGAATTCAAACAGGCTGCATTCAGTCAGGCTGTGAAAATTCACAGACCCCAAGTCAAAGCTGCTATGTGCAACTCAGCATGTTGCATTAAGTCATCAATCAACTTGACATTTTAGGACCTTGGGTAGCGAGCCAATTAAAGGTTAAAAGACTATCAATTGAGCCAATAAGGTCAAAGAAGGCGAGTTCTTTTCTGTAAATTGAACCAGGTATAAACACAACCATTTTGGCCATGTGGTCTCAGAAGGACAAAGGCCTGGCTTAAAGCCAGAAGCTTGTTGCTGCTGCCAGAATAAAGTTACATTAAAACTACAACCTGAGTTCGTATTTCATTGGAAATTAAGAGACCTAACACAGGCATTAAGAATTAGCGGCAGCTCTAAACTGACACTGATGTTCGTGAGTGTCGCTAATCCCTTAGCATCCCGTTAGGGGCCCCCCCCCCGCCTCCCCCGGCCAGGTGCTAACAGGAGGCACCAAGCAGCCGTTCCAAACCATGTCTTCTGCCTTTTTCATAAAAGGACAAAATCCTGTTGTAAGGGACAATCAACAACAGCTATCAGTTAAGAAACCAGCACATCAATTTAAACAAAACATTTCACCATGTTCTTCAAAAGTTGCCAACTGATATTTTGACATCGCTGCTTCTTCACGTCCCCCGACAAAAATGTTGAAAGAGTTTGTACATGTCTCTTATATATATCCATATTTTTAAGATCTTAGTCATCCTCCAGAGAAAGAGGTCTAACAGCCCTCCTGTAGTCCAATAACACTCTTTCTATTTCCACTACTACTCATAATTAACAGTCCTTACACTGTTAATATATGTCTGGTTACACAAAACAATCATTTAAATACTTAAAATTGCGTTTTTTTATAATTGTGAAAGAAAGGCCTATAGTAGGATTGCTAACTGTGGTTAGACATTTTCCAAGAGGTTACATCACATGACTTCCTACCTCCAACCACACTGCCCAGTCAAACCACCTTTTTTGCCAATTCCAATAATGTTAGAACCAGTAAATGAAAGTGTTGAAAGAAAATGAAACAAAAACACAATTTATTTTAATGCCCCAATGATTTATTTCCCGGGTTGCTCGTGGCAGTGTCCTGGAGATTATTTTTTCTTTCCTGGAGACTACAGGACAATTCTGGGACATTTTGCTCTGTTTAAGGCACTATATAAATACAAGTTATTGTTGTTTTTTTTGTTGTGGGACTTAGGAGTTCTATGAGAGGTAATGGTGGTTCCGCCTCTGGTGATTTAAGAAGGTCTACCACCAATTTGTGACACCCTTCTCAAGACAGGAAAAAGGATGAACTAAGCAGACAAACAAGAGGTTTCCAACATAATCCATAATGCTTTCCATGAAGAGAATTATAACCTTTAAAAAAGGGGACAAGCCCCGACAGCTGACAGCATTATCAACAGTGTGACTGGATTGGTGAGTGCTAAACCTTGCCTCAAGCATGAATCAGCTACTGTTGGCTGAAGTACTTGCTTCTCCATATCCACTAATTCGAAGTGTTTCAGACAGTGGAAGCACAAACAATAGGAGGAGCAGAGACCATGGTCTGTTGTGTGCCTTCCATTCCATTCCACATTTTGGTTAGGAAACAAATTATAATCAAAGAATTCCAAGAAGCTAGAGGTAACTTCACTAACATTTCCCTGTAACTGGAAAGACCAGATCACTAAACAGATGATAATCTTAGATGTCTTTAAAAAGTTTTATTTTGGGGGAGTCAAGCCATACAATTTCTTCTCAGTCTAAATTAACTGTTTGGATAGTTCCTAGCAAATAAAGTTGAGGTTCATGCATGCAAAAGTGGTTGGTGCACTTTGCCATCAATATTTGGACAAGTACCTGAAAAATGTATCTCCCCTGATGGAAAGCTGTGGCATTTAAAGGAAGGGGGTCAAACAACAGCCTGCCTTAGTTTGTTCCATGTCGTAGCTTTTACATGTTACATTGTTTGAAGGTGAGCAGTTAACAAAGGACACAGTCAGTATTGGATGGTGTGTTGACAGATTAATGATTGTCATTGACAATGGAGCCAAAATTGGGAGACACTTAAAGACCTCCTCTACTTTTCTTACTCCATGAACCTGGTGATGCTTGACTTCTTCGACAAATATAGATTAATCACTAATTTACTAGGCCACGTTAAAAATATTGCTTTGTAAGGACTACTGCACAAGTTGCGCAGTTCCAGATAATTAGGTTTCCCAGATACTATCCTTGTAATTGGGTGGAACGTTATATAGTTTTTCTGTTAGTACAATTGTTGGAGACAAAGTTCCACTTTCATTATCATGGAGCATTTTTAAGGTTTATCCTGAAAGCCCAAGAGAGGGTGTTGCTTAATCCTAATGCAGCGACCAGTAGTGAAGGCAGTGGTGATGTGTAGAGACCATTAAAGAGATCCACACAGGAACTCAGTGCTGACATCGTTTTCATCAGCCAGGTAATCCCTCGTGCCCTTGTGGCACCCATAGTTATGCAGACAATTCCAGAAAGACATCTATTTAAGGTTGTGACTGAATCAGTGGTAATGCAACTGATCTACTGCTGTGATTATATTTTTTGGTTTCTGCAATTCCTGGAATTCTGACAGTTGCAAAATGCACGGATGATATCAGTTTCAGCTTTTGACTATGACTTTGGACCAGAATCATTTATTTCTCTTTTTGAATTTCATACTCATGGTGACAAAGGATGTTCTGCTGGGAAATGGAAGTGTCCCATTTCAGCATACTGTGTCAGTATCAAGTACAGTCATGCAGTAAAGTTCATTTTACTCTGCCCCAATAATGTACCTTAACCCCACTCTCAAAACAACAGCATCACTGTGATGTTTTGAAGTTCATCCACTACCATCCTTTGTCTACTCTGAATGTGGTTGCTAACTTAGTTCTAATTAGTGCAGAACTCAGACCAATTTTGTGTTATGAGCTAGTGTCCACTAGAAATTAGGTTGACACATTTCATTTCATGCCTTTACAACCAACAGAGGAGACTGGACGAAACCAAAACCCAGATCCCACAGATAAAATTGTGTTTCCCCCAAGCTAAATTAATAAACTCCCTTAGATTGAACTGTTGGCTCAAGCTAATGAGTCACATCAGTACGACCCAAGTTAATAATCTAATTTTGGAGTTCTATCATTTTTTATTTTGCTCAGTAATGGCTACTGGGAGAAGATTGAAACTTATCATTAATTGATCCCTATTTTATGTCTAACTGAGGATACCACAATTCCAGTTCCCATTTTGAAACTGGAGATGTTTGAAGCCATCTGCAAGTGGGCAGATGTTCAGTAAGATACTTTTACTGAAGCTGGCACAGGGCAGAAAATGATCATATCTGTTCTGTAAAAGGCAGAGAATCCAGAAAAGATGGATCACTTGATGTAAAATAGTAACTAATCTACTACTTTATTGTTTAACCCAAGTTCTCTTCCTCATTATTTACAGCTCTCACTTAAGTTTTATTGATAATGTAGATCACCTCGCCAGTCTGATACATTCAGCACAGTTTGTAAGACATCTTGGTGCTTTCTCTTGAAATAAAGTGGGTATTTGATTATATAGGCCAAGTTTTTTAGTTCAATCAAGTGTCTCCATTTTGCGGCAAACCATGCTACACAGGTTAACCTATTGTACTCCATTCCTAAAGCACAATTTCAAATCAACAAAGTAGAATTGACCGCTTTCTGCCCCCACATGCAACAAAGATGCCCATCGTCAATGTGTTTCCTCGTGATCATGATTGAGCTGCTGGTAGTCTTGGTGCAGCACTCGATCCATCAGCAATAGTGACAAAGGTAAAAAGACAGTTTTATGCAGCCAGTGTTCTGCTATATCATATACACTGTGACTTCTCTGGCTAAAGAAATAAGCCCCCTTTCCATGACACCATTCTAAGAAGAGCAACAAAGTCCTCCTAGTGTCCCATTTATCCATTAACCAACACCGTCAAAACAAGATTATCTGGTCAATGATCTCATTGCTGTTTGTGGGACCTGGCTGTATGGAGCTTGGCTGCACACTTCCCGACATTACATCAGTAACTACACTTCTAAATAATTCACTGGCTGTGAAGTGCTCTGGGCCATCGTGAGGTTATATAAATGCAAGTTTGTTCTTTCTTTGCTGTGGGGATATCATACTGCTTTACCGTACAAAGGTAATGTGGAGAAAACTGAGGCAATAGTTCTGAATAGAGTCACAGAAACAATCTGGGAGGCCTTTCCTTTCTGGTGGAACCCGTCATCTTTTCCTGTTTAGAAATTATTGCAACAAGCCCCTCTCAAAATAATCTGACATTAATTTCCTCTGCCTTATAGGAGCTACAAAGAAATGTTGAGCAGTAATGACCTTTAATGATTCTGTCCTTTGGAGAGTTGGACTGCTCAAAATAAATGTCATGCCAAGGTTGTTGTATCTGTTTAAAATGCCTCTAAGGAGGTCCAAACTTAACTCCCTAAGTGCTTGAAGCATAATGGGCTAAATTTGTACTACTGAATAAGCCCAAGGAGCAGGGAGCATGAATGTTTCTAACGAACTGTGAGTCAGTATTTAAGCAGCCCATCTTCTGACCATGTATACTCAGATATTAAAAATTTAACTGAATAAACATGAATAATGACCATTCAGGTGTTACACTGAGAGAATTAGTGCCAAAATATGTCAAATTTATTTTTAAATAAACAAAATCTACTTAAAAATGGCTTGGGGTATGGAGAGCTTTAGACTTATATGGCAGTGAGTGAAATGTTATTGCTCCCTTGGTCACCATGATATGAAAAAAGGAGGAGAATGGTTTGAATTCACCGTTATGTTACAAGCCACGGGAAAGTGTTTGGACCCATGTCTCCTCTAGACAGAAAGAAAAGCAGTTTAATAGTATACTTCAGATCTACAGAGTCCCATTGGGTTCTGACACAAGGTATCTAACTGAAATATTACCCCATCCTTTCTTATTTTCCGATATGGGCAGATAGTTACATATGCCCAACATATATTTTATTTATTTCAAATTTCCCCCATTTCCATATTTTTTCCTTTTTACCTATCCCATTTTAAATACATCAGGATTATTCCTGACTTCTGCCCTTTGCATCGAAGGTTTTATGAAGGGTGAATGTCTAATTACAAGGTGCAGAACTCGGGGTCTTCCTTGCTAAGAATATGTCAGTAGTACAATTATAGTCTTATTGTGTAAACCTGAAAACCAGCGTGATGCAGTCACTGCTGCCTGCACTACAAGATGCATTTTTCATGTATAGCACAGAACCACCCACCTTCCCCCATTTCTACATCCACTTGTCCCATGGGTGTCTCATTCAGTAGACAAAATAGATATGGGGCTTCCATTCCAAGATCACTGCATTGTTTTGATACATTTTGAATTAAGACAGTCCATATTTTCAGACTATTGAATTCAAAGTTAACATTGAATATGATTGTTTACCCACCTATTTATAGATGTGTCATCATCACCCCTCACCCACCCCTGCTCCATTGGTATTAATGGATAACACTATGGATCTGTTATTCATACTAACCCTGCAAGACAGCTTCAACCTTTGCAAAACAATATTACAAGAGTGCTTGTTATTCTTATTTGCTTCAGACATAGTGCTGTAATCTCTCTCAACCTGTTACAGCATAGCTAGGATTTCCTCTAATTGACCCTGAGCAAGGCCATGTGAGAGTCACTGGTATAAATATAAAAGACTTGGGGCTAGAACCTGCACTTTTTTGCATGCTTAACATCCACTTAACGCCCATTTTACTGTTGAATGAATGTTTAACGCCCATATATCATCCATTTTGGCACAAAATGGAAACTGACGGGCATTTTTAGGAAACTTATCGCCGAGCGTTACTTTCCCCATGTGCGGAACACCGGGAAAAAATATTACCGCCCGCCCACTTTTTTGGGGTGGAATCATCAGAATAGGCGAAATCAATGCCAATAATATCACCCAGCGCTACTTTCCGCACGGAATTAATGCCGAGATTCAATAATACCGCCCGCCCACTTTTTTTTGTCGTAAAGACCACATCTGGCGAAACTAACGCCCAGGAGATCGGCCACCGTCACTTTCACCACCTCGCACACATATCGCCCACAATATCACTCACCCAAAAATTCGCCCAGAAAATGTGGAACTGTTCTGAATGAACGCCAGCGGTGTGGCTAGCATTTTTAACATCACACTCTTACGTGAGGAGCTGATATCTGAACGATTTGCCTGAAACAGCATTGATGTGAGTGACAACGCTGACACACTGCTGTGTGTGTGCAGCTCAGACATCAATGATGTCCATCACCTTGGTGCCAGTTAAAGTTTACGTTGATTGATGTTAAGTTGTATTTAACCCTTTCATGGTAAGGAATCACCAGTGTGTGACGGTGCAGCTATCTGAGACAATGCGCAACAAGGTTATGTTCAAGAACAAAAGTTTTATACCAACATTGGTCTGAAATCATAAGTATCACAGCCAATCACACCCAACCATCGCCCACACCCCACTTTTTCCACTATTGATATCAATCAAATGTTCAACAAGTCCAGCAACACAGAATACAAAGGCAAAGCCAGGAGAGTGATCTCCAGCCCCCATACATTACAACAAATTGCATACACCCAGATGGAGATATAACACAGCCATCACCTGTGGACTTTCCTTCCCCCCTCCCCTTCTTCTCCCCACCTCTACCCCTTCCCCTCCTCACTCCATGTCGCCTGGCCGAGGAGCTCCTCAGACGGTGCTTCAATGGGGGGGATGAAGGTAGATACGGTCGTTGCACGGGTACGAGAGTGGAGGGTGCCGAGGGGGCAACATTCTCTGATGCAGAAGCAGGATCTTGGTCCTTGCTCTCATCTGTCATTCACAGTGGTGGTGCGGAATCTAGTGGTGGAGTGCCACGCTCGGGGACCACTGGGAGGTCTGTGGCAGCAGTGTTCCTGGCTATCGCATCCAGGGCCTCCGCCATCCGCGGAATGTACTCAGTCATGGTGGCCAGCTGTCGGGATATGCCCCCCAATGCTTTAATGAGCTGGTCACCAATGTCTACAGTCCTCCTGGACAACTGTACCATCTCTCCGCTGTCATGTGGCACTCGTGGAACAGACCTGCCGCGTCCACGAGACCTCCGTGGGTTCGGCGCCATGCTGCGGACAAATGGGGTGCTTGGGGCCGATACCTCCAGAGTGGAGGTGGGAATGACCGGAGGACCACTAGATGGCCTTGGAGTGGAATGGCTTCTGGAGCGTGGCGATGCAGGTTCCTCGAAATCCGCGCTCTCATCCATGGGGAACAGACCCAGCAGATTGACGGGCGAGAATCGGAGCTCCTCAGCATCAGATGTAGGATCATCCAGAGTCGGGCCCCACGCCCCTACCTTCTGGCCTCTGTGGTCTTGCCTTGGGACGCGCTGCTGGCTGAGCTGCAAAACACAAATGAGGTTATTAGAGGAGAAGGGGGTGCTCGAGTCACAAGGTGAGTCCAGCGCTACACACAGCATATGCATGACAAAAGCACCACCGTTCTCAAAATCATCGCAGACATCACGTTTCATGACCATCAACACATTTGCATTGCAATGATTTTCATTAGGCCATCATTATTTCTATGACAATTTTAGAAATCATCTATCATATATGATTGTTCGGATATGAGTGGGAGGGACCTCACGCAATGGTGTAAGCTTTACTCACGTGGCATCACTTCAGGGTCTGCAGATGCGTCCATAGTTGTCCGGAGGTGCTTCCCCACAAGTGTGAGCGCCCGCTCCTCCATCTCAGTGATGTCGCTGGGGACTGGTGCCCCCCCCCCCCCCCACCCGTTTGCCTCTGCACGGACCTCATTGTCGATAGCTTCTTCTGTAAAAGGTGACAGGACGACATAGCATGAGGTCATTATATGATATCATTGCTAGATACAGTCACAGAGACTGATACAACACATAACCGACAGATGTAATCACGATTATTATGAAAATTATGATTCTTTACCTAAAGACGTGCACTGTGACTGCAGGCTTTGAGTAAAACATTCCCAGTAAAAGTGAAAGACCTCACATCTGCTGATAGTCACTCATCAAATCAAATTATATAAATACATTAAGTAAATCAATGTAATATTTACTCTTGCAGATCACACAAGGTCGTTCCATCGTTTGCGGCATTGGTTGCCCTCACACACCTCGTTGGTTGCCGACGAGACCACCTCTGCTATCTCGGTCCATATCCTCTGGTATGCCTTTGGGGTGGGCTTCGCACGACCTCCCTGTGTCAAATCACCCCAGCATGGCTCAACCTCCTGCAGGAGGGAGGCATTTGCCTCGTCCGAGAACCTCCTGGCTCTTTTGCACCCTCCAATGTGCTCCTCTCCCATCTCACTGCTCTCTCCAGCATCAGTCTCCACAGCATGCTGTGATGCTTCCTCCTCTCTCTCCATTAAAGGCCAAATTCAGGCAAATATGTGGCTGGTAACAGCTAATTTTTATTTGTCTACTTGCTGTGAAGCTCTAAAGTCTCCCTCCATCCTCCCAAAGCAGCCACACCACACCCAGACATGCCTTCAGTCCCTCTGAGCTCCCTCTCTCTCTGACTCCTCTTCTGCGCATGTCATGATGACCCTTGACCTCCTGAATCGCAGGAATTGAGCGTTGCCATGCCATTGCTCAGGACGGCCACACTTTATGGCAGAAGGTCAAAAAATTTAACGCTACCACCCATTTTATATCACTCGCGGCAACGCCCATTTTCAAAAATGGAGACTAGGTTCTTTGAGAATGGGCGAGAAGGCGGTGATCTGAAAACCCTTTTTTAACGCCCATACTGGAAATATTGCCCATTTTTGGGTGATAACCACAAAAGTGGAGGCTCTAGCCCCTGGAACTAGTGCGTATCTGTTATGCCTCAGTGTCACACCATAAAGTTTCACATTTTCAAAGCATCACACTTTAAAATACATGCCACACTTGCAGCTGATTGGCCTAAATATAATTTTCATAAAACATTAGAGAGTCCGAACTGAAGAATATGGAACTTGTCAATCCATCAAAAACAAGTAACAAGTGGGAAAGAAAACGATCAATCAAGATACACCAAGGAAGTGTGAAAACGATAAATCAAGTTCCGCAGCAGTTCGTAAACAGCTACCAGTGAAACAACAAATAATGAAGAGAATAAGAACCAATGAAATCATTCAAAAGAGTGAGGCCATTATTTTGTTTTGACAGTAAGTAAAGGATATTATACTAAAAATTATGTTTCTAGCACAATAAGCATACAAAAAATATATAGTTCACAACAATGTATTTACGCTTACCTGTAGAGATTGGAAAACTGCAAATATAACGCCCCTATTTTAAAAAGGAGGCAGACAAAAAGCAGGAAACTATAGACCAGTTAGCCTAACATCTGTCGTTGGGAAAATGCTGGAGTCCATTATTAAGGAATCAGTAGCGGGACATTTGGCAAAGCACAATTCAATCAAGCAGAGTCAGCATGGAAATCATGAAAGGGAAATCATGTTTGACAAATTTGCTGGAGTTCTTTGAGGATGTAATGAGCAGGGTGGATACGTGGGAACCAGCGGATGTAGTGTATTTGGATTTCCAGAAGGCATTCAATAAGGTTCCACATAAAAGGTTACTGCACAAAATAAAAGTTCATGGGGTTGGGGGTAATATATTAGCATGGATAGAGGATTAGCTAACTAACAGGAAACAGAGAGTCGGGATAAATAGTTCATTTTCCGGTTGGCAAACAGTAACTAATGGGGTACCGCAGGGATCGCTGCTGGATCCTCAACTGTTTACGATCTATATTAATGACTTGGATGAAAGGACCGAGTGCAATGTAGTCAAGATATAGACAGGCTAAGTGAATGGGCAAAAATTTGGCAGATGGAGTATAATGTGGGAAAATGTGAGGTTATCCACTTTGGCAGAAAAAATAGAAAAGCAAATTATAATTTAAATGGAGAAAAATTGCAAAGTGCTGCAGTACAGAGGGATCTG
Organism: Pristiophorus japonicus; assembly: GCF_044704955.1. Lineage (NCBI taxonomy): Eukaryota > Metazoa > Chordata > Chondrichthyes > Pristiophoridae > Pristiophorus > Pristiophorus japonicus. Next base: position 58,401,026 of record NC_091989.1, read on the forward strand.
GGGGTCCTTGTGCATAAATGCAAAAAGGTAGTATATAAGTACAGCAAGTAATCAGGAAGGCAAATGGAATGTTGGTCTTTATTGCAAGAGGGATAGAGTATAAAAGCAGAGAAGTCCTGCTACAACTGTACAGGGTATTGGTGAGGACATACCTAGAGTACTGCGTACAGTTTTGGTCTCCATATTTAAGGAAGGATATACTTGTTGTTCAGAGACGGTTCACTAGGTTGATTCCGGAGATGAGGGGGTTGACTTATGAAGATAGGTTGAGTAGGTTGGGCCTATACACATTGGCGTTCAGAAGAATGAGGGGTGATCTTATCGAAACATATAAGATAATGAGGGGGCTCAACAAGGTAGATGCAGAGAGGATATTTCCACTCATAGGGGAAACTAAAACTAGGGGACATAGTCTCAGAATAAGGGGCCATCCATTTAAAACTGAGATGAGGAGGAATTTCTTCTCTCAGAGGGTTGTGAATCTGTGAAATTCTCTGCCCCAGAAAGCTGTGGAGGCTGGGTCACTGAATATATTTAAGGTGGAGATAGACAGATTTTTTGAGCAATAAATGAATAAAGGGTTATGGGGAGTGGGCAGGGAAGTGGAGCTGAGTCGTGATCAGATCAGCCATGATCTTATTAAATGGTGGAGCAGGCTCGAGGGGCCAGGTGGCCTACTCCTGCTCCTATTTCTTATGGTTCAGATGTTTCCATTCAGAGGCCTGTCCTTGGCTCAGAAGTCTGTGGTTTGAGGTGTGTTCCATTCCCCAAGTCACCAACTGAAGAGACACAAGTAGCAAGCTCCCGGAATGTATCAGTGTAACCACGTGCCTCTCACACTGGGAGACGACAGCTCCGAGAAGGCATTGGGGTCAATTTGCAGCTCACACTGACAGACTGCTATACGATGACTGCATTCTCTTCAATCAACACGGTGCTGACCAGGTAGGGAGGGCCTTGATTTACAGTCTTGCTTTCAGCCATTTTTTTTTAAGTGTTTTAAAGACCCCAATTTCCTGATTGAGAAATGTCTTTAAAATAGCATAATGTTTAAGACAGGTCGTTCACAAAGCAAACCTTTGCTCCCTGTTTGCAACTCTCTTTTTTGCCCTAATTTTCCGATTGGAAAGCAGCTGTGGGGCGGGGTCACAGAAGAACTGCCAATGCTGTCCCCCATGTGCCTCATACTGCATTGCTCGCGCTATTAAGCAGGTATACCCCACAACTCTGGTGCTCCAATGGTTATAAAGTGTGATATGAATTCTCTCCCTGTATCAAACACAAGTGTTCTAAAAGTGCCGAGCCGGTACATTATCGATGTTGCTGGGATGGAGTTATACTGCACCTGTTGAAAAGTCCAAACCATGCATGTCACACTACTTCCTGAAGGTAAAGTAGCACTTCTGTGCTTCAGTCGGGAGTTAGATTACCGACTGCCAAATCACGCATGTCGCACCTCCAACATTGCTTTGCACCAATGCCAATGTGATTGATATTACATGCTAACTGTATATACAGACAGAAACGTGCTCGTGTTACCTTCGATACCTGAAATATCTGGTTTAACTGGAGTAGATGAAGGTGGAGGCAAACGGTTTATAATTCGCACATTTGCTGTTGCAATATAAAATGGATTCAATACTCTTCTTGAACAACCTTGCCTCTTTCTCCTTTCGCATGTCCTGAAGTAAAATGCATGAGTTTTAAACAAACGCTGCCCTGTTGGTCCATCAAACAGGGAAAGAGAAACAGAAAGTGCATTATTGGTGAATATCTTTTGACGGTGGCTTTAGCCCATCTGCATCAAAAAAGTAAAACGCTCCGCACAGCATAGCTGGGAGTGCTGCGGGGGGTCTGTGACTGCGCTATAAGTTAAACATCACTCCGCGCTGCCCTGCACAATGAGAACACTTAGTCAGTCTGCTTCTTACCATTGCTTCTTAAAACTTGTATGTGTGTGTGAGGGAGAGACAGAGAGAGCGAGAGAGAGACAGAGACACAAGAGGGAAAGAGAATGGAGGCAGCGAGAGAAAGAGAGAGGGGGAAAGAGACAGAGAGACAGAGAGGGGGAAAGAGACAGAGAGAAAGAGACAGAGACAGAGAGGGGGAAAGAGACAGAGAGAAAGAGACAGAGAGGGGTTAAGAGACAGAGAAAGGGACAGAGAGGGGTTAAGAGACAGAGAGAAGGAGACAGAGAGGGGGAAAGAGACAGAGAAAGAGACAGAGAGACAGAGAGGGGGTAAGAGACAGAGAGAAAGAGACAGAGACAGAGAGAGGGAAAGAGACAGAGAGGGGGAAAGAGACAGAGAGAAAGAGACAGAGACAGAGAGAGGGAAAGAGACAGAGAGAAAGAGACAGAGAGACAGAGAGGGGGTAAGAGACAGAGAGGCAGAGCGGGGGAAAGAGACAGAGAGAAAGAGACAGAGACAGAGAGGGGGAAAGAGACAGAGAGAAAGAGACTAAAGGGGCAGAGAGGGGGAAAAGACAGAGAGAAAGAGACAGAGACAGAGAGGGGGAAAAGACAGAAAGAAAGAGACAGAGAGGAGAAAAGAAACAGAGAGACAGAGACAGAGAGGGGGAAAGAGACAGAGAGAGAGACAGAAAGGGGGTAAGAGACAGAGAGAAAGAAACAGAGAGGGGTAAGAGACAGAGAGAAAGAGACAGAGCGACAGAGCGAGGGAAAGAGACAGAGAGAGGGAAAGAGACAGAGAGACGGAGAGGGGGAAAGAGACAGAGAGAGGGGAAAGAGACGGAGAGACAGAGAGGGAAAGAGAGAGAGAGGCAGCGAGAGAAATAGAACAGTCAGAGAGTTACAGAAGAGAAAGAGAGCAAGACGGGCAGAGAGACGGAGAGGGGGAAAGAGTCAGAGAGAGGGAAAGAGAGAGAGAGAGAAAGAGAGAGATAGAGCAAGACAGGGCGAGGAGAAGAGAATAAAAAAGCGAGCAGATAATAGTTGTGTCAGATGCTTGGCCCAGACCCGACAGCCTGCAGCGCTGAGGTATAAAGTTAATGACGCGAGGCTTCATCTGTTCTCACATTGCTGCGAGTTGACAGGACTTCGCCGAACAGCTGCATTTTTTGTCTCATCGGGGCATGTGTGTTTACTGAAAAAAATGAGTACTTTTACAATCTTCAACGGCAGCGCCGCTTTACGAGCGCCAGACCCACCTTCCCACCTCTAGTAACCCACCGCCCTTCCTAACTGCCAGCTTCCAACCTCGGCGGATCCAGCACATCGCGCCCGGATTACGTGCCCGAACTCCCTCTGCGCCGGATCTGGGCCGATTCAAATGTTGCTCCAAGAGGAAGTGGGTGTCTGAAGGGGACAGTGCAGCGGATCAGTACCCAGGACAGCGGTTGGCGTTAGCTTGCCACTGGCCCTTGTGTCGGTGTTAAACGTGAAAGGTCACGGCAGTTCGTGTGTTAATATTCAGAGCACAGAAACCATCTGACTGGTTAGTTGTGAGCAGCACATTCCCCAGGTCTCTCTCTCTCTCTCTCTCTCGCTGCTTCTCTCACACTCACTCACACTCATCCAGTCACCGAGACTCATCCGCAGAGATGAGCCGCCGCCAGCTCGGCTCCCTCGCCAGCTCACACCACTGAAGGCAGAGACTAGCATCCAGTCACAATTCTCAGCTTCATGCCGGCGCGCGTCCACCGATACACACGGATGCCATGGTCAGTTCTGTTACGGTAAGGACATTATTTTCGTGGTTCTAAGTCTGGCTTACTGTTACCGCCGAGTGTGGCAAAGTTGGAGAAAAGGGTTAAAAGTGCACCGGGCGAGCAAATGTGACTTTTCATTGCCCGGCGGAGTTTCCTTTATTCGTTTTACAGCCGAAATAGTTGGAGGAGACATGTGGAATGTACACAGTGCGGGCAAGGCAGTTCGTGCGGGGGAACATAAGCTTCGCATTAAAGGAGTTACAGTTTCCCTTTAGAGTGCAGAACTCGTGTGGCGGGGGTGGGGGGTTTTGGGGGAGCGAGTAGATCAGCGGGAAAGTCCACCAGTGTATGGAGGGGGAGGGGGTCGGTAGACTGCAGGGAAACAAACAGCTAGAGAGAGAGAGAGAGAGTTTCTGCATGGTAGATTAAGTTGCAAGAGGAAAGGTGGAAGTGAACTGGGGTGAAGCAGACTGCAGGCGCACCGACAGGGGAAAGGGGTCAGATCTGCACCGGGCCGGACCGGACCGGGTTGGAGGACTGAACAGCGACTTCCAACCCCAGGTTTGTCCCACACTAAAGCCACCAGCCACCTTTCTGTACCCGCCCCCCCAGGAGTCGACAGCGCCCCAGTCTGAGAGCGCGCCTGAAATTAACCTGAAATACAAATACCAGCCCTGCAATGTTGGGAGGTGTGTGGTGAACTTTAAGGGTGTAGGAGGAAGGAGGGAGACCTCTTGGGGGGTGGGGGGAGGGTTCTGCGAATACTGACACCCCCTCTCCCTCCCAGGAAAGTTGATTGCTGAACTCTGGGTTGAGTGCAAATAACGTTCTTTAAACAAGTTACAACATTTCAAAGTAACGTGGCGAATAGGTGTGTAAAAAAAAACACAGAAACAGAGCAAGTGTTGAACTGGGCGCCTTTATATAGCCCTCGTGCACTCGTTTAATGTGAGCTTTTTCAAAGAACATTTGTATAGCGCACGATTTTAAGGTAAACACTCCGGTCGCAGATTATCGCAGTCCCACTTGGCAGAATCACTCGCTGCCTACGGCGTATCCTGCCCGCTGCAGAATCATTTCAGCATTGTACTCCAGCTCAGGCAAGGACCAGCAAAGGCCAGCGGCGGTCAGAGAAAGAAAGACTTGCATTTATGTAGCGCCTTTCATGACCACCGGACGTCTCAAAGCGCTTTACAGCCAATGAAATACTTTTGGAATGTACTCACTGTTGTAATGTAGGAAACGCGACAGCCAATTTGCACACAGCAAGCTCCCACAAACAGCAATGTGATAATGGCCAGATAATGTGTTTTTGTTATGTTGTTGAGGGATAAATATTGGCCGGGGATAACTCCCCTGCTCGTCTTCGAAATAGTGTCGTGGGAGCCAAATGCTTCAGAGAGCTGGGCGTGCAGGAGGAAGGTCCATGTGTGCTTGTGTTTCAGCAAATGCAGAGCTGGGAGTCCGTGTGACCGAATCTGGAAAACTCACATCAAAGATCCGGAAACCACTGCCAACTTCCCGACTTTAGAACTCGTTAAACTCGTTTTCTTACTTTTAAAAATATTTTAAACGGCATTACGTCCACGTTCAGGATTATTTGCACAGAAACACGCTCACTATGTATGGCCTGTACCCAGAACAACGCTGGACAATGCCGTTAATCGGGTCAAGCTTCTTCCACGCTTTAACGGGAATTTATTGCAGCGCCGGAGTGTTTGAAAGTACCATGAGCATACAGTCAGTCCAGTAACACGTATGGTGGCAGACTTTTTCACGCAGCGTTTTTTGTTGTTGGAATAATTGCATATCCTATTTCTGGCAATTAATCCTAAATTGGACGTGCATGGCCAAGCCTGAACATGACATGTCTTTGAGAGCAGTTTAGACTGTAACATACCGTGGCGATCCCAATTTGCAGTTAGGGCTTAAACCAGTGAACTGTGTTCTTAGCTGCGTGCTGTACGTCGAAAGCCAGTCAACTCCAGCAGATATGTAAACATGAATGTAAGGGTGACATCATTCTTTGCAACACCTTTCGTTTGATTTTAGATCCAGCTGGTAATCTGCCCTGAATGAGTTAAAATCTGAGATATATTTTTCAAAACGGACCAGGGCCCAGTGACACTACCACACCGCCCTCAGCCTATGTGTGCAGTCCCATGCACAGCTGGCAGACTCGCGTTACACTGCGGGTTGTGGCATGTTCTTGGTCGCCCAGCCAGGAGGCAGTGTTTATTCATGCACGGGACTTTGCTCTCACCGGGCCGCTAACTGTGAACACGGTGACAGAGGAATGCTGTCACTCCTCTCGCCACGTGAAACCTATTCCACACCTGGACACTTTTAAAACATGGTCTCACGCCAGGCATGAACTGGCTAGACCAACCCGGCGTGTGATTTCCGAGTTGTGAGGCACTATCTATCAGTGGTGATGGGATGTCTCACGCTTTCCAGCTTCGCTGCACTGATCAGAGCTCAGTTGGGCTTCAGTTGGACTGTAGCAACCAGTCAGAGACCGATATCTGCGGAGTGCAATGTACAGACCGGAGTTAGTCGACCAGCAACAATCATGCTCAACATATGTCTACTTGGGACAAGCAGGGAGAGTTCCTTTCCCTGGTGACTGATTTTAATGGTGTCGGAGAGTAAACCTGCCGACGTTAAGGAGATTGGAGAGGGGTGATTATTAGTGTGTATTGTTGGCGGAGGACACATCAGCGTCTCGGCGGTGGGCGACGATCGGAACGACGTCGAGAATCAACCCATCTAAAGACACTTCCCAGCAGACACCCTGGAGTCAGGTTAGGACACTTTCAGATGAGGGTTAATGTCAGCCTGGTGTTATACAGGAGTCGGTGTAGAAGTCAAACTAGTGTAAGGTGGTCCCTGGAGGTTTATGGGGAGGAGGGCTCTCCGGATTTAATGCACCGATCAAGATCTGACTCCTCAGACACAAGGAGTAAGAGTTACTATTTAGTCCCCCCACCTAGCCCCGCATGACCGGAGTGTATGCCTGTTTTATTTGAGGGTGGGTGACGATTTTCCAGTCATTATTTTTAATGGACCAGAAATCATGTTACATCATCATAGGCAGCCCCTCGAAATCGAGGAAACATAGAAACATAGAAAATAGATGCAGGAGCAGGCCATTTCGCCCTTCGAGCCTGCACCACCATTTAATATGATCGTGGCTGATCATGCAACTTCAGTACCCCACTCCTGGCTTTTCTCCATACCCCCTGATCCCTTTAGCAGTAAGGGCCACATCTAACTCCCTCCATTCTAAAAGTGAGTTCTCAGGTTGACTGTACAGTCCAGTACGGGAATGACAATCTCTATCACAGGTGGGACAGACAGTGGTTGAATGAAAGGGTGGGTGGGGAGTCTGGTTTGCCGCATGCTCCTTCCCCTGCCTGCCTCAGCGCCCTCCCGGATGCTCTTCCTCCACTTAGGTCTCCACTCCTGTGCGCCAGCGCAGCCTTCGGTCGCCTGAGGAAGAAAATGAAGACTAGGATCTCAAATCTGGCACCAAGCATGTTTACAGGGTATGGAAAGCATTGACGTCGAGGGGCCCAATTTCCCATAGGCGCCCCTGTCCTGGGACGCTCTCGGCTGGGGGAAGCTAAATCAGAAATAAATTCTTAATAATGTCACTTTTGCATCAATGTACACCTGAAGCCGCTTTTCAGGCTTGCGGAACTGGCAGTATAACTACACTCACACACTGTCGATACATATTTAAACAGCAACGATTATCGTTGACTAATGGAGCCCCCCTCCTCCGTATCAGCCTAAAGGTTGGATTAACATCAGAGGCAGCACAGTCCACGGGCGTGTTGCTTTGTCACTGGATGCCATCCACGCAACACGGGCAGAACAGCCAGCGTTGGGTTTTTGCCTGAGAAAGCATTGAGAATAATGAGAGTAAAGAAAGGTCAAAGACAATGAAAAGAGGCAGAGGAAGGCCCCAGAGACCGGAGACCATAACACACACACATAATTTTCTCAGTGAACCTATGGAAATCCTTCTGCAAACACCCCGTGTCACATCACGTTTAATGGGGAGTGAAGGCTTGAATAGACATTTTAAAAATATGAATCATAATCACGTTTTGTGATGATGCAACACCAGAAATAGCAATACACGAGACTGGAGACGTGTGGATGAAATCCCGGAACACAGAGATCAGAGAACACACATCACTGCGACCCCTCATGGAAAGCATTGTAATCCCAATGAGGAGTAGAGAAATCCCGATCACCCGTGATATAAAAAAGCTTTAATTCCAGAGCAGTACAGAAGCGAACTCTCGCCCGGTTAATGGTGGATTTAATACGCTGATTCCAGATTTGAGAATCCATTAATACCTTCATTCTAACAGTGGATTTTTCAATACACTTTTTTTGTAGTACCTTAATATTTGAGGGGACATTGTAAAGATGAATGTTACCCTACAGTTGTTTTGCCTGTCCGAGTGAAGGGGACTATGAGAAAATCAGGGATCCTAAAAGTTAGACATGCTTGGTACTTTCTGGGAATAGAGTTCACCAGTAAGAACCAAAAATACTTTAAAGCTTTTTCTGCTTTTTTTCTTTGTGATGTTGTGAAATTGCTTCGGACTGATTAGGATTAAAAACAGACTCAATTCTACAAAGAACTGTGTGCCGCCACTATTCCTGTATACTTTTGCTGGCTTCTCCTTAGTTTGAACACAAAACACCAAACACTTTTGTAAAAGGTGATTTAAAAAAGGTAAAGTAATCTTGAGACTCTCAACTGTGCTGCTCGCTCAGATGTGAATGACCATTAGCGTTCAGCCTTTATCGCTCGTAAAAGCAGTTTGAGTGGTTTAATGTGTTAGGGGATGTTTGGGTTTCTGTCGCGAGGATTCGTTCAGAGAAAGGCGGATTTTAAACAGGAACGATTGTTTCTTTGGAAAAGGGCGACACCTCTCGACCAGTCAAACCAACTCTGGGCCTCCGATCGACACAAAAATGTCAAAGGACATTTTTTTGCATGTCATCTGCTAATCAGTTACATTTGGGTAACTGCTTAGAAACAAAAATGGCATTGTTTTCCCCTTAAATACGATTTTATTAAAATCTCTTTATTTACATATTGCCTCTTCCCCTCACAATTTGCAAGCACGCTCAATGAGCTGTGCAAAGGTTGCCATCCTGCTCAGCATGTGGTCTCTGATTCATTTCCATCGTTTTAAACGGTCTCTCTAACCTTGCAATCATGCGCCTGCTGATCATACAGAACATTCCAAATTATCACAAAATGAATGGAAATCTGGAATTATTTAACTTTCCGGTTCAAATATCTGCATCAAGCAGGTAGGCATTCCATACAACCCTTGAATTTCAGGGATTTCAAGACTGAGTGATAGAATTGCTTTGCTGGGCTACCATTCCAGCCCAGACTGATGAGATTAAAAATCTACTTTATCAACAGTCTCACAACCCTTCTAAACAACAATAATACTATATGCGATTGCATCAATGGACTTTGTGCTACGTCACTGACAGTGTACATATTAAAGGTGTGTTATTGTGCACTAAATTGGAAAGGGTGCAGAGGAGATTAACTATATTGATACCAGAGATGAGGGATTTCAGTTATGTGGAGAGACAAAAGAAGCTGGAATTGTTCTCCGAAGAGTAGGGAAGGTTAAGGGGAGACTTAAACATTATGAGGGGTTTTGAGAGAGTAAAGGGAGAATCAGTTTTCATTGGCAGATGGGTTGAAATCTAAGATAACTAACAAAAAGAACTAGAGGAGATGAGGAAATATATTTTTATGCAGTGTGTTATTATGATCTGAAATGCACTGCCTGAAAGAGTGGTGGAAGCAGATTCAATAATAACGTTCAAAATGGAATTGGATAAATACTTGAAAAGGAAAAAAAATACAGGGCCATGGGGAAAGAACAGCGGAATGAAACTAATTTAATAACTCTTTCAAAGAGTTGGCACAGGCACAATGGGATGAATTGACTCTTTCTGTGATGTAAGCTTCCATGAAATTAGTGATCTAGCAATATTGGAGGGAATGCAATATTACTGATAATGTACATGTTACTCGTGTATTATTGTGCTGCTCAGTTAGCAGTTGTCTTTCACCCTAACCTAAAATATAATCTATGCTGACACTTCAGTGCACTGCATTGTCAGAGGTGCCAAGTTGCAGGTGAGATGTTAAACCTGCGCAGGTGGCTGTAAAGTTACCAGAGTAGAGAGTCTAGTTCTGCACTGGCCCGCCTCTGATTTTCAGGGCATTAAAGTGAAAGGGTGGAAATCTGGGCTGCAGGACAAAGAAGTGGAATTTCTGCTGCTTCATGTCACTTATTTGGTAAAGAGCAGGGAGCTTTCCTGGAGTCCTGACCAACATTTGCCGCCCCCCCCCCCCGCCCTCCCACCTCCACAACCTTCACCACCAAAACAGATTCACTGGCTATTTATCACTTGTTGTTTATGTGAACTTGCTGTACACAGATGGTTTGCCATTTTTACCTACTAAACAACAGCAAATACAATTCTAAAGCAATTTAAAAAAACCTAAATACTGCAGATGCTGGAAATCTGAAATAAAAACAGGAAATGCTGTAAACACTCAGCAGATCAGGCATCATCTGTGGAAAGAGAAACAGAGTTAACGTTTCAGGTCGATGACCTTGGTTCTGATAAAAGGTCATCGACCTGAAACATTAACTCGGTTTCTCTCTCCACAGATGCTGCCTGACCTGCTGAGTGCTTCCAGGCATTTTTCTGTTCTTACTTCAAAAGTCATTAATTGGCCGCGAAGCAGTTTGCGATGTGCTGAGAGAAATGATAGCGTGCTGTATAAATGCAAGTCTTTTTTTCTTTAACATACACAGACATAGTTGCTTTTAACCTTGTTCAAAGAGTAGAACAAGTCAGAGAATTTGGGGGATAACTAAGTAAAGTAAACACAATCAGCTTTAATGAACAATGCAGCAGAGGCCTCAGAGCTATCACATATTTGCTCAACAACTAGGAGGAAGAGCAGGAAAGGGCAGCCAAGGAGAACTTAGGGGGCAATAGGTGCAACCTCTGCACTTCCTTCAACCAAATGCATTTGGAATAACACAGATCTGTCAGCTACCTTTAGCAATGTGTAGGAAGTTGCATCTCATGAAGGATGCGATCATAGACTTCTGCCAGCTCCTGCAGTAAATTACTGATGCAGAATCGGGAAGTCAAAGTCACCACTGCACTAAGCGTCTACACCATTGGATTCTTCCATGCACTACTGGAGATATCACTAAGATTAGACAATATGTTGTACACCGTTGCATCAAGCAGCTAACTGGTGCCCTGTTTCAGTATGCATCAGCATATATTATGATGAATCACAAAGCCGACTCAACCTTTGGAGTTGTGCAGCATCCCCCAAATGTAAGGTGCCATTCACTGCACAAACATTTCAATTCTTGCACCTGTAGGCGATACACTGTCTTTTATTACCAGAAAGAGTTCTACTTAATGAATATTCAAAAAGCGTGCAATTACCAGTAAAGAATATTGCATCTGAATGACTCCTGGTGCACATCTTCATGAAATCCACTATTCTATCATTGTCTAGGGAGGGGGGTAAATTGGGTTGGCTTTACAAAAGGAAAAAGAAAGAGGAACAGACACTAAGCAGTAGATAAAGCTTTACAGATGTAACTGACACTCTTCCAGGATTGTTCTACTGTAAGGAGCCAACAATGTGGAAATTTGTAAATAGATTTTGGTCCAAGAATGCCAACAGATCACCACATTTTTTTACTTTCACTTTGCACCACACTTAAATAAACAGTGTATTGACTCGTATTCCCTAAGTATTTCTCATTTCATTTACATGTGCTGCCAGTATTTACTATGAAATCAAGAACCATGCTTGCATTTATTGTATGTGATGTGGTGCACTGCTCTTTTGCTCATTTTATAGATGTGTAACTGTGCCATGCTTTTCCTTGTGAACTCATTTAAAGTGATAATCTTTTGGTGGATGGAGAGATGAAGGTATTAGCATAATTTTCCTGTGGATCTTATGATTCTGTTGGCCAGTTCCTGCTATGTGTAGCAGACTGATAGATCTGTCAGTGTGCCAGGAATAACATCACCTGTTCCTGCTGAGGGGTTTGAATACCTCTGTAACCTGCCTAGTGACAGCTGAAGGTAAGGTGGCAAACCCACCGGCTCCTGTGCATCTGCCTGCTGGAGGCTAAGTTCTAATGGTGGCCACAGGTCTTTTATGAGCATAGGCCATCGCACCTCCATCAGATCCATGACCATTTTTATGGTAGTCCCCACTTTGCTCCCATTGTGAATAAAATGGTCTTTTTACTGTATTCTGGAGTTTAGACCCAGTGCTTCAACATCAGTGACAAGGTTCTTGAGAGATTTTGCAACTGGAGTTGACGGTCACATGGCTGTCACAAGCATTCAGATGCAATATTCTTTACAGGTAATTACACGCTATTTGAATATTCATTACACTGCTAATAAAAGGCAGTGTAACACCTACAGGTTCAAGAATTCAGATGTTTGTGTAGTGAATGGCACCTTAGGGGAATAACTCCAAAGGTTGAGTCGGCTTTGCCAGTTGGCCACATTTTGATTCATCATAATATATGCTGATGCATATTGAAACAGGGCACCAGTTAGCTGCTTGAGGCAATGGTGTACAACGGTTTCCATCACAGATGCCAGTGCTGCTGCACGGAGAAACATGAGAGCCTATCTGTCTGAGAACTATTGCTGCATGAGTGTGATTGGGTAATTCACAGCAGAGTGCATTGAAGCAAGCTACATATTCAGTTGTTCAAATTTCATTCCCTCTATGATCCAAGAATCATGCAGTTGGAATCAAGAGTAACTCTGTAGGGCTCATGGCCGTGAAGGACCTCGGTGCTATAATGTGCAGTCCTTCTTCAACCTCTCTGCCCCTTCTACAGTCGAGACATGTGATTCACCTTGTGTTCCCGGTTGCAACTTACTACAGTGCTCTGAGTGCTGTGTTTCAGCTGGTTCTGTTGGAGGTGTTTTGGGAGTCACTGAGTGCAGATGTGAAAGTTGATGTGCTGAGCTATAGGTTTCCTCCTCCTCCTCTTCCTCCTGCTCTTCAGCTTGTGTCTCTTGTGTGGAAATGGAACATATTACTTAATCATATTACTTTGATAAAGGAAGCACATGAATATGTTTAGTGGTGTTATTAAAACAATGTATGAATGTTATTTGTGCAGTGAATGTACATGTATTATTATTTGACAAAACAGATGCACTGTCATCACCACCAAGCTCAATGTCCTCAGGCCATGCACTGTCTCCAAGCCAAGATTTCAATCCTGGCCTTTTCATAGGGCATAAGGGGCTTCACGCAGGGCTTGCCACATCCAGGCCCTTGCCTGTGGCACATATTAAATGTAGTTTTATCCTGCAAAGAAAAGAACAGTGTACATTGAAAGAGAGGCGATATGTAGATAATAGAGAGGCCAACATCAGAATGTGTATTTCTGCAGGTATAGGAGATTGGAATGTGAAGTGCTTTGCCAGGTGAAATTCAGAAAAGGCAAGTGAATAGCTTCAATCCTGCATGTATTTTGCTATAGGCAATTAACATTCTTTCCAACTGCTACTTCTCTTGTCTCTGTTTTGTACTTTGCTGTAATCCTTTTCAAATGTCCTCATTACCTGCCTGATATACTGCACTCAGATTAAGTAACTGGAGAATTTAGCCTTCACAATACTCTTCAGTGAGGTTACTCAGGCAAACATACCTGACACTTGATGGGTGAGGTTCACAGCACAAAATTACCCCTAACTGGCACTACTTGTTTTTAAATTGAGAAATCAAGGTGAAGGGCTAAGGCTCACTGCGCAGATCACCGGCAAAACTTAAAGGTGTGATATAGAAGATGAACTAACTCAGGGATTAAATAATGCCACGTTTGCATTTTAAAAGCTTGCCAATTATAGAAGAGAAAGCTGGGGGAAGCATAACTGATGCCTTGGAATGATCTAGTTAGGAGTTGTTGAGAGGAAAGCTATCATAAAAAAAAAAATAACAGAAAATGAAGAAGGACTAAGTGGTTGGACTTGTGAGAAACACAAATAAATTATCTTTGAAGAAAAAAGTGAAAGGATATTTTAATTGGCCCATTAAAGGGCATGGAGAATAGTAAGATAGAATGATTTAGCCACAGCACTGTGAGAGGAATGAAGACTATGTGCACTGAAAGTATGAAAGCTAAAGAGCATTGATGGATATAGAGTGTAGTCATCACCGGAAATCTCATAAAATGGCTGGAGTGGGAACTTTTTAAAATGCCCTAATTTATATTGTTGAGTTTTACTTTGCATCTTGTCATGCTGCACCTTACGTGGGACTGCTTGATGCTGACAAAGGGTGATCAAGATGGAAAATGTATTCCATTTCACCCCCAGGAATGAAATCACATTCCAACCCAGCATTGAAAGGTGCAACCTTAACTATGAAAACAATTTTCAGATAAAATTCAGTTTACTGCATTACGGATAACGTGACTATCTGGTCCAGGGGTGTCCAAGTCATTTTGTCTTCTTGGTCTTTATAGGTGTGTATCATGGAGTTTAAATTCATAATACGATTAAGATGCATATATCTCAATTTGCTAATACTAACAGACCACGTTGTTCTGATTTAGGCTTTATAGACCAACGAGGCAACAGGGAATCATAGAACTTTACAGCACAGAAGGAGATGACTATGCCCATTGTGTCGGGCCCAGCTCTCTTGGTCCCATTCTCCAGTCCTCTTCAATTTAAAATATATATATATTTATCCACTCTTTTTAAAAGCTACTATGAATTCTGCTTCCACCACCGTTTCTGGTAGGCATTCGCTGTCCTAACAACCCTCTGCATGAAAAAAAATCCTCCAAATCTCTTCCTTTGTTATTTTGGTGATGATCCTAAATTTATGTCCTCTAGTAGCCGATGGAAATATTTTTTTCCCTATTTACCTTATCAAAACTCCTTGTAATGTTGAACTCGTAACCTTTTTCACTCTCATGAAAAGAGCTCCAGTTTCTCTAGTGTCCTAATAACAAAGCCTCTCATCCCTGCTATCACCTTAATGAACTTGTTCTGTAACCTTCAGCTTCCTTCCTAAAGTAGGGTGCCCAAAAGTGGACACATTGGGCCATAATCCGCTGTCAGACTAATGGTGAGGCTAATGGCGCTCGCCGTATTTATACATAAATGGTACAGCAACTTCAAGTGAGGGGAAGATGTGCCGTTAAACTCAAATATCCAAAAGTTGCTGTCCAAGATGTGCCGCTCAACCTTTAGCTGTGCAAAAATGGCGTTTCGCTGGCTGCCTCACCATTAACATGCATTGAATGGCATGAAGTTGCTGTATTTCTGCGGTAGGTACGAACTAAACTTGCCACGGAAAGTTAAATCTTGTCCATTTCAGTCTAAGTTTCCTTTTAACAACATGATATTTGTTAATTACTGCCAGTCAAACCCTCCAGCACTGAAAATTGACTATTACAAGTGTAGAGTCTCATTCCTTCAGATTTTAATTGTTGTTAGAGATTAAAAAAATGTAAAATTATAAACTTTAAAAGAAAATGTTTACTTTTCCTTTCTGTCAGTTTTTTTTCTCTCTCTTAATCCAATCTTTCTTTCCCTCTCTTTATTTATCTTTCTGTACCCGATTTGACATTACATTCACCCACTCTAAATTACACTTGCTTCTCATTCCTTGTGCTGTTAATTTCACAATCTTTCAATCTGATTGGCTAAGGAGATAAACAGTTGCTTACCCCATTCACTCAAGTCCCAGATGTCCTTTTTCCCTCGCTATAGTATTATCAGCTCACACTTTCAGTAACTTGCCATGTAAACAATGTAAAAACCAAAACATGCACGGGCAAGTCTAACGACAACTGTTGCAAAATGCCCTGCCATAGCAAATTATGGCCCAATACTTTACTGTGGCATAACCAATCATTTGTATTGGTTCAACATTATCACTTTGCTTTTATAATCTGTGCCCCTATTTATAAAACTTGGGAATCCACATGCTTTTTTACAGCTTAGTCAACTTGCCTTTTAACTTTTAAAGGTTTTTGTATCTGAATCCATAAGTCACTTCGTTCTTCTACTCACTTACCATTAAGTGTATATTTCCTTTTATTCTTCCTCCCAAAGTGTATCATCTTACATTTCTACATACTGAATTTCTTCTGCTCAATCTACTCACCGATCTATGTCCTTCTTCATGTCCTCACTATCTTAACTGTCCTCTTCTTAGGTAACCACTCTCCCTATTTTTATATGCTGTACAAATGTTGACATTGCGCCCTATACCTGAGTCCATCATTTATATACATATTGAGAAAAGCAGTGGTTCTAACACTGACTCCTGAGGGGAAACCATTTTATAATCTTCCCAACTGTAAAATATCCATTAAGCATTATTCTCTGTTTCCTGTCCTTTAACCAATGTCCTGCCCACACTGTTTAATTCCTTTAATACCATGCACCTTCATTTTATCAACGTCTCCAATGAGGCACCAGATCAAAGGCCCTTTGAAAATCCATATACATATCCACTCCATTTCCTATGTTAGTACACTCCATTATTTCCTCAAAGAGCTCTATTAAACTTGTCAGACATGACTTGTCTTTTGAAAATGTATGCTGGCAGTTCTTAATTAGTCCATGTCTTTCTAAATAAGAAGCTTACTACCTGTCAACATTAGGCTGACTGCTCTGAAGTTACCCAGTTATCACTTTCCCCCTTCTTGAGCACAGGTGTTACATTGATAATGCTCACGTCATCTGGTATACTCAAAGATATTAATAATTGTCGTCACAGCCTCTCCTATTTCCTCTCATTTTCCTTGGCAATCTGGATGCATTCCATCAGGGCATGCTACCTTTCCCAGTTTGAATTCCACCAATGTGTTCGATAGTGCTTCCTGATCCACAGTTATCCTATCCAATTGTCCCACCCCTTCCTCTTTAACCCTATCATTCTCACTGCTACACTCTTCTAAGTAAACTGAGGCAATGTATTCATTTAATATCTCCACCATTGCTTCATGCTCCATAAGTAGATTTCCTTTATCATCTTGAATTGACCCTATCCTTCATTTATTGTTTTACTTTATATGTGTTTAAAACATTTTTAACATTATGTTACCCAACAGTATTTCTTGATACCTCTCTCAGCCTTTCTAATCTTTTTTGCTTCCCCTCTACTATTTTCTAAATTCTGCTTGTTTTATGTTGCATTATTTGCTCTAGATTTGTCATATGCATCTTTCTCAAGGCTCATTTTAATTTTAGTTTCTCAACTCTTCCAAGTAGCTCCAACTTTTGCTGCACCACAGTTTTGTTGTGTGGGAATATGTATAGTCCATATCCTAATCATCTTCTGTTTAATTGCTTCCCATTATTTGCACCCAGTCTGGCTGCCAAATTGTTCTTTCCAATTCATCTTTTCTCATTGAACTTTGCATTCTTCCAGTAAAGTATCTTTATCTTTGTTCTCTGTCCTTTTTCAATTTTTGTATCAGAACCTAATTACATTATGTCTGTTGTTTTCCAGATATTCCCAGACCCTTACTTTCCCTCTTGCCCCACTTGGTCTCACGAAATCCAACACTACCACCTTCCTTGTTGGACTATATTCTAATCTAGAAAGCAATCCTTTGTACACTAGAAAGAAAAAAAGACTTGCATTTATATAGCACCTTTCATGACCACCAGACATCTAAAAGCGCTTTACAACCAATAAAGTACTTTTGGAGTGTAGTCACTGTTGTAATGTGGGAAATGCTGCAGCCAATTTGCGCACAGTAAGCTCCCACAAACAGCAATGATTGATAATGACCAGATAATATGTTTTTGTTATGTTGATTGAGAGACAAATATAGTCCAGGACACTGGGGATAACTCCCCTGCTCTTCTTCAAAATAGTGCCATGGGATCTTTTACGTCTACCCGAGAGGGCAGACGGGGCCTCGATTTAATGTCTCATCAGAAAGACAGCACCTCCAACAGTGCAGCACTCCCTCAGCACTACACTGTAGAAACTCCTCCTCTTTTTACCACTTGCATTACTCTTACCCTAGTCTACCTATGAATAATTAAAGTCACCCATTATTATGGCCCTGTATTGCAAACAACCATCGACAAAACTCTTAAGCATACAAAATTCAAACAAGACAAACCAGCAAATATGCAATACAAGCAAAGCTAGTACTGAGATGCCTAGGCTTTGGGGGTCAGATTGGTTGGGCTCGTGGGCTGCTTATGATGGTCGGGCAGTAGGTTGGACACAGTTGACCCAGTGGTTTGTCCCAGTCATTTTTTTTAAGTTCCCCGTTCTCCAATAAAATACAGAATTTTAAACAGCGGTGACACAGAAACAGATGGTACATGCTCATCTTAAACACTGAGAGGAAATGAATGATGAGACATGTGTGAGAGTGCTGAGCAGGCACAAAGGAGTGTCAGTACCCACTTTCAAAAAGGACTGAGTGTAGGACTGGGTTTAACATTTCAGGTCAAAATTTAGGCACAGTCAAACATATCCTGTACGTATGCATGGCAAAGTGTTTCAACAGGAACAGAATCTGGAACGGATCCTAAAATTTTGGATTCACAGCTTAACATTAAAGCTACTCAAACATCAGGTATAGATTATATACTGTAATACTAGCTCCAGAACTACTAAATCAAACACCTAAAGCAGAACAGGATAATACCAAGAATAAAGGGGGGGGCATAGTTACATAGATAAGGCTACTTACTGTATTCTCTCAAACTAAGAAGATTGAGGGAGATTTGAGAGAGGTGTTCACAATGATAAAAGGCGTAGACAACATAAACATATTGGGGGAAAAATGTATTAGAGCTCATTTTCAGGCACTAACATTGACTGGTTTGGCGCGTGCTTTGGTTTAGTGCCGGGTGATATTTAGCACTGGTGATCACTATATTCATTTCTAGCGCCCTAAGAGGGGAGTACAGCGCTGAAAGCAGTGGTGCACACTTCTCTCAGGATGATATCGGGGCGCTAACCTCAGAGCGCCAATCAAGTTTGGGTAAAGGTTTACAAATCCATAGAAATCATGTAGAAGGCATGGAATAGCAACCCGGGAGAGGCTTCCGAGGTCAGAACTCCAGCTTTCTGTGGCATACTTCGCGCCAGGCGCTGAGTCCGGCGAACTAAGTGAATTTTGCTTCCGGGATGCTAACAGGGCGTTGCACACTCATTGACGTCTCCATTTCAGTGGCGAATGGTCGATAAGGCATAAACGAGCCGTTAGTGTTTTTTGTGATTTTTTTGAGGGCATTAAAATCATATATTTTACAAGTGCCCCCTATAAAAGGGGAGGGGGACACTAAAACCCGGCAATTAAAACAAATTAAACTTTAAAACATATAAAATCAAATAAAAATTTGGTTGCCGGGGCCGACGATACACTCCAGTCCCTCCGGCGCCCACCTCTCGCGGAAGGCCGCGAGCGTACCGGTGGACACCGCGTGTTCCATCTCCAAGGACACCCTGGCCCGGATGTAGGCGCGGAAGAGAGGCTGGCATTCGGGCTGAATGACCCCCTCAACAGCCCGCTGCCTGGACCGGCTGATGGCACCCTTGGCTGTGCCCAGGAGCAGTCCTACGAGGAGGCCCTCGGACCTACCCGCTCCCCTCCGCACAGGGTGCCCAAAGATCAGGAGAGTGGGACTGAAGTGCAGCCAGAAATTGAGGAGCAGCCCCTTTAAATAATGAAACAGGGGCTGCAACCTCGCACACTCCATAAAAACGTGGAACACGGACTCTTCCAGACCGCAGAAATTACAGGCGGCCTGGGAGCCTGTGAACCGGCTTAAAAATTTATTGCACGTGACTGCTCCGTGCACCACCCTCCAGGCCAAGTCCCCGATAAATACTGGGAGGACTCCCGCGTAGAGTGCACTCCATCAGGGACCCCCGCCTCCTCCGGACGGCAAGATGTTGCGCCATGGCGTGTCCGGACAGCAGACGAGGATGGCAAGGTTGAGAGTGTGCAGGAGCAGCCCGTACAGGAAACCCCTCCGTGCGGAACTGAAAGGCACAGAGGGGATTTCCCCGAGGTGGCTCAAGTTGTGAGGCGCCGGCTCCCGAGGGAGGTTTCGGGGTTTGGCGCCGATGAGGAATTCCGTCCGGACGGGGGTCAGTTCAGACGGGATCTCCCCATGTGCTTGAGCCTCCTTGACACACCTAACGGAGTCAGGGCCCAGCGCTGTTTTTAGCGACTCGATGGCATCGGCCGCGCAGCGGACATCAGCTGAATATAGGCGCCGTGCCAGCACGTCTGGCACCATCCAGCCCGCTCCTCCATCATCGAGCAGGTCTCTGACCCTGGTCACCTTGCCAGTCACAGCTCTCTTGTCCGCCTGCCACCTAAAACCTCGGTCGTGGAGGTACGGAATCCTGAGCAGCGGCTCCGCCACTCCAGATGGTGGAGAGCTGCGCTTGGTGGAGACTTTGTTCCAGACCCTGATGAGTTCCTGGTAAAAGACAGGATGAGCCATTTTTTTTTTTTTTGGGCACTAAAATCATATTTTTTTTTTCTCCAAGTGCCCCCTATAAAAGGGGAGGGGGACACTAAAAAACACCGGCAATTAAAACAAGTTAAACTTTAAAACATAAAATCAAATTAAAATTTGGTAGCCGGGCGTGATAATGCACTCCAGTCCCTCCGGTGCCCACCTCTCGCAGAAGGCCGCGAGCGTACCGGTGGACACCGCGTGCTCCATCTCCAAGGACACCCTGGCGCGGATGTACGCGCGGAAGAGAGGCAGGCAGTCAGGTTGAACGACCCCCTCGACCGCCCGCTGCCTGGACCGGCTGATGGCACCCTTGGCCGTGCCCAGGAGCAGTCCTAGGAGGAGGCCCTCGGACCTACCCGCTCCCCTCCGCACAGGGCGCCCAAAGATCAGGAGTGTGGGACTGAAGTGCAGCCAGAATTTCAGGAGCAGCCCCTTTAAATAATAAAACAGGGGCTGCAACCTCGATCATTCAATAAAAACATGGAACACGGACTCTTCCAGACCGCAGAAATTGCAGGCGGCCTGGGAGCCTGTGAACCGGCTTAAAAATTTATTGCACGGGACTGCTCCGTGCACCACCCTCCAGGCCAAGTCCCCGATAAATAGTGGGAGGACTCCCGCGTAGAGTGCCCTCCATCGGGGACCCCCGCCTCCTCTGGACGGCAAGATGGTACGCCAAGGCGTGTCCGGACGGCAGGCGAGGATGGCAAAGTTGAGAGTGTGGAGGAGCAGCCCGTACAGGAAACCCCTCCGCGCGGAACTGAAAGGCACGGAGGGGATTTCCCCGAGGCGGCTCAAGTTGTGAGGCGCCGGCTCCCGAGGGAGGTTCCGGGGTTTGGCGCCGATGAGGAATTCCGTCCGGACAGGGGTCAGTTCGGACGGGATCTGCCCACGTGCTTGAGCCTCCTCGATGCACCTAACGGAGTCAGGGCCCAGAGCTGCTTTTAGCGACTCGATGGCATCGGCCGCGCGGCGGACGTCGGCCGAATCTAGGTGCCGCGCCAGCGTGTCTGGCGCTATCCAGCCCGCTCCTCCGCCATCGAGCAGGTCCCTGACCCTGGTCACAGCCCTCTCGTCCGACTGCCACCTTGGTCGTGGAGGTACGGAATACTGAGCAGCGGCTCCTGCAGGACAGCCACCACTCCAGATGGTGAAGAGCTGCGCTTGGTGGAGACTTTGTTCCAGACCCTGATGAGTTCCTGGTAAAAGACAGGATGAGCCGTTAGTACCTAGCCCAGGTGCTAACAGGTGGCGCTAATCAACATAAGCACTAGATACATAAAGAGGGGCATTAGACGGTACTTTTTCGCACAAAGGGTTATCAGAATGTGGATTGCACTGTTAAAGGTATGGTGTTAAATTTATTAAAGCATTCAAAAAAAGGTACAGAATAATTATTTAAATAAAAAACATATGAAAGTGTCTGGAGAGAAAACAGGAAAATGGAGCTGCGTAACATTAGGCCCTGAGTGGGTCCTCAATTCAAGGCAGGCATGAATGGTTGAATGGTCTCCTACTGTGTGGAAATGACTATGTTTCCATGCTTCCAATTTTAATTAAAAATGTAAAATGTAAACTCTGGACCTGTCTGGCTCTATTCTTCATTTCCTCCTTTTTTTTCTCTGTTCTGTTTTTAAGTTTTGTTGTACTTGTTTCTATCTATTATAACTATTCTAATCCTTTATTTTCTTAGTAATTACCTTTTTTCTTCTACCTACTGCACTGCTGCATTTTGGAGGTGGGAGTAACTGCTTTAAAAAGGTTTCTATTTTGACTGAAAATACTGGTTAAGCAGCCAATGAAGTTCTGTTAGGTCGATGTGGCCCCTTAATAGGTGTGACCAGGTCACTCTAATGTTCCAAGTGTGTACATATCAGGGAGTGCCTCTCAGTAATGAGTGAACCTCTTGGCAACTCCCAAGCAAGTGAACTCATCTGCAGTACTGTAATGGTTAATGGAATATTTCAGGACAAGTTACTACAAAAGCCTCAAGTATTCAGTTGAAAAACACACTTCTAAATCAAAGCCAAAGCACAGATGCTGTGTGTTAGAGTTCTAGCTCTAACCTGCTGTAAACATTTGTGAAGAAAAGAAATTCCTTTTCTTCCAACTGGGGCTATTTGGCTTGCAAGATCCTAAAATTGGACTGCATGTGATCTCACCTGGTCCTTACACAAATATCATGTGTGCGCTTTCCATTTGGGCTTAACATACGTGCATTGCTCTCATAACATTCAAATAAACAGATTATTTATGCAAATTAAAGCAAACACTATCTCCCATCATTCCTGATGGGATGTTGCTGGAGTGGGTGCAAACAGTAGCTCCATGTACAGAGGGGCTCTTAAAGGGGCAGGGACACTTTTAATAAATATTTTTATTTACCATTTAGGCAGTCTGAGTACCTTGTATGGGCCAACAATCAATGTTAAATAGATGCATGAAAACACTTTTTAATATGCAGACCTTGCCCATCTACTTAGAAACATAGAAACATAGAAATTAGGTGCAGGAGCAGGCCATTCGGTCCGTCGAGTCTGCACCGCCATTCAATAAGATCATGGCTGATCATTCAACCTCAGTACCTCTTTCCTGCTTTCTCTCCATACACCTTGATCCCTTTGGCCATAAGGGCCATATCCAACTTCCTTTTGAATATATCAAACGAACTGGCCTCAACAACTTTCTGCGGTAGAGAATTCCACAGGTTAACCACTCTCTGAGTGAAGAAGTTTCTCCTCATCTCAGTCCTAAATGGCTTACCCCTTATTCTTAGACTGTGACCCCTGGTTCTGGAACTCCCCAGCAACGGGAACATTCTTCCTGCCTCTAACCTGTCCAATCCCGTCATGATTTGCTGGTGGGTATATTTCCATGCTATAAGGTATTGGCAGGTAGCCTCACCTTGGTGGAAGGTACTGGTTGTTTTTTTTTACCTTGTTACAGGGCGCTGGTGGGTATGTTACTCTGGTATTGGGTACTTGTGAGTATGTTACCCTGGTATAGGGTACACGGGCAAGCAGACTGTGGCAACTACAGGGGAATATCGCTTCTGTCCATTGCTGGGAAGATCATCGCCCGCATAGTATTAAACCGACTCATAGCTAGTGTCTCAGAAGTAAATCTTTCAGAAGCACAATGTGGCTTTCAACCTGGTCGGAGCACAGCGAACATGATCTTTGCACTCAGACAAGTGCAGGAGAAGTGCATTGAGCAGAACATGGACCTGTATGCTGTATTTATTGACCTCACCAAGGCCTTTGATACTGTCAACAGAGCAGCGCTGTGGTCAATCTTGACGAAACTTGGGTGCCCAAGGAAGTTTGTCCACATCATTGAGCTGTTTCATGACAACGTGACAGGTGAAGTGCTCTCAGACGGCACAACCACAGCCCCATTTGCCTTCTCAAATGGAGTGAAACAAGGTTGTGTACTCGCTCCAGTTCTGTTCAACCTATTCTTTACCTGCGTCTTGAACCATGCCATAAAAGACTTGGAGTTTGGGGTCTACCTGAAATATCGATTAGATGGTTCACTGTTCAACCTCCGCTGCCTTGCTGCAAAGACCAAAGTACGGAAACGACTCATCCTAGAGACACTCTTTGTTGATGACTGCGTCCTTATGGCACACAAGGAGAGTGACCTACAATTCATACTCAGAAAATTTGCTGAGGCAACAGAATTGTTTGGCCAAACCATCAGCCTTAGTAAAACCGAGGTTCTCTATCAGCCTGCCCTTGGCACCACAGCACCTGCTCCCACAGTCTTCATCGGCAGTATACAACTAAAGTCAGTGGACAGCTTCAAGTACCTTGGCAGCATCATATCAAGTGATGGGTCCATGGACAAGGAGATTGATGCTAGGATCTGTAAAGCCAGCCAGGCACTTGGTCGCTTGCGCACTAAGGTGCTGAGTCATCACCACATCCGACTGTCAACTAAACTGTTGGTGTATAGAGCAGTCGTTCTCTCATCTCACCTCACCTGGACACCCTACAGGCGTCACATCAAAAAGTTGGAAGCTTTCCATATGCGCAGTCTCAGATCTATACTCCACATATGCTGGCAAGACTGAGTGTCAAACTTTGTGGTTCTGGAGAGAGCACAATCAACTAGCATCAAGGTGATGATCATGCGAGCCCAGTTCCGGTGGGCTGGACATGTCATCTGCATGGATGAGTCAAGGATCCCTCGTCAGCTTCTTCACGACGAGCTCTGTGAAGGTCAAAGACACCAGGGGCGCCCCGCAAGCACTACAAAGATTGTATTAAGGCTAACCTCCAGTACGTGGCATCCGGCCAAAGGACCTCGAGAATACAGCAGCTAATAAAATCCAGTGGCGAACCCTCATGAGGACTGCCTGCCAGACCTTCGAAGAAAGCCGATGTCAACGCCTGCGGGACACTAGAGATAAACGACATCAGGTGGCAGTACTGTCAGCATCAGGCACATCGAACTTCTCTTGTCCGACGTGCAAGAGACTATGTGCATCCAGAATTGGCCTATACAGCCACTTGAAGACACATGCCATTGATGACTAGCACATCAACATCTTTGTTGGATACGACAGACTACCAAGGGAATAGGGTACATGGGGATATGTTACCCTGGTATTGGGTACTTGTGAGTGTGTTACCCTGCTATAGGGTACATAGGGATATGTTACCCTGGTATAGGGTAGATGGGGATATATTACCCTGGTATATGTTATCGTGGTGTAGGATACTAATGGATATGTTACCTTGTTACAAGGTGCTGGTGGAGACCTTTACCTTGGTATAGGGTACTGTGTGGTATGTTACCTTAGTATAGGGTACTGTGCGGTATGTTACCCTGGTATAGGGTACTGGTGGCTATGTTATCTTGTTACAAGGTACTGATGGGTAGCCTTACCTTGGTTGATTTCTTCAGGTTCTGGAAACTATTTTATCTTTATTAGTGCCATTCTTTTTTGGTGCTGCAGACCATAATTTCTCCTTGTGGTGCCATTGTCCTGTAGGGAGGGTAACCTGGCATAACAAATGGTTCTACCCTCCTTTCCCTCACCAGTTACAGATGCAGATCTTCTGCAGCATCAGAAAATCTGCGTATTGTGCCTGCTGGTGTTGTGCCAAAATCCTAAGAAGGGACTAAGGGGAAGATTTGTTGCTTTGGTGTGTCTGGCATATGCAGAAAAACTCTTCTTAAGTCTGTTTCCCATGATTTTCAAGGAAAAATTGGCCTGCCCTTTAAATGACAGACAAACCCCTTTCTGTGACTGCAACTGGGACAGATTTGCAACCCGGTGTAACTGGCAAGTTGCATGCCAACAGGAATTATAAAATTAGGTCTTGTCCCAGAAAATGCATTGGTGTTGATGTGAATTGCTCAGGCGGGTGCTAATCCCGCACCATGATGTACCCTCATGATCCACAGACATTGCAAAAGATTTACCCTGTTATGCTTCATGGGGTAAATGTTGCACTTTAGCATTCCTGGCATAGAGCTCTGCATAACAGGAGTGTATATCTGGAAACTGGGTGTTGAAGTCAGTGCATTTGATCCATGCGCTTGCATAATTTTACATCCTTAATGGATAGAAAGGGCCACAAATGAGTGTACTGACTGCCACGGCCAGATTTCTGATCAGCTCTAAATCACTACATTTGCCTCTGTATGCTGAATTACTCATCGCAGATACTACTTTGGAAGCGTTTCAAAGAAGATGAGCCAAAACATTTCCTTACGTCATGAAAGAAGATGGGAGACAGTTACATTCATGCATCTCCCAAGGGCTGGTTTCAGAGTAATGTTTGCCGGAGGAATTGGCCAGATCAACAAGAACAAATAATAACAGAAACTTGCATTTATATGGTGCGTTAACAGAAGAACTTCCCAAGGTGCTTTACAGAGCTGGAAAGAAATTTAGACCCCTGAGCCAAGGAAGGAGAAGTTAGAAGGGGTGACCAAAAGTATGATGAGATGGGTTTTAAGCAGGGTCAGAGGTAGAGGGGTTTAAGGAGCAGATTGACCCAGAAAGAGGAAAGCGGAAAAAAAACCTTATAAAAAAATCTCTAAAATTTCTCTGTAAAGTATTTTAAGTGGTTTATCAGAGCTCAGTCCTCCCATCAGCTCTCACTTCACTTCAAATTCAAGCCTGTACACTGAAACAAGAGGTGGGGGTGGGTGGAAATTGCCCTCCGCCCTGTTTCGGCGGATAATTGGAATTATTCGAATTATTTCTGCCCAGCGGGAGTCAGAGGGTTGAGGCAGAAAATCCAGCTCTTTAACTTGTGACAGTGTCTCCCAGTGCTTTGGGATGCTGTTTGAGGCGGTGTAGGGTCAGGTTTGGGTCAGGAGCGGGGCGGTGATGACGTCAGCGGCTGACGCGTAGCAACGTCCCTCCCCTTCAGTTAAAGAGGGGGGAATGCTGCAAGGCCTAGTGAGATCTCCGTGGCGCTCACTGGGCCACCAGAGATGAGTTCAGCTGATCCAGTGGCCCGGCATTCAAGGCTGGGCTGCATGTTGGTGGCCCGGCCAAACCTGCGGCAGACCGCAGAGTCCGCCCACAATTAAAAGAAAATGGCGGCCGCACCGCCCAGCCACATGCAGCAGCCAAAAAGAGGTCGGAGCGTCAGACGGGCGGAAAGTTGGAGCATGGCGGAAACCCGTTTCTGCTTCCCTCGGCCAGAGGCAATTGCGGATGGGTTGCACCCTTCTCCTGCCCCCGGTTGGTGAAGCCTTACAACCCTGTCGGGGCTTGAAAAAAGGGGCAATTTCGTCTGCAAGATGTTTTATTACTTAACAGTAGCTTTTACAGCTTCAGAAAAATGCCTAAGATGCCATTTACTTTGTGGGTGGGTTTTAAAACCTTTTTAAATACATGCGCTTTGTTCAGAGGGTGTGCTGCACTGTTGGAAGTGCCATCTTTTGGATGAGATGTTAAACCAAGACCCTGTCTGCCCTCTCAGGTGAAGGGTCAGGTTTGGGTCAGGAGCAGTGATGACATCAGTGACTGAAGAGTAGCACTATTTCAAAGAAGAGCAGAGGAGTTCTCCCCGGTGTCCCGGACAATATTTAAGCTTCAATTCAACACCACTAAAACTGATTACCTGGTTATTATCTCATTGCTGTTTGTGGGACTTTGCTGGGGACACATTTCCGTCTATATTGACATCCCCTAAATGGTTCAGGCAATCACAGGGAACACAGTCCATTTCCCTCACAGACTTGCATTCATCATCTTTTCTTCAAACCTGAGGTATTAGCCAGAAGGTTTTGATCTTATTAGATTCTGTTTATAGACAATAATATAACCAGAGGTGCCTTTCCTTGAAACTAATTGCTAACTCCAGGCAGTACTGCTTACACATATGAAAACAAATGATACAGAAATATTATTGAATGCCTGTTTCTGAGCAGGCATTGCCCCATTTTTTGTTGGCGGAGGAACTGTACATTTAGTGTGGATGTATTATCCCACAGTTGTCACTTAATGTCCCTGTGGATTTGACATAACAATCACCATGCAAATTACCCAAGTTCTATGCAGGATGTCAGTGATGCTTGCTCATAAATGAATATAGGTATATATCTGTCAGTGCGTCTGGTGAGCATACCTAGTGTGTCTGAAGGTGCTTTTACACTGCAATAAGCTCGAGGTCCAGATCGCAGGAAAGTGGCCTACAGGTGTTTAGATATTAAACCCAAGTTGACTTCCATCTCGGCTGGTTCCTGGAACAAGCCCCGTGCAGATAAGCTGTGATACTTTGACAACTGCACATGTGCGAATGGTTGATTTGGCAACACCATGATGTCATGACATCACAACATTCACCCTGATATCCTAAACTGGCTCGGTGTCTTTACTAGGTCATTCAGGGAGCAGCAGGCCGGGCGGCAGTTCAGGAGACACAAGCAACACAGGGCCTTCACTGCCATTGGTTTTACGTAAATTGGTAAGTTTACGTTTGGCGATATTGTAGGATGAGTGGGGTCCCCATAATGTGGGTCAATAGAACTGCTGCATTACAAAATCATGTCAAGCTGTTAAGCTCCAGAAATAAATTGAAGTAAGATTTTTTGACTGGATCAAGGGTTCGATGTCTGAGGTTTATAAAAAAGGTATTATGCAATTATGGATTAAACACAGTGTCCTACGTAGGCTTGCCAACTCTGGTTGGATATATTCATGGAGATTTCATCAGATGCTCTGCCACCTCCAACTGCCCAGTCCAGTCAAACCTCCTTTCCCCCATCTCTGATATTAAACAAAAGTGTTTAACGAAAATGAAAAAAAAACACACCATTTTTTCTAATGCCCCTATGAGTTTTCTCCCGGGTTGCTGGCAGCAGTATCCAGGAGGTTAATTTTCGATTCCTGGAGACTGCAGGACAACTCTGGAGGGTTGGCAACCTTCATCCTACAGCTTCCCACACCTGGTTCAAGTAAGGGAGAAAATCAAAATTTCTGGCCAATCAGCAAAAACCTTTTCCTCCAAACCTCGTGAGCATGCTTTGATGTCAGGTGCTACAATTATTACTGTCACCTGTAATTAGATGATTTCTGCAATGAAATAGCTGAAGTTTGAAGCTCTTTAAAAATATTTGACACATTAAATATGAGAATAAATTCACTGTCCTCATGCACCCAATGGAAATTCACATTCGAAGGGAGTGCGGGTCAGAGAACCACCACAACGGGGCTATGGCCTATGACCCATTGACCATGGGTTAGGTACATTTAACCACCTGATGAATGCTCATAGGCTGCAATTTATATATGTGGGTTTGGGTCAGTGCCAAGAGTGGGCTATAAATCGTAACTTATGCTCTTGGTAATACAACTATTTGTACCTCAAGTTAGGTAAATAATCAAAATGGGAAGTAGAAACGTGTTGAGTTTGTATATTAAAGCAAATTATAGTGTCCTGTGGCTCTTGAGTTCATGTTACACCACTATGACATTACTGTATTTTCCTTTGTGCTCAAATATGAGGTCAGCTGGATGAAATGTGAATAATGTTTGATGGGGATTCTATCAGCACAATGTCAGCACAATTAAAGTGTCAGTTATGACGCAATGGGTAGCACTCTCACCTCTGAATCAGAGACTTGAGCATATAAATCTCGGCTGACACTGCAGTTTAGTACTGAAGGAGTGCTGTACTGCTGGAGGTGCAGTCTTTCGGATGAGACGATAAACTGAGGTCCCCTCTGCTCTCTCTGGCGAACGTAAATGTTCCCATGGCACTATTTCTAAGCAATTCTAAGGGGAGTTATTCCCGGTATCTTGGCCAATATTTACCCCTCAATCAACATCACTAAAACAGATCATCTGGTCATTATCACATTGCTTGCTGCGTTTCCTACATTACAACAGTGACTACACTTCAAAAGTACTTCATTGGCTGTAAAGCGCATTGGGGCGTCCGGTGCTCCTGAAAGGCGCTATATAAATCCAAGTCTTTGTTTTCACAAACACAGCTCTGTTACAATACTGCAGATTGGAATATAAATAGTGCAGCGAGGTTTGGGATACTTCCAGTCGAGTTGTGAGAATAATTTGAATGCACAGTGAGACTCAGGGCAGGACAGATGTGATTCCTTCAGTGTTGACATGTAGTAACTGTGCTGGTAAGACTTGTGCTCTGCACACGTGTCTCTAGGTGGACGTGAACTGACCCCTGCCTGTGTTGTTTTTTTTCTCCAGATTTTACAGGTGAACAAAGTAATGTCTGTCCTGTTATACGGCATGCTTCTGACTTATCTCGGTGGCATCCAGGCTACAACCATGGGCAAGAGAAGTTCTCCAGAGGACTCGGTGAGCTCGCTGATCATCAAGATCCTGCAGGCGGACCTGGTGAAGGGCAAACTCTCCGGGCAGAGCGAGGGGGCGGAGGAGAAGCACCGGGACGGCCGGCAGCAGGGCGAGAGCAGCCGGGGGGGAGGCGAGCCGCCGGGGGGATTTACAAGGGCAGATTTCCAACCCATCGAGGTGTCGGTGGACGCCGAGCTGCTGAGGCAGAAGAAGCGCTACCACTCGCCGCGGGTGATGCTGAGCGAGCGGCCGCCCTTGCAGCCGCCTCCGCTGTACCTGGCCGAGGATCTGGCCGGGGGCTCGGAGCCGGCCAACAGAACAGCCCGGAGGAAGCGGTACGCCGACCGCCGGGGCCACCGCGGCGAGTACTCGGTGTGCGACAGCGAGAGCCGCTGGGTGACGGACAAAACGGCTGCCATCGACATCCGTGGGCGGCAAGTGACCGTGCTGGGCGAGATCAAAACCAGCGGCTCGGCCATCAAACAGTATTTCTACGAGACCCGCTGCCGAGAGGCCAAGCCGGTCAAGAACGGCTGCAGAGGTATTGACGACAAGCACTGGAACTCCCAGTGCAAAACCAGCCAGACCTATGTCCGGGCACTGAGCACAGAGAACAATAAGTACGTGGGCTGGAGGTGGATCAGGATAGACACCTCCTGCCTCTGTGCATTATCCAGAAAACTAGGCAAATCCTGATTGACCCCCCTACCCCCTCCTCTTTCTATGTGAATATATAAATTATTACTTTAAATTATATGAATTTTGCATGTAGCATATGAATGTTTATATTATAGTACAGTTCACAGTTTTTATTTATTAAACGAAACGTCAATACACCCGACAAGAAAAGCTTCTTCCAACTCGCCAAAACAAGATATCTAAGTTGTGCCTTGCTTCCAGCAACATTAAAAGTCATTGGACCCGCGTGGTTGTGCACTGCTAACTGGGTCCACGCGTTTACCTCCCCCTTCTTATTTCCTCCCAGCCACTCTGAAGTCAGCGTAGTTGTCGGGGCGATTTACACATGGGCTTTTGGAAGGTTGGCGACACAGTTGAAACCCCAACCACGAGCGGTGGCTGACAGTCATAAAAGACATTTGCAGTGAGACTGAGAGAAGGAAGCTGGGATCAGAGAAAAGGCTGGCAACGCCATCTGCGCAGATAAAGCTCTTCCATATGTCCCACTCAGTCCCGGAGAGTTGTTCTGTCAGGGAATTGTACCATCTTTGCAGTGCTGGAGAAAAGAGTGCTGTGAACCTTCTCTCTCTCCCCTCCCCCCGTACTATTCTTGTAAAATTACTCTGCACATCATCCAATTTCAAAGTGATTTTAAAAAAATGTTCCGTTTGCTGTTTTGACCGAATTGGACCCTCCTTACAATGAATCCTCTTCAAACTGGGGAGAACTGCATTTCTTTGCCGTCCTCTTGTCAATTCCCCTCGTTTTACTTTACACCAAATTCCAAATTTAGCCGGCTTATGATTCCCCTCTTTAAATATTCTAGTCTGTTAAAGGGAAACTGCTATGTGGTGCTATGTATTTGAATGCTTTATCTTTTGCAAAAGGTTTGTACTTTGCAACGAGCTGTTCACTGCGAATCATGGCTGTGGAAAAAGGTGAAGATTACCTGCTATACGTCACAATGCCAACAGTGTTTCAAAGGCAAAAGGCTGAATCGTTTCAGTCTTATCAGTATAACAGCAAACAGACTCATAACCCTGGGTAACTTGAAGTTCTGCCAGTCATCCAGTGTAACAGTGTCATCCGTATAAGGTCCTTTAACAAAAGCCACCGCTCCTTAAAAAATTCTTGTAGCCAGAATTCATTTGCAGGAAATATTATTTTTTCAAATTTCTTCCACAGAAAAGTATAATCACAGTATGGCATAAGAAGCATTATGTAATCCCCGCCCTTAATGCAGACTAATTGTGATTGGTGAAGGTGAAATGGTGTGTGTGACTGGTTTAGATAATAGAAGCACTTGACTTTGGCCATGGGCGATCTGGGTCAAACACAAGTACCGATGCAGGTGAATAACTAGCTTTACAACTGAATGAGTTCTACTTGCCCACCATGGAGTGTTTCCTTCACCATGCAGTTCCAGCTTTGCCAGGTGAAGCACTGAAAATGCGAAGGGTAATCCATTAGTCATATTGGTGTAGTTGAACTATACTCTTCTTCAGCACATATGTAAGTACATTCTCAAGGCAATATAGAGGAGTCAAACATTGCTGTTGGTGTATGCTGTATCATTTCTCAACAAAGTGCTTGGTTCCTGGACTTAACACATCATTCCTAATCCAAGTAAACATAAACATGATAAAACTGTACATGATTTGATACTATGCAGTATTGGCTTGGTTCTTTGATGGACTTCCCAGTGTGGACTTTAGTGATTCAGGCCGGGAAGATTCCATGTTTGGTTCATGCTCTTTATTGAGTTAGTTGCTCTCTATCGGGGATGGCACAGGCCCATGTGAAAAACGGCTACTGGGCTGAGGTGCTGGGATGGTCGGAACCTGTGGAATTGTACCAGAATTGGTGAGCTCCTTCAGGAAAAGACTACTAAAAGCAGATCAGATAGTGTAGATGACAATTTTGAAATAATATCTGTAGCCGAGCATTTTTATACATTAAACATAGCTCTTCTAAATCAGGGTTTGATTAGGGTAGGGAAAATGGAGTACGAGAAGAAGCTTGCAGGGAACATTAAGGCGGATTGCAAAAGTTTCTATAGGTATGTAAAGAGAAAGAGGTTAGTAAAGACAAACGTAGGTCCCCTGCAGTCAGAATCAGGGGAAGTCATAACGGGGAACAAAGAAATGGCAGACCAATTGAACAAGTACTTTGGTTCAGTATTCACTAAGGAGGACACAAACAACCTTCCGGATATAAAAGTGGTCAGAGGGTCTATTAAGGAGGAGGAACTGAGGGAAATCTTTATTAGTCGGGAAATTGTGTTGGGGAAATTGATGGGATTGAAGGCCGATAAATCCCCAGGGCCTGATGGACTGCATCCCAGAGTACTTAAGGAGGTGGCCTTGGAAATAGCGGATGCATTGACAGTCATTTTCCAACATTCCATTGACTCTGGATCAGTTCCTATCGAGTGGAGGGTAGCCAATGTAACCCCACTTTTTAAAAAAGGAGGGAGAGAGAAAGCAGGGAATTATAGACCGGTCAGCCTGACCTCAGTAGTGGGTAAAATGATGGAATCAATTATTAAGGATGTCATAGCAGCGCATTTGGAAAATGGTGACATGATAGGTCCACGTCAGCATGGATTTGTAAAAGGGAGATCATGCTTGACAAATCTTCTGGAATTTTTTGAGGATGTTTCCAATAAAGTGGACAAAGGAGTACCAGTTGATGTGGTATATTTGGACTTTCAGAAGGCTTTCGACAAGGTCCCACACAGGAGATTAATGTGCAAAGTTAAAGCACATGGGATTGGGGGTAGTGTGCTGACGTGGATTGAGAACTGGTTGTCAGACAGGAAGCAAAGAGTAGGAGTAAATGGGTACTTTTCGGAATGGCAGGCAGTGACTAGTGGGGTACCGCAGGGTTCTGTGCTGGGGCCCCAGCTGTTTACATTATACATTAATGATTTAGACGAAGGGATTAAATGTAGTATCTCCAAATTTGCGGATGACACTAAGTTGGGTGGCAGTGTGAGCTGCGAGGAGGATGCTATGAGGCTGCAGAGTGACTTGGATAGGTTAGGTGAGTGGGCAAATGCGTGGCAGATGAAGTATAATGTGGATAAATGTGAGGTTATCCACTTTGGTGGTAAAAACAGAGAGACAGACTATTATCTGAATGGTGACAGATTAGGAAAAGGGAAGGTGCAACGAGACCTGGGTGTCATGGTACATCAGTCATTGAAGGTTGGCATGCAGGTACAGCAGGCGGTTAAGAAAGCAAATGGCATGTTGGCCTTCATAGCGAGGGGATTTGAGTACAGGGGCAGGGAGGTGTTGCTACAGTTGTACAGGGCCTTGGTGAGGCCACACCTGGAGTATTGTGTACAGTTTTGGTCTCCTAACTTGAGGAAGGACATACTTGCTGTTGAGGGAGTGCAGCGAAGATTCACCAGACTGATTCCCGGGATGGTGGGACTGACCTATCAAGAAAGACTGAATCAAGTGGGCTTGTATTCACTGGAGTTCAGAAGAGTGAGAGGAGACCTCATAGAAACGTTTAAAATTCTGACGGGTTTGGACAGGTTGGATGCAGGAAGAATGTTCCCAATGTTGGGGAAGTCCAGAACCAGGGGTCACAGTCTAAGGATAAGGGGTAAGCCATTTAGGACCGAGATAAGGAGAAACTTCTTCACCCAGAGAGTGGTGAACCTGTGGAATTCTCTACCACGGGAAGTAGTTGAGGCCAATTCACTAGATATATTCAAAAGGGAGTTAGATGAAGTCCTTACTACTCGGGGGATCAAGGGGTATGGCGTGAAAGCAGGAAGTGGGTACTGAAGTTTCATGTTCAGCCATGAACTCGTTGAATGGCGGTGCAGGCTAGAAGGGCTGAATGGCCTGCTCCTGCACCTATTTTCTATGTTTCTATGTTAGGAGCAAACAGTTAAGCATTCTTGTTTCTTTTCTGTTTTATCCCAAGTTCCAGGTTGCCACTACAAGGTACACATCAGTAGGTATTAGTTTTGGGTCTGTGCAGCCAAAGGAAAAGTGTCAGCCTCAGATCTATGGTTGCACTATCACCTCTGTGTCAGAAGGTCAAGGGTTAAAGACCCACTCCAGACACTTGAGCACATAATCTGGGCAGACACTTCATTGCACTATGGAGGGAGTGCTGCCTTTCAGATAAGACATTAAACTGGGTCCTTTTTTGCCCTATTAGGTGGATGTAAAAGATTCAGTGCCAATATTTGAAAAAGAGCAGGGGAGTTTTCCCACTGTCTTGGCCAACATTTATCCCTCAACCAGCATCACTTAAAATCAGATTATCCGGTCATTTATATCATTACTGTTTGTGGAACCTTGCTATGGACAAATTGGTTGCTGCACTTCCCTACAGTAAGCAGTGACTACATTTTAAATCTATGATTGACCGTAAAGTGCTTTGGGACATCTTGAGGCAGTGAAAGGCACTATATAAAAATGAGTTCTTGGCTTATCTAATCCATTACCCTTTGTTGCTATTCTTTGGATGACTGCTGGTACATCTACATTTATAAGCAGGAATGCATATTCCCAATAACAACCTTCTAAATTCTAACCTCAATCTTTAACATTTGGAAATACTGACTGCTTTTGAGAAAAGTAATTGTAAATTATTATGTTGATAATTATATAGGTAACCAATGGGTATGTGACAAAACTGGAACTTGTTACTAACTAGAGAACCCAAGGGTTTTTAGTTTGAAATCCAAAACATTACTATGAGCATACAGAGATTACATTTATCTTTTGTTGCCTGTAGATCACTCTTAGGCACACTGCATGATTACCAAAATGTGCTTTTTGTTATGTGACTGCATAACAGACACTGATAAGTGTTATAGTAATTTCAAGGTGGGAGTCATTTTTAATTTCTTCCATCTGGCAAATAATATTTAATGGATTTCACAAATGCAAAAATATAGAAGTATAACTGTGCCATGCCCAAGAACATAAAATGATGAAACAAGGTTACTCAGCCCATTGATTTCACTTTGCTGTACAGGTCCATATGCAGGATTTGGTTGACCATTTTCAACTCCCTCCTCCCTGACTGGCAAGTCTAATTCACTCTACTTCCTGTGGAATCAGGAGTCTGCCCATTCCTTCTGTGATTGCCTCAGTAGAATCCACATAAGTGTAAGGTTGTTATCCATGTCTCTCGCTCTTAATTCTAGAATTAAATAGTTTATTTAATCAAAAGCATGAGTAGAAACATCTGGTTATACCTAAAACATAGAAGAAAAGCTCCTGCAGATGTCACAAGCCTAAGGCTATTGGTCATTAATGGCTTTATGATCCTGTTTAATAGAACCAGCTTCTTGATGTATAAAAATGCTTTACTATAGATTTAGTAAAAAGAGCATTTGTTAAAGCCAGGCTTATATACCATAAGAATGGCTGATAGTATGGTGAGGCAGTATGACTTAGCACCAACATGTAGAGCCATGTAACATGGTTCACACCTATTATCTCCATGCTGACAGGCATCTGATCTCATACATGTTATTGTGAAGAGCTGCTGAGCAGAGGTGGGCGTTACCCTATGTAGGGGAGGAGAAGTCCCTGCCAATATTCTATATCCCTTAAATCCACTTCAGAACAGATTTTATACAGACTTCGGAACACCTCAGCTGTAATTGGCATGTGGCTTGGAAGAGCAGGAAACGTGTTAAACAATAGCCTGAAAAGAAAGCATTAAATACGTCATAGAAAGGACTGTTTTTGGCAACAGTTTAGATGCAACCACTGCTACTGCCATGATCTAATTATTTTGTGTTGATAATCAAAAACAAGCAGGACCACTAGAGAGCAGTATTTCTCTAGCTTTGAGCAATGAGCAATTTGTCAACTTATTTGATACCTTGAGGCATTTCTATCACCTTCAATGGCAAATCACCCACCCATACAAAAGATACATTCCTATTTCATTTCTCATTATGACTAAAATTCTTCAGGTTTTTCAGATTTTATATTTAAAGATGTAGAATCGATTTTCCAAAGCCAAAGCATATTTTGAATCAATATATGACTGGTGAAAACTAGTATGGCAAGAATGAGATCAGGAGAAGGATCATTAAATGTCCATATAATACGTACATTTTTCCATAGCATTCTCTTACCATGTACATGTTTTAACCACGTCTTGCTGTACTTTCTTTCCTTTGTCAGTTAAATGTAAACCACAATGTATAGAGAATACCAGGTTTCTAGGAGTGAGTTGCATGAGGTTCAGGTGACAACATAAACTATAAGGGAAGCTGAGGAGCTTAACTCCTGAACTCTTAAAGAGTGCGTCATCTTTGAACTAATTTACAGACTTTTTCTTTATACTATAATCAAGTCTTCATTTTTATTTCCTAGCAAGATCTCCTTTTTTGAGTTGTTGTAATGCGAGTTTATGTCATGGTATGTCATTTCCTTTTCCATGAATAACTACTTCCAGTCCAATCATCAATTTTGACCATGTGGATTTACGTTATGTGAACGGATGTTTTTTTGCTAGAATGCTTGGCCAAGATTGTAATTGAATCTGACGACAGAAAGATGATATTTTACTGAGAAACTCTCTTACTAGATTATAACACTCTTCTATAAACCATGCAGCCATAACCATTGAACAATTGTACATTACTTCTACCATAATGTAGTTTGAATACAATGAGAAGGATGAATATTGAACTTTACCACAAAACAACAGGCAGTATGATACAAAGTCAATCATTTAAGGCCCCAATTGAATGTTAACTTCAGTCTTGTAAATGTCACTATTGTAGAGCCACTGCCAACATCTGCAAACAATTTTGTTATACACATACACACACACTTTATACACTTACCATACCTCTACATTAAAAAAAATGTTTGGAACCCTATTCCATTTCATTCATTAGTAAATTAAACCCATTTTTGCAAACTGTTACAGATTTGTGTTGCATTATTGGCCCAGTAACCATTGCACAATTATTAGATTATTAACAGCAGTGAGTATCTGTTTATGTCTCATTTTAATGGCCACTTTTCTATTTTAGATCATTTTTATTAGACATAATCAAATGTTAAAAGGGAGGATGTTTAAACTGGCTCATGCAGACTCTGGTATATTACACCTGTGCTTGGAAGCATCTGTATATTGTTCTGTA
This sequence comes from Pristiophorus japonicus, assembly GCF_044704955.1. NCBI lineage: Eukaryota > Metazoa > Chordata > Chondrichthyes > Pristiophoridae > Pristiophorus > Pristiophorus japonicus. Next base: position 58,438,930 of record NC_091989.1, read on the forward strand.
AACGTTCATATTCTGTAATATACAGAAAAAGCACACCGTTTTATTGATAACAAATCCCATCAGCTTATTTTCACTTTTTTCCCAAAATGGCAATTACTTGTCATTCTTCTGATTGAATCGGTCAAAGAATGTTACCTGCTGTGTAGAAAGCTAGTTTAATCTCGATAAAGTAACTCCTCTGAAAAGATAGCCAAGTTGTTTAAGTGCAAAATAATAAAAAAAAAGGTATGTAAATAGCTTTTATTCAAATTGTAATTTATTTTTTCAGTGTCTGAGAAACTGAAATTCTTTATTTTAGTACAGAAGTTGTATGTTCTCTATTTTGTATGTATTGCCTGCTTGCAGTTGTTTTCCTGGTTTGTAATATGTAATAAAGTATCACTTGTAATGTGAGCCTGAAACAAACTTGGCGTTCATCATGAAGCATTATGGAGCATGAGGCCTTGATACAAAGGCCTCTCTGCTAAAAAAAAAAGCAAGTGAAATAATGGCGCCTCTTGTTTATATTCAGTGTTCTTCTGTTTAAGAAACTAAGACTTGGTTATGATATTTATGGAAAATAATGCACCTTTAGCCCCATTGCTGTACAAAAGCCAAATGTCAGTACCTCGTGTAACTTCGAAAGATTTATTATTAGCAACCTAGTATTGATCAACTGTCTACTCCAAGTGACTGCACTATTTATATCTACCATACAGAAATAAAAAGTTCTAAGTGTCCCGATGTGAATAGTGTCAAGAAACTCTGTAAACGGCAGATTGTTCTTATCATGTTCCTGCTCGTAGCACTTTGGATGAATTCTAGTTTCATTTGAATATATTATTGTATCTGAAAATACTCTAGTCAATCCTTTTGGGTAATATAGCTTTGAAGGACACTGCCTAATTGAAAATCAGACAGGAGTAAATTAATAACTGGGAAATGCATTAAAATGGGGACAGGAGTCATTCTATTGCAAGTGTCATGATCAGATAATTCCAAGATGTTCTAGAGTGCAACATAACATAGAATATATATGCAGTACACTCTTTAAAGTTTTGTTATGAAATCTTGCAACAAACACTGATGTTCATTATTTTTTTCATTCAGTCACACCAAGTACCACTGGTCCATTTCTTTCTGTTCTGTACTGTGAGGTAATTTTGCCCAAGTTACTTGCAGTTTCTCGAGCAACTGGGAATGCTAAAGGACAAATATACATTTTTAAATGTTTCTCAAAACATATGTGGAAGTAACAGCTTACAGACTTGAGAATTCAGTTTGCACACTCAGCATTTTCCTTTTCTAAAAGCCTTTAGTTTGTGCCAACAACTTCCCAGGTCGCTGATGCAACTCAAACAGAAAGACAATGAGAGAATGTCATTATTTATGTCTGGAAGAGCAGAAGGCTTTAGTCACTCACGCTAGCGACTGCTAATTATTTTGCTGCGCTTCTTTTCACTTTCAGCGGCTGATGCTGGTTATCAACGGCAGGGCTTGAGTTTGTGCTTCTGATGTCCTGAAAGGCAAAGCAAAGGTCAAATTAATGTGCATTTCAGACCGCATCTGCCTCAATAAAAGAGACATGAGAGACATCCGAGTGCAGGTACCACCTTTTATAATGATCGAATAATTCTGCAGAATACACTTCTTCTTTAAGTGACCAGCCTGACCCTGCCACATAGCACTGCCCCCCGGTCATCAAAATCCATGACGCGGCCTTGGACAATATGGACCATTTTCCATACCTCGGGAGCCTACTATCAGCAAGGGCAGACTTTGATGTTGAGGTCCAACGTGCCAGCGTAGCTTTCGGTCACCTGAGGAAGAGACCAGGACCTCAAATCTGGCACCAAGCTTATGGTCTACAGGACAGTAGTGATACCTGCCCTTCTATATGGCTCAGAGACATGGACATATACCAGACATCTCAAAGCACTGGAGAAGTACCACCAACGCTGCCTCCGGAGGATCCTGCAAATCCACTGGGAGGATAGACGCACCAACGTCAGTGTCCTCGTTCAGGCCAACATCCCCAGCATCGAAGCACTGACCATGCTCGACCAGCTCCATTGGGTGGGCCACATCATGCACATGCCCAACATGAGCAAGCCCCAGGTGGGCAGAGGAAATGTTTCAAGGGCACCCTCGCCCTGATAAAGTGCAACATTGCCACCGGCACCTGGGAATCCCTAGTCCACCTTTTCCTTCAACCACTGTCTGCTCCACCTGTGACAGAGACTGTAATCTCGCATTGGACAGTATAACCACCTGAGAACTCATTTTTAGAGTGGAAGCAAGTCTTCCTTGATTCTGAGGGACTGTCTATGATGATGATGATGGTAAGAAATGTTCTCTTGAGCAGGTTGTCAACTCGTTCCAGAACACTGCTTTGTGTGTAATTGTTAAAATAGTGTGTCGCAGAAGACAAAACGTGTTAACCATTCTGGAGAGAGAAACTTCAGCTTTGTGGCATTTTACAAACATATTCACTGGATTATACAGATCATTATGATGTTTGATGTACTATTTGGCCACCAAGATCAGTTGATTTTTCAACATTTGTCAACAGATTCTGAAAACGAGTCAAGAACACGATAGGCCAAAATGGCCTCCTTCCGTGCTGTAAATGTCTATGATTCTATGAAGAAAAGTCATGCAGATTTTTTGACTGAAAATGGCTGCTTGTATCTATTTTGTTCTGATGAATCAGGGAAAGCAGTCAACAGGTTAATTTGACTTCATAGGAAACATTCATCTTTCTCATTTTTCCTTTTCAGATGCCTTTTAAAAATAATGACCTATAAGGTGATATTGGGTTAGCAACATGAAAATCATGTGCCACCTTGCAAGGAGGCACAACTAATACAATAATTCTTACATTAAATCTAATTTAAAACAAATCATAATGTTGTTCTTTGTGTCTACCAGACACTCTATTCCCTGCGGTGCCCACCGGTCTCGGAAGGCCTCGAGTATCAATGGGCCCTGCATACTCCTTCTCGAGGGCCACCCGGACTGTTCCACTGTGTATTTCCAGGGTTTAAAACATTAAAATTTCATTTTGCAGTGTTTTTTTTCCTCTTTATCACCACACTAATTGTCAGGTTTTGATGGCAGCAGATATTAGCTGCTAGGTCTGCTGCCTCCGTGTGACCAGATGTTTTACCAGATGTCAGGAAATTCCATAACTAGGCATTTTTCCAGACACACAAATCAACAAAGGCTGGGCTACACATAAATGGGCTGGGATAAGAATTTATCGGATTTTGCCAACTAATTCAAAACTAATTGGAAAAAGAACACCATCAATTTAATGGAAATAGGGTCAGTGTGAAATATCTGCCGTGTGGAAGTAAAAATCAGACTGCCCATACAAAATTTGAATAAGTTGATTGGCTTGGCATTATCCATCAAGAGCTTGCAATTTTAAATGAAATCATTTGACAATGATTTCTAAAGACCATTCCTTTGTTGAAAATGTAGCCAGAGTTTGGTGTATTTTATAAAATGCCAATCCAACTGGTACTTGTAGATTAATGAGATTCAGATGTTGACCAGACTGTAGCCATTCGAGGGGGTCGTTCAACCTGACTGCCTGCCTCTCTTCCGCTCTTACATCCGGTCCAGGGTGTCCTTGGAGATGGAGCACGCGGTGTCCACCGGTACGCTCGCGGCCTTCCGCGAGAGGTGGGCACCGGAGGGACTGGAGTGCATCATCACGCCCGGCAACCAAATTTTAATTTGATTTTACGTTTTAAAGTTTAATTTGTTTTAATTGCCGGTGTTTTTAGTGTCCCCTTCCCTTTTATAGGGGGCACTGGGGAAAAATTGTGATTTTAGTGCCCAAAAAAAAAAACCAAAAAAAGGAAAAAAAGGGCCTTGTAAATGTCTGGTGTGTCACCCAGGTCGGGTGACACGGTTTAATGTGTTTTGTTTTGCAGATAAACTCCAAAAAGAGTTTCAAGGCATTTGCAGTTAACCCATGAAGCAGCCAGCTCCCAGTTTCACTGCGAGATCTGTTCTAAACTTTATGCCAGCGTGTGTTTTATCAAGTCAAATAACAAAACTGCGATGATGTTGCCGTTGGGTTGTCTCACCAAGCAAGGAATGGCAGACTTTCCCGTTTCGTCCTCATGCAATTAGCCTGCATAATCTTGCTGCAGCAAGCTTGCTTGCACCTCTCCACTTGTTTAGAAGGATATAGAAAGTAACAATTTTTGTTTCTGACTTTTAAGCATCTTTCAACAATAACAGCTTCACGGCGTGATGATTGGCAGAGGTTCAGATGAAGCTGAATTCTGAACACATACCGCAACTGTAACATTTTTATGTGTGTGTCTACATGTATGTTGTTATTATGATTTAGCGATTCCAGCGAACAGCGTAAATTCCATGATTCTGCTCTCTCAGCGGGGAAACCGTGTTCAAAGGGAGCACAGGTTTAAGATAAAGTAGCATCATTGAATTTGCCCATCTGTCTTGTTATTTAAAATAAAGGCTATTCTAGGTGTGTGATAATGCCCAGGAATACAAAGAGTTAGAAGTGCGTAAAAGGCCACTCAGCCCATCCAGCTTATCAGAACTGATTGCCTTACGCAAGGTGAATAAAAACATTTAATGAAGGGTATCTGTATCTTAAGTATGAACGCTGTATTTGGTGGTGCTGTGGATTAAAGAGAAATTGCCACCATGTAGCCAGGTAAGATTAAAGCCATAACAGATAGTAGTGGACCAATACTGGTTTCTGTTATTCATTTTTGTTGGCATTTTTACGAAACATTTTTTCATCAATTGTTCTATAATTTTGTTGGATTTTTTCTTCCTGCTAGCAATCCATAATCTTCATCTGGAACTGGAATATTATCTGCTAATTCATCGGAAGGTCAACCATTATGGAAGCATTTACAAGACTTCAGCAGAGCAGGAAGAGCACAAAAATGAAATAATGAATAATATGACAAGTTGAAAGAAGGCTTGCCAAGGAGGCAAGCAGACACCAAAGATGAACTGACTGCATGCTGCCATTATATAACCGCCCACCATATCCACAAAACATGTCTACCTGGAAGTGAGCATGAGTAACAGGTTCCATCAGCTCGGAATCTGAGCCAGTTGAAGATCTGTATCACCAGGAGTCAACCTTCGCCATAGTGACGGCACTACCGGTGACATTAACAGTCATCTTCACCCTCAACTGTTCTGCCGGCATGACCTGCACTTTTGTGCCTTTGGTTTGGTGCCCTGCAGCAAACAGGGCACCTGACCCCGCACACACCTCATGTAGCCACACTTTCACTTCGACAGCCATCAAACACGGAGGTTGGGTGTTGCGGTACTCCATCACTTCCCATAGACTCCATTACATCAGTTTAGATATATTTTGCCAGCTACTGGATTTTGCTGTAGCACCCCACCCCCTGGCCTCCCATGCCTGCCCACACAAAAGAACAGCCTTTAGGAAAATTGACAAATGTTTTAAAACTAATTGCCCTCTTTGGAAAGGCTGAAGTTATTTTTGTCATTGCATGCAACCACTTGCCTTTAAATGGGTGCATTCCTTTACATTTTTTCAATAGCACTGCTTAGGGCTGCTTTCCCACATCATTTCCCCAGCCAAACTTTGGCAAGCTTCTACCTGCAGTCAAAAACTCGGCAAGGAGCTTGCATATCAAAAGTAACTGGTCAAACCGTGCAAAATTGCACAACAACAATTACATGCATTTATAAAGTGCCATAAAACTGAAAAATGTCCCAAGTTTCATCGCAGGGATGTAAGGAAAGATTGTCTGTGAAGCCAAGAGGAGTGACCAAAATCTTGGATCAAAGAGATGGGTTTTAAGAAGGATGGTTTCTTTTGTTAGGGTACAAATTTTTTTAAACTAATTGCGCCCTTTGGAAAGGCTGGAGTTATTTTTGTCATTGCATGCGACCACTTACCTTTAAATGGCTGCATTCCTTTAAATTTTTTTCAGTAGCACTTTAGGGCTGCTTTCCCACATCATTGCAGGAGCCAGCAGCCTTCTGGTACCTCACTCACCCAAGTGCAAAGTCATTGTGTATGTGCTTAGACAATGAATGTTAGTGGGGTATTTGACAGTGATAGGCATTGCCATCAAGCCTAATTCTGTGCTCTGCCAACACCCACCATAATGTCCAGGAAAAGAAATCACTCAAAACCCACAAAATTTGTGTGAAAAGCCATTGGAAGGCAATCAGGAATGGTACTTGTGGTTGATTTATTCTGAGACCAGCCCAGCATTTCCTAAGGCCAACAATACGACCCTGACTGCTGTCATGGATGAGATCAGCTAACTCAGCACACACTGGGCAAAACATTTTCATTGAACAGTTGGCTATTAAGTTAAGTATAAAACATTTAGACAGTTGTACTACACAACAGATGTGCCTGATTACGCGCTGGGTGCTGAGTAAAACATATGCATGCCTTGTGGAGCTAGGTACAGCATCACATACAGATGAACTGTTGCATTGAGTTTAATCCTCCTTACTGTCTATTTTAGTTCAAAGGTTTTTGTGGAATGTAATATTGCAGTAGATGAAGACTGTGCAGGTTTCCAACTGACTTATCAATTTGGCTGATATAAGTGAAGAGTGAATTGTGTGAAGGATTTTCAATGTCTGTGAGTGTTTCAGCTTGGATGCTAGAAACCATATGATAGTTGTTCTCTGATCATTTTAATACTATTGAAGTTCCTCTACCCTTTCAGCCTTGGCAGATGGTCTACTAACTTTTGCAACTGAGGCCCAAGATATACTATGATGGGAAATCCATCTGTCTTTCGGTAAATTGCTTTCTGTTTAATGATCTTCCTCAATGTTTCTCAGGTTGTTCTCTCCCAGTCTTACATTTTTGTACTGACTTGATGAGGTGAAGAGGGTAAAAAACTATTTCTACTGGTTGGTGAGTCGGTAGTATAGGAGAAGGTTATGTAGGAATTCAGAAGTGACCATTCTATGAAAGGACTGCTTGCATATAGTCTGAAGCATGCTACACTATCATATTATGGGAGGCAGTGCTGGCATATTGGCTCTGCTTTACTGGGTTTAGAGTTATATGTCACAGACTTCTTACTCACTGTATTCAAGTCCTTCAGGATTCATAGGTAGCAGCAATGTCACCCCTATTCCACTCATACAGGCCATTGTGTGGGCATCATTGAGAAAAATGTCATTTCAATCCATTGGGAAATAAAGCTTTAAAATGATTGCCCAAAAGTCAATGCAGGACATTTCCTTGAAGTATATTTCACAATAGTTAAAGGTTTAAATGACAGTTTAGCAGTGTGAATTGATTCTGTTGCATATTTTTTAAAGTGCCTTTGGTGATTCCTTCCAATCCAGCTGTACATTTCCAGCACCTGTGCAGAAGGAAAATCTGTCCCTAATTTTAAAGTAGAATAGGTCAGGTTTAATAGCCTGGGCTCATGCCCGAGCTTTTTATTTTAGATAGAATATACAACCCGTAAACAGACCATTCGGCCCAACCAGTCAATACCGCCTTTTATGCTCCACTCAAGGCGGCTCCTCCAGCCATCCTCAGCCAACTATCAGCATAACGCTCTAATTCCATCTCCCTATGTGTTCATCTAGCTTCCCCTTTAATGCAGCTCTGCTATTAGTCTCAACTATTCCCTGTGATAGCAAGTTCCACATTCTAACTACTCTCTGGGTAAAGACGTTTCTTCTGAATTCCCTATTTGATTTCTTGGTGATTACTTTATATCGATGGCCTCTAGATTTGCTCTTCCCCACAAGTGGAAGCATTCTCTCTGTATCCACTCAATCAAAACCTTTTATCATTTTAAAGACCTCTATTAGGACCCCTCAGTTTTTTTTTCAAGCGAAAAGAGACATTTTTCAAGCATATTAATATCTTCTGTAATTTGTTACAGTTCTCCTCAGTGTTGACTATCCTTCCCAATTTGGTGTCATCCGCAATTTTAGAAATTGTGTTTTGATTCCAAAGTCAAAATTGTTAATATAAATTGTGAACAACAGTGGTCGCAGCACTGATCCTTGTGGAACGCCACTACCCACCTTCTGCCACTCTAAATAGCTATCTTTTACCCCTACTCTCTGCTTTCTGTCTTTCAGCCAGCCAGCTATTCATTCTGCTACTTGTCCCCTGACCGCATGCTCTGATCTTATTCATTAGTCTATTGTGTGATACTCTATTGAAGGTCTTTTGGAAATCTGGATATATTGGGCCCAATTTTCCCCAACTCTTTTTTCGGCGCACTTACCCTAAATGCGCTGACTTTGCATGCTGGAAACGGCGCCAAAAAAAAGTGGCCCCATCCTGCCCGCTCTGCCGAGTCTCCCGTGTCCTAGCATGGCGTACATAGTGCAGTGGGGGGGCGGAGCAACAGCCCAGCGCAGAAAACACTGCCAGCAGCTGTCCGCATGCACAGTGGAGTCTGCGCACATGCTCCTCGCCCTCCCAGCATGTCCTTTCTGCTGTGAGCAGAACCTGATGCTCGCAGCCCCTATCCCTGGCCGAAGGGACGCCTCGATGTTCGCCGCACCCTATCCCTGGCCGAAGGGACACCCTGATGTTCGCCTGGTGAATATCCTGCAGTATTTATTTAGGGTCGCACAGAGTTGTCAGAAAAACGGAGTGCAAAAGTTGGAAATTTGGTTAGTGGGAATTTGGTGCAGAGAGGGGAAGGAGGTTCTGTTTTTTGGCTTCAATACTTGTAGTGGTTCATGTTACATATTTAAATATTTCATAAAATCTATCCATAATTTAAACTAGATCAAGTAATGAGTTAAAAAAAAACTATAAGCTAAGTTGATTAAATAGATGTTGAAAGGTTGTTTCCCCTGGCTGAGATTATCCACTTTGGACCCAAGAAAGATAGATCAGAATAAATGGTGTGAAGCTCAGAACTGTGGCGCTTTAAATGTACTAACCTGCACTGAATTCTTAACTGCCTGCAATGTTTTTCAGGGCTGGCCACATACGCTGACCTAAATCTATTTGGAATAAGTTTTAGCTGGCCAAAGTGGCATAAATGGCCAAAACTGGCGTAAGTGGCTGGGAATGCCCCCTTTTGAAAAAAAAACTCAACTAAAAAAAATTGTAATTGAGTTACTCTGGAGCAAGTTTATTGGGGAAAATGGAATTTTTTAACTTACGCCAGAAAAACCAACTTACTCCAAAAAAATTGGAGCAAGTAATGGCCAGAATTGGGCCCATAACATCTACTACATTACCATTGTCTACTCTTTCTGTTACCTATTCAAAGAATTCAATGAGGTTGGTCAAGCAAGACTTTCCCTTTTGAAATCCATGTTAACTAGTCATTAATGGCCCAGAAATTCCTGTTTCTTCTTCCAGTGGGCATTCGACTAAAAATAGGACAAAAGATGCACACTTACCTTTTGGTTGAATGTTTGCCAGAGATCCCAGACTCGAGGCCCCCTCTTCTTGTGCAACAGAGTGCATTCATGTTGGGACGTCCGTAGGAGTCATGTGGGCCTGGACACCCAATCACGGTAAAGTATTTTCTCATTCATAGTAATAGGAGTTTCGTAAGTCCGAAACTCCTTTTGCTATGAATGAGAAACACTCCCAAACACCCAAACACTACATAAAACATTTAAAAAAAACACCTCACATAAATATACTATAGAAATTAAAGTTGATAGAAATATTTTGAAAAATAATTTTTGCCGATTTAAAAAAAAGTTTTAATTATGCTTTAAAATATAATTACCTGAGTGGGCAGGGTTTTTTTTTAACATAAATATGTATTTTAAAATTTTATTTTAATATTTTTTTGATATGTTTTTACCAGGCGCAAGGGTTTTAAGGACATTCGCAGGGCAAGAGATGGGCAAATAGCCCAATCTCTGGCATGAGAATGTCTTCACTCCCGAGATGAGTGCGATCTGTCAAGCCAGAAACTTGACAGATCAGAAAAGCCGGTTTTCAGCGCATGTGCATTGTACGCCGAAAACCGGCTTTTCCAATGCCTTCCCGGGTCCGTACACACTCCGTACAAACCCGGGGAGGCCAGAATTTCAGGGCCATTATATTTTTGGTTTCTGGATGTTTTTTGATTTTCTCCTTCAGTAGGGATTGCATTATTTTTCCCATTACCGATGTTAAGCTGACTGGTTTATAGTGTTCTATCTCCCTTATTAAATATAGGTATAATGTCAGCTATCCACTAGTCACCTAGTATTACAATGAATTTTCGAATGAATTATTAAATATGTGTAATAGTGCCTCTGCTATCCCTCGCCTAGATTCTTTCAGAATGTGCAGATGTAATCCATTGGACATGGGGTTTTATCCTGTTTGAGTTATGGGGTTTTATCCTATTTGAGTTTGATTAGTTTATTTAATATTTCTCCTCTTTTTTATTTTAAATGCGGTTATATCATTTCTAATCTCATCTGATGTCATGTCCAATTAATCTGTCTCCTTGGTAAATACTGAAGCAAGGTAATCATTTCATATTTCTGCCATTTGGCTATGGCTGCCTGTGATATTATCCTGCCCATACCTATTTCCATCTGGCTTTCCTTTTTTATTTATGTGGCTGTAGAATATTTTACAATGTTGTTTTATGTTCCATGATAATTTAATTTCATAGTTCCTCTTTGCCTTCCTAATTATTTTTTTGACTTTTCTCCTAGTCTCTTTGTATTCTAACTTATCTTGCTCTCCTCTGCTTTCCTTGTACTTAGTGTATGTTCTTTTCCTTACTCTCAATTGTTTTCCTTATGTCTTTATTCATCCTTGATGTCTCATTACTGCTTAGTTTAATTATGTTTTTTATCAATATTTTTCCCTGGTCTCTGTTGAATACTGTTTTAATGTTTCCCATTGCTGTTCTAGCTCATTGTTTATCAATATTGTTGTCCATTTTATTTTCCCAAGTTTTATTCCCAGTCCCCAAAAATCAGCTGGAGACACTGATGGACGGTGTGGAGGACCGAAGAAAAATACTGTTTCCTGACGTGGGGAGATCTGGCACACTGCCAGTGCATAATGCATGGAGGGAGATTGCAGGGAAGGTGTCGGGCACCTTCATATATGTGAGGATGCATCCTCCCAGGAGGGTGCTGGCCAGTCTGCACTCAGCCCTTCCATGGTGGCAATGGGTCAACGCCTCCTAGCTCTGGGGCGACGGGGACCCTCCTCCTCTGCCACCTCCTCCTCCTCCTCAGGTGGTACTGCTGGCTTGATGTCCAGTGGCTGTCCCTTCATGATAGCCAGGTTGTGCAGTATGCAGCAGACCACGATGATGATGGAGACCCACTGAGGAGAGTACTGCAAGGTGCCACCAGAGCGGTCCAGGCACCGGAATCTCTGCTTATGGATGCCTATGCACTGCTCGATGATGCACCTGGTGGCACAATGAGCGTCATTGTATGCATGCTCTGGCGCTGTCCTGGGGTTCTGCAGTGGAGTGAGCAGCCAAGTGGACAGGGGATATCCCTTGTCCCCAAACAGCCAACCGCAATCCTGATTTGGGCCGGTGAGGATGGCAGGCACACTGGTCTGGCGCAGAATGAACGAATCATGGCTGCTGCCTCCCTTGCCCACTGCCTGTCTGCACAGTGCTGACGGTAACGCCTTCTCCTGCGTGACGCCCTGCTTCTGACCAGGTGTCGCCCTCCCAACATTCCTCCCATCGTCAGGGTGAACCCTGCCAAGCAGGTCTCTGCAGCCCCCAGGACACTAAAAATCAGGCCGGAAAGTTGTACAAAAGTATGTGCAAACCTCTGAGCAGCACTCAGCAGGTTGAATGGAGCCAAAACAATTAATAAAACTATTAAAAGATAAATACACTGGATGCTGTAATCTTAAATAAAAATACTAAAATTAATAAAAACGATTTCCCTACCAAAGGGCCCCAATCGCGGCAACACTGCAGCGGTGTCCCATTCGAGCACCGACTCGAATACCTCGTGGGGGCACCACTGGGAAAACGCTTACCTTTTTGCAGCTGAAAATCCTGGTCCTGGTGGCTTTCCAACGGCCCGCACGCTGCAGAGCTCACCGCTGGAAAGTCTCCTTTACAGCGACTTCAGTGCGCCGTTTCCGGCGGAAGTGCACACTGCTCAAGTTCGCCCCCACCCCCGAGTTGAATATGGCTCGGGGAGGGAAAATCATCCGACGGTGGCGTCCGATCGATTTTTTCGGTCGCCCGCCCAAACTCCGCGGTAGCCGTCCTTCGGGGACGGTGAATTTCGGCTCCATTTACTTTGGAAGGCGTCATTTGCATTGGAACTCATTTTTTCGCTTTTGGAGCTGAATATGGCTTGGCCCAGCCACGAAAAAATTTTGCCGCTAATGGCCCCAAAAAGGTGGGGCGAGCACCAGCTTTCCAGTGGTACTGAATTTTGGGCTCAATGTTACTCATTTCCCTAATTTGTTTGCATCACCTCCCTTCCACTATCAGGTGGTCTGTAGACTACCCCTATTAGTGTGATCTTTTTTAAAATCTTTATCCACATGTATTCTATGTTTGTTTTACCGATGGCTATGCTACTATTTTTCTACTGCCATTATGTTATCTCCAATAAGTACAGCTACTCCAGTTCCATTTTTCTCACTCTATCTTTTCTAAATATGTTGTACCCTGCAATTTTTAATTCCAAGTCCTGATTTTTCTGTAGCCATGTCTCAGTAATCCTTACTATATCTGATTCCTCGCAACGTATTATTGCCTCCAATTCCCTTGTTTTATTACGGGCACTCTGTGCATGGCTGTGTAGACAGTTTAATTCATTTTTATTAGCAGTTCTTCTCACTTTATTTTTAAACATCTTTTTACTCTTCTGCTCTATAAAGCTAGTTATTCCCTGATCATTTATATCCTCTCTTAGTTTACCCTTTCCTGTGCTCTTCTTTCCTGTTTTGTTTATATTTAGGCTTGTTTCATTTCTTGTCGATCCCTCACTCTGTCTTACCAGTTTAAAGCTTTTGAAACCTCCCTATTTACCCTTTCCGCTAGGACAAGGGTCCCATTCCCGTTCAGATGGAACCGTCACATCGGTACAGCTCCTTCCTGTCTCAGAATTGGTGCCAATTCTCCATGAAAAGGAATCCCACTTTCCCACACTGGTCCTTTAGCCATGCGTTAACTCACTTAATTTGTCTATCTCTATGCTGATTGGCTTGGGCAATAATCCAGAGATTATTACCCACGAGGTCCTGCTTTATAATTTTGTTCCTAACTCATGATACTCCCTCAGCAAGATCTCCTCCCTGTTCCTACCTATGTTGTTTGTTCCAACATGGACTACAACAATTGGATTTACTCTCTCCCTTTCCAAATCCCTCTCCAGCCACCTCGAGATATCCCTTACCCTGGCAACACAATCTTCGGGACTCTCGTTCGTGGCTGCAGTGGATGCTATTTATCCTCCTAATTATAGGATCCCCTATCACTATCACATTTCTATTCTGCTCTTCCCTCCCTTGGACAGCCGTCAGAGTCACGGTGCCTTTCTCTGCATTGTGGCGGTCTTCCCCGTAGTTTTTATCCTTGTCCTTGCAGGTAGCGAGTACATCGTACCTGTTGGACAGGACCAGTATCTGTGGAACCCCCTTCTCAACCTCTCCTAAGTCCCCACTCTCTGGCTCCATAACAGTCACACCCTTCCCTTCTTGAACGTATGCTTTTCTCTGGGGTGTGACTGTATTTTGGATAAAACTGTCCAGAAATTCCTCCCCCTCCCCACGTTTCGCGGTGTCTCTAATGACTCTGTGCCTGAGTGACTCAAGGCAGAGATATTTCCTGCAGATGTGGGAATCCGCAACAGTCTTGCTGTCCAGTCATGCTCACGTACCGCAGTCCTGACACATAGCCTGCCCTGCCATCTCTAGTCTTTTTTGATTTACTTGTTTATTGAAAGGCTAAATTAAAATGAGCAAAACAGCTTTTGTTAAAAAAAGCAAATGACTTACTATTTACTCACCCTCAGAGCTCCTCCTCTGTGTTTGCCGTGGCGCCACTTTCTCAGAATTTCCCTTATGTTAGTTTCAATGCCCACTCCTTTTAAACTAAGTTTTATCTCTGTGCTGGTACTGACATCACTCTTTCATTTTCTGCTGTATCTCAGCTCCATTCTCGATGCTTTATCCCAGGTCCACTCTCACCCGGTCTCTGAAAAATAGAGGTAGATTAACATGATTAAAATGACCCACTACTCGAAGATAGTGGTCTAGCAATTTAGAGGCACCCATTTCCTCCCCCCACATGAATGGTTGGGTCCGAGGAGCCCTGTATATTGAGCGCCGAACCTCATGCTGCGCGAGGCCAAGAAGGGATGTGGTGGAAGTTCAGGCCGCTACTAGTGTAAGTGCTGGCCTGGGTCAGGCATGTCAGGACCAGGGTGGGGGAAGGGAGGTTGCAGGGGGGGGGAAGGGGGGGCAGGTCCGGGGAGCCTGGAGGTTAGGACTGGGTGGGTTAGAGGTTGGGGTCAGGGAGCCTGAATGTCAGGGCCGACGGGTGGGAACAGATCGAGATTTGGGGCTGGGGAGTCTGGAGGTCAGGGTTCGGGATCTCAAGGCTGGGAGCGGTGGCGAGCGGGAAGGGAGTTTAATATGGTGTCAAGAGGAGCACTACTTTTTGTTCCAGATGTTTTGCAGGATTGGTTTCCCTGAGTGTCTCTAAGATTGAGACTATCCAATCAGCTGTCTATGCCACTTCCCTTCCTTATCCTAGCCCACCGGGCCAAACATCCTGTAAGGTTACCCCCGCCCTAGCTTCTTTCTCCAGTTTCTCTCCAATCTCCCCTCTTGACTCTCCGAGCTCATCCTGTCCGTGAGACCCACTTCCTGCTCCCTCGACCCTATTTCCACTAAACTGCTGACCACACAACTTCCTTTTCTGGCTCCCATGTTAGCTGACATTGTTAACAGTTCTCTCTCCTCAGGTACTATCCCTCACTCCCTCAAATCTGCCGTCATGACCCCCTCTTAAAAACCCTTGACCCCTCCGTCCTTGCAAACTACCGCCCCATCTCCAACCTCCCTTTTCTCTCCACAGTCCTTGAACGTGTTGTCACCTCCCAAATTTGTGCCCATCTTTCCTGTAACTCCATGTTTGAATCCCTCCAATCAGGTTTCAACCCCTGCCACAGTACCGAAACGGCTCTCATCAAAGTCACAAATGACATCCTTTGTGATTGTGACAAAGGTAAACTATCCCTCCTCGTCCTTCTCGACCTGTCTGCAGCCTTTGACATGGTTGACCACTCCATCCTCCACCAACGCCTCTCCATCGTCATTCAACGAGGTGGGACTGCACTCGCTTGGTTCTATTCTTATCTGTCTAATCATAGCCAGAAAATCACCTCCAATGGCTTCTCTTCCCACTCCTACATCGTTACCTCCAGGGTCCCCCAAGGATCTATCCTTCGCCCCTCCTATTTCTCATCTATATGCTGCCCCTTGGCGATATCATCCGAAAACACAGCGTCAGTTTCCACATGTATGCTGATGACACACAGCACTCCTCAATGCCACTTCTCTTGACCCCTCCAAGGACTCTAAATTGTCAAATTGCTTGTCTGAAATCTAGTTCTAGATGAACCGAAATTTTCTCCATTAAATATCGGGAAGACTGAAGCCATTGTTTTCAGTCCCCGCCACACACTCCATTCCCTAGCCACTGACTCCATCCCTCTCCTTAACATCTGTCTGAGGTTGGAAAACAATGTTCCCAACTTTGGTGTCATATTTGACCCTGAACTGAGCTTCCAACCACATATCTACAGCATAACTAAGACTGCCTATTTCCACCTCCGTATCATCATCATCATCATCATAGGCAGTCCTTCGGAAACGAGGAAGACTTGCTTCCACTCTTAAAAATGAGTTCTTAGGTGACTGAACAGTCCAATATGAGAACCACAGTCCCTGTCACAGATGGGACAGATAGTTGTTGAGGGAAAGGGTGGGTGGGACTGGTTTACCGCATGCCCTTTCCGCTGCCTGCGCTTGATTTCTGCATGCTCTCGGCGATGAGACTTGAGATGCTCAGCGCCCACTCGGATGCACTTCCTCCACTTGGGGCGGTCTTTGGCCAGGGACTCCCAGGTGTCAGTGGGGATGTTGCACTTTTTCAGAGAGGCTTTCAGGGTGTTCCTGTAACGTTTCCGCTGCCCACCTTTAGGCTCGTTTGCCGTGAAGGAGTTCCGAGTAGAGCGCTTGCTTTGGGAGTCTCGTGTCTGGCATATGACACCCAACTTTACCTATAATGAGGGGGCTTGACAGGGTAAATGCAGAGAGGATGTTTCCCCTCATGGGGGAATCTAGAACTAGGGGGCATAGTTTCAGAATAAGGGGCCGCCCATTTAAAAAATAAATAAGGAGGAATTTCTTCTCTCTGAGGGTCATGAATCTTTGGAATTCTCTGCCCCAGAGAGCTGTGGAGGCTGGGTCTTTGAATATATTTAAGGTGGAGATAGACAGATTTTTAAGCGATAAGGGGTCAAGGGTTATGGGGAATGGGCGGGGAAGTAGAGTTGAGGCCAGGATCGGATCAGCCATGATCTTATTGAATGGTGGAGCAGGCTCGAAGGGCCAAATGGCCTAATCCTGCTCCTATTTCTTATGTTCTACCTCAGCGCCACTTCTCTCGACCCGTCCATGGTCTTTAAATTGTCAGATTGCTTGAGGGACATTCAGTACTGGATGAGCAGAAACTTCCTCGAATTAACATTGGGGAGACCAAAGCCACTGGTTCCTGCCACTAACTCCGTTCCCTAGTCATTAACTCCATCCCTCTGCCTAGCACCTGTTCTCAAACTTTGGTATCATATTTGACCCTGAAATGAGCTTCTGACCATATATCCACGGCATAACTAAGACCGCCTGTTTCCACTTCCTTAACATCGCCTGTCTCCGCCCTAGTCTCAGCTCATCCGCTGCTGAAACCTTCATCCATGCCTTTGTTACCTCTAGACTTGACTATTCCAACGCACTCCTGGCTGGCCTCCCACATTCTATCCCACATAAACTTTGAGATCATCCAAAATTCGGCAGCCCATGTCCTAACTCACACCAAGTCCTGCTCACCCATCACCCCTGTGCCTGCTGACCTAAATTGGCTCACATTTAAGCAATGCCTCGATTTCAAAATTCTCATCCTTGTTTTCAAATCATTCCGTGGCCTCACTCCTCCCTATCTCTGTAATCTCCTTCAGTCCCCCCGCCCCGAGATATCTGTACGCCTCAAATTCTTCCCTCTTGTGCATCCCTGATTATAATTGCTCATCGGTGGCCATGCCTTCAGCTGCCTGGGCCCTAAGCTCTGGAACTCCCTCCCTAAACCTCTCTGCCTCTCTACCTCTCTTTTCTCCTTTAAGATGCTTCTTAAAACCTACCTCTTTGATCAAGCGTTTGGTCATCTGCTCTAATTTCTTCTTGTGTGGCTCGCTGTCAAATTTTTGTCTTATAACACTCCTGTGAAGTGCCTTGGGACATTTTACTACATTAAAGGCGCTATATAAATACAAGTTGTTTTTGTTGTTGTTGCAGCCAGCGACAGGGCAAACCAATCTTGCAGCTGAGATCTCAAGCAGGCATTTCGGCCGCTTATTTGAATATACAAAGGGCCTAATGCCTGCTTCAGGCATGGGTAATAGTCCCCTCTTGTTTGTCCTTTCCTAATATGGTGGGTGGCACGCTTCTGGTTAGAAGTGTGCGTGCGTTTCCTGTCCACCATTTTGGGAACTTAGGAGCCTGTAAAGGTTCGATGGCTTTATTGAATCAACGATTGTAATTGTGTTTGCTAGTCTATGCTTCTCTCTGTTGGACACAACCACAAAGGCCACTCTTGTGGTAGGACAAGGTAAGACACCTTTGTCATGAAACTGCTGAGTTGCGGTAACAATGTGTAACCTTGTTATTGTAGGAAGGCAGAAGGTTCTCCTCCGATAACCAAGGACAATTGAGACAGACACAGGTACTGGCCTAACCAACCAACATTGGGCCACTGGAAGGCCAGAGGAGATAAGACCAGGTCATGAGGTTGGAACATGATAATTCAATCATCAACTGAACTCCAGCCAACTGTTAATGAGATCGGGATGACAAGGTCCCACACAAGAGATTGGTGTGCAAAATTAAAGCACATGGTATTGGGGGTAATGTACTGACGTGGATAGAGAACTGGTTGGCAGACAGGAAGCAGAGAGTCGGGATAAACGGGTCCTTTTCAAAATGGTAGGCAGTGACTAGTGGCGTGCCACAGGGCTCAGTGCTGGGACCCCAGCTATTTACAATATACATTAATGATTTAGATGAAAGAATTGAGTGTAATATCTCCAAGGTTACAAATAACACTAAACTGGGTGGCGTTGTGAGCTGTGAGGAGGATGCTAAGAAGCTGCAGGGTGACTTGGACAGGTTAGGTGAGTGGGCAAATGCAAGGCCAATGCAGTATAATGTGGATAAATGTGAGTTTATCCACTTTGGGGGCAGAATATTATCTGAATGGCGGCAGATTATGAAAAGGGGAGGTGCAACGAGACCTGGATGTCATGGTACATCAGTCATTGAAAGTTGGCATGCAGGTACAGCAGGCAGTGAAGGCGGCAAATGTTATTTTGGCCTTCATAGCTAGGGGTTTTGAGTATAGAAGCAGGGAGGTCTTACTGCAGTTGTACAGGGCCTTGGTGAGGCCTCACCTGGAATATTGTGTTCAGTTTTGGTCTCCTAATCTGAGGAAGGACGTTCTTGCTATTGAAGGATTGCAGCGAAGGTTCACCAGACTGATTCCCAGGATGGCTGGTCTGACATATGAGGAGAGACTGGATGAACTGGGCCTTTATTCACTGGAGTTTAGAAGGATGAGAGGGGATCTCAAAGAAACATATAAAATTCTGACGGGACTGGACAGGTTAGATGCAGGAAGAATGTTCCCGATGTTGGGGAAGTCCAGAACCAGGGGACACAGTCTAAGGATAAGGGGTAAGCCATTTAGGACTGAGATGAGGAGAAACTTCTTCACTCAGAGAGTTGTTAACCTGTGGAATTCCCTACCACAAAGAGTTGTGGATGCCAGTTCGTTGGATATATTCAAGAGGGAGTTAGATATGGCCCTTATGGCTAAAGGGATCAAGGGTATGGAGAGAAAGCAGGAAAGGGGTTCTGAGGTGAAAGATCAGCCATGATCATTGAATGGTGGTGCAGGCTCGAAGAGTCGAATGGCCTACTCCTGCACCTATTTTTCTATGTTCTATGTTTCTATTATCTGGAACGTGGTGATTGTGCGTTGTAAAAAGGTATAAAAAGGATAACCTTGAGACCCCTGATGACTTCGGAGAAGATGACTTCGAGGAAGGCAGAAGAGAGGGTGACCAACCAAACAGACCCAGGATCCCACATCAGCATGTTCTGTCATCCTTGGTTGGACGGGAAGTAAAGCCTGTGTTCTAACCAATTCATTACTGCCCAAGTTTGTACAATGCATGCTGTGTGTGTTTAATAAATTGTTCCGGTTTACTAAAACGAGTAACCTGGTCGTCACCTTTCATGCCAGTCATGTCTGAGTAAATGAAGGCATTTAAAACTGTCTACAGACCACGTAGTGAACAATGGGTGCTATGCAGCCCAATTTCTATGTCAATCATGAATCAAGGCACAAACTCTCAGTAGGTTGTGTGAAAAATGTCCTTCCCTTACCTCCATTCCGCAGGTTAAAATATCAAATATAACATTCACTATTACATTTGCAGTTTCGAATGCAAAATATGTCCTGAAAGTTGTACTTTGAGCATGCCTATGTTTCCCGGCAGAATCTCTAATCCTTGTAGGTCGTATAATGATAGGAGTTTGGCTTCACTTCAGAAGTGAAACTATTGATCTAAAATGTTATATTTTGCTTGCCAATAGTTCATACTGATTTATAAAAGAGCCCCAGAAACTTGTGGAAGAACTCATATTCCGTTTCATTGAATATCATGTTTCACTGTGAATCTGGCGAACCTCAAAAGGAATTTCCCTTGCTGCATTGCTTTTTTGATAGTGTGGGGGAACCCCAAGCTGGAAAAATGTAAAAATGAATCCTCAGAAATTATACCCTGGAATCACAGCCTGGCTCTGTATAAAGAACAAAAGTTTTATTCTGAACAGAGGCCGTGATTTTGCTCACCTCGGCAGGTCCGGGGCAGGCGATGTCGGTGGCGGGTCCCGACCCCGCTGCTGGCTCCATCCCTCTGTCTGATATGAATTTCCGTTGATGGGGTTTGTTAAGCCCACCCAGCACATTTACTGGGCCAATTAGAGGAAGCGGGCCTAGTAACCTCATTTCATAACGTGTCATCAAATGGTTTCCTTAAAGGGACCATGGCCAACTTTATTTTGACATTTGTGCTGTCAGTGTTCTACAGCACTGAGGTGCTGCAAACACTAATAATAACTGCACAGAGGTGCAGGGCTGCATCCAGGTTCTACCATGACTCCCCCCATATGCTTGAGGAAAGAGTCACAGCATGCAGCGAGGTCCTCTTCTTTTCCCATGGGCGGAAGAGACCTCCCCAGGAGACCAACACAGCCTGGTTGCACATTGCGCAGGAGGGCACAAGCAGGGATGTGGTCAGGAGGACTAGGCTACAGTGGTGCAAACCTTTCAATGATCTCATTAGATCACAAATCATTACAAAGCAACACTCAACCTCATCCTACTGTGCCTCTGATCACATCCCCATCACTCTGCCTTTCCTACTCTACTCTTGTACATGCTTTCTCACACCAACTTGCCTTGCACCTTCACCCATCCCTCTCTCTCTATCCACATTATCCGATCCACAATTCACTATCCACCCCTCACACTCACCCTCATCCTAATGCATTCATACTAACTAATAACACACAATGGTAGCCACTTGGGTGTTTTATCCAATGTTCAAGTAAAATTTATGTTAATGAGCTGTCAAACATTGAAACCTTTCTAGTCCTGTGCAGCATCAGGTGATTGCAGAGAAGGTTGCTGTTGTTGGTGCTGCTGATGTGCCTGGTGCTGCTGGTGTTGGGGCTGATCGTGGTCCGATTCTGAGGATCAAGGTGAGACAGTATAAAGGGCACCCATGTTGATGGAGTAGATGGCAGGTGAAGTACAGATGACAGAAGCATTCTGTCAATGGTGAGAGAGTTCTTCCAAAGAGATGAGAGTGGCTGGAGAGTGGGAAGTGGAAAGCCTGCAGAATCTGTGCTGGAAATGGACTGAGATACAACCTGTGGCCGAGGAAAGTGATGATCTGTCAGGTGAGAGCTTTTACTGTACATTTGAAGCTGCCAAGTAATCAGGTTCGATCCCCGGCCTGCGTTGGGTTTGTTCACCTTGGGCAGGTATGGTGAGTGCTACAAATGAGCACTTGCTGGGTTAGGGAGGGAAAATTCAGTCCAAATTCCTATCCCAATCTCTATCCAGCAAACCCGGCTGGAAGCGCATCAGTTTGGATGTTGGATGAGACGGGATGAAGATCAGCTGTAATATCCTCCCCCGCCCCATGGTTAAATGGCATACTGCTATTCACAGTGGAGGCTCACACAGGGTACCAGAGCACATGAATGGGACGGCATCCCAGCAAGGAGTCACTTCCTGCAGGAGAGGAGAAGGGTGTGGTGGGGGAAAGTAACTATTAGTGAGTGAAATTATTTTTTAATAAGTACTCATAAAACTAAGCATCCAGATAGTTTCATGTCCTGCTTCTTCAAAGATATTAATTTAAATCTAATTCGCCAGGACGGGTAAGCCATGGGATTGGGTAGAACTTCAACAGAGAGTAAGATCAGGTGGGATGTAAAATCAACGTTCCACTGGATCGTGACAGTTTCTCGGCAGGTGGGTTAGGTTAAAATTTCTCGCATTGTATTCTTTTAAAACTGAGCTGGTGACTTTGGCCAGACCATCCCTGTGGAATATGAAGCATCAAATAATATGTTGATATTTGGTCACAAAACACTGCAGAAATGTGGAGACTAAATGTTCTCTGTTGTAAACTGGCTTCACCTGGGCGGGTGGCAGAGAAAAATCTACTGGCGAATGATTGTGTCAGCACGCCACTTTCAGTGCCATTTCGACACTGCTGGAAGCAACGCCACGGGCATAACACGTCTGCCCAAATAGGTCAGGAGGATGACATCCATGGCAACATAGCATTAGACTCTCTCGGTTGTGAACTAGAGCGTCAGCTATGTGCCAAAGTCCTGGAGTCGGAAGTGAAGCCACAATCTTCTGGTAACAGATCCAAACTGATACCCAATCCCAGGACCAGAAGCCTCTCAGTGTATATTTCAGGAAATGAGCTCTGCCCTGGAGTGATTTCGAGACTGTAATCTCATAGTTTATGACATTATTTGAGCTCCTAAATGAAACACTGCTGTGTAATCATTGCTCCCATCCAACATTAGCCCTAAGTAAGTCAAGGAGTTGTGAGTTTTTAAACAGAAACAGGTTTTGCTGAGTAGCAGCATTTAAGATGTGCTTATAAAAACATAATAGGAACAGGAGTAGGCAATACGGCCCCTCGAGCCTGTTCCGCCATTCAATAAGATCATGGCTGATCTGATCATGGACTCAGCTCCACTTCCCTTCCCGCTCCCCATAAACCCCTTATCCTCTTATCGTTTAAGAAATTTATTCAATGTCCCAGCTTCCACAGCTCTCGGAGGCAGCGAATTTCACAGATTTACAACCCTCTGAGAGAAGAAATTTCTCCTCATCTCAGTTTTAAATGGGCGACCCCTTATTCTAAGATCATGCCCTCTAGTTCTACTTTCCCCCATCAGTGGAAACATCCTCTCTGCATCCACTTTGTCAAGCCCCCTCATAATCTTATACATTTCGATAAGATCACCTCTCATTCTTCTGAATTCCAATATGTAGAGGCCCAACCTACTCAACCTTTCCTCATAAGTCAACCCCTTCATCTCTGGAATCAACGTAATGAACCTTCTCTGAACTGCCTCCAAAGCAAGTATATCCTTTCGTAAGTATGGAAACCAAAACTGCACGCAGTATTCCAGGTGTGTGGCCTCACCAATACCCTGTATAGCTGTAGCAAGACTTCCCTGCTTTTATACTCCATCCCGTTTGCAATAAAGGCCAAGATTCCATTGGCCTTCCTGATCACTTGCTGTACCTGCATACTATCCTTTTGTGTTTCATGCACAAGTACCCCCAGGTCCCATTGTACTGCGACACTTTGCAATCTTCCTCCATTTAAATAATAACTTGCTCTTTGATTATTTCTGCCAAAGTGCATGACCCCACACTTTCCAACATTATACTCTATCTGCCAAATTTTTGCTCTCTCGTTTAGTCTGTCTATGTCCTTTTGCAGATTTTTTGTGTTCTCAGACATTTCTGTTCCTCCCATCTTTATATCGTCAGCAAACTTGGCTACGTTACACTCAGTCCCTTCTTCCAGGTCATTAATATAGATTATAAATAGTTGGGGTCCCAGCACTGATCCCTGCGGCACCCCACTAATTACTGGGGCTAGACTTTCCACTTTTGTGCAGATCACCCAAAAATGGGTGTTATTTCCAGCATTGGTGGCATATATGGGTTTTGAGATCGCCGGTTTATCGCCCATTTTCAAAACCCCAACTTTCCATTTTATAAAATGGGCATTAGCGTTAAATTTTTTGACCTTCTGCCATAAAGTCTCGCTGTCCATAGCAATGACATGGTAATGGTCATTTCCCCGCGTTTCAAGAGGTCAGGGGTCATCAATACATGCGCAGAAGAGGATAGGGAGAGAGAGAGAGGAAGCAGAAAGGAACTGAAAGCATGTGTGCGTGTGTTGTGTGCTTGTTTGGCTGTGTTGGGAGGTAGGAGGGAGATTTACCAGCAGCAAAAAGACTGTTGAGCATAAAAAACGTTGTTCCCACCGAGCTGTGGTCGAAAAAAAAATTTAAATGGAAGGGATGGAGAAGGCGACACAGCACGCTGTGGAGACTGAGGACGCTGGCGAAAGCAGTGAGATGGGAGATGAACAATTAGGAGGATGCAAACGAGCAAAGAGTTTTTCGACGAGGCAAATGCCTGCCTCCTGCAGGAGGTGGAGTCACGCTGGGGTTTTAAGTCCTGACTCTAATGTACTGACTTACACGAGACACATGCTGAAGTCAAGGTCACTCAGGACCTGCACCTTTAATTCCAGCTCTCCAGAGCTGCACTTGCCTGAGACCTCCCTTTATATACCTCAGTGGGACAGGTATGGAGTGTCTCCTGCAAGTGCACCCCTGGTGGTAAGGTATGCTTATTGTTACAGGTCATATCCAGTTATAGTCATGTATAGCGTAGTAAGATACAGTAATGTGAGATACATGACAGGGGTCAATTGACCCAGGGTGGGCGTGGGAAGCCCACCCCAAAGGTCTATCAGAGGATATGGGCCGACATAGCAGAGGTGGTCTCATCGGCGACCAATGAGGTGTGTGAAGGCAACCAGTGCCGCAAGCGCTGGAACAACCTTGTCGCATCCACCAGAGTATGCATTACATTTATTTACATGTACTAACAAATCAAATTATATAAATATATAACTGTAATGATTGATTAAAATCAGATGTGATGTCTTGCACTTATACCGGAAATGTTTTACTCAAAGCCTGCATTTACGGTGTACGTCTTTAGGTAAAGAATGATAATTATCATAATAATCATGATTAAATCTGTCGGTTTATGCGCTGTATGTCTCTGTGACAGCAGCTAGTAATGATCTCACGCAATGATCTCATGCCATGTCGTGCTGGTGTTACCTTTTACAGAAGGAATTTTTGAAGAATAGGGCCGAGCAGAGGCGAATGGATGGCGGGTCACCAGTCATCATCGAGCTCACCAACATCGAGGGGTGGGTACTGGCATTAGTGAGGGGCTACCCCCCGGTTGGCCATGTATGCAGCTGCAGAACCTGATGTGATGCCACGTGAGTAAAGTATACACCATTGCATGATGTAAAGTCAATAGCTGCCACACCCACTCATTTCCGACCAATAATATATGATAGATGATTGATAAAAGTCTTCTCTAAATAATGATGGCCTCATGAGAATCCTTGTAATGCAGAAGTTGGTAATGGTCATGAAATGTGATGTCTGTGATGATTTTGATAGCATATGCACGACAAAAGCACCACCGCTGTGTGTAACGTTGGAATCACCTTGTGACGCTAGCACCCCCTTCTCCTCTAATAACCTCATTTATATTTTGTAGCTCAGCCAGCAGCACGGCCCCATGCAACACCACCGAGCCCAGGAGCTGGGGCTCCGGGGCCGGAGTCACCAAATGATTGTCCATCTGGTACTGAGGAGCCCCGATTATCGCCCGTGGAGCTGCAGGTTGCCTTCTCCATGGATGAGAGTGAAGACTTTGAGGAACCTGTATCCCTTTCGGTTCTGAAAAATCTCTGCTTCCTGAAAAGTTGTCCGCATCGTGATTTGCATACAGTCTATTGCTCCCTGCACCTTGGGGAAGTTTGCTATTCTGGAAAATCCTAGCGCCCTCTCAGTCTGTGCCTCCCTAGTCATAGGGAAGCTGATAAATCCATCCTGCGTGCATAAAGGGCTAACAAATGCAGCAATGTGTGGCATGCTGAGATATAGCGCGCAAATGTCGCCAGCTGAGGCATGAAAGGAATCCGATGCGTAGAAGGCAAGTGCCACAGTGACCTTGACCTCAATGGACAGTGCGGTCCTGATGGTGCTGGTAGGCTGCACATCTCCCCTGATGAGCTGGCATATCTCACTGTTAACCTCTTTCCGAAAGCACAGTCTCCTAAGGCACATGTTATCGGACAAGTTCAGATAAGACCGCTTCTCCCTGTAAGTGCGTCGGGTGAAAGGTCTCGTCCTCCTCAGCAGTCTGCGACCTCTTTGATTGGGCACATAATGCTGTTGAATATACCTTCTGTCATCTCTAGTCTGCAGCATGTGTGTAGTAATCAAAACAGGCTGAGAAATTACAGGCCCCATTGCAATCACAATCATTATTATACCTATTGTTCACAAACAATAAATTTACCTACTAAAACACCTAAAATAACTTCAAATCATCCACAGTATGATAAGATGTTTGTTGAGATGTTCAAATCACCTTAAAAGTCCTCCAGAGTACATTAAAACTCTCCAGAAGTTGAAGCAGCCTTTCATATGAACTCACCTCCGATTTACAAAATGGTGTCCATACCGCTGAGTTTAGTTCAGCTGAGAGCAACATTTTCTCAGCTGGTTTTTCGGCGATATGTGGCCGAGGTGCCGAAAGTAACGCTCGCCGATATTATGGGCGTTAGTTTCGGCCATTCTGATCTTTACGGCAAAAAAAAAGTGGCCGGGCGGTATTATTATTTTTCGGTGTTAGTTACGTGCCTTAAGTAACGCTGGGTGATAAGTGAGCAATATATGGGTGTTAGTTTCCATTTTGTTGCTAAATGTGCGATATCTGGGCGTTATACCTTATCTCAGCGTTAAAATGGACGTTAAGTGGGCAGTATCGATGCAAAAAAAGTGGAACGTCTAGCCCATAGTGTTGGAAAAATGGACTGTTTTTTCTTAATGACATGTGCATGTTACAGTGCTGAAAGTTCGAATCCACAGTGACCAATTCTATGTTAAGTAATAAGCATAGAAAATAATAGTTCTGTGTTTGGAATTATCAACAAGAGTCTCAGCAGCTCAGATATCCATGATCATACTTTTGTACTTTTATAGTCGTGTTCCATCATTTATCAATAACTAGGACACAGCCAAAAAATTAGACTTTTAGTATCATGGATCCTATCATGTGGTGTTAAATATAGGCTCCATCAGCTTGCCAACCATGAGCAACATGGCAACAAGGTCATCAATTTATTTCATGTCATAGATGGATCTGCTTTATTTACAATGTACGTACGAGTTCAAATCACTCAATGGCCCCCGCCTCGAGCCCCAAGAACTCTACACTCCTCCAATTCTGGCCTCCTTATGCATTCGTGCCTTCAGTCGTCGAGACCCTAAGCTGTGGAATTCCCTCACCAAACCTCTCTGCCTCTCTTACCTCTTTTTCCTCCTTTAAGACTGCTTAAAACCTAGTTCTTTAATGTCTCCTTCTTTGGCTTGGTATCAATCTTTGTTTGGTTACCCTCCTGTGAAGTTCCTTGGGACATTTTCCGACATTTATGGTGCCGTATGCTCTCTCAACTGTACGTAAACAATCCCATGGCACTATTTCGCCGAAGAACAGGGGAGTTATCCCCAGTGTCCTGTCTAATATTTATCCCTCAATCAACATCACAAAAACAAATTATCTGGTCATTATCACATTACTGTTTGTGGGAACTTGCTTGTGCGCAAATTGGCTGCCGTGTTTCCTACATTACAACAGTGACTACACTCCAAAAGTACTTCATTGGTGGTAAAGCGCTTTGAGATGTCCGGTGCTAGTCTTTCTTTCTATATAAATGCAAGTTGTTTTTGTTCTATATTTGAATCAGCTTTAGAAAGCTTTACGCTCATAAAGTGCATTGTGTGAGGCCCAGTACTGCCATTAGGGCCTCATACACAGCCAGAGCATACTGGATAATCACGGGCCTGTGCTTTGTTCATCCATTAACATCATTAAATCACAGGCAGCAGATGGTAAATTATCAATTGTCAAAAATATGCACCGCCTGTGAGCAAAACGTTGCTGGTAGCGTGAGGTCTTGCAAAATCTCAGCTGATGTCATGCTATATTTGAGTATGACCTTTTGCCCCAGATCTAGTATTATTGTGTATTTATCACAAGTCCAACACTACCAGATCGAAATTGTGCAGAGTGAAAGCGTTGCATCTTTGAACTTCTACAACAGGGAGGAAAGAGCAACCTTCTCAATGTAAATAAAGGCCAACATGTGCTGCTAATCCCTCTAAAAATAACAGGAATTTTCCAGTATATAAGAAGTAAAATGGCTCAAAAGGATATAAAACCTTGACTCCTTGCACTGTCTGGGTACACTAATGAATAACATGATAAAGGCTTATGTAAAGAATCAATGTGTCACTTTGATGCTTTGCCTTGTGGCAGTTATTCTAAATGAAGTGCAGATTTAGCTGTTTACGATATCACTTCCATAAATTCATTGCGCAACATGAACCCAATATCTTGAGATTTTTTGTAAAGCTTACAAGTCTAAAGCATTCAATATAGTTCAGCACTGCCTATCATTGTACATTGAAGAAATTTGTGGCATTCTTATTGTGTATTATATTGGCAATTGGTAACACAGCTTTTGCATTTGTGAATTCCAGAATTCCAGGGAAACCTGCCAATACATTCAGCCGCAGTTGTAAAGCTGTGCAATGTTACCAGACAAGGGGAACCTGGCATTCAAAACATGGTGTAATAAAGGTGTGCACTAGCCAGCACCAATGTATCCCAAGGGAGCCTGACATAATAGCAGACAAAACGCTTGACACTGGCCTAATAATGGGTACATTTTCTGCACGGTTTCTATTGTGTTCCGAGCACAGATGAGGCTGCACACAGGGAGGTTAAAGTAACAGTGACCTCAGTCTTTAATAAGACACTCCAGAGTGAGGAACAGGCCTTAGGGGCCGGCTTATATACAGTGTTCCCAAGGGATGCTGGGATCCCTTGGGACTTCAGGGGATGAGCTCCCTGGTGACGGAACACGAGAGTGCATGCTTTACAGATACACAACATCACTCCCCACAAAGTCAAAGTGAAAACTATTTACAAGGTGAGGCGGTCGGGAGCCTTTCTTTCCCTGGTGAACCACCTCGGTACAATGTCTGTTCTGGTGTGTTGGCTGTGCCCTCGCTGGGCTGGCATGCTGTTGGCCCTGCAGGGCTGCTAGGTGAGCCAGGCCTTGCTGGGCTGTTGGCGTGATGGGTTCGATTTCCTGATCCGGCGTGGTGTCGTTGATCCTTTGGGTGTGTGATGTAGGTTCAAAGAAGGTGGTGTCTGCTGTGGGTTGTTCAGGGCAGTCTGTGAACCGCAGCCTCGTTTGGTCCAGTTGGTTTCTGAAAATTTGTCCATTGTCTAGTTTGACTACAAACACACTATTCCCTTCTTTAGCTATCACCATGCCCGCGATCCACTTGGGACCATGTCCATAGTTTAGCACATATACAGGGTCATTCAGATCAATTTCCCATGACACAGTGGCGCGACCATCGTTTACATTTTGTTGCTGCCTCCTGCTCTCTACCTGATCATGCAGGTTGGGGTCAACCAGCGAGAGTCTGATTTTAAGTGTCCTTTTCATGAGTAGCTCAGCCGGGGGCACCCCTGTGAGCGAGTGGGGTCTCGTGCGGTAGCTGAGCAGTACTCGGGAGAGGCGGGTTTGGAGTGAGCCTTCTGTGACTCGTTTAAGGCTCTGTTTGATGGTTTGTGCTGCCCGCTCTGCCTGCCCATTGGAGGCTGGTTTAAATGGGGCCGAGATGACATGTTTGATCCCATTGCGGGTCATGAATTCTTTAAATTCAGCACTGGTCACGGACCATGTCAGGCAGGCCATGGGTGGCAAACATGGTCCTCAGGCTTTCAATGGAGGCGGTGGCGGTGCTTACCGATATTATTTCACATTCAATCTATTTTGAAAAAGCATCCACCACACCAGGAACATTTAACCGAGAAACGGGCCCGCATATTCGACATGGACCCTCGACCATGGTCTGGAGGGCCAGGACCACAAACTTAGTGGTGCCTCTCTGGGCGTGTTGCTCAACTGAGCACATACGCTGCATTGCCGTACACAGGACTCTAAGTCAGAGTCGATACCGGGCCACCACACGTGGGATCTGGCTATCGCTTTCATCATTACTATACCCGGGTGTGTGCTGTGGAGATCCGAGATGAACGTCTCCCTGCCCTTTTTTGGTAGCACTACGTGGTTACCCCACAACAGGCAGTCTGCCTGAATGGACAGCTCGTCCTTTCGTCGCTGGAACTGCTTGATTGGCTCTTGCATTTCAACGGGGATGCTGGCCCGGCTCCCATGCAGTACACAGTTTTTTTACTAGGGACAGCAGAGGATCTTGGCTGGTCCAAATCCTAATCTGGCGGGCCGTGACAGGTGATTTATCATTTTCAAACTCTTCCATGACCATCAACAAGTCTGCAGGCTACGCCACCATCAACAAGTTTGCAGGCTGCGCCATTTCCACCCCCGTGTTGGGCAATGGTAGCCGACTGAGAGCATCTGCACAGCTCTTGGTGCCTGGCCTGTGGCAGATAGTATCGTTATATGCTGATCGTGCGAGTGCCCACCTTTGTATGCGGGCTGAGGCATTAGTATTTATCTCCTTCTTTTCAGCCAACAGGGATGTGAGGGGCCTGTGATCGGTTTCCAGCTCAAATTTGAGGCCAAACAGGTACTGATGCATTTTCTTTACCCCAAACACACATGCTAATGCCTCTTTCTCAATCATGCTGTAGGCCCTCTCGGCCTTAGACAAGCTCCTGGAAGCATAGGCAACAGGTTACAACTTCCCCGCAACGTTAGCTTGTTGTAATACACAACCGACTCCGTACGACGATGCATCACATGCTAGCACAAGTCTTTTACACGGGTTATACAATACAAGCAGCTTGTTGGAGCATAAAATGTTTCTGGCTTTCTCAAAAGCAATTACTTGGTTTTTTCCCCCTACCCAGTTCTCACCTTTACGCAATAACACATGTAGGGGCTCTATAAGGGTGCTTAACCCCGGTAGGAAGTTACCAAAATAGTTGAGGAGTCCCAGGAACAACTGCAGCTCCGTGACATTCTGTGGCCTGGGCGTGTTCCTGATAGCCTCTGTCTTGGCGTCTGTGGGCCGAATGCTGTCCGCCGCGATCTTTCTGCCCCAAAACTCCACTTCTGTTGCCATGAAGACACATTTCGACCTCTTCAGACGCAGCCCTATGCGATCCAGTCGCTGGAGGACCTCCTCCAGGTTTTGTAGGTGTTCGGTGGTGTCCCAACCCGTGACCAATATGTCCACTGTGTGTGGTACCGACTTGAGTAGGCTCTCTATGTTTCTCTGGAAGATCGCTGCAGCCGACCGAATTTCAAACGGGCATCTGTTGTAGATGAACAGTCCCTTGTGCGTGTTGATGCAGGAGAGGCCCTTCGAAGAATCCTCCAGCTCCTGCGTCATGTCGGCCGAAGTCAGGTCGAGCTTGGTGAACGTCTTTCCTCCTGCCAGCGTTGCAAATAGGTTGTCCCCTCAGCAGGTCTCTGAGTTCATTGTGGTGTGCTGCATGCTACACAACTTAGCCATCATGAGGGGACAGGAATTGCCAATGGGGATTGCAGAACCACCTCAGGAGAAAGGGGGGGAGGAGGAGGAGGAGGGGGAAGATGATGAGGAGGAGGAAGATGAGGAAGAGGAGCCTAGCAAGGAACCCGTGCCACCACCACCACCATAACCACAGGCCCCTGCTGAATATATCAAAACACTCGGCATTAAGCACCTGCTGAATATATCTAAACTCATATAAGTTTAAAATGGCCACACATAAAATGGCTGCCCAAGCATGATGGGTACTCAGTTAGTCAAGTAATGAACTGGGGCTGACCGAGCAATGACCGAGCAATGACCTAGTGAGGCCCATTACCAGGAATGCCTTGGATATAAGATAATTATAACAAACCATTATAGTACACTGGTATAATCAGTGACTTCACACAGCCGAGCCCCGAGGAACAGAGATAAGGGGAGAACCTGCCTCACATAACGAGGTCATTAATCAGCCCGAGCTGACAAAAACCGAACATACAGCCCCTGAGGTATCAGGGGAATTCTATTGGGTTAAAGAGACCTATATGTAATCTATAATCATTATGATTGGATTGTGTCCAGCCGAAGTGGGCTGAGTAACTGTAAAGAACTATTGTAAAACATATAAATATCAATGAGTTTCTTTTCGTCGGAGAGAAGTGCCTGTATCCAGTCCTGAGGCTTTCTCCCCGCATGCAAAAATAAAGGCCGCATTGGCGTTGGAACTGACTCTGAGTGTTGAGTGATTCTTCTGAGAAAACATTCACGCTAACAGTGGCGTCATGAACAGGATTTCGGGGTCGCTGATGCTTTTGGAGAAACCGGGTGAGAATACCTTAAACAAAATTTTATAACGGGTGCGGAAGGTGGATGCTGGTTGATCGACACGAGGAGCTGGTCCAATATCTCAAACACCTAGCCTGACACTGAATTAAGAGGACTTTAGTCCCACGTGACGGCCAGGAACTAAGTAGGTGCCGGGAACACACTTGGACCATGGGATCGTGATACCGAAAGACATCTTCCGGACCCAGTAGTGTGATTTGAAATATACCCCGGGGTAGAATCAAGCGGTGTACAGCGGCTAACGGAATCCAAACCTGTGAACAGGGTCGGACCAACGGGCAGAGCGGTGGTAGGTAGCCGTTAAGGATACGTAGAGCACTGCAGGAATTGCTTAAACGCATTTTAAGAATTGTATAAATTTGTGTAACAGCAGAACTTGTGACCTGACAGTAGCCAGGAGACAGTCTACTACAAGTTATGCTAGGTAGAAAGCGGACCTCTGAGAGTAGATTCCTAACGGTTCTCGTCCTACCCAGGAATGGCCACGAAAGCAGGTAACTTCGAGTGGGGTACCCGCCACCTGGCGGAAAAACAAAAGAAACTAATCGAGAAAATGATTAGAGCAGGGTGCGATCCTCAGGACCTGCCAGTGAATCAAAGGGAATGGTGGGAGAAGGAAAAGAAAGAAAAAGAGGAAAAGGCAGTAGTTTTGATACTGCGAGCCCACGTAAAACTAACAGAGGAAGTAAATCAATATGTAAGAAATAAAAAAACCTGATTGTGATTATCTTAAGTGAAGTATGGATCCAAGAATAGAGCCGGCCCAAAAAAAATGAGTAAGCTTTGTTGAATGAAGAGAGACTTTTGTGAATGTCTGTCGTTGAGAGTCCTTGTGTGATTTTTTTGACTGCGGAATGAATTTTTTTATGTTTTCATGTTTCCAAAAGCCTGGTTGGAAGAGGAATGCAACTGTCTGTTTATTTTATCTCCACCCACTTTTCTAAACAGAGTGAAAGTATTTTTAACCCTTTGTAGTGTTGTCCTGTATGTGGGACGTTTTAAGACATTTTAAGTTAGAAATGCAGGTGTGGATTTATTCGGATGATAAGTTACGGAGCTAGGAAATGTACAAAGGATAGGTTTGTTGAGCAAAAGATAAAAAATACATGGTCCCGGTGGTTAAAAAAAAAGAATTTATTTGACACGCTCACTTACTTGTCGAAAGAAAATATGCAATGATTGATTACATTGGATTGAAAGACATAAATTTAGTCTCAGAATGAGATAAAGAATGCCTTTTAAAAAAAGCTTCGAGCTCAAAAAAAAAGTTTTAAATAAAGATTGAAATTACAAAGTTTGAATTGGGATTTTGAGATATTCAGAGAAGGCACAGCAAAATACTGAGGTGGATTCAAAAAAAAAATTATTAAATTAAACCTGATCTCTTGAAGAAAAAAGGACATATAAAACTAAAAGGTTTGGAAACAATCTAGAAATACCTTCAGGGATCAGGTCAAACTCCTGAGCGAGTGGCGAGCTATCTGCGAAGGTGTAAAAGGGACTTTTGAAAAATGTTAAAAACAGCAAGCTTTAGCAGTTTAGAAGAGACATTTTAACGACTTTGAAACTGGAGCATTTTGAGAAAGCGAAAAGCAGCCCTCAAAGCCTAATTGCTGGACTCCATTCTAGTTATGGAAAAAAGAAAAGATAAAGACACCACTTTGAAAGTAAACAAATGATTTTAAATTAACAAATTTATGGAGTCACGAGCCCTTCATGTAAAATACAAAACCTAATTTGAAGAAAGGGGATCTGAAAAAAAAAGATGTAACGTACTAAATAAGTGCTGGAAAAAAAATGTGTTTGTGATGGAAAAAGACATAACTTACTAAATATTAGTTGATGTTTGCTGTGAAAAAGATATTTGTTCAATTAGGAAAAGGAAAAAAAAAATTGGAAGAGGTAAAAGACACTCTACATTGATAATGATTTTAAATTATGAGAAAGTTTCAATGCAGTTTGAAAAGATTTCCAAAATGGACAGTGTTTATCAAGAAAAGTCCCGAACAGTCTAAACAAGCGGGAGAGTTTTGAAAATAAAGAGGATAAAAGATCTAAGCTATGCAAACTCAGCACAGAAAGAAAAAACTGGGAATTAGAGAATCTTACTGAATTTTTAAATTCTTATAGAAAATGGAACTGGCACGGATGTTTAGATTTTGTGCTGAGAGAGAAATAAAACACAAGATTTGCTCAGTAAATGGGACCGTAAAAAACCCCTGAAATGTTGGAATGGATGAAAATAACGAGAAGAAAAGATCTAAGCTATGCGAACTCAGCACAGAAAGAAAAAATGGAACTGGCACAGAAGTTTAGATTTTGTGCTGAGAGAGAAATTTTAAAAAAAAATTGAATTTCAGTAAACAAAATAGCTATTAAAAATGTGTGGTCTCGTTTTAAATCAATTTTTTTTTTAAATTCTTTGGCAAGTACTTGAATTAGAAGTTAAGAAAAAATTGGAGTTTAATCTAAAATGCTGTCTTTCCCGATGAAAAGATTTTTATTATGACCACTTTACTAATGATTTATGCTGTTTAACGGATTCCTAATTTCTAAGCAAGTTTTGAAGGCACAAAGACTTGAAAAAAAAGAATTTTTTGGATGATTACTTGAAGTCACGTAATGACATCAGGCTTTCTTACAAACCTGTAAAGGAGTTAACCCTTTCCATTGACAGCTGTTTTATACTGGACATTATTAATTTGGATTTCTTAATAAAATAAAGAAGACTCACCTGACAGACAGAAGAAATGGTGGGATATTCAGAATAAAAATAAAACGGAACTAGCTGGTCAAGAGTTAAAAGCTAAGATAAACAGGCTGGAAGAGATGTTTTAAAAAACGGGACTAGACGGATAGTGTAGTGCGCAGCCATAGCACCATCACCTATGGCAATAGAGCCAATGTACCCCACGGTGGGTAGATGTAGTCCCCAAACCCAACCTAACGGTAAAGCAGACAGCGATGTTTGGAGGAATAATGGTGGCATTGGTGTTGATTGGAGTTTGGATAATATTTAGATGGGTCATCGTGCAGGCTCGAGCACAGCAGGCTCAAACGCAAAACCGACGGCAGCCCAGACAGGGACATGAAGTGATAGAAATTGTACGACTATAAAGAATATGGTTAACCTAATCCTTACCTCCGATTCCACAGAGTGACAGCGACACAAGTAGACCAGAACCTAACAGCTGGTGACGACCAGGCTATCTGTTTAAAATTTTCAGATAAAACACTCACCAAGATGGGACCGCAGTGGTGACTTCGACTCTGGGGACTCATGATACTGGGAACCTCAAGACCCACGCTGGATGATACCAACGGATTGCAGCGCACTTAGGAAATAAACAACTACATGAACTATGGAGTCTTGTTTAATTTAACGGATGGAATGTGCATCCCAGCAGCCAAGGACTGGAGCAAGGACAGGACTTATTTTAATGCATGGTTACAAGTGAATCCTAATAAGAACTGGGTATGTGTACAGTGCTCCACGGGTATAAGGAGCAGCTGCATTAAACGGAGGGATGTCAAAGGGCCCGATGAATGTACTTTCGGCATAATTTGCGCGCCTCCGGGACAGTCCCAGCAATCAGTCATCCGCAAAAAGGGAGTGGGGCTGTGTGGGTACTACGAGGAGGTGGGGGCGGCTGCAATATCATTGTATGTATGCGTCTCAACCCCTCCGACACCGCGCCCCATAAGAACCACTACATTGCCCGAGGAACTGCCTTGTCCCATAACTACTAAGGGACCAGAAAATGGGATTGTAATGTACAACGAAGGGGAATTATTGTATGATAATGTTAAACATGAAATTGTGCCTGTCCTGATCAATATTTCAGGCATCCAGATGCCGGAATACTGTACAGAACAGTCAAGGAAAATGTACAATGTATTAAGTAAAGTTGTAATGCAGCAGGCTGCCGATGCAATGGGTGCCAGTAGATTCCGAGGAGAGGGGTCAGCCCCCAGGATAAAGAGGGGAATAGTTAATGATGTTGCTACCGTTTTCAATACAGGGACCTCCGTAGTAAACTCGATAGATATACAAGGGTTAAATGAGAGGGTGGAACAGCTTAGAGGGGTGATGAAGGGGTTATTAGAGAGGGTGGAGCAAAACCAGGAAGACCAAGCCAACCTAGGAAAGGAGGGTGCTGAAATCCAGTTGGATGGCATCTCAGTCCTGGAAGCTCACGCCAAAACCATCAATCACCTCATTGATAGAGAAAAAGAAGATACAGGAAAGCAAAGACAGGGGCAACTCTGTCACGCTTATGTTCTGTGGATGGTGAGACAGATCCGCCACAATCTCGACCGGATCCAACGCGGGGAAGTACCCGATTGGATAGACAGTTCACATTTGGCTCAGTTGGCCAACCAGAGAGGGACACTGGATAATTGTATTCTGAAGGGACTGACCCGAGTATACCCAGCAATTCCAGATTGCCAGATGGGTAGGAATACTGGGATAGGGATAGTCCTGATGATCCCTATAGCCACGCCGGACTCAGGGCCGTTCCC
This sequence comes from Pristiophorus japonicus, assembly GCF_044704955.1. Taxonomy (NCBI): domain Eukaryota; kingdom Metazoa; phylum Chordata; class Chondrichthyes; family Pristiophoridae; genus Pristiophorus; species Pristiophorus japonicus. The sequence goes on from NC_091989.1 coordinate 58,475,534, forward strand.
CCTGTACCAACTAGAGAATATCGGAGTAATACGGGAAAATGTCTCCATACGTTACTATCTGACCACCACCTCCGCCGTTCGTTGAAACAATATACTTATCGGAATTTCCCTAACAGAATGCAAGCAAAGGGGGGAGATCACAGTCTGCCCTCACCCGGTAGGCTGAGGTGAGCTAGACGAGTGCGGGTTTAACCGAACCGACGGGTGTGTACTGGAAATAGTGCCCGCACACAGGCACTTCGCAAGGGCAGGCTACGGAGGGAAGGGAAGATACTGCATCTCTACCACAGAGCGTTCATACCGGTATAATGACTTGCAGTGCCCGATACCACAGCCGAACTTTTGCTTTGCGCCGCTGCAACCTGTCACGATCGGGCAAGCGCATATCACCCAGGTTAGGCGCCGGAAGCCCGAAGTTATTGATGTAACCGATCAGCTCCACGATCATTTGCAGGATTATGATGAGCCAGTGCAGGTCCCTATCCCACATCTAACCGAAGTATTACGAGAATTGAGGCTCAGGGTGGGTCAATCAGTAAAGCTCTACCACCAACTGCAAACTAAAATCAAAGTACTGGAAGAAGATATTGATGTAGACTTACAAAGTCAGAGTTGGTGGAGAAAGGTCTGGGACTGGGGAATAAATGTGAACATCCATCCTTGGATTCAAATAATTTCACACATACTGGTCGGGATACAATTGATCTTAGCAATAACATGGTGCATAATGGCCTGTCATGCATGCAGACACCAAGCACGACAAAGAGGGACCCATGACCGGTCTCCAAATACTAAACAAGCCTGTCTAATAAAGGGGCAGGAGGATTTGGCCTTTGTTAATTTGATTTAAGCAACCGGGACTCCTGAAACCGCATGACTGGCCAACACGTTGAGGCAGGGAGTACCGGGCCGTGCACAAAATCTAATAAAAGTAGGGCGGTCGGTTAAAGGGGGACTAGGACTAGTCCCTTTACCAAAAGGAGGGAATTGTTGTAGGCATTAGGCACCTGCTGAATATATCAAAACACTAGGCATTAGGCACCTGCTGAATATATCTAAACTCATATAAGTTTAAAGTGGCCACACATAAAATGGCTGCCCAAGCATGATGGGTACTCAGTTAGTCAAGTAATGAACTGGGGCTGACCGAGCAATGACCGAGCAATGACCTAGTGAGGCCCATTACCAGGAATGCCTTGGATATAAGATAATTATAACAAACCATTATAGTACACTGGTATAATCAGTGACTTCACACAGCCGAGTCCCGAGGAACAGAGATAAGGGGAGAACCTGCCTCACATAACGAGGTCATTAATCAGCCCGAGCTGACAAAAACCGAACATACAGCCCCTGAGGTATCAGGGGAATTCTATTGGGTTAAAGAGACCTATATGTATTCTATAATCGTTATGATTGGATTGTGTCCAGCCGAAGTGGGCTGAGTAACTGTAAAGAACTATTGTAGAACATATAAATATCAATGAGTTTCTTTGTTCGTCGGAGAGAAGTGCCTGTATCCAGTCCTGAGGCTTCCTCCCCGCATGCGAAAATAAAGGCTGCATTGGTGTTGGAACTGACTCTGAGTGTTGAGTGATTCTTCTGAGAAAACATTCACACTAACAGCTTGAAGAGTGAACGACACGTTTGAGCATTGCCTGGCCACTCTATCCCACCATGTTGACTATTCCCCCTCTTATTCTGCAAATGAGACATTACACAGAAATGGTTAAGGTATAGTAAAAATGTATTGAACATTGTAAACTTTGTAACCTTCATTGTGAGACTTAAACAAAAAAATTTTTAAATGGGCTGCATCCAGCAGTGTGATAATTCAACAACCTTATCAGAACATAATCCAGTATGATACTGTAACATAATCTGTAACATAATACTGTAACATAAAATATACGATGCATCCAGCATCAACAACATAATGCAGCAACATCATATCCTGCCCCACTATTTTTTCCCACCGTCTTTTGCCCCCCTTCCCCTTATCACCCTCCCTTGCCTGCTGCACCTACCCAAAGTGGCACCAAGAAGGCGTGCAGCAAAGCTGCCAGAGCGCTGCTGTGTTGAGGGTAGAGAGAATGGAGATGCCATCTGGGGATGCACTGGACCAGCTCGTGGCATGAAAGGCCCGGCTTCTGACAGGCTAGTCTCTTCATCGGCATTGCCAGTCACAGGTGTTTTGGGTGTGACGGTGGGGAACGCAGAGAGTATGGCGGCAGGCATGGACTGCATCACCTGCACAAGCTGAAGCAGAGCTTGTGCCTGTGATGCGCCATATTCCGCAAGGCTACACTATCTGGGACTCCACTGTCACTGCTGGAGGCCACGTGTGGGCATTGATGGCCTCCTTGGTATCACGGCTCGCACCGACAATCTGTCCCCCGCAATGGTCGCTTTCAGACTGTCGATGTTCGCGGGAATCCTACCAAAAATATCAAGGAGTTGATGGCTGACCTGGATGCTCTCCCTGGGCATTCCCACCATGTCCAGTTCCACGTCTGCCTGTCTGTCAGCAATCCGACTTTGCCAACTCAACCTCCGGAGAGATGGCCTGTGGGAGTCAACCCCAGCACTGCATTGCTGCAAGCCGCTGGTCCCAGGAGCCTCTATTTCACTGACCCCGAGAACATCACGTCATCCTTAGAGGAGCTGAGTGTCAATGGTGGAGTAGGGGTGCTTTGATGCTGCGCTGGATGCTGCGCCGGAGTCGACTCATCGCTGTCCTCCTCTTCCTTCTCCTCCAGACATGGCCTGATGTGAAGGGGTCCCCTGAGGGATGCTGCGCCTGTAGCTGGTCATCTGGAAGTAAAAAGCAGCAGACAAGTGGTTCGCAGCAGGGGAGGGGGCAGGGTGACGTGAGGAAGGTCACATAGCACTGGATCATTTGCCGCTACTCCATTATATTTAGTCCAGAGACACTGCAGGATATAGCCCCAACCTATCCTAGGGAGTATGCAGGACTTACCCTCAGTATCTCAGGGGGGTTCAGCGCCCCCAGTGGCAGCCCTTGACCTGTGACACCACTGAGACCTGCTACTCCCTCTTCAATGTCAGTGAGTGGCAGTGTCTGAGGCAGACCACCGTCTGTTCGTGCCTACTTGTGGCGATTATGAAACTTCTTAGCCTACAAAGATGAAAATGGGAATAGTTACAAGAGGATTTATTTGCTTTTGTGGCACAGATAGCCACCAAAGCACTTATACCATACCGTCTGAATATAATAGTCTTCTGCTTAATGGCCTTGGAAGTTGTGCATGGTTCATCAGGAGGACATCGAAGTGGGGAGCCTACCTATGTGCCATGCCTTTTAGGAGACAACCCACAGAGTGCTGAGAAGCATCAACAGCATGAAAACAAATAGTGTATCAGATTTATAATTGAAGTGATGAAGGAGTGCATGAATTAAAATTGTAATCACTCTGATGACCCTTGTCAGATCATTAAACTTCTTTCGGCACTATGTGCCAGTCCTGACCACAATGTCTTCCTCAGAGATTTCCCTCCAAATCTTTTTAAATATCGACGGCAGTGGTCCAGATCCACCCCAAAGGTGCACTTCCTGCCATCTCCTTTCCACAGCCCCCAATAGAACTTCATTAGCCTCGTGGCTGAATTGCCTGGCACGCTGTCTGGAATCGTCGTCCTCCATGATCAAAATCCAAATGTAAAATGGCTGATTCAGCCCCAGTTGTACTGTGCATGCATGGGGCCATTCCCTGAATTTGTGTTTGTGACTGGAGACCAGACCAGAAGTGCGGAAGAAAAAAATAAATAAATAAAATTTGCGCGTGCGCAGAACGGCCGATTTGTTTCAGCGCCGGGAACTTTCGGCTCCGGCACACAAAGTCTGTGGTGCAACACTGGAGTTAACGCTAACACACCTCATGAGCTTTCATTTGGAAAAAGTTCCTCGCTCTGGCGCTAATGTTAACCCGGTGCTAAATGTTTGGATCCGCCGTGAATTGTGCCCGGAAACGGGCGAAAACGCAAAAAGCCGAAAGTCCAGCCCTTTATCTGTCTGTCTCTCTCCTCTAACTTTCTCTCTAACCCACGGTCTATGTCACCTCAGTATCCGTCCTCACTTCCTCAGCTAATACACTTTCTGAAATGTATACAACATGAAATAAAAGCTACAACAGATGTGTATTTGTCACACTGTCTCACATTCACACACAAACACACATACCAGGGTACAAAACAGACCTGGTTGCGCGGTTGTATGGGTGTAAATCAGACACAATGAGGACCAATTTTGGGGTCCAATGCCCTGTGCCCCAATTACATCCGAAAGATGTTTGACTCAATATCGGGTCAGGCCATTCTTGGGGCAACCATTACAAAACAGGTGCTCGGCCCGTAGAAAATTATAATGAGAGGGATGCCCTGAGTGGAGCGTTTTACCTGTGTGGATGGACACTGCAAGTCCCCGATGGCACCCCACTCCTTCTGTTCTGCATCTGCACTCCCATCATCCCCATCACCCCAACCAAACCCCACCCCCATTACATCAAGGGCAGATGGCCTGAAATTGGATCCCTTAACGTGGATGGCCTGTCTTAGGAGGTTCAATGGCTGCCGGCAGCTCGGCCAGAATATTAAGACGAGGCCCCAGGACCAAGTTTGGAAGGTCCTCAGGTCCGCCTCTGCTGGTCCGCAATCGGCGCACCATCTGGCTTGCATCCATTTACAAGCACAAGCCAATTCATCCCCCATCATATGTATTTATAAAACACTCAATAGAAACATTACCTCAATAAAGCTGAGGAAATTTGTCCTCTTGTTTCTTCAAAACTATTTGAAGAAAAACAACTGAGCAGAAACTGCTGGAAGTTAATGAAAACCATCTGACTGCATGGTATTGATATATCTGGACATGCTGCACATGCTGGGACTGCAAAAAACAAATTCAGCTCACAGTGTCACGGTTGGAGGCAAAAATATCATCTCCAAGCATAAGCTTTTGAGAAAGGCAGAGGCCTTCGAGTTAAAAATGTTAATGCAGGCATCAAAAGACGCGAAAGACAATTCAAAGATTTTAAAACTGAAAATAGGAATGTAATTGGAAAATTGAAGATGGAAATGAAAATGGGGACAGATGTGTGGCGGGCAGCTGATATGCGACTGGCCATTTTACATTATCGATCAGAGTCAAAATGTGTCTGTTACGAACTAAAGAAGCCAAGAAAGAAGTTTAATTTTGCTTCGGCATTTCCGGAAAGGGATCAGTTTGATAAAAATTTCTCCATACAGGGTTTGTCTACAAAACAAAAGAAAACGGGAAATTGGAGGTTAACCTGACTTCCAGAGAAGAAAGTGTGCTGTTGAGAAAAGTGGACGTAATTCACGCTGAATAACTTGCTGGAGGCAACGCACTGATGAAGCAGGCACACGGCTTGTCTTTGCTGTACCAACAATGAAGTGTTGAAAAATAACTCGAGGATAAAACGGAGCATAACTGAAGAAACTGTAAACATTGACATTGCAAACAATTTACATCATCGTGAATTTGCAAGAAGTTATTTAAGCACTAACCATGAATATGAGCTTGAATGAAAATGTAGATGTTAAGGGAACGTTTCACAAGGCTGTGCTGATGGTCCAAGTGAGGCTTCACACCAGCAAAGGAGCCCTTTGAAAATTACCCCTCAGATGCTCATGTGATCTCTCAATTCAACAGTTATGTATCACTAGGATGACACATTTGTCGGCATGAGTAAAGGGAGGCAGAAGCATTTCTAGCATGTGTTGGTTGGAGGGTGTTCGTTTTCTTTAGTGAATAGGCAGAATCATTGAAAGATAGAAAGAGTTAATAAACATGAAATGTTACAATAAAAAAGTAATGTTGCCTCACCAAGCAATCAGGAAGAGGAAGTAGCAACAAAAAAGAATTAAGTGAAAGAATTGATATATAAATCAGTAAAACTAAAAAATGATAAATAAATACAATAAAAGAATAAAGATTTACATCATTACAATAAAAGAGAAAAATGCATGACTAAAAGCAGGGTTTGAAATGACTCAGATAATAGTGTCTCAGTCCCTATGGGTCTTGTCTGACATTGCTTTGTCAGCTGTTTTAGAGGAGCTGCTAATTATTTTATGTGAAACACTAAAATAGCACAGAAAGGAATTTTGGACAAACGTGTTAAGCATTTGGATGCTATAATCCCACAGAATAGTTTCAAGGTCACAAAAAAATAGTGGATACTTGCTACTGATTACAGGGAATTGAGACATTTCCAAAACCAGGGAAAGAAAGCTCACCATTTTGTACACCCATTCTGAATCGCTTGATGAGATTATAGCCTTAAAACCATTCCCATAATCTATTATTTTAACATTGTACACTGGCGCTCATTGTATTGTAATTTCGGCTGGTTTGGGGCTGCTAACAAATGCCCATCAGCACTGAAAAGAGTGTTGTGGAGTTATGTCACTCAGAGGAACACAGAATGTTCCACCACAAGTCGATATTGAGGTGGAGAATATTAGCTAATTTAACCAGTTAGTGCTTTATCTACAGAGCCTTGTCCACTGAGAGTGTCCATCAGGAATTCAGGCGCTAACTCCCCTTAACTTTCCACACATTCATCTTAATGGATGTGAAATCACAGTGACCACACTTCTTAACTCCTGATATACACTCCCCTTGTGTGAGGCTTCGTCAGGTTTCTGAGTTTGTTGAATTATTCCTTTTAGCACCACTTAAGGTAAAATTGAATCAGTATTTGGAAAAGAAGACTAAGGGATATTGGAAAAGGGAATTAGAGTGGAAAGCATTATCTGAAGAATTAGCACTGGCATAGGCACCGAGGGCCAAATGATCCCTTTTCTGTGCTGCTACTTCTATGATTCTATAATGGACGTCACCAGCTCATATACACACAGCTTTCTATCAGTTGGAAGACCACCCTGTCCATGTGCAGTCACGTCCAGACAGAAAGATTGGCAGTTGTGCAATAACCATTAGAATCTTATCAAATAATAACTCACCATTGGAAAATAATGTAGTCATATGGGCCAAAAATTCCACCCTGGGCCTGGATGCATCTCTGATGTAACTGTCGGAGGCAGGGCCTTAAAGTCAGATTCACCAGGAAATCCAACCCGTATGGCCCCTAAGAGCAGGCGTAGGTTTCATTATGGGCAGTCAGGGAGGTAACAATGGGGATCTGGAGAGAGGTGTGCCGATGGGAGATAGAGGTTAAGCAGGGTAAAGCAAGAGGCAGAGAGGAGACACATGGAGGGGATGCTGAAGACAGGGGCAAGAGAGCTTTGCTGAATCAGAGGACATTGTAGACAACTCACAACAATGATGTGTGAGGAGAGAGGATCATAGTTAGATGGAGGTCTGGAGGATGGGGGAACAACAGTAAACATTCCTCTGACTCAACGTGAGCAGTGCCATTGAGATAAATTAATATTAAAGAGCAGTGTCACCTCAGAGGGCAAAAAGCACATGCACAGTACATTGCTTTCAGGTGTATTTTATAAATGATTAGCTTGTCTAGAAGAGTTAGTCGATGCTTCAGCACTTTAAGGTATGATTTTCTTCTTTCTCCAGCTAAGAGCTAACCTCTGAACAGAGTTACTGTTAAAAGTTTCCTGTCTTGGAATATTTTGGTGACACAAACAGGGCTACACCATGTTAAGGATTGTGTTTGTGACATAAAGACAACCGTCAGGAAAACATATCGACTTACATATTTCTAGAAACCTCAGGGAATATTCCGCAAAACTCTATTGTTGGATTGTCTTCGTGATCTTTTTTGTTTCATGGCTTTAAATGTCAGATTACGCACACACTCAGTTGTAGTAATGACAGGATCGGGTCTTTATTGAAACTTCATACTTACAAAACCAGTATGAGTTACTGAGACACACACTTCACAAACCAGTGTAGGCTGCTGCTTTTGAGACGCACACCAATCATGATTGCAATGTGAGCTGTTAAAACAGTGTTTTGTACATTTCTTATATTAAATCAGCTCTTTGATCACTACATTCCATGCATACTACCAATCAATCATGGCACATCAGAGGTACATACAAATGCCACAAAATAACAACTTAAACTAAACAATCAATCACTCAACTCTCCTGAAATTGCTTTATTGCCGCAATAAAACCTAAACAAAGTCATCAAATTGAAACATTCAGTTATGGCTGACGAACACTTACAAATCCTATCATTTGAATATTTAACCCAGCATGTGCTAATCTCACAGACTGCACAGAGAGCGAGATATTCAGGTAATACAGACTATTGCTCCCACATCTATCACTCCACATTATGTTAAAAAAAAGCTTTGCCAATTACAAGGGCCTACATAAATGTAACACATTTTCTTCATGTCCAACTGTAGGATGAATTCTCTGATAGGTTGGCTAAATACCAAGGCCATGGAACTCAATGATATCGTGTTGAGTGGACCTCTCAGTATTTCCTGAGATTAGCTCTAACCACTTATTCATGGAAATCTCCCAGCCTATAATGGATCTGGTTTGACTTAAAAATAAGTGCCCGCACGGCAGGAAAAAAAAATTCCGCCTTAGTGAAGGACGCAAGTATTTTAAATATATTTTTCAGCCTACAAAAGTAATGACTGGCACATGCCATGGGGAAGGCGAGATGAATGTGGACAAGTGATTACATAGCAGAGCACCTGAATCCCCTGTTTGATGGTCGTGAATGAATCCACAATGAATTCAACAGTAGGAATGGTGCGTGCTGAAACAGGTCTAATCTCGGCATTCTGGAGCCACCCTGCATGAACTTGGAAAGTTCAGAAAACAAAATGAACTCTGTGGGACATGATTACATTCTGCCGCATGGATTGGGAAATTAAGCTACCCAATAATAAATTGGTCTCATTTTGACTCATCACTGACTCAGCTTGTGGCCTGGAGATGGCACTGAACATCTGTATTTATTAAGAGGTCCCTTACTGTGATGCCAGTTGTGGGGGGTTAGGAGTATTTTCCAAGTCCCCAAATGGACCAACTCTCTTATATGTTTGAACAAGTTTTTATGTTAGACACAGGTTTCGTATTAAATTACCATGGTTTAAGAATGGTACCTTCCTCATTAGGTACAAATGAAATGGAATGCATACACAGCAGCTACAAGAAGTTGAATGCTTACTTTGATAAAAGTCCAACCAGTGTGCACATGTGGCTCAATCTACACGTACCATTGTACTGGCAGTTCTTTTGCTTGTACATTGACAGCAGACGCGTCTTCACTTATTTAGTAGTTGTAGATCACAAAGTACAAATAACCTCCTTCGCCCAGCTCTTTGGTTACTGGTCCTCAGTCCAAACAGCTCTCAGAATGAATATTATTAGTAGCTTGGAAACATTCCTAGAGAAATTAAAGTTGAGTTACTCAGAATGCTATAAACAGTCTGTGCAGACCAACATACGACCAAAATATTCTAATTATCCAGTAAACTAAGTTAATGCCTTGCTGCCAACATGTTCAATGGCAGCAGCAATTGCATCCTTGATCCATTAGTGCTAGCTTGGCTCAGTGGTAGCACTCTTGCTTCTAGGTCAGAATGACGTCAGTGTTCCCACTCAGGCCAACATCCCCAGCGTCGAAGCATCGACTGTAAAGTCCTGTCCCCTTAGTACAGATTCACACGAGGCATGTAGTGAAGTCAAGGTCACTCTGGACTGCACCTTTATTTCACAGCTCTGGAATGCTGCACTTGCCTGAGATCTGTCCTTATATACCTGTCTCTTGCAACTGCACCCATGGTGGTAAGGTATGCTGGTGGTTACAAGTCATATCTTATTACAGTCATGTATAGCATGTTAGGATACAGTTTTATATAATAATGTAAGATACATGACATCACCCTCCCCCAAGGTCTTATTGTCTTTATAAGTTCACTTTCTCAGGTGGTCTACGCTCTCGCGTGGAGCGTCTGAGTTGTGGTTCAGTTGTTTGCCTTGGTGTCTGTTTTTCTTTGGGTGTGGTCGCTGGTACCTTGCCTGGGCTGTCTGTTACGATTGGTGTGATTGTTGTTGACTCACCTGGGCTGTCTGTTGGGATTGCCCTTTTCTCAGGTCATTCCCTCTGTCTGTCCACCAGGTGTGGTGCGAGTTCCACATTGTAGTCTGCCTCTGGTTCCACAGTGTTGTTGGTAAATCTGCTTTTGACTTGGTCTACATGCCTCCGGCAGGTTTTGCCATTGTCCATTTGTACTACCAGTAGCCTGTTTCCTTCCTTGCCCGTTACTGTCCCTGCAAGCCATTTGGGACCCCTGCCATAGTTTAGTACAAACACTTTATTCCCTATCTCATTCCATCTCCCCCTCGAATTTCTGTCATGGTACTCAGTCAGCTTACGGCGCTTTGCCTCAATGATTTCGTGCATGTCTGGGAGGATTAATGAGAGCCTTGTTTTTAAAGTCCTTTTCATCAACAGTTGCGCGGGGGGAATCCTAGTCAATGAGTGCGGACGAGATCTGTATGCCGGCAGCAGTCGCGACAGGCGACCCTGCAGCGTGGGACCTTGGATTTTAAGCATGCCTTGTTTAATGATTTGCACTGCTCTCTCCGCCTGGCCGTTGGAGGCCGGCTTGAACGGTGCCGTCTTGAGGTGATTTATGCCGTGGTCAATAATAAAATCTTGGAATTCTGCGCTGGTGAAGCACGGACCATTGTCACTGACCAATATGTCAGGGATTCCGTGCATTGCAAACATGGTTGCGAGGCTCTCCACAGAAGTAGAGGTTGTGCTCAAGTTTAAAATGGTGCATTCGATCCACTTTGAAAATGCATCTACAACTACGAGGAACATTTTGCCCATGACTGGGCCCGCATAGTCTACGTGCACCCGCGACCATGGTTTGGTAGGCCAGGGCCAGGGGCTCAGGGGAGCCTCCCTGGGGGCAGTGCTGAGTTGGGCACAAATGGTGCACTTTCGGACGCAGAGCTCCAAGTCCGCGTCAATACCAGGCCACCAGACGTGGGATCTGGCTAAGGCCTTCATGAGAACGATCCCCGGGTGCTCGCGGTGGAGCTCCCGGAAAAATGCGTCTCTGACTCGCAGAGGCATAACTACTCAGCTGCCCCACATCAGGCAGTCTGCTTGTTGTGATAGTTCATGCATGATCCTGTGAAAGGGTTTTAATTCCTCGGGGCAGGCATCGCGAGCCTCTGCCCAGTCACCGGTTAGGACACATCTTTTTATTAAGGATAACGTGGGGTCGCTGGCCGTCCAGGCTCTGATTTGGCGAGCCGTCATGGGCAAACCTGTGGACTCAAAGGCATTGATTGCCATGACTATCTCACAGTCCTGTTCGTCAGACCCTTCCATGGTCGCCAGGGGTAGCCTGCTGAGCGCGTCGGCACAGTTGTCTGTGCCTGGTCTGTGCCTTATGGTATAGTCGTAGGACGCCAGCATGAGTGCCCACCGTTGAATTCGCGCCGAGGCGTTGCCGTTTATTCCCTTGCTCTCAGATAGGAGGAACATGAGGGACTTGTGGTCGGTTTCTAATGCGAACTTGGCCCTGAAAAGGTATTGGTGCATCTTTTTGTCACCATACACGCATGCGAGCGCCTCCTTCTCTACCATTCCGTACCCGTGCTCCGCCCGCGAAAGTGACCTGGAGGCATAAGCTATGGGTTGTAATTTGCCCACACTATTGACATGTTGCAAAACGCACCCGATCCCATACGCTGACACATCGCATGTGAGAACTAGCTTTTTACCTGGATCAAAGAAAGCCAAAACATTGTTGGAACACAGAAGGTTGCATGCCTTATTGAAGGCGCGTTCCTGGGCGTCCCCCTAAAGCCAATCGTACCCCTTCCTGAGTATCACATGGAGAGGCTCCAGCAGCGTGCTTAAGTTCTGCATAAAGTTCCCAAAGTAATTGAGTAGCCCAAGAGAGGCGCGCAGTTCTGAGACATTCCGGGGCCTGGGTGCCAGGCGAATTGCTTCTGTTTTGGACTCTGTTGGGCGGATTCCATCAGTGGCAATCCTTCTGCCCAAAAATTCAACCTCGGGTGCGAGAAACAGGCACTTGGATTTCTTGACTCGTAGGCCTACCCGATCCAACCGCTTTAGTACATCCTCCAAATTACAGAGATGGGAGTCGGTGTCCCTGCCCGTGATAAGTATGTCGTCTTGAAATACAACCGTCTCCGGGATGGACTTGAGCAGACTCTCCATGTTGCGCTGGAATATGGCAGCTGCCGACCTGATGCCGAATGGGCATCAATTGTACATGAAAAGGCCTCGATGCGTGTTGGTGGTGGTGAGTAGCTTGGATTCCTCGGTCAATTCTTGCGTCATGTACACAGATGTGAGGTCTAGTTTTGAGAAAAGTTTACCTCCAGCCAATGTGGCAAATAATTCCTCCGCTCTGGGCAGCGGGTACTGGTCCTGGAGGGAGACTCTGTTTATGGTAGATTTGTAGTCCCCACAGATTCATACGGATCCATCAGGCTTCATGACTGAGATGATGGGACTTGCCCAGTCGCTAAATTCCACAGCTGATATAATGCCTTCCCGCAGAAGCCTGCCTAGTTCGTGTTCAATCTTTTCCCTCATCACATAGGGTACAGCTCCGGCCTTGTGATGGACCGGTCTAGCATCCTGTGTGATGTAGATTTTGACTTTGGCCCCTTTGAAAGTGCCCCTGGCTGAAAGAGATTTTCAAATCACTTTATAACTGTTGAGCAGGAGGTCCGTTCCTCTAATGACATGGCATGGACATCATCCCATTTCCAGTTTAGTTTTGCCAGCCAGCTTCTCCCCAGCAGTGCTGGGGGGTCTCCGGGGACAATCCACAGGGGAAGTCGGTTCACTGTCCCTTTGTGTGTGACAGAGAGCATGGCGCTGCCGAGGACTGGTACGATTTCTTTGGTATAGGTCCTTAGTTTGGTGTCAACCCTTGTGAGTTTTGGTCTGTCTCTGTTATGTGGCCACAGTTGTTCAAATTGTTGAGCGCCCATGAGAGATTGACTCGCTCCCGTATCCAGCTCCGTGTTGACAGGTATCCCATTAAGTAGGACCCTCATCATTATAGGAGGCATCCTGTTGTAGGAGCAGCGGCCATTGATCGTGTTGACCCGCTGTACATTGGTGTCCTGGGTACTGTCCCCACCGTCTTCTGGTCCGCTTTCCGACCCATCCGATTCGTATACCAGCCGAGTTGCCGTTTTTTTGCACATACGGGCCAAATGCCCTGTATATTCACAGTTCCTGCAAACAGCCTGCTGAAATCGACATCCCCTTGACGAGTGCCCACCCCCACACCTCCAGCATAGACTACTTCTGGCTGATCTCTCTTGAGCTTCTCTCAGTTTGTAGTTGATTGCTCACATTGAGGGTTGTTGAGGTGTGAACGGCCGTTCCTGTGGCCCTTGATGGCTTCTGGCGCCACTGCCTGCTGTCGAGAGCCTGTTCTCCCAGTTTTGTCTGTGTGTGGGGGTAGCAGCTTGTTTAATGCTGTGAACTTCTTGTTCCGATATTTCGTTATTTGTCGTACCCGCAGTGTAGATCAACCTTGTTTCTTCTTCCCCTACCAAGAATGTCTGTGCAACCAGTGCTGCTGCCTCTAAGGTCAGTTCTTGGTCTCTATGAGCTTTTGGAATATGCCTGCGCGGCCTATTCCTTCAATGAAAAAGTCTCTCAGCATTTCTCTCCTCAGTTCATTGGAGAACTCACATAAACTAGCCAACCTCCGAAGTTCCGCCACGAAGTCGGGTATGTTCTGGCTCACACGGTGTCTGTAGTTGTAGAACCTGTGTCTGGCCATGTGTAGGCTGCTCGCTGGCTTCAGGTGGTCTCTTTCCAGCGTGCTCAATTCTTCAAACGACTTGCTTGCTGGTTTCTCGGGTGCCAACAGATCCTTCATTAAAGCGTATGTTTTCGAGCCACAGCTGGTCAAGAGATGGGCTCTTCTCTTGTCTGCTTTGTCGTCTCCTAACCAGTCTTTGGTTACAAAGCTTTGCTGGAGCCTTTCTATCAAGTCCTCCCAATTGTCTCCAGCATTGTACTTTTCATCTGATCCGTTGTTCGCCATTCTGTGGATTCTGTAATCCCGTAACTCGTCACCACTGTAAAGTCCTGTCCCCTCAGTACAGATTCACACGAGGCGTGTAGTGAAGTCAAGGTCACTCTGGACCTGCACCTTTATTTCACAGCTCTGGAATGCTGCACTTGCCTGAGCCCTGTCCTTATATACCTCTCTTGCAAGTTCACCCCTGGTGGTAAGGTATGCTGGTGGTTACAGGTCATATCTTATTACAGTCATGTATAGCATGTTAGGATACAGTTATATATAATAATGTAAGATACATGACATCGACCACGCTCGATCAGCTCCGCTAAACAGGCCACATCATCTGCATGCCTGACACGAGACTCCCAAAACAAGCGCTCTATTCGGAGTTCCGACACAGCAAGCGAGCCCTAGGTGGGCAGAGGAAACACTTCAAGGACACTCTCAAAGACTGCTTGAAAAAGTGCAACATCCCCATCGACACCTGGGAATCCCTGGCTCAAGACCGCCCAAAATGGAGGAGAAGCATCTGGTAAGGCATCGGACACCTCGAATCTCTTCATCCCGAGCAAGCTGAAGCCAAGCGTTGACAGTGGAAGGAGAGTGGCAACCCAAGCTCCCCAACCTCCCATTCCTCCAACACCGTCTGCCCCACCTGTGACAGAGACTGTAGGTCCTGAATTGGACTCTTCAGTCACCTAAGAACTCATTTTTAGTGTGGAAGCAAGTCATCCACAACTCCAAGCGACTGCCTATGATGATGAGGTCAGAATGCTGTGGGTTTAAGCCCCACTCCAGATGTGAGCACATAAACTGGGTGTTGTACTGAGGATTGCTGCAGTGTCAGAGGTGTTGTCTTTCAGATCAGATGTTCAATCAAGGCCTGTTCAGGTGGGTGTAGAGCATCCAGTGGCATATTTTTTAAGAAAAAGCAGAGCTCGAAGAGGCCTGCATCAGCAGTAATACCTTCAGGGCCCGACTCCTCCAGCCCCAACACTCGAGCTGCCCCGGATAAAGAAAAGGAGTTTTGAAGCCTGTAAAGAGTTTGCGGCTTGCCATTTCTCAGATCCTCGGATCTAAAGGGTACTGAGGCAACCTGTTGTGGATGCCACAAAGTTTGGGCTTCCACTGAACTAAGAGCTCGGGAAACCAGGTGGGCTGCATGCTGACATCACTCCTGCCTCATTACTTACATGCTTTCAGATGAGAGTTCCACCCTCTGTCCTTCTTGGAAAAGCTGTTGTGTATGCAATAATTGTTAGACTGAGTACTGTTTAACTCCAAGAGGTATGACCTTGGCTCTGCTTTATTAAGGCCCAAAGTGACTAATATACAAAATGGCCGGCCTTTTATACTTGGGCTGCACACACGTGCGTGCAGCCCAATGACCTCCAACAGTGACGCCAGCTAGTAGCTAGTGATTCCAAAAGTGCATACATGACAAAAGCCAAAGGGAAAGGTAAAAGGGACAGGTCTCCCCTGCCCTTTCCCTGCTTGGTGCCTGGGCATTCCCGAGGCATGAAAGCAGAGGAAATTCAATCCTACATTTCTGATCCCCATCAAGCTGTCCTTAGCACTGGTCTGATTGAGACTTGGGCCATATTATGGGTTTTATTGTTGGGGACAGATGTCCATTGTGACAGATTAATTTTCACAAATGTGCGCAAATTTTTATCAGTCCCGTGCCCCCTGTGTGGTCTCCCATGCAGCGGGTGGCCTATCGAATAATAACGGTTGTACCCTCTGAACCCTCGCTCACTGGGTGCGAGGCCCCAATGGTGGCATTGGATCTCGAAAAAATCTCACCCATACTTTGCTTTTTATCTCTCTTTGCCTGAGGTGATTAAGCTGGTTAAGCCAAGGCGATTCTGCTCAGATCTATTCTTGTTATGTAGCTGCAGGTCAGAACTGGAAGAATTGAACAAACCAGAATAGTGATTGTTAAAAAAACAAAGAAAATGAAATGCCATGACCTCAATTTGGTTTAAATCCATTACTGAGTGTAACCTGTGACCTGAAAGATCAGAGGCTGGAATATTTTCTTGCCTGTTGTCTATTTTTGTGCAGAGTTGCCTGTGGCTGAGCATAATTCAGAATGTTGCTTTGTCGATCAACACTTGACACAATCTCTTCCACTTCACTATGCTGCTCCAGGAGTAAGACTTAAATGTCCATGAACAAGTTTCTAATGGTTCAAGTGCTTTTATCATTAACCCACATGCCCAACTCTAAAAGATTTAGAATTGAAACAGCAAGGCCTAGTGACAGTTCTTCAGTTGTTTTCTTGTCAGTGTACGGCCAAGGAGCACTTGTGTGCAAGAACGATGATTCAAAAGGAAATATTATACCCAGCTCACGCGCTGCCCTTCAGGACTGGATTGCCGTGGCACCGTTGCACCATGCAGTACCGTAGCCAAAGAAGACGTCCACTGTAGGTGATGTAGTTAATTGTCACCCCATTACCCACCCCCACGCCATCATTGTGTACATGTTGCTAGGCCGTGTTTTTATACTGTTTGATGGGAATATGAAACATTATTACTGTCCAGGGTTCTAGATGACCAACATCCAGTAAGATGTTACATTTGAAATGTTTCTATTTTTAGCCATACTGAAGAAACCCGAGCAAATCCACTGCACTTTATTAACACAAAGCTGCCACTTTCAGTATAGAGCTGCGATAGGCACATTAAGCGAATCGTCCGATCCCGGAGTTGAAGTCATGATATTGAAAGTCTGTCTCTGGTGCATTTCCACATCACTGTAACTTGCACAGGAGCAGAAGCTTCCTCTCCCTGGCCACATCCTCGCACGTTTCCCAGGCAGCTGTCTGTCGAGGTGTAAGTTATTGTTTTCTTCTCAATCTGAAATATTACGAAGTAGAAAAGGACATATTTTCTGTGTTTCAGGGTCAAACCATGAGTTAAAACATTTAGAAATATTATTAATCAGCTGTCAACAAGAGAAAGCACACCCCATGTTAGAATGGTACAAAGCTCCTTTTGGGGTTGAAAATATTGATAATCTTTGAGTGTTTTGTGATATTTTCAACTTTGATCTCGCTGAACTCTTTAAAGTCAACCGAACAAACCTTTGACAGATTTTGTTTCAAAGTTTTGGATCTTTACTGTGTGTGCGTGTGTGTGTGTGTGTGTATGACATGTTCACTTTCTTTGTCATGTATCTATAAAGTGATATGATTATTGCCAGATATCAGTTACTGATTTTAATATTTTAGTACTGCATAGCTATCAATACAATAAATGTAAAGAAGAAAGTATTTGAATTTATATAGCGCCTTTCATGGGCACCCCAAAGCGCTTTACTGCCAATGTAGTACGTTTGAAGTGTGGCCACTGTTGTAAGAGCCGATTCCATGACCTCGAGTATCCAGCGGGGAGCTGCACTCACAGTGAGCACATTGCAAGAAATCGATTCATTTTAATGAGTGGAAAAGCCTTGCGCGTGTTTTCCATCAGGTGGATAGGAATCAGCAGCAGGTGATTGGAATGAGTTTTCCTCTCCTTGATGCTGAGTGCTGACTCTAGCTATAGCTTGTGGCTGCTGGTATTACTGCTGGTGCTGCTGGGGCTACTGTGCTACTGCTCCTGGTGTTGGCTGGTGCTGCTGGTGTTGGTGCTGCTGGTGTTGGTGCTGGTGTTGGTGTTGGTGCTGGTGCTGGTGTTGGTGCTGGTGTTGGTGTTGGTGCTGGTGTTGGTGTTGGTGTTGGTGTTGGTGCTGCTGCTGCTGATGGTGCTGATGTTGGTGGTGGTGGTGGTGTTGGTGCTGGTGCTGGTGTTGGTGCTGGTGTTGGTGTTGGTGTTGGTGTTGGTGGTGCTGCTGTTGGTGCTGGTGTTGGTGGTGGTGGTGGTGTTGGTGGTGGTGCTGGTGTTGCTGTTGGTGCTGGTGCTGGTGTTGGTGGTGTTGGTGTTGTTGTTGGTGTTGGTGCTGGTGCTGGTGTTGGTATTGGTGGTGTTGGTGTTGGTAGTGGTGTTGGTGGTGGTGTTGGTATTGGTGTTGGTGCTGATGCCGGTGTTGGTGTTGATGTTGGTGCTGATGTTGGTGTTGGTGTTGGTGTTGGTGCTGCTGCTGTTGGTGCTGGTGTTGGTGTTGGTGCTGATGTTGGTGCTGGTGTCGGTGCTGGTGCTGGTGTTGGTGGTGTTGGTGTTGTTGTTGGTGTTGGTGTTGGTGCTGGTGTTGGTGCTGGTGTTGGTGTTGGTGCTGATGTTGATGCTGGTGTCGGTGCTGGTGTTGGTGCTGATGTTGGTGTTGGTGCTGGTGCTGGTGTTGGTGCTGGTGTTGGTGCTGATTGTTGGTGTTGGTGTTGGTGCTGGTGTTGGTGCTGATGTTGGTGTTGGTGTTGGTGGTGGTGTTGGTGTTGGTGCTGATGCTGGTGTTGGTGTTGGGGTGGTGTTGGTGGTGCTGCTGCTGTTGGTGCTGGTGTTGGTGTTGGTGCTGATGTTGATGCTGGTGTCGGTGCTGGTGTTGGTGCTGATGTCGGTGTTGGTGCTGGTGCTGGTGTTGGTGCTGGTGTTGGTGCTGGTGTTGGTGTTAGTGCTGGTGCTGATGTTGGTGCTGGTGTTGGTGCTGGTGTTGGTGCTGATTGTTGGTGCTGGTGCTGGTGCTGATGTTGGTGCTGATGTTGGTGCTGGTGTTGGTGTTGGTGTTGGTGCTGGTGCTGGTGTTGGCTGGTGTTGGAGCTTGTGCTGGTGGTAGTGCTGCTGGTGTTGATGCTGATGTTGGTGTTACTGGCAGCTGAGATTACTCAACTTAGGGCAGGCCGAGAATCAAGCTTAGGGCCATCTGTATGGACCCGTACTGCACCACATGATGGATTGCTTCAGTGAATCTTCAGTGAGCTAACTGATTTGTGTTCTCAGTAGAAACAATGTAACAAACCTTTGCAATGCAAATGTTTGTAATTTTCAAAACTAAGGTTGGCTTTGGAGGGGTAACTCTTGGCAGTAGGGAAAGTTGTCTGCTGTCAGCACATATCAGAAAATCGCAGGTTGTGCACCAGGGAGTTTCCAATATGCACTGCCAATGAAAAAGGTTGCTCCTCACCAGCTTGTCGTCAGCAAGTGAGCACCGGCAATAAAATTGTAGGCACAACATTTAGCATGAAAACCTCCTGAGAAATATGTATCGAATTAGATTCAATCTCTACTAACAGGAACACCCCAAAAATAATGACAACCAAAACGAAACAGGCACAGGTGTGTCTCATAGCTGAAACGGGAACTTAGCAGCAAAGTTTCTCATAGGCTCAGTTAATTTATCTAGTGAGTTGCTGAGACCCCTGGAGATAGCAGCTTCGCTCACCAGTCTGCAGAGTTACTGGGTCTCAGCCAGGCTGGAAGTGGCGATACTGCGACTGGCCTGAGGGCTGTAACTGGCCTCTGGGTTCCTGAGCACCAGCCACCAGCCCCTGCCAGAAGCATGTAGGTTTGGGTCAGCTAAGATCAGGATCAATCTTGGCCTCTCCCCAAAGGTTGAATACAGTAATGCTCACTGTCAAGGCTCACATGGAAGGCTACGTTGATAGTGCGAGATGAAGTAAATGGAGTGGGAGGAGGCTCGTGTGGTGCATAAACTCTAGCAATGGGCTGAATGGCCTGTTTCTGTTCTGTGAATTGCATGTAATATGGGAATAGTGACCACTTGGAATAAGTGCAGGAAGGAATAAGACCCTGTAAAGCCATATAGAAACATAGAAACATAGAAAATAGGTGCAGGAGTAGGCCATTCGGCCCTTCTAGCCTGCACCGCCATTCAATGAGTTCATGGCTGAACATGCAACTTCAGTACCCCATTCCTGCTTTCTTACCATACCCCTTGATTCCCCTAGTAGTAAGGACTTCATCTAACTCCTTTTTGAATATATTCAGTGAACTGGCCTCAACAACTTTCTGTGGTAGAAAATTCCACAGGTTCACCACTCTCTGGGTGAAGAAATTCCTCCTCATCTCGGTCCTAAATGGCTTACCCCTTATCCTTAGACTGTGTCCCCTGGTTCTGGACTTCCCCAACATTGGGAACATTCTTCCTGCAACTAACCTGTCTAACCCCATCAGAATTTTAAACGTTTCTATGAGGTCCCCTCTCATTCTTCTGAACTCCAGTGAATACAAGCCCAGTTGATCCAGTCTTTCTTGATAGGTCAGTCTCGCCATCCCGGGAATCAGTCTGGTGAACCTTCGCTGCACTCCCTCAATAGCAAGAATGTCCTTCCTCAGGTTAGGAGACCAAAACTGTACACAATACTCCAGGTGTGGCCTCACCAAGGCCCTGTACAACTGTAGCAACACCTCCCTGCTCCTATACTCAAATCCCCTCGCTATGAAGGCCAACATGCCATTTGCTTTCTTAACCGCCTGCTGTACCTGTATGCCAACCTTCAATGACTGATGTACCATGACACCCAGGTCTCTTTGCACCTCCCCTTTTCCTAATCTGTCACCATTCAGATAATAGTCTGTTTCTCTGTTTTTACCATCAAAGTGGATAACCTCACATTTATCCACATTATACTTCATCTGCCATGCATTTGCCCACTCACCTAACCTATCCAAGTCGCTCTGCAGCCTCATAGCATCCTCCTCACAGCTCACACTGCCACCCAACTTAGTGTCATCCGCAAATTTGGAGATACTACATTTAATCCCCTCGTCTAAATCATTAACGTACAGTGTAAACAGCTGGGGCCCAAGCACAGAACCTTGTGGTACCCCACTAGTCACTGCCTGCCATTCTGAAAAGTCTCCATTTACTCCTACTCTTTGCTTCCTGTCTGACAACCAGTTCTCAATCCATGTCAGCACACTATCCCCAATCCCATGTGCTTTAACTTTGCACATTAATCTCTTGTGTGGGACCTTGTCGAAAGCCTTCTGAAAGTCCAAATATACCACATCAACTGGTTCTCCCTTGTCCACTCTACTGGAAACATCCTCAAAAAATTCCAGAAGATTTGTCAAGCATGATTTCCCTTTCACAAATCCATGTTGACTTGGACCTATCATATCACCTCTTTCCAAATGCACTGCTATGACATCCTTAATAATTGATTCCATCATTTTACCCACTACCGATGTCAGGCTGACCGGTCTATAATTCCCTGTTTTCTCTCTCCCTCCTTTTTTAAAAAGTGGGGTTACATTGGCTACCCTCCACTCCATAGGAACTGATCCAGAGTCAATGGAATGTTGGAAAATGACTGTCAATGCATCCACTATTTCCAAGGCCACTTCCTTAAGTACTCTGGGATGCAGTCCATCAGGCCCTGGGGATTTATCGGCCTTCATTTCCATCAGTTTCCCCAACACAATTTCCTGACTAATAAGGATTTCCCTCAGTTCCTCCTCCTTACTAGACCCTCCGACCCCTTTTATATCCGGAAGGATGTTTGTGTCCTCCTCAGTGAATACCGAACCAAAGTACTTGTTCAATTGGTCCGCCAATATACTGTATAATATTTAAAGATAATCATTGTAAACCTGATTATTTCAGTTTATGCTTTCAGTGCTTCCAATTCCGTGATTTGGAAAAGGTGATTCTGAAGGGTAACCTTTACTGGATGTGTTCAGCCAAGCTGCTGGTGCACTGCTATTGTTGAAAATAAAAGATTCTTAAATTGTTCGTATCCTGCCACGAGCTCACCGCTCCTTTACAACTCACTGCTTGAAAGTGGGTTGAAAATGCAGTATGATATGATCAGCTCTGCCCGTGGTCAGTTAGGGTTTTATAAATATTAGATCGTCATCCTGTGGAAAGCTTCATGTGTGCTCGTCGTTCTACTTTCAATGCTGCGAAATAATGCACTGTGAGTTTGTTGGGTCTAGCTGCTCTGTTCTCAGTATTGTCTGGATGTTGCAAATTCACTAGTGAAGTCCATAGTGAAGAAGGCAAATGGCATGTTGGGCTTCATAGCGAGAGGATTTGAGTATAGGAGCAGGGAGGTCTTACTGCAGTTGTACAGGGCCTTGGTGAGGCCACACCTTGAGTATTGTGTGCAGTTTTGGTCTCCTAATCTGAGGAAGGACATTCTTGCTATTGAGGGAGTGCAGCAAAGGTTCACCAGACTGATTCCCAGGATGGCAGGACTGACATATGAAGAAAGACTGGATCAACTAGGCTTATAATCATTGGAATTTAGAAGAATGAGAGGCGATCTCATAGAAACATATAAAATTCTGACGGGATTGGACAGGTTAGATGCAGGAAGAATGTTCCCGATGTTGGGGAAGTCCAGAACCAGGGGTCATAGTCTACGGATAAAGGGTAAGCCATTTAGGTCCAAGTTGGGGAGAAACTTCTTCACCCAGAGAATTGTGAACTGATGGAATTCTCTACCACAGAAAGTTGTTGAGTCCAGTTCATTGAATATATTCAAAAGAGGGTTAGATGTGGCCCTTACGGCTAAAGGGATCAGCGGGTATGGAGACAAGGCAGGGTTGGGGTACTGAAGTTGCATGATCAGCCATGATAATATTGAATGGTGGTGCAGGCTCGAGGGGCCGAATGGCCTGCTCCTGCACCTATTTTCTATGCTTCTGTGTTTCTGATCTGTATGATAGAACAATACCAAGAAGTGCCTTTATCCATAAGGCCATTGGCTGGGCAGAGGATAACATGTGGCAGGGGTGTGGGGGGGACAGGGGGTGGGGGGGCCACGGGGGGTGGGGAGGAGGTTAGAGTGGGGTACATTGAGCAGATAAATTCATCCTACCTTGCAAAATAAGTCTGTACAGTTAGAAAATGCTCAATTAAAGCATGCAATGTCTAGTGTGTGAAGCAGTATACGAAGCACGTGTGTATATGTATGGAGACTTTGTAAAGAGCTGAGAATAAATTTTATGCATGGTCCCAATGCGGAGCTTCCCAGCTGCGACCACGTATTTGTCTGCCCCTCACAATTGTCTTGATTAAAAATGATAGGACTGCACCCGTAATGTCCCATTATGGGCTCCTGGTGGGTGAGGCTCCGTGGAGGTAATGCGCATTCACAAGATTTATCCTGGCATGCCAGTATTTTGATGTACACAAGTCAAGTAACTGGGTCATGAAACCAGGTCACGGTGTAACAGGAAACAATGCCAGGGTCAGGGAAGTGACTTTTATGGTCACAGGAAAACACTTCTGTATTTTGCTGGGATCTGAAGCATAAAGGTATGTGGTGGAAGTAAGATACCAAGCATTTTTCAGCCAGGCTTTTATCTTATCTCACTCCAGAGGAAACTGCAGGTTGTCAGCTTAACCTAATCCTCCAGCTACAGGCAATGACTCCTGGCTACTTTCTCCTTTTATCATGCTAGTAGTCTTGTAAATTCACAACCACCAATCCGCTATCTGAAGCAGTATTCAAAGCACTGGAACAATCAATCTGTCACTCCAACCTCCTGAATGACCTATTAACTCTCAAATGATTATTATGCTGCAATAAAATTAATCTCTTCTGGGAAAGTATGGTGTTGGAAATGCTTCCTTTTCTTCTGATGGGACGAGTTAGTTTATCTGATAATGTTTCACAGGTTCCTGTTTAAATTTAATTGATGTTTTCTTTCAATGTTAGCCTCCAGGCTTAGCTTATATTTTAAGGAGGCACTGTCTTCCTGAAAATGCATTTGATAATTCTTCATTTGTTTATAACGGACACAATGCATTGATGTAAAATCACAGTAGACCACACAATTGTATTACTTGTGTATGACACATAGCAGCAAAGATAAAGCACAGCCCTTGAGATTCTTCTCCGTCTCAAACTAATAAAGAAAGGTTTGGAAAATGCTTTCTCTCTGTCTGAATTTTGTTTGCAATGGAAACTGCTTCTACTTTGCCACTTTGTCTCTCGGGGGATTGAGCTAACCGCTCCTTTACCCTGCATTTAGTTTCTAATGTTCACTCAGTCTTCCTGTGAACAAGGTGCCCTGCGGGGGCCCGATTCTCTGATCATAAGGCAGCTCCTGACACTTTGGCCAGTGCACGAGAGGTGAGTAATGATGTCAAGACGAGCCCCAGTAAGATTGATGATTACCAGCAAGATTCAAGTCCCCCAAAAATTGGGCAGTGTAATATAGAGCTCCCGCTAGTGGACTACCGTGGTAATGCAACTCTTGATATATATATAATAAAAGGATCATGTGACAAGGTCACATGAAAAGTTCCTGTAGAGCCATCTTGTATGTGTGTGTTTGTGATGTTGTAAAGAATATATCACAGGCAGCTTTCTGTTGACCGCAAAAGGCCTTTGATAGAAGAGTCGGCGGACGAAGAATAATACAAGAACAGCTATGTGATTTTATTTTTGGAAAGCTAGGTGTATTTTGAGGGAATTTTCCTCAATATATAAGCCAGAAAAGAAAGAAAATAAATTGTATTTTACAAAATTTGCAATATATTAAATTTCAGCAATTTGCCCCTGTTTTGTATCTTTGATCTGAGCCAGGTGTATGTTGTCATTACTTTAATAATACATGTTTGCTGCAGTTTAGAGGACAAAAATCAAGATGGACAACCCAAAGCAAGTGGGAGATACACTTGGTGCACAGGTAGGTGGTGTGTTATTACAACAATGGCTGTTCATCAGTTTGAGATTATCTGTAAACCAGACGACCAACAGCTTTTATTGAGAAAAAGATATCAACTGACTGGTCATGTGATTAATGTGTCAGATAAAGAGGCAAAGGATACAAGACAATTAACGTCTTCAATAAAAGTGTATAAAATAAACTATTAGAATCTAATTTGATATCAGTAATAGAATAGAATCCATAGAATGTTACAGTACAGAACAAATGACTTGACCCAGTCTGCTGGTAAGATGAAGGGGTTGAAGTGATGACACCCAGCTCGGTGTCTCCATCATCACACTTAATCTCATGACTGTTGCTGTGTTGTGCAACTGTCTGTCCAATATTAATCTGTGGACGATGCAGAATTTTCTCCGCTCATCAATGGCAAGACTGAAGCTATTCTTTTCAGTTCCTGTCAGAAACTCTTCACTTTAGCACCTCCCCAATTCCAGCCCCTTTCCCAGCTGTTTCTGAAGCTAAATCTAATGGTAAGCAACCTCAATATCCTGCTTGACTCCGAACAACATTGCCCAACCCCACTAAATTAATCCTGCTGAAACCCTTTTCCAGGCTTAGTGACTTCCAGGAGACTAGTACCAGCAGTCTCTTCTCTGGCACCCCAGCTCCACCCTACATGAATTCCAACTCATCCAGAATTCATCTTATCCAGCTAATTAATCAACCCCATCCTTCCCAGGCTCCTGGTTCCCTGATGTATTGATTTCAAACTCCTTGTCCTTGTCCTCAAATCCCTCGGTCAGTCTATGTCTGCAACCATTTCCAGTTTCACGTCCTACTCACAAGCTCTGCTCTGCTAAGTAACAGATCAGAAATATACCATTCTCTGACTCATGCGGAGGAGGATCTCAACTCTGTTGTCAGAACAGAAATAACACATGGTGCTAAACTGCTGGCACTGAAAGAATTCAGTAGAGGTTGGCTGGAGGCTATACATTTAACCATAATTGAGGATAATTTGGTTCAATTAAAGAAGCACATGAACATATAAGAACATAAGAACATAAGAAATAGGAGCAGGAGTAGGCCATACAGCCCCTCAAGCCTGCTCTGCCATTTAATACGATTATGGCTGATCCAATCATGGACTCAGGTCCACTTCCCTGCCCACTCCCCATAACCCCTTCTTCCCTTATCGTTTAAGAAACTGTCTATTTCTGTCTTAAATTTATTCAATGTCCCAGCTTCCACAACTCTCTGAGGCAGCGAATTCCATAGATCCACAACCCTCTGAGAGAAGAAATTTCTCCTCCTCTCAGTTTTAAATGGGCGACCCCTTATTCTAAGATTATGCCCCCTAGTTCTAGTCTCCCCTATCAGCTGAAACATCCTCTCTGCATCCACCTTGTCAAGCCCCCTCATAATCTTATATGTTTTGATAAGATCACCTCTCATTCTTCTGAATTCCAATGAGTAGAGGCCCAACCTACTCACTCTTTCCTCACAAGTCAACCCCCTCATCTCTGGAATCAACCTTGTGAACCTTCTCTGAACTGCTTCCAAAGCAAGTATATCCTTTCGTAAATATGGAAACCAAAACTGCACGCAGTATTCCAGGTGTGGCCTCACCAATACCCTGTACAGCTATAGCAAGACTTCCCTGCTTTTATACTCCATCCCCTTTGCAATAAAGGCCAAGATTCCATTGGCCTTCCTGATCACTTGCTGTACCTGCATACTAACCTTTTGTGTTTCATGCACAAGTATCCCCAGGTCCCGCTGTACTGCAGCACTTTGCAATCTTTCTATACAAGTGACACTTTTATAATGGAGTGTCACTTCAGTCAGAATTTCAGTGACAATGGATACTTCTCTGCTAATCTTTTTTTGAAACCTGCAAGGATGTGAGGATAACAATCCTTTCCTTTCCTCATTCCAGGTACTCTACAAGTGACCATCCGTTATTGCTTAATTTAAAAATAGTTTTATTCCTTTCGCTAAAGACGATTGTGTAAAATAAATAATGCTAATTAAGAGATTCCTGAAAATAACTTTAAAAAAAGCTGCTATCAACATCAGCAATACAAGGTCTCCAGATAGATAATAAATGGATGTAAGGATTATAGAATTCAGGATGTGGTTTTATGGTTTTATTGTAATGATATGTAAAACAGCCATAGACTATCTGAGATCTAGTGGGAAAACCATGTTGCACATTTGGAATTAAAAGGGGTTGAGCAATGCACCCAAGCCCAATTATTTCCACTTGAAAGGGAACTGGTTTAGTGTTTGTAAAGGAAGAATACAAAATGATGTGCAGAAAAGGCAAGAAAATGGGATTAGCGTAGGCAGCTCTTGTTAAAGAGTTAGCACTGGAACAGGAGTGAAGGGCCGAATGGTGTCCTGTCTTGTAATTTCTACTTTTATTGCCATATATATCGAAGTACCTGAGTGAACAGTACAACTTTATGAGCACTGTTGTCCTCTAACTTCCACATCTTATTCTGTGCATAAACACGACGGAGTAAAATGGCTCCTGTTCAAAAATTGTACAAAATTCCATCATTTGCCAATTATTCTAACATCACTTCCCTCCCTAACCAACTCTATAGCTGCCATCTTGAAATTACTCTTACCTGTTTGCAACAGAACCATGTCAGCCTAACATGAAACTGTTACACCACAGCTCCAGAGCAAAGTTTCACCCCTGTGACGAAGCATTGAAATGAAAAAATATGTGCTGTACTTTAACAATAATTAGATTTTGGATTTGATATAGGAATAAAGCATTCTGCTGCCAGTTTAATTTTATTTAGTGACCGAACTTAGATTTTTTTAACGTATTTAACATTCAAATCTTTTTATGGAATCACAAAGCTAATTCTTTATTTTAACTGTGCAGTTCACTGCCACAATATGTTCTATTCTGGTCCATGACCGCTGTTTAAATGTAACTATTCATTTCCTGCATTGGGGATTTTCAAGATGGTAGCAATTCGCACAAGGACAGAGATAAGAACCCATTGATAAATATTAAAATACTGTCCATGTTTCAAATAAGCCTTGTAGCAAAAAAGAATGTCCGTTTACTAGTCACTTGTGATGTAAACAAAATACTTTGTGGGGAAATTACCAAAACACACTGATTCTATCCTTTTGGTGAGGAAGTGTTCCTAATAGCTTTATAATTCATGATTTGTTAGGGCTCGTGGATTAAATACTCCTTACAGAGTATTTCTAATTAATATTTTATTTAAATAATTTTCTTATCTTCTTGTTAAAGTTCAAACACACACCAGAGTGGGGTTCCTCTGGTGTCGCTAAATCTGTCATTCTTCTCCCAGTGGCTATTCTTTACACGTGATCCTCGTCAGAAAGCAATGGAAGATCATTCACCATTGGGACATGTCACAGCTAAGCCTGTCCTTACCTAATACTGAGCCTTTCCAAGCAAGGATCAGGAGTGGGAATCCTGGCTGATTTTTCCCTCCGCAGGCTGAAAACACTGAGGTTAACTGTAACACCCCTACCACCTATGCTCAGGAATCAAATCTCCAAATAATTCAAAAATAAATTTGGGGCTTATGATCTTTCTCTTTCAGGATTATTTTCCTTTGGCAATATTGAGTTGCTCTTACCAGGATTTCTCACAATGATTGGTATGATTCTAGTTGTATTTGTACTTTTTCAATCAGACAGTGAAAGATGAGTGTGAGGAGGAGGATAATGCATTTCTGAGGACACTGGATGAAAAGAGGCTTCAGATAATATCCAACATCCAGCAAACCAAAAAATTAGACGGTCAACAGCACCTGGAAAGGGTATTCGCATCTTCTAAGTACTGATGTTTGTTTAGGGCCATCGGAACTATTTCAGAATCAAATTAGCTTTTTTGTCTTTTTCGTTCAGATGAAAAAGAGGCAACAACGAGAACAGAAGGAGAGCGAGAAACAAAAGAACCTTGAAGAAATGCAAATGGTATTTCGAATAATTTCTGACAGTCTGCACCATGCTCATGTAATGAAGGCATTTCACACTATCAGTGTGGTGATATTATCCAGAGTTTTTCACAACAGTGTCTGAAGTTTATTAATGCACAATCATCATAAGTGTACCGAGCCTTACAGGAACAAAATCCAAGAGTTTCAACTATGGGCGCAAATTACTCTAGTTTTGCAAAGTGAATTTTTTGCTCATATTTATTTGCATATCACGAAACGTGGGGCTAAAAAGTCGCTTGCCTTGCGCCCGTTTTTTTGGCGAAAAACGGTGAACCAGGAAATTCAGAGAAGTGTTGCGTCGGAGGTTTTTAAGTACCGCTCGGGAGCGGACCGCCAGCATGCAAGACTTGAAATAGTGCTTTTGCCAAAAATTTGGCTCACATCGCACCAGTAGTTAGGACGAAAAAAAACGCTCGGGAACAACCTGCGTTGCAGCCCTTGGAATGGCGGTAGGTATGAAGACCTGCATAAAGGTAAGTTAACATTTTTATTTTGTAATTCTTTTGCAGCAATTCAATTGTGAATGTTTTGTGATTTGTTATTTTTTGTTTTTTGCAATTTGTTTTTGGTGTTTGCCTCTCACCCAAGGCCTCTCTCGCAGCGGTATCAGCCTCGGCGAAAAGTTGCAGAAAATTCATGATATGCGCCACAAATCCTTGTGCGTAATGCAGATTTTACCGCTTGGCGAACTGAAGCCCGAATTTTAGGCCTCGTAACGGTAACAGAGGCATAGCGGTATTTCGGTGAAAAACTAGTGCAATAGGATCGCATTTTAGAAAGTAATTTTTTATGTTAACGAATGCGTATTAAAATATTCCTTGATATGTTTAAGAGTGGTAACGTGGTGCAGTTTGATTAATACAGCTGAAAATGGGTTTATCAAAATAATAAACATTTTTAATCAGGGTGTCTCGTTCACCACCTGTGAGTAATCTGATTTTAAATAACTGAAAATAACTTTAAAAAACTGTACAGAACCATTTATTAGATTCATTGGTATACAGCAGTCAGTTTCTTCATAAATTAAAAAAATATAAAAGCTTTTAAAACATTCCTATTAGTGCTTTTGTGTCTTAAAAAAAGCTTAATTTTAAGAGCCTCCTCGAAGGCCCACAAACGAGCGCAATTAGTGGAAACGTGCCATGGTGATTAATTCGATTTGGGGGTGTGGCCAGTTTTGTGGGCGGCGCAGGCAATATTTTTTAAACCAGTGCAAATGATTATGGAAACTCAACTGGCGTTGGGTGTAATTTGTATTTCAAATTCCTCGATCTTTTGCGCTGGTTTGGTGGATTTGGGGCGTATAGCGCAACTGAGCGGAAACCCCAGCCAATGTCTTCTGGGTAGAGCAATTTTATGGTTCCTTTTGCCCATTAAAGAGAGAGCCAAAAGCAATGTGTGATACACATGCAAACATATGAATAGAATCTGTTACATTTCAAACTTTTGCCAGTTCTGACGAAGGGTCACCGATCTGAAACATTAACTCTGTTTCTCTCCGCAGATGCTATCTGACCCGTTGAGATTGCCAGCATTTTCTGTTTTTATCTCAGATTCCAGCATCTGCAGTATTTTGCTTTTGTGTGAATGGTGAAAAGAGTCAGGTCAGGTCTATCAATGCACATCCTACCCAACCTTGTGCACCTCTCTCCCCAACTGCAAGTGACTCTTCGGAAGGGTAAAAAAGAAACGTTTCATGAAAAACTCTGAGAATTTCCTCTCAGCTCATCAAGGCAATTAAGCAAGCTCCAGGAACCATAGATATTTATGAAAGGTCCCTAGACGCACTTAATTTACACTGCTCTGAATAATTTGTCCCAATGTCCTTAGGGACATCGACTGTACAGGACCTGAAGGATTTCCATCCATCGGACTGGTCCCAAAGGTTACAATATTCCTCGCCCATTTTACCTCTCAAACCTTGGATGCCAAAAATGCGTCCAACACCATACTGAAATTTATAACAATCCAATTGGACTGCCTCCCGAGGTAGATTATTCCACATATTCATCATCCTTTGCATGAAGAAGTTGCATCTTAACTGTGTCGTATTTTAAGTTGAGATAATATTCATAAACAGCTTTTAAAGTTATCAGATTTTATTTAATGCCTGCAGTTAAATCTCATCTTTTCAGTTAACCTCAATTTGTGGTAAATTAGTTTACATTTTCTTCCTTCAGCTCTTCCAGGCCTATTACAAAAGATAAGGGTTTTTGTCACAAAAGTTCAGGCGTATGAGGAAATGTAGCTGCATGGATAGATATTTGGTTCATGGACAAGAAACAATAGATTAGGGTTAATGGGTTGCTTGGATAAGAAAAGGGTTGGAAGTGCTGTACCCCAGGGTTCCACTTACTGGCTCCACTTTTGGTCTTTATATATAGAATTATTTTGGACATGGGTAGAGGGGGCATGATATTGCAATTTGCTATTGTCACAAAAATAGGAGATTTGATAAACAGCAAGGCAGACTGTAAAAGACTTCAGGAAGACATAGATTAGAGTTATGGGCAAACAAGAGGCAAATGCAATTTATCTGGGAATATAGGAACGTAGGAGCATAGGAACATGAGTAGATCATTCAGCACCTCAAGCTTGTTCTGTCATTCAACTAGATGGTGGCTGATCTGTACTTCAACTCCATTTATCTGCCTTTGATCCATATCCCTTAATACCCTTGCCTAATAAAAATGTATTAATCGCAGTCTTGAAAATTTCAATTGATCCAGCATCCACAGCCTTTTGGGGAATGGAGTTTCAGATTTCCGCAATCCTTTGTGTGAAAAAGTATTTGCTGATTTGACCCCTGAATGGCCTGGCTCTAATTTTAAGATTGCGGCCCCTTATTCTGGATTCCCATCATTGATTCTCCAACCAGAGGAAATAGTCTTTCCTAATTCACCCTATTAAAGTCTTGTATCATTTTAGAAACTCTATTAAAGGGTATTCTAGCCTTCACTGTTCCAGTAGAAATCGACCGAGTATCTCAAGCCTCTACTCATAACAATAGTTTCTGAGCCCTGGAATCATCGGTTAATCAATATGTTACATATTCTGTGGCTTTAATGTTCTTTCTATAAAAGAATCCAACACTGCATTGTACATTAACTGTGGGCCAACCTATTGCCTGGGACAAATTTATCATTATTTTGGACTAGAGAGAGTTATTGCATTTTGAGAAGAAAATTAGGAACAGGAGTTATATTCAATGAAAGATGCTGAAGGGTGTGGAGGACCAGAGAAACATGGGAGTCTCTATACATAATTCCTTGATCATGCAAAGCAGGCAAATAAAGTAATTAAAAAAGGCCACTTGGGTTTTATTAAAAAGAGGCATAGAGTACAAGAGTAAATAAGTAATGAGTTTTGTATTTTGTGGAAGCAAAAGGAGCAGGCGTCCTCCTCCTGACTCCAGAAAAGTACTGCAAGCCACTGCAGACCTGCCCTTATCCCCTTCCTGATTGGCTCCTCCCCGCCCCGCTCTCCCGGACTTATCACTTGGCCTTGACGCAGAGCAAAATTGGTGTCCACAGTTCATCAGGTTTATTCTTATGAGGCCCAAAGACAAATGCAGTTAGGTCCTTGGGCCTCGCTGTTCCGGCAGATCGCCGCTGCGTGCCACCAGAATCGTGCCCATTTTGGGATGCTAAACAATTTAGGACCCAATGGGCTGAAAGCTTCCTCTGTACTGTCAACCTCTCTGGTTCTAAAGCTCTAACCCTTTCCCTGGCACTCGCCAATGCTGCTGTCTAATTAACCACAAGAAGATGCAGAAGATTTTGCCTATCCCTGTGGACAAGGACGTACTCCTAACTATTCCTTGGAGCTTTTCCTGCCCCGTCGTCGTGACTTCGCAGGAAGTACAGCAGAAATCCAGTTTACATGTGAAATCAGGGCAGTGGTGCGGGAACAGCTGCAATTACTTTCCTGGTCAAGTATCTATCTTTATGACATCAATGGGTAAACACTTTCAGAAAAACAAGGCACACCCACAATGGACTATATGTCCTTCATTATATACATCACACATTAATTTATCGTTAAGGGAGCTAGGAATTATACCAATCCACATTCCCTTCATGCTATTGCCAGACTGCTACTGAAAGAGTTTAGTGCATTGCTACAGTGTGCCTCACTCAGAGCACTGGGCTAATTACATCTGCTCTATGAGGGAAAATATTTAGGTGACAACAAGTTGGGTAATGGAGATGCAAAGACAGATTACGTAAAGCCAAGACATTACTTGTGAAGAAAACATTTGTGGTAAACCATTTACATCTGGAGAGGGAAATGAAAGGAACAGATGTGCACCATTGCTAGCATGATGATGCCTTGTGCAAGAGAAGCAATGGCACCTTTTGGCACAACCATACTTTTTGGTGGATACTTTAGCATCATGACATCCAAGTGCTAAGGCAAACAGTAAAGACTTTTTAAACACACTTCAACAAAGACCATGGAGTAGAAATTGGAACCCGCCATGCTCTTTATTGGGTGAAAAATCAGTGTTGGAAGAATGTATTTTGGGTCGCCCATCTCTCCCGGAAATGCACCAGCATCCAAATTGGAAGACAGCGACATCCAACGGAGGAGAAACGAGGGTGGTTGGCAAAACAGGTTGTCGGCTCGCTGTCGCTCATTTTACACTGCCACTCAAGACACGTCCTGACTCCAATGTTTTTAAACGAGCTCTATCTTTATCTATGTTTAGCAAAGCTTTTTTGATTTGATTGCTGATGCACCACACAATTACATCATCGCATCACTTTGAAGTGATTAGGACACAGGGCTCTTCCTCATAAACAGAAAAGATTGTCTGACGCTTTTTGTTAGGCGTGTGAGCCAGAACATTGGGAGCTTCATGAATCCGATATACCGAGCTCAATCCCCAATTTGCCAGTCTGCCAGGAACAGTGCCTCATAATGGTACTTGCTACAGTAATCGTTATACCATTATGACTTACGAACATGCAAACAACGACCTGTGGTCCATACAGTCTGTCCCACACAATTGTGATACCTTGTGTATCACAATATATATGCTCTCCACCCCACCCAACACCATGTGATCTGGCAGTGGAGAAAAACTAGTTTAAAACCTCAGGCTAATTTGGGGAATTCCTCTCCGACCCATCTAGGTGATCGAAACTAGTTCAGGAGATCACTCTGGCCCTGAATTCCCAGCAGTATCTACTTTTTGTAAGGACCTCCCCAACCAAAAACAAGTCCAGCTCTTGCTTGAAGGAATTCACCAAATCAGCATCCACCACACGAGACAGCAGCCTGTTCCAGAGGCTCATTATTCTCTGGGTAAAGAACCACCTCCTGACACCTAACATAGATCTGGCCTTACACAACTGGTGTTCCCTAACCTATTTAATTGGAACAAACTGTCAACAGGAACAGAATCTATTCCCTTCATGATCTTATAAACCTCAATCAGGTCACCTCTAAGTCTACACTTCTCTAAGTTGTAGAGTCCCAACTCTTTTAGCCTATCTTGATAACTAAGATGCTTTAGACTGGGAATTAGCCTAGTTGCCCTCCTCTGTAGCCTTTCCAAAACCTCAATATCACCCACCATGTGAGGAGATTGAAACTGGACACAGTTTTACAAGTTTGGCCTAACCAAACTTGGGACAAGGACAAAGTAGTATGTCTCATTTTGCAATCAATTTTCCGATGAATGCACCACAAAACCCTATTTGCTATCCCTTCAATGCATTGCTCATTTAACTTTAGAGATCTCCGCACTAGAACGCCCAGATCTCTTTTCTTCTCCACCTTCTTTAATACTTTTCCCTGAAGGGTGTATGAATGTTGAGCATTCGCCCTGCCCACATGCTTAACACTGTATTTTTCCAAATTAAACTTCATTTGCCAGTCATGAGCTCAATTTCCCAGCACATGAAGATCCACTTGAAGCAGTCAATGATTAGCTACAGTCCGAACGCTCGCGCAGATCTTCATATCATCTGCAAATTTGCTGATTGTGCCCCCAACACCTGCAGCCAGATCATTAATAAAAATGGTCAAGAGCAGCAGTCCAACACCGATCCCTGTGGGGCACCACTGGTGACCGGTCTCCAAACAGATCCAAATCCATCTGTAACTACTTTGTGCCTACATCCTTCCAGCCAGCTCTCAATCCAGCTCAATATACCAGTGGCTTCGATCTTGTTGATTCAGTGAATCATCTGCACCTCAGCCATGTTAGCTTGGTTTTCTACATTGAAAAAATATTTCTAAGTAAAAAAGCCAGAGCATGTCACAGTCTCCACACGGGAACTCGTGCTTGCAGCTGCCACTTCAGGGTATGAGCTGAGGTGAACTGATTTTTTTTTAATGTCTATTTGCATCACTGAAAATGAGGAATGCCAGTCAAAGTACATTTATACTATTACTGTTTGAGATTGATTTCCCCTGAGATTGATGTCTGTGAGCTAGACCCTCGCACTGCTGAATCCCAATAACAGACTCATAGACCTATAACCAACAGGATATTAGTCTCTCAAAATCCAAGCTATATAAAAGTGGCTGTAGAAAGATTATGAAAGGAAGCTGTGAGCTGTGCAGAATGAATTCCTACTATGACTAAATTCCCATTTGTCAGGTCAACAGTGGCGTTGGGGCCAAATAAATTAATTCCACTGTAATTGGTTTTGAACTCGCCTGGCCACTTCAGTCATCTGTATCCCTTTCTGTGACAAGTCATTCTTGAGATTGCCTGTCCAGTGCTTCCCTGAGCTTCCTCTGCTTTTTATTCGCTGTATCTCTGTGTGCAGGGCCATGAAAGGTATTCCAGCTGTTACCATTATGCCTAAACCATTGCAATCCTCTTTCTTGGATCTTCTGTATAAGTCTTGTTTCTAGTCCAAGCCATCTGATTATATTATTCTTGATTCCTTGCACCCTGAATACTTCAAGTATTCCTCTCAACCAACTCATCTCTGCCGAGTTGATTCCAGGATGAATATTCAGGGGTCGAAATTTGGTCCCGTCATTTTTCAGGCGGTGACACCAGATGAGTGCTGATTTTAGTGCCAGGCGGTAGGTGCCGCCTCAAACTGCAAAATTTAGTTTTGCCACCCAAAGGTGAGAGAACAGCGCTAAAAGTGGAGTTGCACACTCATCCTCGGGTGCCAACGGTGCAGCAGCTCAGGAAGCCCACCGAATTTCCTGACGGTAGGCTGCCGGCATGCGAGGTAACAAAAATTAAAAATAAAACATTTCCAACACTTTCCTTCACCCATACCCACACTTCCCCACTGGTCCCATTAATACCTAAATGCAAAAAAAAAAAATAATCATAAGCACTTACCTTGATCCCTGGATGCTCCTGACCTGGGATCTCCGATGTCCCACCACCTTCCTCAGGCTGTCTGAACACCTGCCAGTAAGGCCACCATACTTACCAAATATCACAGCGGCGGTGGCAAGGGGCCGTTGCACGCTCAATGACATCACCACGTGGGTGGCGGCCGAGCGCACAGGTGTAAGTCTTGCCGCCCCCCCACTGCCCAACGAAATTTCCAGTCAGCCCAGGAACCCGGTTGCCGCCGAACGTAAGGACTTAGCCACCCGTTAGCCACCCCTCTCCGGCAGCAACAGGTGACGTTAACAAACAAATTTCAACTCCTCAGTTTCTATCTTAGGTGAACATGGTAAAGGTGAAAACCATAGTGGAAGCTTTATTCTGCATTCCTGCTGACAAAGACTGTTTGGCAGAAATAATTGGTTAATATAAACCACATAGTTCTCAAGCCACCATGTGTTAGCAAGTGTGCTCCACCCTCATTATAAGCCTGCCTGTAAGTTGTAGCACATACTTCACAAATATCTAACGTGAAAAAGCTGGGAGCAAAGTCTGATGGGTCCTAATTATTCCTAGGCATTAAGGAAAACAAGCTGGTACGCTTGCACACTATTCTGGGTTTAATCCTAACCACTTTGAGTCATCACCACAATTACACCAGCATTAGAAGGTGATAATCTAGGCAGGAGGAGCTTTCCAGATGACATGACGTGATGGTCATGTGAATTAGCCTCCAAGACTACTTCTTCCGAAATTTCTAAATGCAAAGTTGCATATGTTTTATACTAACTGTTTACATGTGGAAAAGTTCACTTGAAAGTGAACTCTCTAAAGATATTGATATATTTTACTTCTTTTCCAGACTATATTGACATGGGATTGCTGTAGACATAGTAAATCACATACCATTGCATTATTAGATCTAAAGTAAAACTTCATATTGCACCAAAAGCTCATCACACTGGGGCTTCAATAGGTAACTATTTATTTATTTTAAAATCTAAGGTGCTTACAGCCGGAGCATGAAAAGCATTCTCAACAGCAGGTTAAATCCACTGCTGTCAGCTCCTGCAAATAAAACCTTGAGCTTCAGCTACTAACTCCAATAATATTTGATTTGATCCAGAGAAAACAGGAACTATGGAGAACGGAAAGAGCAAAGAAGACAGCAGTGCAAGAACAAGCTCTACGGGAGAGAGCAGAGAGACTGAAACAATTTCGTGTAAGTGTCTTTAAAAGCATCCAACTTCAAAAATAAAACATTAACTTTACTGATGTAACCGAAAAATAACTGCAGGTGGATGTGTTTAAGCTGCGATTTTTAACAGAGTGCTAGGTGCAGTCCTACAACTTGTCAGACATTGATTTTCGACTGAAAATTGATTATTCAGTATAAATCTGGCAGTGTGTTGTGTGAACTAATATCATTTGAAGATGTTTTATGTTCAACTAAAAGGTGAGAATGTTTGGTTAAAGAAACGCAGCAATAGAAACATAGAAACATAGAAAATAGGTGCAGGAGTAGGCCATTCGGCCCTTCGAGACTGCACCACCATTCAATGAGTTCATGGCTGAACATGCAACTTCAGTACCCCATTCCTGCTTTCTCGCCATACCCCTTGATCCCCTTAGTAGTAAGGACTACATCTAACTCCTTTTTGAATATATTTAGTGAATTGGCCTCAACTTTCTGTGGTAGAGAATTCCACAGGTTCACCACTCTCTGGGTGAAGAAGTTTCTCCTCATCTCGGTCCTAAATGGCTTACCCCTTATCCTTAGACTGTGACCCCTGGTTTTGGACTTCCCCAACATTGAGAACATTCTTCCTGCATCGAACCTGTCTAAACCCATCAGAATTTTAAATGTTTCTATGAGATCCCCTCTCATTCTTCTGAACTCCAGTGAATACAAGCCCAGTTGATCCAGTCTTTCTTGATATGTCAGTCCCGCCATCCCGGGAATCAGTCTGGTGAACCTTCGCTGCACTCCCTCAATAGCAAGAATGTCCTTCCTCAAGTTAGGAGACCAAACTGTACACAATACTCCAGGTGTGGCCTCACCAAGGCCCTGTACAACTGTAGTACCATCTCCCTGCCCCTGTACTCAAATCCCCTCGCTATGAAGGCCAACATGCCATTTGCTTTCTTAACCGCCTGCTGTACCTGCATGCCAACCTTCAATGACTGATGTATCATGACACCCAGGTCTCGTTGCATCTCCCCTTTTCCTAATCTGTCTGTCTCTCTGTTTTTACCACCAAAGTGGATAACCTCACATTTATCCACATTATACTTCATCTGCAATGCATTTGCCCACTCACCTAACCTATCCAAGTCACTCTGCAGCCTCATAGCATCCTCCTCGCAGCTCACACTGCCACCCAACTTCGTGTCATCCGCAAATTTGGAAAAACTACATTTAATCCCCTCATCTAAATCATTAATGTACAATGTAAACAGCTGGGGCCCCAGCAAAGAACCTTGCGGTACCCCACTAGTCACTGCCTGCCATTCTGAAAAGTACCCATTTACTTCTGTTCTTTGCTTCCTGTCTGCCAACCAGTTCTCAATCCATGTCAGCACACTACCCCCACTCCCATGTGCTTTAATTTTGCACATTAATCTCTTGTGTGGGACCTTGTCGAAAGCCTTCTGAAAGTCCAAATACACCACATCAACTGGTTCTCCCTTGTCCACTCTACTGGAAACATCCTCAAAAAATTCCAGAAGATTTGTCAAGCATGATTTCCCTTTCACAAATCCATGCTGACTTGGACCTATCATGTCACCTCTTTCTAAATGCGCTGCTATGATATCCTTACTAATTGATTCCATCATTTTACCCACTACCGATATCAGGCTGACCGGTCTATAATTCTATGTTTTCTCTCTCCCTCCTTTTTTAAAAAGTGGGGTTACATTGGCTACCCTCCACTCCATAGGAACTGATCCAGAGTCAGTGGAATGTTGGAAAATGACTGTCAATGCATCCGCTATTTCCAAGGCCACCTCCTTAAGTACTCTGGGATGCAGTCCATCAGGCCCTGGGGATTTATCGGCCTTCAATCCCATCAATTTCCCCAACACAATTTCCCGACTAATAAGGATTTCCCTCAGTTCCTCCTTCTTATTAGACCCTCTGGCCCCTTTTATATCCAGAAGGTTGTTTGTGTCCTCCTTAGTGAATACCGAAGCAAAGTACTTGTTCAATTGGTCTGCCATTTCTTTGTTCCCCGTAATGACTTCTCCTGATTCTGACTGCAGAGGACCTACGTTTGTCTTTACTAACCTTTTTCTCTTTACATATCTATAGAAACTTTTGCAGTCCATCTTAATATTCCCTGCAAGCTTCCTCTCGTACTCTAATGATGCAAGGCTGCGAAGGAAACTGATAGACTTTGTACCTACTGCCAATGCTTAAGTAGAATTATTCAGTTGATTAAAAACTACAAATATTTGTATTAGGAGATTTAAAAGGACAGTGCCTTTTTAGAAAGTATCCAAGCTGATGGGCCTGCTTTTAGTCAGGGTAGCATAATGTAGGATTCACTTCAGCTTTAAGCAAGCTTAAGTTGTTTGTGAATTCGGATTAGAAGATTGACTATAAATTACACGTTTGGGCAGGGCAGCAAGTTCCGGCATTTCAAACATTTTGTGAAGTGGGTTATTTTTTGGAGCAATATCGGATCTGTTCATTTGCGACACTAATCCCCAATTACCAGAACTCCAGGTGAGCCTGTGCCTGGGAATTGACCAGCATGGCCATGAATTCCAGTGATCCTCGGTGCTTAAAGCCCTCCCGCAGAATCATAGACATTAAGTACAGAAATAAATTATTAAGATCATCATCCCTGTAGCAGCTCTTCAACTAGACCTGTTTAGTCTAATCCTATTTCCCTTCCCATTCATCATAACATCTTTTATTTTCTCCTTTTCAAATACTTATCCAACTTCCTACAGTCTCTGCCTCAATTGCCACTTGGGTAAAGCATTCCACCTTATAATTAAACTCGGTGTCCTTTAAC
Organism: Pristiophorus japonicus; assembly: GCF_044704955.1. NCBI lineage: Eukaryota > Metazoa > Chordata > Chondrichthyes > Pristiophoridae > Pristiophorus > Pristiophorus japonicus. The sequence goes on from NC_091989.1 coordinate 58,515,443, forward strand.
TTCCTCCTTCATTCCTCTGGAGATAATCCTATCCCCCTGGTTATTGATTCCCCAACCAGTGGAAATAATCTTTCACTCTTTCCTCGCTCAAAACCTTTCAGAACTTTTCAAACGTCTACGAGATCCACTACTACAGTGAAACGAGCTCCAATCTTTCAAGCTCCAGTTGTTTATCAATGACAGCTTGTGACTACCACTGACATGAGTGTATGGATAGGATTTTGCTCACGTGGAAGGATTGTATGCACTATTACACTGGTCAGCATGAGCAGGCATGCGATTGTGAAAGTGTGTATCAGGTGACCCACTCAAACATGATACATAGACAACATTCATATACAATGATGCTTACTGTACATCCTGCGTGGATTGTCCTCTCTACCTTGCAGTCATTGTATTACCTGGATAGAAAAAAGGCTGGAGATCACAAGGGATGGAGCTGGCATGAGTTAACTCAGCTTCTAGCGTTTGAGGAAATTGTCATTAATCCCAACAAATTTGCCTTTGTGTAGCAATATTCACTGCACCTAAAAAAGGCAATTCATTGTGATTTAAACTTCAAAGGGCCTCTGCATCCTTTCATAAAATATGGAGAAAGTCTGGGCCTCTTTTTAAGTTTGGGTGTATTTATATATGGGTGGGATATTCTTCAGCTGCACACAGTCTTGGCCAATGCCGATTCAGAGTTAGAAGAGATGATTCAGGTATTGTGTGCCCTCAGTGGGGAGAGACACTCCAAGTTAACATCATTCCCCACAGGGGTACTGGATGCCTAGGCTATCGCTTTGCACCTGAATAATGGGCGCGGCGCCAACTAATTTCTGGACCTTGATGCTCGTCAGAGATCTGCATTCTCAGGCTTTTCACACAAATCTAAAGAAAGAAATGAGGAAGGCCAGCTACAATGTTGTCCTGATAACAGATTTCACAACTAACTTACAGTAAAAGGAGTGACTCGGTTCAAGACTTCATCATATGCTTTGCATTTAAATAAGCGTCTTTAACATAGTAAAACATCCCAAAACGCTTCACAGGCGTGTTATCAAACAGAATTTGACTCCAAACCACAGAAGGAGATATAAGGGGGGTGAAATTACCCCTCGCCCCGATCGGGGGCTGGGACTTTTATCACCCAGCCCAGCTCCTGCACTCCTTTGAGGGGCATGCTCGGGTTGGTAGCATGAGATTGAGTGCAGCGCTACACTGATGCTCCACATAGTGCTAATGCTCTACGATGCCCCTCCCCTTCAATTCAAGGGGAGGGCCGCTGCACATTCTGCATGGCCCTTTGGTGGCCGCCACTGGACCATCAGGGATGCGATGGATCGGGCCAGCAACCTGGCACTCAAAACAGAGTGCCGCGTTGCACAATGGCAGCCCAGTCCACACTAAGGCTGCCATAGTCGGGCCAATTCAAGAGTCGGCCGACTAACAAAGATGGTGGCCCAAGGCACTGCAGACCTCCTCTTTAAACAGCGCCCTGGGAGTGGATGTCTGCCAGCATTGACATCCGCCCGCACCAGCCTCGCGGTCCGCGGGGCAATTTCCCCCGCGGGATGTTAAGGGCTTGGCGAGGGGTGGTGAGAGGTCAGCGTGCACAGCAATTATGTCATCGCCAGTTGTCCGCTGGCCCAAGGCGCTAACCGCGGGGCGCACACTGCTGGAGCAGCACCCCCCCAAACCTCCGGGGCAATTTCCCCGGAGGCACTAACTGGGCTATAAAAAGGGGCAATTTCGCCCCCTAGGAAAGATGACAAAACGCTTGGTCAGAGAGGTAGATTTTAAGGAGCATCTTAAAGGAGGAGAGAGGTAGAGAGGCGGTGAGATTTATGGAAGAATATTCGCGCTTAGGACCTCGGCCGCCGCAGGCATGGTGGAGTGATGCGCAACAGAGCAGAATTGGAGGAGGCAGAGATCTCGGAGGGTTGAAGAGCTGGGGTGGTTACAGAGATAGGGAGGAGAGTGGCCATGGAAGGATTTGAAAACAAGATGGGATTTTAAAATTGAGGCGTTGCCAGACCGGGAGCCAATGTAGATCATCCCTGCATTGGAATAGTCAAGTATAGAGGTAACAAAGGCATGGATGAGGGTTTCACAGCAGATGAGCTTAGGCGGAGGTGGAAACAGGTGATGCTACAGAGGTGGAAGTAAACAGTTTTGGTGTTGGAGCAGATATGGGGTAGGAAACTCATCTAAGGGTCAAATAGGACACCAATGTTGTGAATGATCATATTCAGCCTCAGACATTAGCCAGGGAGGGAATGGAATCGGTGGCTAGGAAACAGAGTTCGCGGCGGGGACCAAAGACAATGGCTTTGGTGTTCCCAATATTTCGTACATTTAGTTACAGTCAGATAAGATGGAAGAGAAGCAGACCCAGAGCTGGCTCTTACCCTCTGATTTCCTTAACTCTGACACCATGTGCCTCCAGTACCAAGCAAACATCAGCTTTGGTACAACTGAGTGACTTTCTGGGGCACTTCAGACTGCAGTTAAGAGTCAACCACATTGGTGTGGGACTGGAGTTGCATATAGACCAGACTCGGTAAGGAGGGCAGGTTTCATTCCCTAAAGGACATTAGTGAACCAGTTGGATTTTTACAACAGAACAACAGCTTCTTGAGCACTTAAAAAAAAAACTCATATCAGCTCACTTCTTAAAGCTGAATTCAATTCCTCAAACTACCATGGTAGCATTTGAACTCATATTCTTTGAATTACTAGTCCAGTGACATAACCCATCATCATCATCATAGGCAGTCCCTTGAAGCAAGGATGATTAACGTGTGGTGGCCGTTGCACACCAGCCACCACACGGGCTTGACAGAGCTAATCACTACACTACCATACCCCAGTAATGCTGCCAATCCACTGGTTAATCCACTGTGCAGACATTATAGCTCACAATGTAATCCTGATATAAACATCAGCAATATCAAGGCTACCAATTAGGCTATAAAGTCCCAAAACATTGAAAAAATGCTCAGTTACTGCCTGACTACTGCATCAACAGCAACTTTTAAGTGACAGTTTCCTAGAACAGTGCCCTCTTGTGTAGAATGTGCGCATCCATCTGTATTTTTTTACGTGTACAATGGCAGGAATGGACAGGGAATCTTGGCTCAGTGGTAACATTCTTGGCTCTTCGTTAGAACGTCATAGTTTCAAGCCACAAGACTTGAGCATATAATCTAGGCTGATAACTCAGTGTGAGCACTGAGGGTGCACTGCATTGTCAGAGATGCTGCCTTTTGGATGAAATGTTCAACCAAGGCCTTGTTTCGCCTCTTAGGTGCATGTTAAAGATCCCATAACGTGATTTGAAGACGAGCAGGGGAGTTCTGGTGGCCTGACTAATATTTATCCCTCAACCAACATCAGCAAAATGGATTACATGGTCATTCATCTCATTGCTCTTTGTGGGACCTTGTTGTGTGAAAATTAGATTACCTACATAGATAAGTGACTACATTTCAAAAGTAATTAATTGGCTGTGAGCCATTTGGGATGACCTGAAGGCATGAAAGGCATTGTATAAATGCAAGTTCTTTCTATCAGTATGGTAATGATGTTGCCAGAAGCAAGCTGTTAATGCACCAACTGGATTAATCACAGTGTCAGTTAGATTGTGGTGCAACCTGTAATATGATCACAGCCAAGTAATTGGGAAACGTGAGCAAGTATTGTCTTGAAGAGAAACAGAATGTTAACCTTTGTGGCTCAGTGGGTAGCACCCTTGCCTCTGGGTCAGAAGGTTATGGGTTCAAATTCCACTCCATGAACTTGAGCACAAAAAAATATCTAAGCTGACACACCAGTATAGTGCTGAGGAAGTGCTGCACTGTTGGAGGTGAGGGCTTTCCAATGAGATGTTAAACTGAGGTCTGCTCTCTCAAGTGGACATAAAAGATCCCATGGCACTATTTTGAAGAAGAGCAGGGGAATTATCCCCAGTGTCCTAGCCGATATTTATCCCTCAAACAACATAACAAAAACAGATTATCTGGTCATTAGCACAATGCTGTTTGTGGGAGCTTGCTTGTATGCAAATTGGCTGCCATGTTTTCCCACATTACAACAGTGACTACACTCCAAAAAGTACTTCATTGATTGTAAAGCGCTTTGAGATGCCCAGTGGTTGTTTTCCATTTCTGGACACCAGGCAATTCCTGGCAGTGCAGATTGCAAAACTATGCAACCTCAGCCTGTGATTTTCATCTAAGAAAATTTACCTTAATGGATTCTAACAAATTACTATAAAACTCACCTTGTAGCCACTGAAACGTTACTGGCAAAAAATTCCAATCAGCATTTATGGTGAGGGCAGACAGCAACCAAATCCCTTTACTCGACAGCTAAGCTGTGTCATAAATAGGATGTCAATGTTTCCTGCAAAACTATGCTCCCCACCCTAACTATAGCAGTGTTACTGCCAGAAGCAATACCAGTGACGCCCTTCCCTTGAGTCAACTCACCAAAGACAATCGGATGTCCTTCGACCAACAAGATGACAGAGCAGTAAACTCATTGGTATTGCAGCCCACACGTAAATCTTTAATGATTCATGACACTGGAAAAGTACCTTTTGCAACAAAAAGTTCAAGGAGGAGTTTGAAAGGTTGCTCAAACTAAATGTGATAGCTGACACATCGGATATCAAACATGGGAGTAATTCATAAGTCTGGGAAGTTAAGAATCTGGAGAATATGTAGACACTTGAGTATAGCTCTAAAGAGAAGTGCTCTTCCCCACCCTGAGGAAATACTACCAGATTCAAGGGAAGTTACTGTACAGGTCCAAAAATGCCATGTAGCACTGGGTGAAAGGAATTCTTATCTTACCACATTCAGTCTGCCATTTGGAAGATTCAGGTGGTTGTCCCCTTGGTTTACAAGGAAGAATTTTAGTGCAGCAACATCAAGTAACAGAGGAAATGCAGACGTTGTCATGATATTTTGCAAAGATGGCACAATTGGTGATCTCACCTGTGCCTGTAATCAAAAGCTCAGAACTTCATTCGGTCAAACTTAAAACTTAACAAAGAAATGACTAAACTAAGGGTCTGAGAGTTTATCATTTGTAAAAACAAATTGCAGAGCTCAAAGTGGCTAAATCCCAGATTCCAACAGTATATACCGTGGGCTGTGTACAGATGTCTGAGAGGAGGTTGCAGAGGCTCTGACCACAGTTTTTCCTATCCTCCTTCGATATGTAAACTGGAGGATTACCAATGTAACATTTCTGTTCAAGAAGGGAGCAAAGGATAAATGGGGTAACTTAGGCCAGATAGTTGTAGGCAAAATCCATAACTTGAGATCAAATTAGTGAGCATTTAGGGATGCATGGAATAATCAAGGACAACCAGCACAGATTTATTAAAGACAGGTTTTGTTAAATTTAATCCGTTTTTTTTGAAGAAGTGACTGATTAACAAGGTAAAGGGATGCAATAGATGTGATGTATATACATCTTCAAAGGGCATTCAATAAGATGTTTCATAGGAGGCTTGTTACAAAAATTCAGGTGTATGATGTAAAGAAAGAAAGACTTGCATTTATATAGCACCTTTCATGACCACCAGACGTACCAAAGCACTTTACAGTCAATGAAGTACTTTTTGAACTGTAGCCACTGTTGTAATGTAAAAAACATGGCAACTAATTTTGCACACAGAAAGCTCTTACAAACAGTCGTGTGATAATGACCACATAACCTGTTTTAGTGATGTTGATTGAGGGAAAAATATTGGCTAGGTCACTGGATATATTTCCCCTGCTCTTCTTCAAAAAAGTGCCAATGGATCTTTTATGCCCAGCTGAGAGATCAGACAGGGCCTTGGTTTAACATCTCATCTGAAAGACGGTACTTCCGACAGTGCTGTGTACAGAAGTTAGAGAGGAGGTTCTCAGAGGCTCTGACCAAAGTTTATCCAATCCTCCATAATATGTAAACTCGAGTGTCAGCCTAGATTTTGGTGTTCAAGTCTCTGGTATGGGACTTGAACAACCTTCTGACTCAAAGGCAAGGGTGCTACCAACTTCGCCACTGAGCTGACACAAAAAGAAGCCATAATACTGGTGTGAATGAGGGTTTCAGCGTCAGTATGGAAAGGGGAGAACAGCTATACATAGAAACATAGAAGTTTACAGCGCAGAAGGTGGCCATTTCAGCCCATTGTGTCCGCGCTGGCTGACAAAGAACCGCATGGCCCTCGGTCAGCAGTCCTAAAAGTTACATATAAACCCATGAACAATTATGGAACGGCAAAGAGCACCCAGCCCAACTAGTTTACCTCACACAACTGCGACACCCCTTATACTGAAAACATCTATACTCCACCCCAACCAGAGTCATGTGATCTCTTGGGAGAGGCAAAAACCAGATAAAAAACCCAGGCCAATTTAGGGAGGAAAAAATCTGGGAAAATTCCTCTCTGACCCATCCAGGCGATCGAAACTAGACCAGTAGATCACCCTGGCTGTATTCTATTGCCTGCAGTACTTACCATTATATCTGCACCGTCCAACAAAAGGTCATCCAGTCGAATCCCAATTACCAGCTCTAGGTCCATAACCCTGTAGGTTACTGCACTTTAAGTGCCCATCCAACCATCTCTTTAAAGTGGTGAGGGTTTCTGCATCCACCACTCTTCCAGGCAATGAGTTCCAGATCCCCACAACCTTCTGCTTAAAGAAGCCCCCCCCCCTCAAATCTCCTCTAAACCTTCCACCAACCACCTTAAAACGATGCCACCTCATAATAGACACCTCCACCAATGGAAGTAGACCCTTACTATCCACTATGTCCAGGCCCTTCAATATTTTGTACACCTCAATGAGGTCCCCTCTCAACCTCCTCTGTGCCAATGAGAACAAACCCAGCCTATCCAATCTGTCCTCATAACTAAGATTCTCCATTCCAGGCAGCATCCGAGTAAATCTCCTTTGCACCCTCTCGCGTGCAATCACGTCCTTCCTATAATATGGTGACCAGAACTGCACGCAGTACTCGAGCTGTGGCCTAACCAAAGTATTATACACTTTAAGCATAACTTCCCTGCTTTTATAATCCATGCCTCGGCCAATAAAGGAAAGCATTCCGTATGCCTTCTTAATGACCTTATCCACCTGGCCTGCTACTTTCAGGGTTCTGTGGACAAGCACCCCAAAAAGAGTTCTGTGGACAAGCACTCCAAGGTCCTTTGTTCATGTACACTATTAAGTGGCCTACCGCTTAAGATGTATACTCTTTCCTTATTAGCCCTCCCAAAGTGCATCACTTCACACTTCTCTGAATTAAATTCTATTTGCCACTGCTCTGCCCACCTGACTTCTTAATCATACTCCCTATATTCAAATCTAAATCATTGATATATACCACAAAAAGCAAGGGACCCAATACTGAGCCTTGAGGAACCCCACTCGAAACATCCTCCCATACCAGTCACAAAAACATCCATCAATCATTACCCTTTGCTTTTACTTCCAAGCCAATTTTGGATCCAACTTGTCACTTTGCCCTGGCTCCCATGGGCTTTAACCTTCATGACCAGTCTACCATGTGGGACCTTATCAAAAGCCTTGCCAAAGTCCATATATACTACATCATATGCACTACCCTTATCGACCCTCTTGGTTACCTCCTCAAAAAATTCAATCAGGTTCGTCAAACACCCTTAACAAATCTGTGCTGACTGTCCCTAATTAATCCTTGCCTTTCCAAATGCAGATTTATCCTGTCCTTCAGGATTTTTTCAAATAATTTTCCCACCACTGAGGTTAGGCTGACAGGCCTGTAATTACTGGGCCTTTCCCTTTTTCTCTTCTTAAACAACATTAGCAGTCCTCCAAGCCTCCAGCACAATGCCCAGATCCAAAGAGGACTGGAAAATGAAGGTCAATGCTGTCATATATTCAACTGTCATTGTAGCCCATGTATAACCTGACCTAAGTTGTACACCTTGAGAACACCGAACATAGGGACGAAATTGTGGGAGACACTCCTAACCTGGACCTTCCTGTATAAAAGGGGAAGCTCCACCCACCGTCTGTCTTTTGAGGTCTTGGTAATAAAGGTAACTGATCACAGAGTGATCTTCTCTCAAGTATGGGCCTCATGTGCATTTATACTGCATAGTAAGGACATATTATTGGTGACGAGAAACTGGGACTTAAACCACGCGACCATGGCCACTAGCAGCACAGAAGAGAGGTACTGTGTTGGTGATGATTGGAACGACTTTATTGAGAGACTAAAGAATGGTTGGGACAGGATTCGGACGCCAAACACAGGGCTCATCTCCTGACTGTTTGTGGATCCCTGATGAAGGACCTTCAAGCGCCAGAGAAGCCGGCGGACAAGACATTCAAAGAGCTCAGTAAGTTGATCGGGGAACACTTTAAACTGGCGAGCAGCATGCACATGCCGAGACACCGGTTTTACACGCACCGGCGGCGAGAAGGGCAAAGCGTTTCAGACTTCGTGGCAGATCTCCGGTGACTGGCGAGCCTATGTAAGTTCCCAGATGCATGCAGTGCTGCGAGACTTTTTTATTGAGGGCATCGGGCACGCTGGGGTTTTCAGGAAACTGATTGAGACCAAAGACTTGACCTTGGAAGCGGCGGCTATGATAGCCCAGACAATTATCTCAGGGGAGGAAGAGACCAGAATGATTTATGGCAAAAATCTTCGCTCAAATGCGGCAAACGACCAGGGAGTCAACATTGTTAACGCGGCACACAGTTCTCTAGGCAGACAAGGGCAATCGGACATGCCCCAGCATGCAGTCGAACTCAAAGGGGTAATTCAACAGAGACAATGGCTAGCGGAATGGTGATTCATGCCATCGTAATGGACAATGCGGCCAGTAATGGGGCCATCAACACCTGTTAATGGTGCGTTTAAGGACAGTTACAGAGACAGTCAGAGATGATCGACTAGTAATGGACCTTTTGTTTCCAACAATGGGGCCTCTAGCTCATGCTGGAGGTGTGGAGGCAAATACCCAGCCAGAGCTTGCAGGTATCAGCAATATACCAGCAGAAACTGCAACATCAGCGGTCACTTGGCGCATATGTGCAGGAAGCCTGCAGCCAGGTTGATGTACGAGGAGGACGGGCCCGATGTAAGCCCTACGAGGCCAAATGAATACTGGGGGAAATCGCTGGAAGCTGAAGTTCAGCGAGTTCATGTGGAGCACATATACAGTTCATATACCAGGACGCCACCGATAATGATGAAAGTGCTCCTCAATGGCATCCCAGTATTAATGGAGCTGGACACGGGGGCCAGCCAGTTCCTGATGAGTATCAAACAGTTCAAAAGGTTGTGGGTGTCCAAGGCCAGGAGGCCAAAATTATTGCCGATTGATGCACTGCTACGGACATATACAAAGCGGTGCTTGGCAGCGCCAGGGTAGTCGTGACCCATAACGATTCAGAGAACAGGTTGCCACTCTGGATTGTCCCGGGGGCCGGTCCTGCACTACTGGGGAGGAGTTGGCTTGCTGTCATGAACTGGAAATGGGGCGATGTCAATGCAATTTCTTCTGTGGAGCGAGTACCATGCTCACAGGCCCTGGACAAATTTGACTCATTATTTCAACCTGGCATCAGCACTTTCATGGGGACCGAGGTAGTGATTCACATAAATCCGGATGCCAGGCCAGTACACCACAAGGTCAGAGCGGTCAGTACCGTACGTGATGCGGGAAAAGATAGAAGGTGAATTGGACCGCCTGCTGAAGGAAGGCATCATCTCGCCAGTTGAATTCAGTGATTGGGCGAGCCCGATTGTGCCGGTGCTCAAGGCGGATGGGTCGGTCAGGATATGTGGCGATTACAAGGCCACCATCAATCGGGTGTCACTCCAAGACCAGTACCCGCTACCGAGAGCGGAGGACCTCATTGCGAAGCTATCCTGTGAAAACATTTTTCAAAATTGGACCTGACCTCAGCTTACATGACCCAGGAGCTGGCGAGTGAGTTGAGGAAGCTGACCACCATCACGACACACAAGGGGTTGTTTGAGTATAACAGATGTCTGTTCGGGATTTGTTTGGCCGCATGATCTTTCAGCAAAATATGGAAAGCCTCCTCAAGCCGATTCCAAGGACAGTGGTTTTTCAAGACGACATCCTCATCACGGGTCACGATACTGAAGAACACCTCCAAAACCTGGAGGAGGTGCTACACAGACTGGACTGGGTAGGGCTGTGACTGAAAAAGGCGAAGTGCGTCTTCTTAGCTCCAGAGGTAGAATTCCTGGGGAGGAGGGTAGCAGCAGACGGGACCAGACTTACTGCATCCAAAACGGAAGCGATCCACAGAGCACCCTGACCCCATAACACAACGGAGCTGCATTCGTTCCTGCGGCTCCTGAACTATTTTGGCAACTTTCTTCCCAAATTGAGCACGCTGTTAGAACCACTACACGTGCTCCTATGCAAAGGTCATGATTGGATCTGGGGGGACAGCCAGGAAAGGGCTTTTGATAGAGCACGCAATTTGTTATGCTCCAACAAACTGTTAACGTTATATGACCCATGTAAGAAACTAGTTTTAACGTGTGATGCGTCGTCCTATGGGGTCGGGTGTGTGTTGCAGCATGTGAATGCCAATGGTGAGTTACAGCCGGTAGCTTATGCCTCCAGAAGTCTGTCCCGGGCAGAAAGGGGCTACGGGATGGGAGAAAAGGAAGTGCTAGCATGTGTATATGCAGTAAAAAAAAATGCACCAGTACCTGTTTGGCAGGAAATTTGAGCTGGAGACAGATCACAAACCCCTAACGTCCCTTTTGGCCGACAACAAGGTCATAAATGTGAATGCATCGGCCCGCGTACAGAGATGGGCACTTACATTAGCCGCCTATGACTACACAATTCGGCACAGACCGGGCACTGAAAACTGTGCCAATGCACTGAGCAGGCTACCACTAGCCACCACTGAGGGGGCAGCTGAGCATGATGCTGAGATGGTCATGGCTGTTGAAGCTTTCGAAAGCGAAGGCTCACCTGTGACAGCCCGTCAGATTGAAGTCTAGACAAATGAAGACCCGCTACTGTCTTTTGTTAAGAAATGTGTCCTGAATGGGGACTGGGCAGCCATGTACGGGGCATACCCTGAGGAGTTTAAACCGTTTCATAGGTGCAAGGATGAACTCTTGATTCAGACCGATTGCCTACTGTGGGGAAATCAAATAGTCATGCCCCAGAAGGGCAGAGAGGTGTTTATCAGAGAACTTCACAATGAGCACCCGGGCATTGTCATGATGAAGGCAATTGCCAGGTCACACGTTTGGTGGCCAGGGATAGATGCAGACCTGGAACTTTGTGTTCGCAGATGCAACACGTGTGCTCAGCTGGGCAACGCACCCAGGGAAGCCCCCCTTAGCCCCTGGTCCTGGCCCGCCAAGCCATGGTCATGCATCCATGTGGACTATGCAGGTCCTTTCATGGGAAAAATGTTTTTGGTTGTAGTAGACACGTATTCCAAATGGATTGAGTGTGCCATTTTAAATTCAAGCACATCCTCTGCCACGGTAGAAAGTCTACGGCCAATGTTCGCCACCCATGGTCTACCGGACATCTTGGTCAGCGACAATGGCCTGTGCTTCACAAGCACTGAATTCCAGGACTTCATGGCAGGCAATGGAATCAACCATGACAGAACGGCACTGTTCAAGCCGGCCTCAAATGGCCAGGCGGAACGAGCAGTGCAGATAATCAAACAGGGGATGCTCAGAATCCAAGAGGGTTCCCGACAAAGCCGCTTATCACGTCTCCTGTTGGCCAATAGATCCCGACCACACTCGCTCACAGGGGTTCCACCCGCAGAGCTGCTACTGAAAAGGATGCTCAAAATCAGGTTATCCCTTATACACCCTACTATGAAAGAAATTGTTGAGAGAAGGCGTCAGTCACAATGTGACTACCATGACAGGAATGCGAGGGCGCAATGTATTGATGTCATTGATCCTGTTTTTGTCCTTAATTATGCTGCAGGGCCCAAATGGCTTGCAGACACTGTGATTGCCAAAGAGGGGATTAGGGTTTTGGTAGTTAAACTTACCAATGGACAAATCTGCCGCAAACACATAGATCAAACTAAAAGGAGGTTCAGCAACCCCATAGAAGAAGCAGAGGAAGAACACGACGTAGCGTTTACTCCACCACAGGTGACCGAACACCAGAACCAAGTGGAGGAGAGCCCAGTCACTGTGGGCAGTCCGGACAGGCCTGAGGCACCGCAAACAGCAGACACTCAGGCCAGCGCCCAACAACCGGAGCCCCAACTCAGGCGCTCTACAAGGGAGTGTAAACCACCAGAGAGACTTAACCTGTGATCCCAATAAGACTTTGGGGGGGAGGTGATATCATGTATTCAACTATCATTGTAACCCATGTATAAGCTGACCTAAGTTATACATCTTGAGAACACTGACCACAGAGGGCGAACTTGTGGGAGACGTTCCTAACCTGGACCTTCCAGTATAAAAGGGGAAGCTCCACCCACCGTCTGTCTCTTGAGGTCTTGGTAATAAAGGTAACTGGTCACCAAGTGATCTTCTCTCAAGTATGGGCCTCGTGTGCATTTATACTCTATAGTAAGGACATATTAAAGGCCTCTGCTATTTCCTCTTTTACTTCGCTCAACACCCTGGGTTGCATTTCATCCGGCCTTGGAGCCTTATCTACTTTCAAAGCTGCTAAACCCCTTAATACTTCCTCTCTCACTATATTTATTTTATCCAGAATATCACACTCCTCCTCGATAGCAGTATCTGCATTATCCCTTTCCTTTGTGAAAACATATGCAAAGTACTCATTAAGAACCCTACCAACATCTTCCACCTCTACACAAAGATTACCCTCATGGTCTCTAATAGGCCCGACCCTTTTTTAGTTACCCTCTTACTCTTAATATATTTATAGAATATCTTATGGTTATCCTTAATTTTACTGGCCAAGAATGTCTCGTGCTCTCTCTTAGCATTCCTAATATCCTTTTTAATTTTGCCTCTTAACATTATATATTCCTCTAAAGATTCTAAAGTATTTAGCCATTGGTATATGACAGAAGTGTCCCTTTTTTTCTTAATCCTCCCCTGTAAGTCCCTAGACATCCAGGGGGCTCTAGAATTATTTTTCCCAGCCTTTTTCTTTAAGGACACATGTTTGGTCTGAGCCCTCCGGATCTCCTCCTTGAATGCCTCCCACTGTTCCGACACTGATTTACCCACAAGTAGCTGTTTCCAGTCCACTATGGCCAAATCACTCCTTAACTTAGCAAAATTAACTTTTCCCCAATTCGGAACTTTTATTCCAGGCCTATTCTTGTCCTTATCCATAACCAACTTGAATCTGACTGAATTATGGTCACTGACACCCAAGTGCTCTCCCACTAATACCCCTTCAACCTGCCCAGCTTCATTCCCTAAAACTAAATCCAAGACCACCCCCTCTTGTGTTGGGCTTGCTACATACTGACTAAAAAAAGTTCTCTTGAATGCATTTCAAGAATTCCGCACCCTCTATACTCTTCACACTAAATTTGTCCCAATCAATATTTGGATAGTTAAAATCCCCTACTATAACTACCCTATGGTTTTTGGACTTCACAGCAATTTGCCTACATATTTGCTCCTCTATCTCCCTCCCACTGTTTGGGGGTCTATAATACACGCCGAGCAGTGTGATCGCCCCTTTTTTATTTTTCAATTCGACCCATATAACCTCATTTGATGATCTCTGTAACATATCATCCCTCCTCACTGCTGGAATAGTTTCCAGCTAGGAATATTGTTCTGACAAACCTGCCCCTCATTCAGCTATATTTCTGTAATGGCTACAATGTCATAAGACCTCCTTGTTTACTACATATTAAGCCCTGTTTCCTCTGTCTTACAGATTCGCTTTCTAGATTCTTGCTATCCAATTTCTGCTTTACTTCCTTCCCTTTTGAATTTGTTCTCAGGTTCCCATCCCCTGTCAAGCTAGTTTAAACTCTCCCCAACAGCACTAGCAAAACTACCCGCGAGGATATCCCGGCGCTGTTGAGGTGCAACCCGTCCGGTTTGTACAGGTCCCATCTCCCCCAGAAGCGGTCCCAATGCCTCAAGAACTTAAAGCCCTCCCTCCTACAGCAACTTTCCAGCCACATGTTCATCCTCTCTATACTTCTATTCTTATACTCATTAGCATGTGTCACCAGTAGTAACCTGGAGATTACTACCTTTGAGGTTCTATCCTTTAATTTTCTTCCTAGCTCTCTGAATTCTTCCTGTAGGACCTCATCCCTCATTTTACCTATGTCGTTGGTCCCAATATGGAACACAACCTCTAGCTGTTTATCCTCAACACCCACCCCGCCCAGGATGCCCTGCGTCCACTCTGTGACATCCTTGACCCTGGTACCAGGGAGGCACAAAACCATTCGGGAGTGACGTCTATTTCCGCAGAAACGCCTGTCTGTTCCCCTGACTGTACAATTCCCTATCACTAGGGCTCTTTTGTTCTTTGTCCCTCCCCCCGTGCAGCTGAGTCACCCGTGGTACCTTGGAATTGGCTCTGGCTGCACTCCCCAGAGGCACCATTGTCCTTACCGATACTCAGAAGTGGTACATGTGAAGGTACACTCCATCAAACCCTGGGTCTGCCCTAGAGGAAACAAGTAAGGGTGTTCTTTGTGATGGCTGACTATTATCATATAGAATTATAGAAACATACAGCACAGAAGGAGACCATTTCGCCCATCATGTCTGTGTCAGCTCTTTGAAATATCTATCCAATTAGCTTCACTCCCCTGTTCTTTCCCTATAGCGTGCAGATTTTATTTTCAAGTATATATTCAATTCCTTTGTGAAAGTTACCACTGAATCTGCTTCCACCACTCTTCCAGAAAGTGCATTCTAGATCATAACAACTTGTCCCAAAAATTCTCATTTCCCCTCTGGATTTTTTGCCAATTATCTTAAATCTATGTCCTCTGCTTACCTACCCTCCATATTCTTCATCTTTTTGTTATTATTTTAGATTAATTCCCTATTATACGAACAGAGCCATGCCATTAACTAGCCAAAGTCAAATGGTTTAGTGTGCCGAAGCAGAAAATATTTTTGGAAGTCTGAAAAATCAGGCATAGGGAATGGGGGGGGGGGTTTAAAGGGAAGTTTACAAACATTAAACACTTCAGTTTTACAAATAAAGAGCCATCATCAATAATAAATGATAAATACATCAATAAATCAACCAATAAATCAATCAAAAAAAATTAATAAAAAATTTTAAAAAATTAAAATGAGAGCTCATGTTAGTTTTCCCTAACTTTTTGCTAGCCTTTACAGTGCACACGGATGCATCAGATGGAGGCATTGTGGCCATGCTGAGACCCATGCACTTATCCAAGTCATAAACCATTCCATGAGAGATGGCTATTCTACAATTGAAAAATAACATTTAAGTATCTGCTGAGCATAACAGAAGCTGCAAACTCATTAGTCTCTATACAATCAACTCAGGACAATAATGTGCATGTGGAAATGGCTCCTCACCTTTCAAAGATACAACATGGCCATCCATCAACAATGGAGTTCCCAAAATAGTAACACCAAAACAGCATCCCGTCAGAAATAAATATAGTTTCGATCTTTACAACAATTGTATTGGCAGAATTCGAAATGAGTTTTAAAAGGGGAGATTAATGTGATAAAAATGAAGTATTTCTATCTAGTTTTGACATTGTAGCTGTTGCTTTAAATCACAGTGCATAAGAAGTCTACAAAAACAACATCATTTCAGTTTTTTATACTGTCTGTCCCTCTGCAACATTGAAAGTGTTGATCAGTTGCAGGCTGGAGTGAGGCACAATTCATGTGTTATGCTTGTGGGCAGGGCAAATGCTCAACATTCATACACCTTCGGGGAAAGGCATAAAAGAAGGTGGGGAAAGAAAGAGATCTGGGCGTTCTAGTGCATAGATCTCGAAATGAGCAATGCTGTGAAGCGATAGCTGGAGAAAATAGAGTGCTGGGGTGCATTCATTGGACAATTGATTATAAGATGAGGCATATTATTTTGTGCTTGTACAAGACCTTGGTCAGGCCTCACTTGGAATACTGGGGCCAAGTTTCGGCATGAGTTGCTCCTGTTTTTTTGGAGCAACTGGTTTAGAATGGAGTATCTTAGAAATTTGAATTCTCGGCATTTAGTTTGCTCCAGTTCTAGTCAGTTAGAACAGTTTCACTTTGGAACAGAATTTTTTTTTCAAAAGGGGGCGTGTCCGGCCACTTACGCCTGTTTTCAAAGTTTAGGCAGTGAAAACTTACTCCAAACTAACTTAGAATGGAGTAAGTGAAGATTTTTGTACGTTCGAAAAAACCTTGTCCACACTTTAGAAAATCAGGCATAAGTTACAAATCAGGCGTAGGGAATGGGGGGGGGGGGTTTAAAGGGAAGTTTACAAACATTAAACACTTCAGTTTTACAAATAAAGAGCCATCATCAATAATAAATGATAAATACATCAATAAATCAACCAATAAATCAATCCAAAAAAATTAATAAAATTTTTTTTTAATTAAAAAATCAATAAATAAAACATTTTCTACTTACCGACTGCAGCACCGGGAGTCCTCCAACAGCATGCTGGAATGTCCCCCCCCCCCCCCAGTGTGTCTCTGTCAGTGTCTCTATCTCTCTGTCTGTCTGTCTGTGTGTCTCTCACTCTCTGTCTGTCAGTGTCTGTGTTTCTGACAGCAAGGGGAAGGGGAGAAGGGGGGTGGGAGAGGGAGGGGGAGAAGGGGGGTGGGAGAGGGAGGGGGAGAAGGGAGGTGGGGGTGGGGGGGGAGGGGGAGAAGGGGGTGGGGGGAGGTGGAGAAGGGGGAGGGGGGAGGGGAGAAGGGGGAGGGGGAGAAGGGGGAGGGGGAAGGGGAGAAGGGGGGTGGTGGAGAAGGGGGATGGGGGAGAGGGGGAGAAGGGGGAGGTGGAGGGGGTGTTAGGGGGAGAAGGGGGAGGGAAAGAGGGGGGAGGGGGGAAAGAGGGAGAGGGGGAGAGGGAGGAAGGGGGGGAGAGGGGGAGAAGGGAGAGAGAATGAAGGGAGGGAAGGAGAGAGGATGTAGGGAGGGAAGGAGAGAGGAGGGAGGGAAGGAGAGAGGAGGGAGAGAGGAGGGGGGAAGGGGGGAGAAGGGAGAGAGGATGTAGGGAGGGAAGGAGAGAGGATGTAGGGAGGGAAGGAGAGAGGATGTAGGGAGGGAAGGAGAGAGGAGGAGGGAGGGAAGGAGAGAGGAGGGAGAGAGGAGGGAGGGAGGAGGGAGAGAGGTGGAGGGAGGGAGGAGGGAGGGATGAGGGAGGGAAGGAAGGAGAGAGGAGGGAGGGAAGGAGGGAGGGAAGGAGGGAGGGAAGGAGAGAGGAGGGAGGGAGGGAAGGAGAGAGGAGAGAGAGAGGAGGGAGGGAGGAGGGAGGGAGGTGGAGGGAGGGAGGAGGGAGGGAGGAGGGAGGGAAGGAAGGAGAGAGGAGGGAGGGAAGGAGGGAGGAAGGAGAGAGGAGGGAGGGAGGGAAGGAGAGAGGAGAGAGAGAGGAGGGAGGGAGGAGGGAGGGAGGAGGGAGGGAAGGAGGGAGGGAAGGAAGGAGGGGAGGGAGGGAAGGAGAGAGGAGGGAGGGAGGGAAGGAGAGAGGGAGGGAAGGAGAGGGGAGGGAGGGAAGGAGAGAGGAGGGAGGGAATGAGAGAGGAGGGAGGGAGGGAAGGAGAGAGGAGGGAGGGAAGGAGGGAGGGAAGGAGAGAGGAGGGAGGGAAGGAGAGAGGAGGGAGGGAAGGAGAGAGGAGGGAAGGGGGGGGGTGAAGGGAGAGAAGGAGGCTGAACGTCCGGGCTCAAGACCTCGGGCTGGATTTACAGGTAGGTGGCGTCGGGTCTCGGGGGGGGTCGCGGAGGTCCGGCGGGGGGGGGAGTGGGGGGGAGCAGAGGTCGGGTCGCCAGGGGGGTGGGGGGAGTGGGGATCAGGTCGGGTGGGAAAAGCCTTATTCACACAGCCCCAGTGAGGCCATTCGGCCAGGGCTAGGGGCTGCCTGCTTCAGGCCCCTCCCACAGCTTTGGGCGCCTGGAGCTACTGCACATGCGCGCCCACTGTTTTCAGCACAGGGACCTGGCTCCGCCCTCAACAGCTCGTGCTGCGCCGCGCCCAGCTCCAGAGGACCTGCAGGGAGCCGGAGAATAGGTAAGTTTTTTTTAAGGTGCACTTTCTGGCGCGAAAAATGGTCGTCCAGGTCCGGCGCAGCCCGAAACTTGGGCCCTATGTGTCTAGTATTGGTCTCCTGACATGGTGGGTGATATTGAGGCTTTGGGAAAAGTGCCAAGGATTGCCACCAGACTCATTTCCAGTATCGAGCATCTTAGTTATCAAGATAGGCTAAATGAGTTGGGACTCTACACTTTAGAAAAGCGTATACTTAGGGACAATCTGATTGAGGATTGTAAGATGATAAATGGAATAGATTGTGTTCCAGTTGACAGTTTGTTCCAATTAAACAGATTAGGCAGGACCAGGCGTCACAATTTTAAGTTGTATAAGGGCGGATCTAGGTTAGCTGTCAGGAGGTGGTTCTTTTCCCAGGGAGTAGTGGACTTCTGAACAGGCTGCGGTCTCATGGTGGACATGGACCGCTGAATTCCTTCAGGCGAGAGCTGGATCTGTTTCTGGCTGGGATGGACCTGACCTCTTACGAAAGGTAGGTATTTCAGGAAATTCAGGGCAAGAGTCATCTCCTGGAGTTGTTTCGATGGCCTAGATGGGTCGGAGAGGAATTTCTCAGATTTTTGTCCCCCTGGGTTTTTATCTGTTTTTTTTTGCATCTCCCAGGAGATCACATGGTTTTGGGTGGGGTGGAGAGTGTATATGTTGCAATACATAATTGTGTGGGACAGGCTGGGTGGACCTGAGGGTCTTTACCTGTCTGTCATTGTTTGTATGTTCGTAGTTGCAAAGGGTTTTGATCCTTTTATTATGTTTCCACTTGAGGAGTTAGGTGGAAGATTGCTAATGTAAATATATAATTGTATGATACAGCTGATTCTTATTCGCATGTTCATCTTCTGTTCAGTTAATTTGCTTAATGGATTTAAACTTAAAACGGGGGCTGAAGGTTTGTTGCTGCATTCATTCAATCGAGATGAGAAATCCTAAGAAGGTGTCGGATAAATGCAGTGGATAATAGAAATTAACCAACAGGGTCTCCGGTTTTTTGATCCTGGGCGTGTGACTGAAAGCTTACTCGACTCACCCATGAGAGAGATCAAAGGGAGAAGAGCTGAAATAATCTAGATTAGAAAGGTAGCAAAGACCCCAAAATGTACTACTGATAAGTGGCTTGGAAGAGCTGATCATTAGTCATAGCTAGTACAGGCTGTGGGGGGACTGGGAGTGCTGCTTTACTGAAGATCTTTTTTTAAGTTCTTCATTCTTAGTAAAAAAATATTTTTTCAATGAACTTTTCCATCAGAAAAACTTGTACATGAGTTGTAACCAGAGGAAACAAATCCCCCAAGTGTCTCAGGAACTAGTCGGTGAGGTAGAAACAAAAGCCCCAAAGCACCAGTTGCAGCAAAAATGCAAAGAATGAATTTGAATTTGAGCCGAAGAGAGAAACACATCAAGGTTACCAACCAGCTGCTGAGCTGGCTTAGTTCTCATCTCCACAAAGCTGTTAAGTAACTTGCCTCAGGCTTATGCGCAAGTGGATTTTCCAGCGCTGCCTGAGTTGCAAACATTTCTTACATTTCACCGTGAATCATAAGGAGTGATTTTCTGAATTGATGTTAAAGGTAGGGAGTTTCACATCTGCCGGGTAATCTATCTCCCCGTCTGTGATCTCCCAATATGTATTCCCGCTGGGTAAAGTTCCCCACAGGGCTGAAATTCAGCCTCTCAATAAGACCTCTGGCTGCCTGAAAGCAGCAGCCAGGGGGCGGTGCCGAATGGCCGCCGACTTGCAGTGTCCTGGCCGACGCTCGCTAAATTCACCTCGGACCTTTTTGCTGCGGTGTGACGATCCGCCGCGCTCCTGCAGATGCGCCTTAAAGACATCATCAGTGCGCGCAGCCCAACAGAGCCGCCCCAAGAGGGATATTCACCAGCTAAAGTCTCCCAGCCGCCGCTCGGTGTGCCCGACAGCTTTTTGTGTCGGTGCACTCATTGTTGGGCCTTGTTGGTTGGGAGCGCGGCCACCCTTAAAGGGGGTGGGTGACGTTGCCAGCGACGCCATTTTTTTTTGTCGGCCGACTGCCAGGTTGGGCTGATGTTTATGTTCCCCGGGTTCAGCTGGGCCACCAACAGGCAGCCTGGCACCCTCTCTTGGGTGCCAGGCCACTGGCCCAGCAGAAACCCTCCCTGGTAGCTCAGTGGTCCTAACTGAAAAAGTTGCAGAGCTTGCAGAGGCTCTCTCCTTTAACTGAAGGGGAGAGATGTGTTGATGCACCACGTTGATGACTGACAGCAGCGAAGACTCTGTCCCACCCCCACTACCGCCCCACTAGTGACACTCACTCCGCTCCGTCCTGCTGATGAGGCCACTTCCACCCCGCTTGAAAAAAAAGTTCGAGGAGCTGAATTTTTCCAGATAGACTTTGAAAACGGTAGGTCCATGCCGTTTCGGGCAGAGGTGAATTTCAGCCCCGTGGTGTCCAATCATTAAATCCGCTCCATAAAGTAACATTTTGCAAATTGCTGAAAATATTTTTCTTTTCCTTGGCTGCTACTTGGAATACGCAATGAATACATATTAACATTAATAAATACACTCAATGTTATACATACAGGTTCATTATTGGCAAAGCTGATACACCTTAAATAAAGTCAAATTATTCAGTTACATAAGAACATAAGAAATAGGAGCAGGAGTGGGCCATTCAGCCCCTCAAGCCTGCTCTGCCATTCAATAAGATCATGGTTGATCTTCTACCACAACTGCACTTTCACACCCTACCCCCATATACCCTCATTCCCTTAGTATCCAAAAATCCATCATCTCTGTCTTAAATATACTTGACCACTGAGCCTCCACAGCCCTCTGGGGTAGAGAATTCCAAAGATTCATAACCCTCTGAGCGAAGAAATTTTTCCTCATCTCAGTCCTATGACCCCTTATTCCGAGATTCTCAGTCGCTTCCCAGCTGATGCTAAGCTCTCACCTAAGGGGAAATGTTCTGACTTCCAGCAGGGGACCTTACACACTGACAACACATATCAGAAATGTGGGCACACCCTATGCATGATTTTCCAACTATGGGTTTCAATGCGCAATACACGTCCTCATTTCCATAGGCACTGTTATCCAGGGAGGTTTCCTGTCAGAAGCTCAAAGTCAAAAGATTGTTCCCTTTAATAATACTTCGAGTCCGACAGATATGTATTTTTCAGAGGTCTTACGCACAGCAAAGGCAAATAAAGACAAATTTGTAGGTCTGCATTTGTCTGGGGGTGAAGGTGCAGAGTATCATTAAGCTGCTTCTCCTGAAGCTATCTGTCACCTCTGCTCAGGTTGCCGCCACGTCTAAGTCATTATTGGCATCTGTTTCCATTAGTTAAGCCTCAGCATAAATTCACAGAAAAGTACCACCCACAGTATCCGTGTCAACACAAAGGCCTGGGGCTCTTTCACCTCAGCCAGCTGTGCTTCCTCCGTTGGGTCATATTGTGCATAATCATCGGGAGATCCAGAAATGAAATTTTGTCGGTTTATACAAGGTTGGTGGAGGCAGACAGAAAGCTCCTGTGGGAATCAATGTTTTAATGAGACACCTGTAACAGTTTGCTATATGATCCTGGAGCACAACATTGGAAAGTTGTGTGAAAATCAGAGAGCTGACGTTGATTCGTGTGAGTGGTTCTTCCAGTGCTGGTAATAATACTGAATAGTGTGAATAGTCAGTTAGGAACCAAGTGAACAAATATTACGGGTGAGAAATCAGGTTTATTCACATTCATAGTATTTATTGCACATATTACAGGGACCTGAAAGCATATTTGTGAGCTGAGGAGGAAATCTAGAGTATTTCGCTCTGAACTCATATGTTATAAATTTGAATAATTAATGCACAGTGAAGTTATTTTTTCTTTTGGGTCTTACACCAGAAGACACATTTATATTCTTCTGGTATCTTAAGGAGTGGTCTGAAGCCATATTTGCTCAGTGATGTGGTCGAGGGATAGTACAGTGTCGGGGTAGTGGTCTAACACCAGGTGGAACTCTCAGCTTGCGCAAAGCTCATCAAATGCCTTATCAAAGCCCCATGAGATCACTCACCACGCAACGGAGAAACGATTTTGGGTTCTGCTGTACAGAGGGAAGCATCGGCTTACGACCCTAAACGAGGTTTGTAAATCCTAATCCAAATAACACAAGCCCTCTGTAGCTTTTTCTCTGCGATATGACCTCAGACATGGGTGGCAATGACTGTTGGCAAAACAGTAGTTCTTTATGCATCATAAATTTGTTTTAACAAGCTGTTGCTCTTGATCGTCTTGGAGCTTTTGACAATCCTGGAAATATCGTTATCTGAAAACGATACTTAATACTTGGATTACTGGTAGGTTTAGGGGTACCCCAGCTTCCCTGGCAAACCTTTTGCTCAGTTTAGTCTGTTCCACATTGAAATGAACAATGGGCCAGAATTTCCGGGAGACTTGTCATCACCATGACAGCATCGTTCAGCCTGTTTTACAAGGCAAAGATTCCACGAGCTTATGGCACACATGACTTACGCCACGTAGGCTACGCGGTAATTTCCTGAGTTTTTAATCCTGCTCCGCCGTTTCCCCTCACCGAAACAGTGAACAGTTAATTATAATAAAAGCGAAATATTGCGGATGCTGGGAGTCTGAAATATAAAGATAAAATGCTAAAACTACTCAGCAGGTCAGGCAGCATCTGTGGAGAGAGAAACAGAGTTAACGTATCCGGTCGATGACCCTTCATCAGAACTGCGTGGGACTGGCCGGATGGACCAGTAGGTCATAATTAATTATAATAGCTCCCCTCTCCCACTCCATTACCGTCAGCAGTGATCCGCGAATTTGCTGACTGAATGTTGATTTGATCGCTGTGGTCACGCAGACCCTTAAAGAATGGCGCTGGTGAGCTTGGTACGATTGTCAAAAAGGCGATTCCGGAAATTTGTACAAACAAGGCAGAGATCCATTGATTTCTTTAACCCACCTTGCTGGATACCCAAGGGCAGACCAGATGAGCCGATCAACCCTTACTCGAAAGGCTTCACTGTAAATTAGGAGAGATTGCGAGTTATAGGAGCACTGCCACTGTATTTAAATCAGTTTGGACAAGCCTTTATTTTGGTCATCTTGCGATAAGATTTCGTTTCCAGCTGATGAAGCCATTTATGGCTCTCCCTGGAGTTGCTTCATTGACAGTAAAAGTTGAACAGCACCACAATTCCAAAGTGGAGAGGTGCTGACTCCCAGTAATGATTCTGTGTGGCTGCTGATTTACCCCAATGTCCCAGCTGGATTCACTGGCCAGGCCAAAACTTCCTGCTAGAAATTCCGCAGCACCCCGTTTGGGGCGATAACTTTTGAAATCTCAGAAAAGTAACAGCAGACAGTAAACATTTTCTTCTCCCGGGATATTCAGCTTTCATGCTCCAAGAGGAAGTGTAGTGCTAAATCAAGCGCTAACCACTTCTCTTAGGGTGCTAAAGTGCGAGAGCGGGGTGATAACAGCAGAGCGCTGAACAATGTGGAGAGCAATGCTACCAGCATCAGAGGCTGCTTCCCTCGCTTAAAGGAAAGGGCCCATGATGGTGCACAACATACTTCTGCTCAGTTCTGTGTTGACAGTGGGCCTGCGCGATTGGCATTACAGCCCCAAACACTCTCAGAGCGTGGAGGGCTTGGACATCGCGCAGCAACAAAGGATCGAGAGCATTCGGCAGGCATCAGATTGGTGCAAAGAATAAAGTTTGGCCTACTTGAAAACTACTGCCTTTAATTAGCGCTCCCCAAGCGGCCAGCCGAGGTGACAATGCCTCCTCTGCCTACCATTGTTGATGCCTGGCGATTCAGCAGGGATGGTAATGGGGTGCTGTGCACTTTATGACGTCACGATCTGTGAGGCGCTAGAGGCCGAGGCGGTAAGTGTTAGCATCAACGCTAAACCGACACTGAAGTTCCTGGGCGTTGCTGAATTCACCACGCTCGGTTGCTAACCCCATTAGCCCATTATCCCCCCCCCCCCCCCCTAGGAGCTAACGGGAGGCGCAAAGCAGCTGAATTTCTCCCCCTTTTATTCTGATTAATCTGGACAAGCGTTTTTGGGGGAAAGAGTCAGGTACAATTCCTTCAATAATAAACCTTGGATATTATTCACTATTATTCAAAAAAACCTAACCATGCATTTTCACAGTACCTGGTAAATAAGAAGCTCCTACATACAGAACCTTATCCTCATGTAAGTCTGACACAAATATGCAGTTTCAGTGCACAAAATTCATTCACATTATACTATACAGTATTCCTGATTTCCTCATAACTGTTGTTCCATTTATTAGTGTTTCAAGGTTCAATACACTAATAATTATTGGGCACATATATTTTGGGTTGTTATATTTCATCATTAATATGTTAAGGAAATCCAAATTCTTAGAGGTAGAAATTTGGCTGTTCAGCGCCACCTGTTAGTGCCAGAGAGGGGCAATATGGGCCCGCTAAACACCTCCCGCCCGAGCGCCGCGCTTCAGTGAAGGTTTAGCGGTGGCGCTGACAGTTTGCACTCCACTCGCTAGCCCCGCCCACTCAGCGACGTTGCCAAGTGTGCGGCGCCACCCTAGTCCCGTGTTTGCTGAATTCACCTTTTCGCCTCCGATATCGTCCGGAGAGCAAGGTAAGTGCTGAAAGTTCAGTTTTTTAACTTCTATTTATTTGTTGCAGCAGTGGGGAAATATGGGTGGAATTTTCACCAAGATTTCTTTTTCATCCTCAGGTGCTAGGATGCCGGCATCCTTGCACCAAAACATTGAGTAGGCCTCCTGCGCTATCGCTCTGTTAGCGCCCTGAGAGTAGAGTGAAATGCTTCTCTTAATGCTGCACTCTCCTCTTGGGGCGAAACTGAATATCGCACTTTGAGGCGGTAGACACCAGGCGGTGTTAAAGATAGCGCTCTGGCGACATCTCCGCCTCAATGGGGATAATACCGAATTTTGGCCCTGAAAGTGTTTTTCCAATTAGGGTTTAACTTTTTGTGTAAACGCATTATCAGCATGAAGAGACTAGTGAAACGTAAGTGTATTATGCATCGAACTGATCAACTTACCAGATTATGCCAGTGCTAGTGTATTAGTAATCTACAGAAATTCTTGGACAAACCTATGAAAAATAACAGAAAGGAAAAGACCTACTGGTCAATCCATCCTGTCCCTTACAGTTGCATCGCAATACAGACACTCCCCACCCCACTCAGAAGCCATGTAATCTCCTGGGGGAGGTGAAAATCCAGATAAAACCCATGCCCATCACAAGGAATAATTCTGGAAAATTTCTCTCTGACTGTTAGGCCCCTTGTATATGCTATTGAGTAGCCTCATGCCTGTTTAAGGACCTTTACAAGAAATTGGGCTGCCCTGAGTCAACTGCTCCATTCAGGTTTTTGAGACGTGGATGTGGTCTAGTCAGCAGCCACCACCAAAAATGTAAGTGAATAATCATTTTAAATTTTCTGTGGAATCAGGAGGATCAGTTTCTTGCAATCCTCAGGCCTCTGTCTTTAGGTGCAATGAGGCCCAATTTCTACCCCCATATAAGCTGGCTGGGGTGGGGGTGGGGAGGGGAAATAATTGTGGAAAATTGGCCATGAAATTCCAGGGTCCCTGCTTCGCTAGCAGAAGTACAGTAGAGAAGAACTTCTGATTGCCTTCAAGAAAAAAACGTGGACCTCTTCCCAAATCACGGGGCCAGGGTGAAGTCCTAATTTGGGGCAGCGGACCTGTGCAGGAATAACAGAGGCACCCATCCCGACAAGCTGTCCACAAACCCACAGCAGCATCCTGCCACTCCAATGGGGAAGGGAAAAGTTCTTATGAAACCAACGATGCAAGACAACTTTTCTTCTGTCTTTACCCTGAATGGATACCAGGATACTATGGTACAATATTGTACCTATCTTTGGCACCAAATGGTGTCATTTTATTCAGAAGTTCTCAAAATACATCCCTTTTTTATGAAATTCTATTCCTGGTTATGTGAAAAACATAAGTAAAAGGAATGCAATTGGTTGTGCCTATTTAAAATACAATAATAAGATCTACTCCAGTTTGTTTCAGTCGAGTCCCTCCCTATTTGTCGGTTCTGTCCCCGACTGTATCTCTATTTCTTGCCTTTCTGGATTTGCCGGCTCTAGTTGTGGGAGCTCAGCTAGTTTGAGAGAAAATTTTGCTACATTACAACAGTGACTACAATTCAAAAAGTACTTCATTGGCTGTAAAGCACTTTGGGATGTCTGGTGGTCATGCAGTCAGTGGACATTTGAAAATGATGGGCACTCTGCCCACGATTATCTGTTCATCAGATTGAAGGGGTAGAAAGTCGTGGACAACATGCTGTGGGCTGTGTACATGTCCCAGGCAGCAATACGTGGTCTTGCAGAATTTATCTTACATTATTTCCAAAGTTAATTCAGAAAACGTTGAAAGAGTTTGTGCTTCACCTTGTTCCGATGTCTTACACAAAGGAACAAATTCTGATGAAAATAGCTGCTCTTAAAAATGCTTATTTCTGAGGGACGAGTGTTTACGACGCTCCTTAAAACCTACCTCTTTGACCAAGCTTTTGATCACCTGTCCTAATATCTCCGTATGTGGCTCGGTTGCCAAATTTTGTTTGATAATGCTCCTGCGAAGCACCTTGGGACATTTTACTATGTTAAAGACACTATCTCATCACCAAGAGCATGCAGAAATCAAGCGCAGGCAGCAGAAAGAGGGTGCGGCAAACCTGTTCCATCCACCCTTTCCCTCAACGACTATCTGTCCCACCTGTGACAGGGACTGTGGTTCTCATATTGGACTGTTCAGCCACCTAAGGACTCATTTTACGAGTGGAAGCAAGTCTTCCTCGATTCTGAGGGACTGCCTATGATGATGATAAATGCACACTGTTGTTTGGTCACTTAGTTCTCAATTATTGTCCATGCGCAGGATGACCGCAACCTACAAACCGTTAGTTTGGGTACACTCTGTGAATGTCCAGATTCGCTGTCAATCATAGAAACTTTAGAGAAATTGGGATGGGTGCAGGCTGGGAACTGCAGGCCTTGGCTTCAGCTGGAGTGTGATAGGTTGGGGAAACTACATGAACGCAAAGCTTTGGTTTGTTACACAGGAACAGATCCGACAGAAAACACTGTTAGAAATATTTCCAAGAGATAAATTACATTTACATTGCTAAGCTTCATATTTCTTCCCAAATTTTCCCATTTTTCTGCCTTTATTCTGTTACCAACCTTATTTCCTGCAGCAATTCTTCAACTTAGCAGAGAAAGCAAGATGGCATGAGAAAGGATTTTCAAAAAAATATTTGGAACTCTTTTGTTGGTTCGCGTTCTCCTTTGTTTCACTCGTTCTGCTCATTGTTTATTATTTTTGTTCATCCTGAGTAATTGTTCAGTGAAAGTTCTGAACCTCTGCCCCCCCATGGCTGCTTCCTTTTGTTTGGTCTTTTGTGTTCATTTGTGATTCGTTGCTGTTTTTTAAATATGAAATGTGAGCAAAAGAAGTGGCAATGCATCATAAATTTGCATATAGACAGGTGTACTGTGTCCCTCTCTCTCTCATTACCCGATTTAGCATGGTGGCAGTGCCACACGACACAATGGAAGGTGAAGACGGGACTTTGCCTCCACAAGGACTGTGTGGTGGTCACTCCTACCAGTATTGTCATGGACAGATGCACCTGCGACAGTTAGGTTGGTGAGGACAAAGTAGGTTTTTCCCTAATTTTTTTCTCACCACCTGCTGCAAATCCAGTCTGGCAACTATGTCCTTCAGACTTGGCCAATCGTGGTGGTTCCACTCTTGGTGAAGGACATTGAAGTCCCCCTCGACGATTCTTCCACTGATTCATCAGCTGAGGGAGGTGTTAATCAGCAGGAGGTCTGACTTTGCATTATAGGGTCTGGAGTCAATGTTGAGGACTCCCAGGGCCACTCACTCCCAATACCTCTGGTGGGCCTGTCCTGTCTCCTGATCATTAGTCTAGGCCTCTGGATTACTAGTCCGGTTACATAACCATTATGCTACCATCCCTCTTGACAGTCAGTGATAGTGCCAGTTCTATGGTGGAGGTTGGCTGGAGGTCAGATTCTAGGAGACAGCACAACTGTGTCACTGCCACCCTAGTGAAGCAGATCCTGTGAGCGTAGCTGTCTTCCCACAATTCAAGGTAGGCATGCCTCTTACAAATACAGCGGTAAAGGTGTTTAAAAATAGTGCTAGTCCCTTTAGGCAATCTGACCTGCCTTACATCCCACTTTTCATCCTCTTCTTTATCCTCCAAATAGCATAGAAAGAAGAATTCTCATTACTTGCCAATTCTCAAAATTAGAAATTGCAACAGCTAAACTTCTGGCAAATAGAACTCGGGCAAAAACCTCAGATAATAACTGGACAATAATTAACACTGAAAATAACCCCGTAATGCAACACGAAAGAAAAATGCCACTTTATTATCTAATTCTACAAACATAGATGGCCCTTTAAATGCTGATATCCTGTTAGCACAGAATGTGCATGTGGGCAAATCCAGTGTGTCGTGCATTCCTGGCAAGAACCTTCAGGAAAGTCACCCAGGAATCCCTCCAGACGTGTTCCTAGACAACAACTGGGAGATGGGATGGGCAGGAAAATGAAGTGCTTTCCCTCCTCCATCATAGTGGTTATATTACTGGACTAGCAATCCAAAGGCTTGGGCGAATAATCCAGAAAACATGAGTCCAATTCGCACTATGGCAATTGGAGAATTTGAAAATAATCTGGATATAAAAAGTGGTGTCAGTAAAAGTGACCATAAAGTTTGTTGGATTGTCGTAAAAACTCAACTCGTTCACTAATGTCCTTTAAGGAAGTAAATCTGTCATCCTTACCCAGTCTGGCTTATTACTGAAAGAGTTGGGCCTGTTTGGATGACAAATCCCACCAGAAATTGAGCCAATCTGGCTTGCTTGCAGCCAATGGAAATTGCGCCCAATGTTGGTTTATTAGTGGTTGTGTTTTAAATAAATTCTAATTTTCGACTGGAACAGCCAGTCGTCGTGTTCCCCCCCACCGCCCCAATAGAGAGGCAAAGCACCGCTCTGAAATTCTTGGCTCCCCACGAGGCAGATACCCTTGAGTTAATGCGTAGTTTGGCAGAGCAAAGGTTTAAGGAACCCTCAACTCTGAACGGGGGAAAGGATACTGTTGGAGTCTGAACATCTTAACAACTTACTAGAAATCCCACCTACCTACCTCCACCCCTACCCAAAGGGGAGGGTCATTATTGGTCATTAGTCCCAGCTTGAAACAAGCTAAAGAAATTCTTTGAGCTGTGGTTGGTCCCTCACCTTGACCAAACTGGCTCCTTCTCCCATCTGGTGGCATGTGCTTACTAAAGAGGAAAATGAAAAAAAGGTGGACAAATGTCTTTACTATCACCTAGTATGATTGCTTCAACTCGCTTTGAAGAGTTAGCACCAGTAATGAGCTGAATCGCTTACTTTTGTGCGATAATGTCTATCATCCTGGAGTACTTCAGTTTAACTGTGCATTCTATCCATTTTTACTTTATAGGAATTTCAGAGAAAAGTACTCAAAGAAGAATCAGCTGCCCCTAAGATTGGTTCCAAGTCTTGAAAAATGAAAATCATTTACAAAATATTTTTCAAAGAATGTATAACAGTAGCTTAATAAGCAGCATATTATTAGTCCACATACCATGATTGTATTTATTAACGTACGCTCTGACTTATTCTGAAAATATGCTTATTATATACATTAAAAGATTCTCCAAACTCCAAGATTAATAAGCTGACTCTGCATCATTTTGCAATGCTTTAACATCTTAAATTGATTGCTTCAAAGCTGATCTCTCATACATCTGCACTTAAAACAGTAAAGATGGTCTCTATTTAATCTTTGCACTGCAGCAATACATTGTGTTGGTTTGGTGTATTCAATAAAAAATAACTTTACAATAAGGTATTAGTGTGACAGTTTACTTCAACATATCTCAATTTTGGTATCTGGGCTATTAGGAGAACAGCCTAGGATAGTTTACTCTGGAGAAAGCTCACTTGAGATACACTCAAGGAGGCAGAATTTCTACTAACGTTCTCCAATCTCCTGCCATAACTTTGGGAAGCAATGTAAGCAGCTGTCCATGCCGTCACCTGGGTGTTTCCATCAATCTCCTGCCAGCTTAAGGTGGGCGATCGGGAGAATCCCTGTGAAATTACAGGTGGAGGTCATTAAGGCAATGCATCAAGTGAAAATATATTGAAGATTGCCACAAACTCGAGAGCAAAGGGCTCAAATTTAGAAGGAGGAAGGTGCACAACCATTTAGAATACTTTAGGCAAAGGATGGAGAATGTGTGGAACAGATTGAACAGGGAGACAAATGTAAGGACTAGATATTTGAGAGAGTGGAAGATTGATGGTTAATCATTTTTGGAATTGGTTACATGGACTGGTTTCATTTCTGATCCTGTACTTTCCAAAGATATAAATGGCACCATAAATCCCTGGGTATTAAATATTATTTTGTGGAAAAACAAATACTGAAAACGTTTTTATCAAACATATGTGCTGTCACCTTAATTTATGCTGAACATACAGCAGTCGCTTTACCATAGAACTGGACTTCCAGTGCTCAAAGCCAATCCTTTTAATAACAGTACTGTCCACATGATGGTATCCATCCTACAATGGCATGCTCCTTTGGGAAGATATTCCGCTGTATTCTGTGATGAGCATGGGGAATTTCTCTGGAAACAGATGTTAGTTCTGCTGCAAAAAAGTGGTCCAGCCTGTGACCTCTGTCACTTGGTTTCGAGAATTAGAGGAAAGTTATAGTTCATAGCTGCTGCTATAATTGATTTCAAATGTCCTTTCAGGTTCTTTTTCTGAAGTCTTTTCTGAATATCACATTCCATGAGTTCACGCTCAGAGTTTGCTTTTATTTATTGGCCTTTCTAAATGCTTTAATCGTTAACGCTGCCCCAAAATGGCATCCTTTAGAAGTGGATAGACTTTATTTATGAAGTACCACAGACAAAAATGTCTACACTGGTTTACAGTAAAATGGAAGCACCAATGTTTACTTCAGCATAGCTTTTAGCTAAAAAGGTGGGAGTCCCTGACAAATCTCATCCATCGACTTGGAACTTCTTTTTCATCTGCCTCATTTCTGTTGGGCCTTGTATATATGCACACACACACACACACACACACATATACATATATATATATATATATACATATACATATACATATATGTACACACACACACACATATATATATATACATAAAGGCCGGCCCAACCTATCAGAGTAGGAGGATCCCCATTCATACATAGTGGTTCCAGTACAGAACCACTCTAAGTATGAATGGGAATATCCCCAAAATACACAAACATTGAAAATAAATTTAAAAAACATCACATATTTCAAATTAATCAAAATGGAATTTAATTACTTAAAACACAAATTTAACTTATGAAAAATAAATGTACATATATAATAAACTTAGCTTATTTAATATGATTTAAAATGTTTAAATAATTTTTTTTAACGTAGAATTCTGTGCTTTAAAAGCCTTACACTGATAAAAGCAGGCCGTACGAATTTGAAGGACATTCGCTGGACAGGAGTTGGGCAAATAGCCCAAATCTCCACCCACAGAGGGCCTTTAATCTCAGAGATGAGGAGAGTATTCCTGACAGATTGCAAGTTCCAGGTTTAGGCATATGCGCTTCGTATGCCTAAACCCGGAACTTGCGGGGACCCCACAGGCGCATGTGCACCTCGTACACACCCGTGGGGAGCATGAATTCAGGTCCATGATATTTTGCACTGCAAGTTGCGGGAAATGTGAGATACATCAACGTTTGTTCTGCCAGCAAGTGGAATTCAATGAGCAATGGGTAAAGGGTCAACTGTATCAGCTGCTGTAATATCAGTTACTATGCTTTTGAAGTTAGATAAAGGCTCTGCCTGTCTCCCCATTCAGGTAAACACAAAAGATCCCGTGGCATTTTTTGAAGAAACAGCAGGGAGTTCTCCTAGTATCCTGACCAACATTTTGCCTTCAACCAACACCATCAAAAAAAAAGATGAACTGGTCATTTTTCTTTTTGCTGATTATAAGGCCTTGCTGCATGCACACTGACTGCTACAATTGCCTGCAAACCAACAGTGACAATACTTCAAAAGCAATTCATTGACTGTGAAGTACTTTGGAATAGCCCGAGGATGTGATTATGGTATTATGTAAAAGTACGTTTTTCCTTCCCTCTCTTTCCTTTCCTGTCTGCTTTCAAATGTCTCCGTATGTCTCTTATAAATGTCCATTCACTGGTGTTTTGAGTTTCTTACCACATTAAAGCTTAAGGTACATGACTAAATGACAGTGGACATGTACCAGCTTGGAACTGGGTACCAGAAGCAGATAGGAACAGGCTGTGAGAGAACTGGTGCAACAACAGTGGGCATTGCATACAGCATAAAGCACGGGTTGGAAAGGATTATGCTGGTGCAGCTGGGGGCTATGCTGAGGGGGGGGGGGAGATATAGCCTGCTGTTGGTGCATGGACGGAGTGGGTAGAAGCAGTGGGGGGCCATGTTTTTTTATCTACTCAGTATTGTTCTACAGAAGACATTTAGCAAAATTCTCCTCCATATGACACCTCTGGGTTATAGGTTTTCCAAATATTAAGAAACGTTAAGTGATTTGTGAACCCTTCGGAGATATTGCAGCACTAATATTTGTCCAACAGTTAGTACAGTGACCCATTAGAAACAGCTGTCACACATTCATTTCCTGTGAGCCAAGGCAGACCTAGTGCATTTTAACAAGTGATATGTTTCCCCCCACTGACTGCTTTTCAGCCAGTTGCATCTCACACATGTTCACAAGCGTGTTCATTCTGTATTTGCATGAAGTTTTAATAAAATGAATTGTTTCAATCTTTGGTTAATTATTGTTATGAAACGCGAGATAAAGTGACATTATTGGCATTAGAATGTGAAAGAATAGCAGTACAATAAGGTAAGGTGTTCCAAAATTAAGTCTTTGCACAGAGCAATATTTAAAGCTTAAACCCACAATCCCATTAATGTGCATAAATAGCATAGTGGTTATGTTATCCAGTGGTCTGTACTAATGATCCAGAGAGATGAATTCAAATCCCACCACGGCAGCTGTGGAATTTAAATCCAGTTAATTAAATCTGAAATTAAAAGCTAGCATCAATAATGGTGACCATGAAATTGCCAGATTGTTGTAAAAACCTATCTGGTTCACTAATGTCCTTTAGGGAAGGAAGTCTGCCATCCTTACCTGGTCTGGCCTATATGTGACTCCAGACCAACAATGTGGTTGACTCTTAACTGCCCCCTGAAATGGATGAGGAAGCCACTCAGTTGTGCCAAACCATTACAAACAACAGCGGTTCAAGAAGTTGGCTCACTACCATCTTCTCAAGGGAAATTAGGGATGGGCATTAAATGCTGGCCTTGCCAGCGATGCCACATCCTAGGAACGAATACACATATATATATATACATCTCAAGTTGCTGATACTAACAGATCTGTCTGATTTAGGACATATCCACCAGTGAGGTAATAGAGCTCCAGTCCGACAGGCTTACAAAATTCGTACAGGACAAAGCAGAAAATAAGAACTAACTGTAAATAGGAATTTGTTTTGAGGGTCAGCTTGCCAGGGTATGGTGGGGATGGGGGTGGGCAGAGGGGCCCTATGGATGCAGGTTGGACAGCCCTGCAGTATGACATGTACAAATAGGTAGAAGGGCAAAGCTATGTGTGGAGAAGGAAAAAGAAATTAAAAACATAGAACTATTGCTGCAGCTGAATATTGAGGTAGGCACATCTCTGGCCTGGCTTTTTCAGTTAGATACAATGCTACTCATTCTCGGTTCATGCGTCACGTTGATATATTGGGATGGCAGCTTTACAGCTAAAGCAGCAACAGTCAAATGTAATGTTTATCACAAAGCTCTGTCCTAGGGAAATGGATGTTTTAAAAAAGCCATTCACTTCTATCTTTAAGGCAAACACAGGAGAAGTATGTAGCCCCTATTTACTCTGAATCATTCATAAGATACAGGTTTGACCTCCAAAATCCGGAGTTCCGGAATCCAGAATGTTCCAGAATCCGGACACCGAGCCGATCCGTGGCAGGGTCATCCGGAAACCAGAAAATGTTCCAAAATCCAGCCTCTTCCCCCACCCCCGGTGAACCGACTTCGCCCGCCCCGACTTTGCCCACCTCGACCTCGACGCTGCCCGACCTCGCCCCACCCCGACCTCGGCCCACCCCCGCCCAATCTTCGCGCGGCCCGACCTCGGTCTGCCCCAAGCTCACCCCGCCCGACTTTGCGCGGCCTGATGCCCCGGCCCCCCTCCCTCCCACCCACCCCACCTACCTCGGGCCAGACAAGGAACTCCTCCACGGCGGCGAGGCCCCACCCGAACACTCAAACAACTCATCGACGAGCACCCACCCCTCCCACCTTTTCTGACATTCCGAAATCCAGAAATACCCGAACCTGGGCTCGGGTGTTTCCGGATTCGTGACGTCAGAAAGACGTTCCAAAATCTGGCAAAACGCAAAATCCGGAATGGCCTCGGTCCCGAGGGTTCCGGATTCGGGACGCTGCACCTGTATAACCATGCACTGGGACACAGTTAAATCAACTGTCCTGAAATTTTGCTGTGGGACAGTAATGCATGGATATTTAACGTGTTCATCTGAAATAGCAGGGAAAGAGATTTTCGACGAGCGTACTAAGCGATTCTAATTTATGCGGTAAGTTTCTGAAGCTGCATTCCCGCTCTGGAGCCTCACCCACTGGGATCATATATCGGGAATCCGGGCATGTGTGGGCCACAATTTCTGCCTGTAATGGGGGAAATTGTGAGCAGACTTGCCCAGACGTGCTCCCGGTGGGTGAGGCTCCAGGTTAAGAATGTGATTTTGTAACATTGCACCTTACGTTGTTGACTTACAAAATAAAGTTCAGAAAAAACAAAATAATTCGAAATAAAAGGTCTGTTTATTTTATCCATGATAGACTTGTTTTAGCAGGCATATCACACATATGCCCACTTTTATGATTACAATCACTGTATCTAAGCGAGGATGACTTGCTTCCACGCCGAAAACGGATGAGTTCACAGGTGTTTCAATGATATTCTGGATCCCGAACTACATCCTGAAGGGTGGAAGATGCCAGTGCGTGGATTTTTTTCATGTGTGGACCCCAGCCACCACACGGGCTTGACAGAGCTCGGTCTTGGTCCAGTGGCAAGGATTAACCAAGACGACTGGAGACCAGCTCTCCTGCACGGACCTAGTGCACACACATATCGCAGTCTAAGTATCAAGTATCCTAGTAAACTGCATATTAAATATTAAAACCTCTTTAAAAGCAAACAGCAGTTTTTCTTATTATTTAACAATGAACAGTATATTACAGATGTAGCAAACATTTACATACATAACATGACTGAGCTCAACTAAACCTAAGTCATATCAAGCTTCCAGTAGGTCCCTTTCTGATCTCTCTGCCACATTCAGTAGATGACTTCCTGCTACATTGATACCTACACGTTACTTTCCAAGCAGGTTTTAACCCAGAAAATCGCCCGCTCTTTACAGAAAAGTGCAAGTGAATCTGCAGTTGCATCGCAGTACAAACTTGTTTTTTGCTCTCTGTGGTTTTGCAGTCCTGCTTGTATACATTGTAGCTCATATTTCCTTTATTATCTGGGTAAGAACATTATTAATTGCAGCTTCTTTCAAGCAGCAAGCTTTAGGTTTGCTCCTCCTAGTGACAAGGGCACATGTGGTTAGTCCTCTGGAGCTTTGCGAGCTCAGACATCTGTGTGCTGTGAGCTACATGACGTGAAGCTGCTCCGCTGACTTCTGGTGATCTGAGAGAAGCTGGCCGTTTGGGCCCTCTGCACTTCCTTCATGGGCTTGTGCTTCTGCCTGTCCCGCACTAGAAAGCTTTCGATCAGATGAACCTTCTCCTGCTCTTCCTTCAGGAACACATCGACGAGCAAGGTTTTCTCCTTCTTCATTCGTACGCTGACGTCCTTGGGAATATCGGGTATCAGCCAATCAAGTACCTCACTTAAGAACATCACCAGATTCTGAAATGTAACAAATAGAACACAGAATGATGACAAGGTTCATGTGTGATAGGCTCACAGCTCCTCTCTGTGCCTCACATAAAACGACAGAGAAGTGGTAAGAGAATAGTTTTCATTTGTATTTTGCATAGTACAGTAAATTACTGAGGGCAGAATGCTATCCATTAAAGTGCTAGAGAAGAGAATCTTACAGAATGGAAGGAGGTCATTTGGCCTATCATGTCAGCTCTTTGAAAGAGCGATCCAATTAGTCCCAATTCCTTGCTCTTTTCCCATAGCCCTGCAATTTTTCCTTTTCAAGTATACATCCAATTCCTTTTTGAATGTTACTATTGACTCGGTTTCCACCGCCCTTTAAAGCACTACATTACAGATCATAACTTGCTGTGTTAAAAAAAAATTCTCCACATCTTCCCTCTGGTTCTTTTGCTAATTATCTTAAATCTGTGTCCTTTGATGTCCTGCCGGTGGAAACAATTTCCCCTTATTTACTTTATCAAACACCTTCCCATAATTTTGAACACATCTATTAAATCTCCCCTTAACTGTCTCTGTCCTAAGGAGAATAATCCCAGCTTCCCGAGTCTCTCCACATAACTGAAAGCCTTCATTCCGTTTAAATTTCCTCCGCACCAGCTCCAAGGGCTTGATATCCTTCCTAAAGTGTGGTGCCCAGAATTGGATACAATAGTACTGTCCTATCTTCTTAAAATCAATAATATATCAACCTTTAGTAATACAGGAGGAAAATGTGATATATGTGCCCATTTTAAGGGGTTGTATCTATCACTGTGTCTCATAGCTCCAGCTTATTTGGCCAGCTTAGCTCAAATTCATAGAGGGATTTCCCTTTGATCCCAGGGACACTGCAGTACTATTAGGTAGGACATACTCCTGACTCTTATTGACTACACTTCGCTTTCATGTTCAAAATGATCGTGTGAGGACTGGAAACCCTTGATTGACTTACCGTTAATCCATGTACTGCCTTTTAAATGGATTCAATAATGTTGAAATTCCTGGCCATACCCTTGATGAGCAGGCAACATGCTGCAAAGTTCCCATTCACCTGGTAGAAGGTACACAAGAACTGACCAGCGTGATTCTATGCTCAGTTTTCCTCTAAACTCCCATTTCCATTTGCTGTTGACGGTGTTTTTCACAGGGAGATCTTTGGACCAGAATCTGTGCCCTATCACTTTACACAGCTGCTTACTTGCATGCAGCATTGTGGAAGCAGGACTGAGGTGCAGTGCACACCTGCAGCCACACCTATTGCTGATATTTGATCTCACCCCCACCCTTTAATATTTATCTTATTCCCTTCTTTCTGCCAAATCTACTTCAGAGGTGTCTAGACTACGCTCACGAGTCCTTGCTGCCCAGCCTATGAAGGTTGTCTTACCTTCTGCAGCACCCCTGTCTGCTGTGATCAAACTTTTGATGTCACTGTTTATTCTTATTGCGCACATCTGGAATGGCCTGTTCTTAGAGCTGCGCATTCACCGGTGGATTTAATAACTACTCACCAATCAGGGAGCGGCTGCAAGTGTACATCTTCCCATGGTTGAACCCAGTAGCATAAATATACAGGAACGGAATCAGGGAAGGTTCGGTTCTTCATTCCCAATGACCAATGAGTTTGCTAGTTACCCAGGCAACACAATCAACATCATGTGGCCAGGAATCATCCAACAGGACATAATGAAAACCACCCCACTTGCTTTTCTTTCTCAAACTCTTCACCTCCAACTTTTACTTATGGACAGTCTTCGCTGGGGCAACTTACTCCTCGCCTTGCTTTGTTGCCGGGTTTTCCTAATCCACCATGGCCCTGGCTCACGCTCTTGACCATACACCATCTAGCAGCAAGTGTGCGACAAGCCCAGATCAGTAACATGAGCGCTTTCGGACACGGAAGCACGGAACTTGCGTTCACAAATAAAGGCTACGTGCAGGTTGAATCAATTGAAATAGGAGCATTCAGTGAAATTAAAGCCAGGTTGTTCAATTTTAAATACCAGAATGCTGAACGAGCTCCAGATGCTGGTATGAGGATTGCCAGCCCGAACGGTTTTCTCAAAGCATCCGACTTCCCCGCCCTTTGAGATAAACAGTAGTTAATCAGAGTTGTGCCTCTAGCTTCCTGGGCAGGTGTGAACAAATGGGTGCGGGGTCAAGAGAGAGCATAAAGAGAGCAGATTGTGAGACGGTAAGCAAGTATCTGTGTCTGGCTTGGAAAATGGAAGCGTTAGTACGCAGATTGGGGGAACAAGGAAGTCGTTTCTCCCACTTTGTATGCTGCCCTACCAGTGCTCTGTGCCAAAGTGCCACCATCATTCACAGACGAACATTGCTTTACAGACTATCAACTGCTTACAGTTATCTGAACCACTGACACAGAACATGCAAGGATATCTTGTGAAACATTAATCACATTTATTCTTCTAGGAACGAATATTCTCCTTCCACAAGTACTGCTTCAACCTTCAAAATGTATCAGATGGTCGGCTGCATTCTTTATGAAATCAACTGCAGCCTGAAATAACCATCAGGAATAATCAGCAGTAATGGAAAGTAGAAGTAATTGAGCTGTAATTAAGGACAGGCAGGCTGACTGAAGGATAAGACTGCAGGTTTGAATCAAGTTGTCTGTCCTTAGTTACAATGTGCTGTGCTCCCACTGGCCTAATATTAGTTTCATAAAATTGCAGAATCATAGAAATCTTAGCGTAGAAGGAAGGCATCAGCCCATCAAGCCTATGCTATTGTGACTTCTACACCCAAACTCTCTCCTATAATCCCAATTCCACATTCTTTCCCCATTTGATATGTTTCCTCTTCACATCTCTTTCCAAGCACTAATTCCAGAGTCTGATACTCTCACTGAAAAGCTGCACACACAGGAAGTGTGGCTCAGAGAATCGAAGGTTACAATCTTTCAGCCCTATCTGTGACCTGTGCTCCCCTCGAGGCCAACTTCTTTGCTGGGAGAATGGAATTGCAGAATTAGTGATTGATTGATAGGCGCTTGTATTCCATGCTGTAATAAACCCTTTGCAGTAATATAATCCAACCTCCCTCATTATGCTTTTTGTACTAATCCTCAGTCTCGGCCCTCTTGTTACTGATTCACTGACCAGTGAAAATAATCTTTCATGATTTTCTCGCTTAAACCCTCTTCTACGTTTGAACACCTCTATTACCCTCTTAGCATACCTTGCTCCAGTAACTATAGTCCTAGGGGGTAATTCTAGCCTTCATCATTTGTGCGATAAATTGCTGGAGCAGATCGGGTGGTTGTACAAAGGGTAGGCGATCCGCTCTAACAGTTTACCACCCAAATCGTGAAGATGAAAACTACTCCCGACTCTTTAAGTCTGTTGTCATAATTATATCCTCTCTGATCCCTGCTCTGAGACTTGTAAATCCACACTAAACCTTTGTTATTGCTCCAATACACTGCACAGATTGATTTGATTCTACCTTTACAAAAACATTTCTGTAAATATTTTGTAAGGCACTTGAAGGAAATAAAGCACTGGCATCTATGGACTCTGTGATGTCTGAGCTAGAACAAGGGCTATATAATAAATGCAGTTGTCACTCTACAATTAGATCTTTAAAATATAGTGGAAGCCTATTGATTAATGTGCCCTTTAAGCTCTAATCAATAGTCACTTTGCTGTGATAGTTCCTCTGCTGAAAATTGAGCATAACTTCATGAGCAACCAGAGGATGGGACAGGACTGAAGGACAATTGAGTCAAGCCAAGCAGAGAAGACTCATTAGCTGCTAATTATTAAAACTAGCAGCTAACCACAATCAGTTGATATTAGAGTAACATTTCTTAAAATTCTGTAAATAGAAAGCAAATGGAAAATGGTCAAAAGTTATTTTTCTATCACGTCAACGCTCAACCAAATTTCAAACTCATCTGTTTTTAATTTGACTGTTGTTAACTGTTGTGAAACTCCTCCTTGTACCGAACATCTTGTAACATCTTGCCGGGCCAAATGGCCTCTTCCTGTTCCTAAAATGCCCAATGTTGCTGTATTATATTACAAAACCACTTCAAGAACGGCACATTGCAAGGTGGTTACAACAGTACTGAGAACAGGCGAGGTTTTCTTCAGAGGAAGAAGCTGAGGCACTCTAGCTCCTCTATGCGGATTTTAAACTAGTTTCACTATCACTCACTCGGGCAGAGCTTTCCTAGACACTGCGACCTCTTTCAAAAGCTGCCGTTATATTAGTTCCAGGGCAATAGTTGTGCTATAGATTCCCAGAGTGCAGGTCTGACGCGGTCAGTCACAGCTCCAGTATAAACCGGCCAGATTTGCCAAAGCTAATGCCCAAGAAGTCCCGTTTTTTTCCCGGATACAGTTTGCACCGTCTTCCAGCTCTCCTCATCAACATCAATAAGTAGGCCCACATCTTCTATGATCTAATCGGTGTGCCACTGGAGGATGAATAATTACCCACTCCTTAAAACCTACCTCTTTGACCAAGCTTTTGGTCACCTGCCCTAATTTCCCCTTATGCGGCTCGGTGTCAAATTTTGGGTCTCATAATACTTCTGTGAAGTGCCTTGGGATGTCTCACTATGTTAAAGGTGCTATATAAATACAAGTTGTTGCTGTTGTCTTCCACACCATAGATTGTGTGGCCTGTCCATCACTTCTCATGTGCACCCTGAAAGGTGGAGAGCACCACACTACTGGATTGTAACATTCAGGGTAAAACTAAGTCATATTTATTTATAAGGAATATGATTACACAGAAACAAAAGAATGCTGCTAACAATCAATACAGTGCTTGGCTTACATAATACTTTAGATTGTCTTGAAAACAACAAAGGCTCGAGATCTTATTCCATTTCAAAATCTTAAAACTGAAACTTTGACACATATAATGAAATTGTTGCAGTTCTATGGAGCACCTCACATTGCCTTAACATAGCAACTGGCAAACAAACAAAGGACTAAACCTCCTAGGATATAGTTTGGATTCCTTTGAAGCAGAAAGCAGGCTTCTTTGGAGATGGCCATAGATTAAGGCAATCCTTAGCCACTAGGCACACAATCATGTTATTAATCAGATGTACCAGTTGGGAAGATACAATGAACAGCAGTCCCTGACTGTTTGGTGAGTCATTTACTTGGCCGAAGCCAAAAACAAACATCAATTGGAATTTCATCTGCCCAATGGCTCTCTAATGACACCAGGAATCACAGATAATGAATTCTGTCTTCTCCCATAACTTGCATAAAATACCGGCAGAGAATTTGGTGGAGTGGGGCATCTTGCAGCGTGCACTGTTTTGTTAGATTTCTTTCCTCAACCTTCAGCTTGAAAAATGTTTGCGCTGCAAATTGCTGGAAGTATGAGCCAATAATGGTGAGGTCAAAGGGCACTGGGACCTTAGTGAATGGCGGGACCTCGAGTCTATCTCCTGTTATAAACTGGATATGTTTTTGTTAAAGTATTGTGTCTTTTTTTCAAAATTGTTGATTTTTTTAAACGTGCAAATGTTACAAATGAAACTTTTAGGGGTAAATAGTGGGGTCATGAGAACCAACATGGCCACTGAAAGAAGTGTGAAAGCTTTTGTTAAGGAGGTGATCGCTTCCTTTTTCTGTGAGAATCTTTTGAGAGATAATAAAATAAATGTTGAATGTTTTTTTGACAGATTGTATCACAATGAATGTGAAATTTGTTGTTATATACCTGCCAACTGCCACCAAAAGCATTCTCCAATGATTTAGAGCTAAAATTAAGAATATAAGAAAGACGAGCAGGAATAGGCCATTCGGCCCTTCGAGTCTGCTCTGCCTTTCAATAAGATCATGGTTGATCTTATACCTCAACCCCACGTTCCCACACTATTCCAAAACGCGTTAATTCCCCTATTATCCAAAAATCTATCGATCTCTGCCTTGAATACACTCAGTGACTGAACATCCACAACCCTCTGGGGTAGAGAATCCCAAAAATCCACAACCCTTTGAGTGAAGAAATTTCTCCTCATCACAGTTCTAACTGGTCGACCCCTTATTCTGAGACTGTGACCCCTAGTTCTAAACTCCCCAGCCAGGGGAAATATCCACCCAGATCTACCCTGTCAAGCCCTGTAAAAATTTTGTATGTTTCAATTAGATCACCTCTCATTCTTCTAAACTCTAGAGAATATAGGCCTAGTCTACTCAATCTCTCCTCATAGGACAATCCTCCTCATCCCAGGAATCAGTCTGGTGGACATTCATTCCAATGGTCCTCTCTATTATACTGCATGTCGCAATGTACGACATGTTGCATTCCCGGTCAGCTTCTGTCCGGGTTATGCGTAGGGGCGTCATGAGCCAGAGGCGAAGCCGTACCCTTTGTCTCCCAGTAATCAGCTCTGCCATTCTGGCTGTTGCTGAAACATGGCAGATATAGCGCTCTCGCGTAGGATGAACACATCATGGGCGCTCCCAGGGTATCTTGCATCAACTGACATGATGCGATGCATGATGTCACACATGAGTTGCACACTAACGGAGTGGAAGCCTTTTCTGTTCCTATACATCATGGAATCCTCCAAAGGTTCTCGCAAGGCGATGTGGGTACAATCAATGCAGCCCTGTACCTTTGGGAAGCCAGCAATCCTTGAGAAGCCACAGCCCTTTCACTCATTGCCTGAGTGGTCATGGGGAATTTTGTGTAGTCATTCCTCTGGGCATATAGTGCAGCAGTCACCTGCCGAATGCAGATATGTGTTGCATGTTGAGAAATGGCGCACACATCCCCAGTTGTGGCCTGGAACGATCCAGATGCACAGAATGAAAGTGCAGCTGTAACCTTTACTTCAACTGAGAAAGCAGTCCTCCTGATGCTTCTAGGTTGCAGGTCTGCTTTGACCAACTCACAGATCTCAGTTACAACTTCTTTGCGGAAATGCAGCCTTCTCACTCAGGTGCAGGTACAAATGCCTGTCTCGATATACCCGATGGGGGTAAGGCCTCCTGCTCATCACCCTACGTACTCTGAGGTTCCTCATGCAAAAACATTGAATCGATTGTTTCCTCTGCAGCACCATCATGCAGAAGGTTTGCACAAGGTATGGCATTGTCAGTATTGCTCCCATGATTAAATTTTACCTTTGCAAGAATCTTAAAACAGCTGGACAAGGTTCCTTGCTCTCTCTCTCCCCAAGGTTGACATCCTAGTATGGACCATACCCAGGTCTGAGCAAGCGCAATGATCGGGAACCCCCCACCCTCCCGGGCTTCATTTGATGCGTGTTGTAGGCATCTCATGCCTTCAGTTCGCCTTCC
This sequence comes from Pristiophorus japonicus, assembly GCF_044704955.1. Classification (NCBI taxonomy): domain Eukaryota; kingdom Metazoa; phylum Chordata; class Chondrichthyes; family Pristiophoridae; genus Pristiophorus; species Pristiophorus japonicus. Next base: position 58,559,191 of record NC_091989.1, read on the forward strand.
ACAACATCCCACAGCCACCCCCCACCGGGCTTCTTTTCAAGACGAGCCTCGGGTCCCTTTGTCCAGGTGAGGGATCAATTCTGCCGGCCGACGCTCCGACGCTTGAGCCCAGTTTGGAGACATGCGGTGGTGGCATGGCACTTTTGAAAAAGAAACAAAACTTAAAGAATTCCATGAAACTTCCATTTTCTGCATTTTAAGTTTTAAAAATTTAAGCATGATGATGCATATTTATCTGTTCTTGACTCCCTCCAAAACTTTGTCTAAAAACAATGGTGTCTTTCTGCGCCGATTTTTTGATGTGCGCTGGTTTTTATTAAGTGCCCAGAAGATTTTTCGGGAGTGGTCACATACGCCTTCCTAGTAAGTTGGCCAAACTTGCATAATTGTGAAAAATTGACGCAAACATGTTCCCATGACACAAAAAAAAACAAACCTAAAAAAATTGTAACTAACTGAGTTACGCTCGTGCACAATCTTTGGGGAAACTTGGATTTTTAAAATTTAGGCCAAAAAAGCGGCGCGTGCCAAAAACAAAGAGGTGGTGGATGGAGAAAGCACAGGAGATACAGCAGCTGGCCGACAACCATGATGTGTGAGGATTCTTCATCACATGCAAGGCCACCTATGGTCCAAACACCCAAGGCTCCACCCCACTGCTGGCCAAGATCGGGGAAACACTCATCAAGGACACTGAGGCAGTCAGGGCCCACTGGAAGGGGCACTTCGAAGATCTCCTCAACGAAGACTCTGCCTTTGACTCGAGTGTTCTCGACTCCATCCCGCAGCATGCTACCCGCCACCACCTCAGTAAAACCCCAACACTGCATGAGGTAGAAAAAGCCATAAGACAGCTTAAAAACAATAAGGTTACGGGAGCGAATGGAATCCTTGCTGAGGCACTGAAGTATGACGGAGAGGCACTGTTGGTGTGAATACATGACCTCATCGCTCTCATCTGGAGCGAGGAGAGCATGCCGGGAGATCTCAGAGATGCAGTGATCGCGACCATCTTTAAAAAAGGGGACAAGTCCAACTGCGGCAATTACAGAGGAATCTCCCTGTTATCAGCCACTGGGAAAGTGGTCGCTAGAGTCCTTGTCAACCGTCTTCTCTCTGTGGTCGAGGAGCTCCTCCCGGAGTCGCAGTGCGGATTTCGTCCCCTACGGGGCACAACGGACATGATTCTTGCAGCGCAACAGCTGCACAAAAAATGCAGAGCACAGCGTCAGCCCTGATACATGGCCTTCTTCGACCTTACAAAGGCCTTTGACACTGTCAACTGCGAGGGTCTATGGAGCTTCCTCCTCCGTTTCGGATGCCCCCAAAAGTTCGTCACCATCCTTCACCTGCTTCATGATGACATGCAAGCCGTGATCCTTACCAACGGATTCATTACAAACCAAATCCACGTCCGGACCGGGGTCAAACAAACTGCGTCATCGCCCCAACCCTCTTCTCAATCTTTCTCGCTGCCATGCTCCACCTCACAGTCAACAAGCTCCCCGCTGGAGTGGACCTAAATTACAGAACCAGTGGGAACCTGTTCAACCTTCGTCGTCTCCAGGCCAGATCCAAGACCACCCCAACCTCTGTCGTCGAGCTACAGTATGCAGACGACGCATGTGTCTGCGCACATACAGAGGCTGCACTTCAGGATATAGTCGACGTATTTACTGAGGCATACGAAAGCATGGGCCTTACACTAAACATCCGTAAGACAAAGGTCCTCCACCAGCCTGTCCTCGCCGCACAGCACTGCCTCCCAGTCATCAAGATCTACAGCGTGGCCCTGGACAACGTGGACCATTTTCCATACCTCGGGAGCCTCTTATCAACAAGAGCAGACATTGACGACAAGATTCAACACCACCTCCAGTGCGCCAGTGCAGCCTTCGGCCACCTGAGGAAAAGAGTGTTTGAAAACCAGGTCCTCAAAACTGTCACCAAGCTCATGGTCTACAGGGCTGGAGTAATACCCGCCCTCCTGTATGGCTCAGAAACATGGACCATGTATAGTAGACACCTTAAGTCGCTGGAGAAATACCACCAACGATGTCTCTGCAAGATCCTACAAATCCTCTGGTAGGACAGTCGCACCAGCATTAGCTTCCTCAACCAAGCCAACATCCCCAACATTGAAACACTGACCACACTTGATCAGCTCTGCTGGGCAGGCCACATTGTTCGCATACAAGACACGAGACTCCCAAAGCAAGCGCTCTACTCGAAATTCCTTCATGGCAAATGAGCCAAAGGTGGGCAGAGGAAATGTTTCAAGGACACCCTCAAAGCCTCCCTAATAAAGTGCAACATCCCCACTGACACCTGGGAATCCCTGGCCAAAGACCCGCCCTAAGTGGAGGAAGTGCATCTGGGAGGGCACTGAGCACCTCGAGTTTCATCGCCGAGATCATGCAGAAATCAAGCGCAGGCAGCGGTAAGAGCTTGCAGCAAACCAGTCCTACTCACCCCTTTCCTCAATGACTACCTGTCCCACCTGTCACAGAGACTGTGGCTCTCATATTGGACCGTTCAGCCACCTAAGGACTCATTTTAAGAGTGGAAGCAAGTCTTCCTTGATCCCGAGGGACTGCCTATGATGATGATGATGGGTGGGCCACATTGTCCGCATGCCTGACACGAGACTCCCAAAGCAAGCGCTCTACTCGGAGCTTCGACACGGCAAGCGAGCCCCAGGTGGGCAGAGGAAACGTTTCAAGGACACCCTCAAAACCTCTTGATAAAGTGCAACATCCCCACCAACACCTGGGAATCCCTGGCCCACGACCGCCCAAAGTGGAGGAAGAGCATCGGGAGGGCATTGAGCACCTCGAGTCCCATCACCGAGAGCATGCAGAAACCAAGCGTAGACAGCGGAAGGAGCGTACGTCAACCCAGGCTCCCCACCCACCCTTTCCTTCAACCACTGTCTGTCCCACCTGTGACAAGAGACTGTAGGTCCTGCATTGTACTCTTCAGTTATCTGAGAACTGACTTTTAGAGTGGAAGCGAGTCTTCCTCGACTCTGAGGGACTGCCTATGATGATGATGAATAAGCTAGATGACCTCTTTCTGTGCTATGATTTCGATGATTGACTGCTGGTTTCCCCGGGACACAGAGCAGCACCGCCTGGGAGTGTCGAGCCGGCTTACAAGGCCTTCGGTTTCAACTGTGCGGTGAAATCTGTTGTGCGCTCACCCTATAGCACCCCATAATGCGCCGTGGTGGGACCACCTGGTTTTCCAGGCAGTCAGAGCTGTCCTAGCGGTGGTGAGTGATGGACTTGATGAATGAGGTAAGTTTGATTGCTTTGTTTGGTTTTATTTTTGTGATGGAGCTTATTGTGGGGTGTTTTAAGTTATGTGGAATGTTTGTTGTGTTTTTAGATGCAATTTTTTTTCCACAGAAGCCTCTCTTAGGGCGCTCCGAGGCCGGCTCTTTAGCAATGGATTTTCAGTTGCTCAGCCGGCCTTGCGCCCTAAAAGAGGTGTGTAACGCCTCCACACTCCGCCCCACACTCAGCTGATACATTTTGCTGACTGAGGCATAAACTGTTCCCGGGCGCAAATTTTACTGGCCCGCCACCATTACTGCCCCGAAATGACCAGAACCGAAAATCCAGTCCATGTCTTTCCATGTCATTTACTCCATCATAAAGCTCAGTGCCAGCCATCCAGTAACATATCAAAACGGCCATTGCTGCATTCATCTATCACTCGTAATATTCCCATCGCCAATGAAATGTCACAGATCAGGAACCGCCCGTGCAACATGCTGGGACAGGGTGTCTTGACAAATGTGGAGGCAATAAATTTGGGTCAGGAGAGAATGAGGGATTGTCTCTTTCTGCCATATGGTGTCCTGTTGTAATACAGTGGAAGGGTACCTGACAGAATGTAAAAAAATATCTTTTTACATCCTTTTAAAAAAATGTATATTTAATATTTTACTCAATATTAACAGCACATTTTTGTATCATTCCCAATAAATTCCAATGCATGCAAGGAAATCATCAAAAGGCAGCATTATTGGATCTATGCGGCATAGCTCTGACCCGTGTCTGGGAATACCACTGGATGAACCGATTGGATTAGCACTGATGTTCAGATCACATATTGGGGAAGGAAGGTTACCACACTGAGCCTCTTTTGACACAAGGCAAAGCTGAATGCTAACACAAACCTAGTATGCCATAGAACGCTGACTCACCCAAAACATCGCATCCAGTTTTGACTTCAATCCTTTGGGCTGGATTTTCAGCTTTTAGGATTTTGGGCGTTAATGGCAGTGGAGAGGTCCTGATACCGCCTGGGAAATGTTTGCGCCTCAGTCAGCAAAATTGGGCAGCTGAGCCCTGAGTGTGAAGTGGAGTGCTAAGGGAGGTGTTGCATAACTCTCTTAGGGCGCTAGGCCGGCTGAGCATGGGAAAATCCCGAGATAAAGAGCCAGCACGGAGCACTCTAAGGGAGGCCTGGGGAGAAAAATAAACGTGAAAAAAACCCACCAAAAACATTCCCCAAGAATACCTCACGCCACCACAACATAAATCGCAAACAATCACATTTACCTGAGGTCAACATTACCTCTCTGCAGCTGCTACAGCTTTGATCGCCCATTTTCACAGGCGGTCCCAGCACGGTGCTCTACAGGTTGAGCAGGAGGCAAAAATCAACCCGGTGTCACAACCAGGGGCGTTGCACACCGGCTCGCCTCTTCCAGGCGGTGATGTTCCGTACCCTGCCGAAACCCGCCCCGAAAACCCCGGCGGTGCGCTGGAAGCTGGCCACCCACCCAGAAGAGCTCACCGTCGCCATTCCGTCCCTCTGGGAGGGGGCCAGCAGCGGAAAGCTCAGCCCATAATCTTTCTCATTCACGTCGATCTTTGCTAAAACTATCTGATCTTTGAGGATTGATCAATTTGGAATATAAAATGATGACAGCAAGTCGCAGTGCCAACAGCAGAGAATATAAGAACATAAGAAATAGCAGTAAGAGTTGGCCACACGGCCCTTTCAGCCTGCTTCGTTATTCAATAAGATCATGGCTGAACTTCCACATCAACTCCACTTTCCTGCTCTACCCCCATATCTCTTGATTCCCTTATTGCCCAAAAATCCATCATCTGAGTCTTGAATGTACTCATTGACTGCACATCCACAGCCCTCTGGGGTAAATAATTCCAAAAGATTCACAACCTTATGAGTGAAGACAATTCTACTCATCTCAGTCTTTGGCCCTTGTTAGTGTCCCTCCAGAGCCCTCCAGTTCCTGTTGGAGGCACAATAGAAAGATGGAACTGTACCTTTAATCACTGCTCTTAAAAGGTTGGGTCCTGGGCACCATGGAGAGATAGAGGGGTCAAAATTTGGTTGTGTATGCCACCCGTTACCGTGTGCGGGAAGCGGCTAACGGGCGGCAAAGGCCTCCCGTCGTCGTTAAGCGGCGTCCACACCCCGGCTGAAATTGAGTCGGCTCTTTGGCAGAGGCGCCAAGAGGCAATGCTGCACCAGTCAGCGCCACCCGCGTGGTAACGTCATCCAGCTCCGTCGCGATATTTGCTTTGTACAGCTGCCGTACCAGCAGGTGGCCGTACCGCCTGAAAAAAGTGGAGGTTAAACGGCGGAACTCGGGCGGAATTGCCTAGAGAGCAAGGTAATTTTTTTTCTTTCTTTATTTCTTCATTTTTTCATTAGTTGTAACAGTGGGGAAGTTTCTGTGTGAGTCGGAAAAGTTTAGAGGATTTTTTTCTTTCTTCCCTTTTCTTCCCATTTTCCACCAGTATGGCGGCAGGCTCCCATTGCAAAATTCAGTCGGCCTCCTGAGCTCCCGCCCAGGGAGGAGTGTGCAATGCCACTTTTTAGCACTGCTCTCTCATCTTTGGGCATAAAAACTGAATTTTGGTCGTTTGAGCCTGCGCCTAATGCCTGGCGGTAAAATCAGCACTCAGGCGGTGACCCGACAGAGCTTGTCTCCATAGTATAGCGTGCCCTCAGTAGTGGAATAATGTGCATCTGTTACAATGGCATATGCTGATGTTGCTGATTAATGTTGGAGTAATCCAATGTATCTCTCTTTTGTTTTCAAAGTGATCTGCCCTGTTGTTACACTGCTGCTGTGTTTCAACTTTACAATTTCTGACTCTTCCATCACTCACCAGAGTTGTGTTTTAACTTCCAATCAGCCAGTATTTTTGATCTATGCTCTGATATGTCTAAGGACTCGATCCTTTCAAAGTACATTTTAATTTCAACTCTTTGTTATTGATTTCTTAACAGATATTGCTCCTCTTACCAATTTGAAACATTCATTCCCATCACTTACCTGGAAGACGATAACAAATGTCAAGCGTGCAGCCAAAATAGCCCAATACTGCTTGGAGTAGTCATAGGCATGATCTGACCATGGTGGTTCTCTGTAATCCTTGTACCTATGGTGTTGTGCCAGGGTGAGGGGAGGGTGGGGGGGGGGGGATGGGGTGGGGGTGAGGGAAGGCAGGAGGTAAAGATATTGCCAATTAGCTCAGCTGAGTTTCAATAACATGATATGTAGTGAAAAAGGAAACTTCCCAAATCATATCAGGTTTCAGAAAAATGCTTCTTAAAATAACCCCAAATGTGTAGTTGTTTGCTAGAATCGGACTCTGCAGCTGTAAACAATCGAGTCACAGAGAGCAAACCACAAGTAGTGCTCAACAAGACCATATACTGTACCACATGTGGTCTTACTCCCAGCTGTGCAAGCTGATGCCTCTCTGCGTCCAGCTTGTTTTAAATCTCTCTGTGTTTTGGTAAGAGACCTGTCATTAGCAATTTGGGTCATGGATTACAACCAGATCATTTGGTCAGAGAAATATTTCTATAGTTCAGTTGCATCTAACATATTACACAGAAGCATATCTTTTGCCAACTAAGTGAGGATCCCATTTTTCTGCACTAGTAAAGAAAAACAGGACTATAATTACTTGATCACCACCAGCTAAACAGCCTTTATTGTAGAAAGGTGACAGACAGTAATCGAGCAGCAGCAAGATCTGAAGATATAATTACCTGCAGACTTTAATATTGATGAAATGTGATGATTGTGGCTGTGTGCCCTGTAGAAATTCACTGATATTGAAGTATGACATGGTATGATTCACAAACCCATGCATACTGCCATCGTCACTGTACATGTATTGGTAAACAAGGCGCGGGATGAAGTCTGATGTAATGGCAATTACAAATGCCTGGATGACAAATAAGGAAGATGTATTAACACTGGAAATAAACATAGGTGAGATTAATTCCACTGTTCAAATAAATTGGGATAATGTCCCCGCTAAATAATGGACAGGGAATTGCCATGTGAACATATGAAGCAATAGTCCATTAATGTCGGAATAAATTCCAGTCTGTAATTAGCACCAATACAGTAGCTTCTCAATTATTTCTGGTATCAGCCATAAAAGTCATTTTAAATTGAATCTTGGCCTCGCAGATACAAGTCACAACACATAAATTAGTTACAGAATATAGATTTCAACGGTACGTGTTTAATATTTGACAGCTTTTGAAAATTTGTTCCTGTAAAGTACAAACTCTTCCTCTATTGTTAACGGGGCCTCTGGTTTCCTGTGAAACTGGTTTAATGGTCTCGGATTATGATGTGTGAATGCTATGGACCTTGAGAAGTTTATTGCAGAGCCTGATTGTCTGGAAAACCTGGGATTTGTGCCATTCTACTGCTTCAAACAAAGCTCTTCTTTTGCCTTGCAGTATCAGTGTCACTGTCTAATGGGAAAAAGTGCATCCTACAAACTGACTCATGTGCCTAACCTCACATTAAAAAAAGCCTTCCCAGAGCTCAAGCTGCCTTGGGATTTCTCAACCATGTGAAATGGATAACATGTACTTTACTTCTCAACAAGGAAGTTTACAACAAGCTCTGCCAAATTGTTGATGTTTCATTCTCAAGTGAAAAATTCCTTGTAGCACGAGTTAAATCAACAAAATATACAATTGCCTCAGTGATTCAGGGATACAGATTATTAATCATAACTGCTGTAGATTTGAAAAGCCCATTCCTCAATTTCAGTGAGTATTTTTGGCGTTTCAAAACTCGCATCCTTATTTTCAAATCCCACCATGGCCTCGCCCCTCCCTATCTCTGTAATCTCTTTCAGCCCCACAACCCCCCAGGATGTCTGCGCTCCCCTAATTCTGCCCTCTTTAGCATCCCTGATTATTATCACTCAACCATCGGTGGCCATGCCTTCAACTGCCAGGGCCCTAAGCTCTGGAACTCCCTGCCTAAAACTTTCCGCCTCTCTACCTCTCTTTCCTCCTTCAAGACGCTCCTTAAAACATACCTCTTTGATCAAGCTTTTGATCACCGGCACTAATTTCTACTTCTGCGGCTCGGTGTCAAATTTTTTATCTCATAATACTCCTGAGAAGCACCTTGGGACGTTTCACTATGTAAAAGGTGCTTTATAAATACAAGTTGTTGGTGTTGTTTAATAACATAATAGAAGAATTTAATTTAAAAAACACAAGAAGTAATACAGAAAACTGATGAACTCTGAACAGGTTAAGCCTGTGTTAAATTTGATAAAAGTTAAACCAAAAGAAAATTGAAAAAATGTTCCGCTTTAATCATTACTGTAATAAAAAGTTGAATTTTCTAAACTTGTAAAGTTAAAACTGCTATTCAAGTGGTTACTAAAAGCAAACAAAAAATAAGAAATAATTTTCCAGTCACAGAATAGAAAAATAGTAACAAATCTGATTTTCTTTTCCAAATTGTCACTTCAATTATGGCTAAATCCTGTACATTATAGATAAAAATCCTGTACATTTAGAGACAGTATCTGAAAGCGTATTGACTTACATTGATGACTATTGAGACTTTTCCCATCCCAGAGAGTATGTTATACCAAATTCCTATTGGACAAAGAATGCACATTTAAATAAAGATGCAAGACATTCAATGCAAATCCACTTTAAGCGAGTAATTCCGATGTATATTTTCTGGTTACTGACGTACCTATGTCTTTTGCACGCACCGCGTCAGGTCTACGGAGCTCGGCAACAAATTTCTTTGCATCCAGCCGTATCTCAATGATGTTGTTCAGAAGAGCAAACAAGGGAGCCAAGGGAAAGGATGCGACAAAGAGTGTCACAAAGCCGAACTGAACAACTGGGGAAAAGAGCATTCATTAAATCCAGCCGACAGGAACACATTCATACTTCTCTATATAATTCGAATATGTATGTATATAGATAACCGGTGAGCGATTACACAGAGAATAATGGATACCTAAAGATGAATACAACAATTTCATTAAAGGCATCGGATCACACTGCAATCCACAAAACCAAATCTTAAATGGTTTATAACCGTCATCAGACCCTGTGATGGAATTCTAGGCTAACTCCACAATCGCACTCTCCCAGTGGGGAGCGGGCCAGTAAGGTGCACAAGTCCGAGAATTGTAGCTACAATGCTTTAGTCTTATCACCTATCCACATTCCCTTCAAGTGCAGCTTTTTCACTGAGAATGGAGGATGCGGCCATACGAAAATGATGGTTAGGAAAATGATTCGTCCATCAAGCCTGCCCTACACTCACAATACCTGAAGCGTCATAACTAGACACTTCCTACTCCCCCCCCCCCCCCCCCCACCCTAGCAGCTGTGTAATCTCCAAAGGGTGTCAAAAAACAGAAGGCCAATAAAATATAAAAAATCTCTGGAAACTTTCTTTCCGACCCCCCCGAAGTGGGTGTAATATGTCCAGGAGATCACATTGACCATTGCGGTAATAACCCTTAAAAGTCCTACATAAATTCAAGTTGCTATTAACAAATCAAGCCTGTACAGGATGTGAATCTGATGGGATGGTTTTGATCAGTTTCTGAGTCAATTTATTTTATTGCTAACTTATCATCATCATCATAGGCAGTCCCTCAGAGTCGATGATGACTTGTTTCCATACTAAAAGTGAGTTCTCAGGTGATTGAAGAGTCCATTGCGAGACCTACAGTCTCTGTCACAGGTGGGGCAGACAGTGGTTGAAAGAAAGGGTGGGTGGGGAGCCTGGGTTGATGCACACTCCTTCTGCTGTCTATGCTTGGTTTCTGCATGCTCTCGGTGATGAGACTCGAGGTGCTCAGTGCCCTCCCAGATCCTCTTCCTCCACTTTGGACGGTCTTGGGCCAGGGATTCCCAGGTGTCGGTGGGGATGTTGCACTTTATCAAGGAGGCTTTGAGGGTGTCCTTGAAGTGTTTCCTCTGCCCACCTTGGGCTCACTTGCCATGTCGAAGCTCCGAGAAGGGCACTTGTTTTGGGAGTTTCATGTCGGGCATGTGGACGATGTGGCCCACCCACGAAGCTGATTGAGCGTGATCAATGCTTCGATGCTGGGGATGTTGGCCTGAGCGAGAATACTGACGTTGGTGCATCTATCCTGCCAATGGATCTTGCGGAGGCAATGCTGGTGGTACTTCTCTGGCGTTTTGAGGTGTCTGCTGTACATAGTCCATGTCTCCGAGCCATATAGGAGGGCGTGTATCACTACTGCCCTGTAGACCATAAGCTTGGTGCCAGATTTGAGGCCCTGGTCTTCAAACACTCTCTTCCTCAGGTGACTGAAGGCTGCACTGGCACACTGAAGACAGTGCTGGACCTCATCATCGATGACTGCCCTTGCTGACAGTAGGCTCCCGAGATATGGAAATTGCTAACTACAGCTCTCAATGCAGACAGTAACTATATTCCAAGTCATTGACATCATTTACATTGACAGACCATTGATTGTGACATGGGGATCGCCAGGTACAAAAGAACAATTAGCCGATGGAGAATTTATATTGACAGTATACACTATTAGACACAAATCTAATTTGGGAGCTCTACTCACATCCTAATCCACAGAAACCCTGAAATAATTCTCCAACATGTTAATATTGGCCTGTAACAATATTCCTACAGGCTGAAAGCACACATGCCCTGAAGGTTAATACACCCTGCGGAAAATAAATAGTTCAAGTGCTGTTACAGCATGCTGAAATATCAAAGCGTGATGGTACAGAATTGTGAACTAGGCTTCATCAAACTGAGTTCCTGACCTCAGCTGCAGTGCTGTGGTGAGCTACAGGGCAGAAGCAATGTGTATCTTCTTTGTGAGTGCGGGGGGTGGTGGGGAGGAAAAATCAGAAGGGACCTTCCTCCTGTGCCTTCTGACAGCTGGGGCAAAGTGTCAATGGTGGAAGCCAGAGACCAAAGTCACTTGCCTGCCTTAGAATGAAACACAGGTGGGTGAATTGCAATAGAAATCATTTTCCCACAATTTTAGTATTTTGTTGCAGAAATGTTTTAGAAAACGAGACACAGTCTATTTTGATGTTCAAATGTAATTTTTTTCAATTTTATAAATTTGTGCCCCATTTTATTCTTTGGGGGTAATTCTGACTTTGTGCAACTGTGTAAAACAGTCAGCAGACCGTATTACACAACTCACTCACGATTTTTATATCCTTTGAAGCCAATGGGAATAAAAATTGAGAGATATGTAAAACGAGCTGCCAATTCACTATCAGCTGTTGTATACTATCGCATAAGCCTAAATGACCTCATTTTGTATCTTAAATTAAACTCAATTTCAAAAAGTTGTGACTTTATTGCCTATAAATTTATTGACATTAATTTCCTTCTTTATTCATTTATTTGTAAAAAAAAATGAAATCAGCCACATTTCCTGATTGCAGATCTTAATCGTTTCTACAATCATTAGAACATAAGAACATAAGAAATAGGAGCAGGAGTAGGCCTTTCGGCCCCTCGAGCTTACTCCGCCATTTAATACGAGCATGGCTGATCCGATCATGGACTCAGGTCCACTTCCCTGCCCGCTCCCCATAACCCCTTATTCCCTTATCGTTTAAGAAACTGTCTATCTCTGTTTTAAATTTATTCAATGATCCAGCTTCCTCAGCTCTCTGAGGCAGCAAATTCCACAGATTTACAACCCTTCAGACATTTAACAGGTTTATCTTGCAGACAAGCATTCTTACCATATCTTAGATTTGATAAATCTTATTTCAAGCTATCTATTTAAAAGTACACAAGCAAGATACACATTTAATATTATATCTACTTACTCATCTCCATGTATTCAGGGGTCAGGCCAGTAAAAGGCTCCAAATTATAATCTAAATCCCATTGTTGAGGTGGTCTGGTAGCACTGGAATTATTCGATTCATTGGGTTCAGCCCTTTCATCCTTCAGTTTCCTGAACAACTTTTTCATTCTCCTGCAGGAAAAAAAAACAAATTAATCATATCATAGCCAAGACGTGAAACGGGGACATGCTGATTAACAAGATCATGCTTAAAATAAGCAACATCTGAAGTGGCAGAATTGTCAACTCAGATCTGAAACTTTCCATTGATGATCAAAACAGTTTTAAATTGAAATGGAATATGATAGCACTTTATAATGAAATTCCTTTCAGTCCAGAGTATAAAATGCCTTCAGCAGAACAGAGCAAATAATGTCTGCTATTTTCACCTTTCAATGGTTGCAGCAATTATGCAGACACTCTCCTAATTATTGAGTTTAGGTTGTTGTGAAGGGTCTTTAATCCTTTTGTCACTCTTTATAAATTGATTATTATTATTATTGTTGCTCTTAGTGGCAAAGGAACGTCTTTTGTCATTTACCTCGCGCACAACTGCCCACAGACTTTTCGTAGCTTTGTCAGAAGAGATTTGCACTAATCCAGGGTCTGTTTCAGTGAAGCGCCCAATACAGGGGATCTATAGCATCTGTGAACAGGTCGAGCAACAGCGAGGCTCTTCAACCAATCAGATATCCTCACTGAGACATGCAGAGTCCAAACCAGTAAGTAAAAAACTGTAAATATAAATTACCTTTACATCATGTACAGCATGAAAAATAATGATTGAGATGGGATTACAGGGGAGAGATAAAAAATATACAGAAAAACTTAAAAAATTGTTAAATCTGCAACATTAATTTTCTTCTGTGGGAGTGAGACTCCACACTTGCAAAATTAATTTTTCAGGGCCAGAGAGGTTGTTCAGCAGCAATAATCACTTATTACACCATTAAAAACTAATTTACTTCTACATCTATCAGCCCTATCCTTTTCAGCCATCTTTAGAGCGGAACTAGTGGGCAAGTGTTCCAAGTTCATGTAATTACAGTGATTTTAATGCCGAGTCTATCGGCGAAGAGTGCAACAGCACACCCTGTGGTGGAGCAGGGTATCACTGACAGCAACTTCTGGATTTCTGCATTATAACTGAGCATGTGCAGATGCCAGAAGTTGCTGGTAGATTTACCCTGTAATATCACTGTTATTATTACAGCAAAGCCAAAGCCATTATTTTGCTAATATTCCTATTTTCCTTCATAGTAAAGACCCACAAATGTTTTTCAATGGATAGACATGCCATACCTTTTCCTCTTCACCTTCCCCCCTCATGTTTTTAATGTTCCCTGTCACATGAAAGCTGAAAGAGATCATTTGCAATGGCAGGGAAAATTGGGCATGGTGGATAATGGACGGTCAATTCAATATCACCCATCTTAAACCTTGGTCCAAAGTTTTTTAAAAAAACTCCAAAGATAACTATATAAATATGAGCAAGGTTCAAACTCATCCAAAGCATCTCATACAAACACAGACATAGGAATGTGTTGGCACTGTGGTAATTACTGGTTACCTGTGTGTATGGTGAATAAATAGTCATCCCAAGAAAGAGTGTCTGTGCCTTTGGATGGATTATATATAGAATGCAACACTGTGAATAGTGCAACAAGAGTGAAACGATGTTAGCTTGTGGAGTTTGTTGGAATATGCAGAGTGTACTGAAGCAGATTGATTCCATGAGTGATTTTACATTTGGAATCTGTAATATAAATAGCTCCAACCAGTGGACTACTGTGGCACTGCAGCCATTGCTGTTTACAACAATAAAGAGGGAGTCATCTGACTAGGCTTCCTGAAGTTATCAGCCATCTTTGAGCCTGTGTATGTTTGTGATGTTGTACTGAAAACATAAAATTTGGCGATGAGAATGGGATAATCGGATAACAAGGCTGCAATTTATGTTGATGGATGATTCAGCCATCTGACAGAGAGACTTTGAGAGCTTCTCTGTATGGATTAACAGCTAAAAATGCAAGGTAAATTACAAGCACACTTCACTGAACTGCCAGAGTCCAGATGGCCATGTCTATGGGAATAATAGGGCACTTGGGGGAGTTTCAACGAGACTGTGAAAGTTTCGGAGCATATGTGGAGCAGCTACAAATGTTTTTCACCGCAAAAAATATCATTAAAATCACCGATGATGAAAACCATAACGGGGTGATGTTGGAAAGAAAACGGGCTATTTTTTTTAACTGAAGCAGGGCCCGAGGTGTATGAAACCCTGAAAAATGTGCTTGTGCCTGTCAAGCCAAAGGACAAATCACTTAAGCAGATTAGCACTACAGTCCTGAGCCCCTGGAAATTGCTGAAAGTTATCATTTCGGAATACAAGATCAGTTAACCGTCAAAAGTATCCTGTACATTGTAGCATTAAAAAAGCTATCTATTCACTGTAACTTCGGAAACTTTCAGGACCAAGCATTGCGTGACCGCTTTGTTTGTGGGATGAAAAATGATGCGATCAGAAGAAAGTTATTGACAACTCCTAACTTGACTTTTGATTTAGCTTGTCAGACAGCTATGTCAATGGATATGGCCGACCAATATTCCCAAGAATTTCATACCATTTCCAATCGTCAGACAACCGAGGTGAATCGCCTGCCGGTTAAAAGTAAAAGGCAGTTGGGCCACAAGGTCTCAGCAACTGGCAAGGGTAACAGAGCATTTAAGTCATGCTATCGGTGCCAGGGACAACACATTGCTCAAAGTTGTCCATATGTGAAGGCAGAGTGTTACTTCTGCAGGAAAACTGGGCATCTTGCGAAGGCATGCTGACTGAAGGGTAAACCAACTTTCAAAGCTATAAGTAGAAATCCCCAGAGACTACATAGCATGGAGGTTTTAGAGCTATACATCATCCGAAGGTGTCCTATGAAACAGGCAGTCCGATCCAAGGCTTCAAGGCAAGTGTCAGGGTACAGAAGGACGCTAGACCAGTTTACTGCAAGCCACGTCCCGTACCAAATGCACTCAAGGAGAAAGTTGAGCAAGAACTCTAAAGGCTATAGGCTGAGAACATTATCTCTAAGATAGATCGATGTAATTGTTGTTGTACCTATGTCCGATGGTAAGGTAAGGTTGTGTGGTGATTAAAAAGTAACTTTAAACCAGCTTCTCGAGGGTAATCTCCCCAATACATTGACAAATGTAGAAGATTTGTTCACAACACTGACACGTGGTCAGATCTTCTTAAAGTTGGATCTTACTAATGCCTACTTGAACTAGATGAGGAATCCAAGTCATGCTTGACTGTAAATACTCATCTAGGCCTATATCAATTTAATAGGCTACCATTTGGAGTGTCTTCCGCCCTTGCCATATTCCAAAGGGTGATGAACCAGATTTTGCAAGGTATTGAATGGGTAGTATGTTATTTAGATGACATACTAATTTCAGCACCAAACAGGCAAATTCATAATAACATACTGAATGAAGTACTCAAACAGCTAGAGAAGCACAGAGTACCAGTGACTGCTCACAAGTGTGTGTTATTTAAAAACTCAGTAGAGTACTTAGGGTACAGAGTAGACAAAGATGGTTTACATCCAACTAAGGGAACGCTGGATGCAATCAGAAAGGCACCCACTCCCAAGAATGTCACTGAACCTCGATCATTTTTGGGTTTTTTGAACTATTATGGGAAGTTCCTACCAAATTTGGCTACAGTGTTACATCCATTGAATTAACAATTGAAAAAACAGCTCCATTGGAAAGTGGTCAGAAGAATGCGACACATCATTCGAGGAGTGTAAAAGCAAATTGATAGAGAGCACCATGTTAGTTCACTATGACGTATCTAGGGAGATCAAGCTAGCATGTGACGCCTCTCCTTATGGATTTGGGGCAGTGATCTCTCATGTACTATGTAGTGGGGAGGAGAGACAAATTGCTTTTGCTTCATGCACTCTCAGTACCAGTGAGCGTAATTATGCGCAAATCGAAAGGGAAGGTTCCACAAATATTTGTATGGTCGTAAGTTTACCATCGTTACGGACCATAAGCCCTTGACAGCAATCCTCCATCCAAAGTCCCCAGTTCCAACATTAGCTGCAACCCAAATGCAGAGATGGGCTTTGATTTTGTCAGCATATACATATTGAATACAGACGATCAGCTGATGCTGATGTTATGTCTAGATTGCCTTCCCCATCATGAGTTACACCTGATAGGGAAAAAGTATTCTATTTTTCATACATTGATGAACTGCCAGTCACAGCTGAAGAGATTGGTAGAGCAACCAAACGTGACCCAGTTATGTCAAAAGTGTATGATTACATCGCAAATGGCTGGCCAAACCAGGTAACAGACAAAGATATTCATCCATTCTTCATTCCTAGGAATGAATTATCAGTCAATAAAGATTGTATCATGTGAGGTGCAAGAGTGGTTATACCAAATAAATTCAGGTCCAAATTATTAGGAGACCTTCATGACCAGCACCTGGGAATGTGCTTGACCAAGAGTTTTGCATGCAGTTACTTATGGTGGCCAGGTCTAGATAAAGATATAGAGTACATCGTCAGTCAGTTTACGACATGTCAATTGGTAAGCAAGAAACTACCATCAGTCCCATTACAGCCATGGAAATGGCCTCCAAGGGCGTGGCAAAGGCTACATATCGATTTTGCTGAGCTAGAAGGACAACAATTGTTCATTGTGATTGATAGCCATTCGAAGTGGGTCGAGGTGTTGCCAATGCGGAAAATAACAAGAAGTAAAACATTAGATATTTTGCGAAGATTATTTTCTTCATTTTGCCTCCCAGAAGAAATTGTTTCTGATAATGAAGCACAATTTTGTTCAGAAGAATTTGCACAGTTCACGAGCAAAAATGGTGTGAAACATACCAAGGTTCCACCATACCACCTTGCTTCAAATGATGCAGCAGAGCGTACAGTACAAATTGTAAAATGTGCCCTCATCAAACAGATGTTGGATCCAAATCCAAAGAAACGACAGCTGTCATTGAACCACAAATGGGCTAATTTTCTAATTACATATCGTAATACTCCTCGTAATACTCCTCTACTGGTAGAACACCAGCAGAGTTGTTTCTCAAACGACAGTCACGAACCAGCTTCTCATTGTTAAAACCAAACTTGGCACAGTCCATAGAAGAAAAACAATTAAGACAGAAAGAGAATCATGATAGAGGTAGAGTAAAATAGAGGAATGTGAAATTAAATCAGAAGGTGAGAGTGAAGAACCATCACCATAAATGGTTAAAGCGGTTACTAGGCAGAGTGGTGAAGAAATGTGCTCCTCGCACATATTTGGTCAAGATGTTTGATCATGGACAGGTTAGGTTTGTTCACATTGATCATATTTTACCTAGAAACATGGAAGGAGTTGAAGGTTGGAATGATTTGATTATTTCTGACTCATCAGATAGGTTTGATACAAGTAAAGTACCAGTAGCATATCGTACATCAAATGTACTGGAAACAAGTCCAAGAGAAAGTCAGAATTTAAATCTCAGTCTGAGTCAGGCAGACAAATAAGCTGAAGTGTAAAGAGTTCAAATGTAAATCAAGGGCATCCCTTGGAGGAAAATTTTCCTCAGGATCAGCCTTGGATGAGTTTAAATTCAACACCATGGCCCCAAGTTTCCACATGATTTGCTCCTGATTTTTAGGAGCAAC